>NC_137169.1:5680000-6280000 GCF_951394435.1 Stenella coeruleoalba
TTTCTGAATGCTTTATATTCTTTCTGCTGTAAATTAAAAATGAAGAAAATTTCCCCATACTATGTGTGTTTTGCTTTAAACTCAACTGATATTGAAATCCAAGGTGATCAGCACGTTTCACACCATACGAAATCATTTCAAATATTTCCTTCTATCCCGATACAGTGTCTTGACCGCGAACGTTACATAGTTTCAGATCTGTACAGGAAAGAAAAAGTTTCTCACTGGAGCCACTGTTCCTAAAACAGTTACTTGTCAGCTATCTTCTCAGGCATCGCTCAACCTATCAGTCATTTGACTAAGGGCAGTTATTGGAGAGATAAAGACACCGATCTGAATTCACCTTTTCAGTTAAAACCCTTTGCAGTTTTTTAAAAGGCACTTTTCAGCTGACTACTCATACCAGCCTTCCTTTCCAAGAGCTCCGTCATCAGTCTCATTCCCTTTCACTGCAGAGCCTCATCTTTTGTCTCCCTGGTGGTCCCTCTTCCATCTAATCCACCCCACTGCTGCTGCCAGAGAAGTTTTGCGTGATAGAGCTCCCAGATCCGTGAGGCCTTGATGGTTTCTACAACCCCCTGCACTGAAATGACATTTGCCTTTCTTGCTTATCTTCAATCTTTATTCGGCCTTATTTTCACCTATGCCCCAACCTGCACACCCTGGTTGGTCTGTTCAAACCATGTCCATGTCCACTGTTTCTTTGTTCATGATGTTTGTTCCTCCCATGCCTGGAAAGTTCTCTTTTTAGCTACTTAACCCAACTCAAATCTCACCTCCTCTGTGACACTCTCTTGTTTATTCTAATATACACTAACATTTCCCTTTTCAAATTATGCCATTTAGAGTTGGAAAAGACAGTTTGGTGTTTATTTTCATTTCTCATCTGATCTGCCAGTTGACTTACTGGTGTTCTGTGGTGTTTTGTTTGTTTAATGTAGGAGTTGCCGATGTTGATAGGAATACTTTCAGTAACAACTTAAAGACCTTGCACAGTAACTCACTGCATTCAGATTTTTGCCTCAGCCTCAACCCGAAATCAAAAGTTGAGGACCTACTCTGTGCTTGGGGGTCCGGAAATACAGAAACGTAGAAAGTACAGTCCCTCACGTCAAGGCTCCCATAAACAGATTATAATAAGATCTGTGCAGTGAAAAATATACGTGTCACAAATGAACACACGAAGAGAGGGAACCTAATCCAATCGACGCCTGTGACAAATACCCTGAATGAACTTCCCCCCTCATTTTGACAAGTTTCTTGGTCTCCAGGACCACCGGGTTAATGCGGCACGTTCAGCGGAAGCCCATGGGCTGTCTCCAGTACTGTCAGGGCCAGAGAAATGACCCACGGGCCCAGAATAACGTAAAACGTCCCCACCTTCATTTATCTGCACAGTCCCTTTTCAGAGCCTAATGCACCACGTGCCTCAGCGTCCGTACCGGCGGCGGCAAAAACATGGAGCTGCAGCCCAGAGATCTGCCTCAGCGATCTGCGGTGGCCCCGCCCGAGACGCCCCGCCCCTTCCGGCGCGCCCCCTCGCGCCCGCGCGCCCCGCCCACCCGTCGGCCCATCCCGGTGACGTCACCGCCCCCGCGCCGCCCCGCCCAGGTCTCAGGTCTCAGGTCTCCTGTCCCGCTGCGCCGGTCCACCGATCCTCGCCCGCTGCCGCCGCTGCCAAAATGTGAGTGACACGGCGCGACGCGGAGCGGCCTCGGCCCCGGATGGCGGCGGCCCGCTGCTGGGACCCCCCTCCCGGCCCGGTTCCCGTCCGCCGCCTCTCGGACGCTGGCGCAGGCCGCGCGGGCCTTCGCGGGGGGCTCCCGAGGCCTGGGGGCGGGTGGAGGCCCCGGAGGTGCGGACTGCAGACGGGCCAGATCGGTCCCGCGGCGCCGGCGGCCGCGCCGGAGGGCTCCGCGGCCGGCGGGCGGACGCGGAAGGGGTGAGGGCGGGGCGGCCGGGGTTTTCCGGAGGTAGGGAGAGCCGCCCCCGCCCCTCCGCTTCCCCTTTTCCCCTCCTCCCCCCCCCCCCCCCACCAAGTTCCCTAAGGGGAGCTGTGACCACTGCCCTCGTCCTGCAGAGCCTGCTCGCTGCCTGGTGCCTGGGCTGGGCTCCGGAAGTTGCAAGGGAAAAGACCTGGGTCCTGTGTGAAGGCACCTGCGGTCAGACTGGAGTCTGGCGCAGAGCTGTGCGCCTCCGCTCTCTTTTTAAGCAGAAGCATTCTTGTACTTGAAAACGTGGAGTTTCCCGTGGTAACATTCCCCGAACGCTAAGTGTCAAGATTCACCAGGACCCTGCGTCCCCTCTCCAACCTGCTCATTCCTCACCTACAGAGGAGGAAGGAATGGGTGCTTTCGCAGAGTTCCTTCCAGGAACTAGGGCCACCCCTCTGGAGTGTTCCTGCTTGAGGCTGCTGTTCCAGTAGATCGCGGTGGTTAAAACTGAGATCCGTAGAATTATACAGAACCTGGTCTAAACACAGGCTCCACTGCAGCCAGCGGTGTGGACTTTCTAAACCTTACTTTACTCATCTTTGAAATGAGGTTAATAGTAGTGTCCCCCTCAAAGAGTTTTGAGGATTAAATGAGAAAATGCTTAGAGAAAATGCACCAGTACATGGCCCTTCGCTATTATCGATCAGACAATAAACTCTCTGAGGGCAGGGGTGGGATCTGCTGCTTCCCTGGTCTTTGACGCGTGGTAGGTATAAAATAACTGTCGGTTGAATCAGTGAATCAGTGGCCGTTGTATGCAAGACACGGGGAAGAGACCTCTAAGACACAGGAGTCTGTGATCTATTAGAGAAGGCAAGGCTATATATTTCTATATCTGAAAAACCAAAGCATTGCCAAGTCATGGACGCAATTAGGACTTCAAAGCCAGAGTGGTCAAAAAAGATCTGTCCGGGGGAAAAATAAAGAATTCGATGAGGATTTTAAAAGAAGTACCTCTTAAGAGAGGGAGCATTGCTTCATCTTACCTTTCCCACTGACGCCCCCTCAACCCCACATCCTGGTGTTTCTGACTCTGTTTCTCTAACTGAATCTATTTCTCCATACTGGAAAAAGGGCATTCTATAATTGTTCATAACTATGAAGACCATTCTTGCCACAGTGAAAAGCTCAGAAGAGTACTGAGTGCCTTTAAGTAGGTGTAGGTCTTAAAACAAGTAATAAAAAATGGGAAAGCAGAGTTTACCTATCTTAGGATCAGGTCCTTCAGTGATACAAAGGAGATCCTGTTAAACCTTCACTTCAGACCTTGGTCCCTTTGAACACGTGGGTGAATCTTTAAAGTTATAGAGGAATTAGAAGAGGTGTCATTTGGACCTCTGTTCGTTGATGCAGGAAGGATTTTCTTTTTCTGCTTTAGTTCTGAAATTCCTAACACTGAGGCTTCTCCAGTACATCTTCATACTTACAGAAGTGTGTTCGGAATCCTAATTTACTCATGCTTGTGTCTTTACATGTTTCAGGACTACAAGCGCACCTGCAGGGTCAAGCGCTGCCTCTGGCGGTAGTAGAAGACTTCAGCAGACACAAAATCAAGTGGATGAGGTATTGCCCAGAAGTGCTGTAAACATGAATCATAAGCCAACATGGGAACACTCTGGGAATAGCTCTGTTTAGAAAAAGGATCGTAAAAGTGTGAATGTAAAGTAAATTTTGACTGTCATAAACGTAAAAAAATTTTGTCCCCTACTGTTTTGCAAGCCCTTACCTAAGCTTCTGAGAAGTCATGTCCTACTGGTTTCAAGCTTGTTTTCCTGTGACCGAATCACATACCTAAAGTACAGGCTCTCCTCTCTGAGAACATTCCTTCAAGAATCACTTTGTAATGTATATTTTGCCACAATAAATAAAAAATTAGAGAAGAAAAAAGAACCACTTTATAAAATAATAGAATTTTAAGGATTAGGCCTATAGATTGCGCAAGCCAGGACCAATCCTTCTGACCAGATTTTTCATCAAAATTCTTTCTCCAGTAGTGTGACGTACTAGTTACCCAGCCCAGCAAGTCTCTGTAGATTGTTGCCTATCGACATGCAGAAGGCAGGTGCTGGGAAACTTCTCTAGCCCAACAGATCTGTATCTGTGGAATTCTTGAGTTAGAAGACCCTCAGAGCATCTTTTGTTCTGCCCTATATATGCAGACCTACAATGGAAAATTGTTTGAGAAATTCAAGCTAGTATTAATATCTCCACAGTCCTAAAAGCCATCACTGCTGAACAAGGATATCTTGGTCTTTCTGCATTTAGCTGCCTTAAAAAGCAGAGTTAAACTAATATTAGATTCTGTTGTTAAATCATATGGTAATATTTTGGTCTGAAGGTTTTGTTTATGACCTTAATTGTGAAATTTTTACATTTTCATGCTGAGAAACCCATTCTAATTCCATCCTACATGAAACTTCTGTTAACTTATGAAATCAAATTGGGTCCTTTTTCTTTACTAAAGAGAGTTGTTTTGTTTTGTTTTAGATTGAGGTAAAATTTACATAACATACAATTAACCATTTTAAAGAGTACAATTCGGGCTATTTGGTATATTCACAGTGTTATACAACCACTCCCTCTGTCTAGTTTCAGTTTTTTCCTCTATCCCTGAAGAACACCCTGTATGCATTTAGTAATCACTCCCCATTCCCCCTTGCTCCCGAATGGTAGCCTCTAATTGGCTTTCTGTTGCTCTGGTTGTGCCTGTTCTGGATGTATCATATAAAAGGGATACAATACGTGGCCTTTTGTGTCTGGCTTCTTTCACTTAGCATCACATGTTCTACAAAGTTGTAGCGTTTATCAGTACATCATTTTTGTGGCTGAGTAGTATTCCACTGCACATGGATACCTCAATTTGTTTATCCATTCATCTGTTGGTGGATTTTTGAGTTTCCACCTTTTGGCTGTTATGAACAGTGTTGCTATAAACGTTTGCATATAAGTTTATATGTGTACACCTGTTTTCATTTCTCGGTTATGGGTCTAGGAGTAGAATTGCTGGATCGTATAGTAATACTATGTTTAACTTTTTTTTTTTTTTTTTTGCGGTACGCGGGCCTCTCACTGCTGTGGCCCCTCCCGTTGCGGAGCACAGGCTCCGGACGTGCAGGCCTAACGGCCATGGCTCACAGGCCCAGCCGCTTCGCGGCATGTGGGATATTCCTAGACCGGGGCACGAACCTGTGTCCCCTGCATCGGCAGGCGGACTCTCAACCACGGCGCCACCAGGGAAGCCCTAGTGTGTTTAACTCTTTGAGGAACTGCCAGACTCTTCCACAGTGATGTACTATTTTACACTCCCACTAGCCATGTCCGAGAGTTCCTGTTCTTCCACATCATCACCAACACTTGTTATTTTCCATTTTTTTGGTTATAGCCATCCTGATGAGTATGAGTTAGTAACTCATCGTGGTTTTGGTTTGCATTTCCTAATGACCAATGATGTTGAATATATTTTCATGTGCTTGTTGGCCGTTTGTATATATTCTTTGTAGAAATGTCTGTTCAAGTCCATTGCCAATTCTTTAATTGGGTGGTCTGTTTCTGGTGTTGGTTGATAAGAATTCTTTATATATTCTGGATATTAAATCTTTGTCAGATACATGATTTGCAAATATTTTCTTACATCTTGTGGATTGTCTTTTCACAGCCATGACAACAATGTCTTTTGATGCACAAAAGGTTTTAATTTTTATGAAGTCCAATTTATCTATTTTTTCTCTTGTTGCTCTTGCTTTTGGTGTCAAATCCACGGCCAAATTCAAAGTTGTAAGGATTTACTCTTACGTTTTCTTCTAAGAGGTTTATAGTTTTAGCTGTATACTCAGATCATTGATCCATTTTGAGTTAATTTTTGCATTTGGGGTTAGGTAAGGGTCCAGCTTCATGAAGTGACTGTCCAGTTGTCCCAGCACCAAGTTTTGAAATTGGAAAGTGTGACTCCTCCAATTTTGTTTTTCTTTTTCAATACTGTTTTGGGTATTCAGGGCCCCTTGGCATTCCATATGAATTTGAGGATTGGTTTTTCCCTTTCTGCAAAAAAAAAACCAAGCCATTGGAATTTTGATAGAGATTGTGTTGAATCTATACATATGTACATCACTTGGGGGAGTACTGCCCTCTTAAAAATATTAAGTCTTTCAATCTATGAACATGGGATGTTTTCCCATTTCATTAGGTCTAATTCCTTTCAGCAGTGTTTCACAGTTTTCAGTGTGCAAGTCTTTGGCCTCCTTGGTTTAATTTATCGCTAGGTATTTTATTCTTTTAGGTGTTATCGTATGGAATTGTTTTCTTAATCTCCCTTTCATTGCTAGTGTGTGGAAGCACGCTCATTTATGGCTATTGAGCTTGTACCCTAAAACTTTACTGTTTGTTTACTAACTTTAGTAGGGTTTTTTGGTAGATACTTTGGTATTTTCTGTACATGGAAACATCTGCAAATAGAGATCACTTTACTTCTTTTCTAATTTGGATGTCTTTTATTTCTTTTTCTTACCTAATTTCTCTGGCCAGAACTTCCAGTACAATGTTGAACAACAGTGGTGAAGGTGGGCCTCCTTGTCTTTCACCACTGAGCATGGATGTTAGTTGTGGGTTTTTCCATAGATGCCCTTTACTATGTTAAGGAAGTTCCCTTCTATTCCTAGTTTGCTGCATGTTTTTAACTTGAAAGGGTGAGCCCTTTTTTCTTTTTTTTGAATGGAAGTTTGGCTCAAAGTAGTAAAGTGCTGACCTGAAAAAAAAAATGCCGGTAAATTTCACTGAGGAGTTTTGTTCTTCACTCCTTTACGTGTAACTGAGCGTGATCATATTCGTCAGGTGGTGGACATCATGAGGGTCAACGTGGATAAGGTGTTGGAAAGAGATCAGAAGCTCTCTGAGTTGGATGACCGTGCAGACGCACTGCAGGCAGGAGCCTCCCAATTTGAAACGAGTGCTGCCAAGCTGAAGAGAAAATACTGGTGGAAGAATTGCAAGGTAGTTCGCTTTTAACTGGTCTTTACATTAAGTCCCCCTCTGTAGTCTCGGGGTAGACAGAGGCTACACATATTGAACTTTCATGAATCTTGAGTTTGCCTTCCCTCGCGTGGAAGCGTGGATTGACTCTGAATCTAAAACACTGACTGCATCTCCTCTTCCTGTCCCCACAACTGGGAATTCTCCATGTTCTGGGGCCGACCTTCAGAAGCATGTAGAACAGGAGCATCCCAAATCAATCGTAGACCTAAGCCCCTTCCAGCCCTCCACCCCAGCAGAGCCCTGCACACAGGTTGACAGGAGAGGGCTGGACAGGTGGTCAGTTTCCACGTGGCTGTGAATGGCTCCAGTGTCAAAGGGAAGAGCCACTCGAAAGCCGCAGTGTGCTCCACAGAAGAGCAGGAAGCAGCTGCGCAAGGAGCATGGCCCAAAGCAGAGGTTACACAGCTGCGAAAGAAATGTGCTGCGATCAGATCCCTTCCTGGGTTGGAAGTGACACTTTCTGACGTATGGGACAGGCTTAGTAGCCCTTCTTTAGGTGGAAGACAGGTATACACAAAGGCCTATGTAGGGACCACAGATCATTTGAACATGTTATAAAAAGCAGATAAGTAACTTCCAGGCCCTAATTGAGAACATTAAGTTTAGGCTTTAAAAATTATGAATATTTCAGATGGTGGTGCACCTTTATTTCTCCTTCTGTGACTAGAACGATATATGATACTCTTCAGTAAGCACGTTAATCTCTAGTTTTGAATATGAAATGGACGTATGTGTCGTTACAGATGTGGGCAATAGGGATCAGTGTTGTCGTCATCATCATTGTCATCATCATTGGTGAGTTCCCTGCTCCAGACTCCTTGCAGAAGCCTCCTCTGCTCACAATTGACTGCATATACAGGAACTCCAAATAAAAGTTCCCTCGGAGATGTTAGTTTATCCCAAAGGTTTTTGTTTTCATTATTAAGTGTTTTAAGTACTTGGGTGCTGAGTCTGAGATTTTCCGATATAAACAGTAATCCTTTGACGTTAGAGAAAATTTACTCATTTCCACTGAATGAGTGGAAGTAAGTTTTCTCTCTGAATATATTTTCATCAGAGGTTTCCTTTTATGAGAAATAGTGTAGTCTAGTGATTAAAAGCATGGACTACCTGTGATCCACCCTAGCTCCACCATCCAGTTGTGTGGCCTTGGGCAAGTAATTTAATATCTCTGAACCTCAGTTTCCTCATTTATAAAACGGGGATAATAATAGTACCTACCTCACGTTTGTTATGAGGACAAAGCTGTTAATATATAAAAGGTGCTTAGGATGGTGCCTGGCATATAATAGTAATAGTTATATAAAGAAATATGTATACACACAACTATCATTATTATTATTATGATCATTACTACTGCTACCGTGTACAATATTGGAACAGCCCATTGCCATTCATAGCCCAGTACGTGAGAACTATTTAAAGAAATATATCTTGGATCCTTTTTTAGACAGCCTCCTCTAGCCTTCCAAAAAAATGTAGAAAAGCCACTAACAGGAAATTGGACAGAAATTGAATTTCTGTTCACACTTAGACTGCAGTGTTTGATGTTTATTCTGTATTTGCACTGAACGACTAAACTGTTGTTTTTCCACTTTTTGCATCTCCCCTGCTTATTAGTGTGGAGTGTTTCTTCCTGAAGAACCAGTGAAACTCCAGCCTGCTGTTCAAGAAACCTCTTCAAGAGTTTTGATTTAGAACCTGCTATATTATCAAGCTTACCTACTGTTATATCTAAAACGATTATTTTCTGTTAGTGAGTGTAAAGTTTGTTTTCTAGGAAATGTGCCTTTGTTTTGTAATATGCACTCCAAACTAGAGGTGTAGTCAGCCCAGCCCCCATTTTGCACAGTGCCTTTTCAAATTTACATATGGGCTGATGAAGAAGACTTCTTAAGTTGCAGAGTGTAATAACCTAGCAGTAATGTTGTCTGATTAACTGCCAGTGATTCCAGTTAAGGAAATTTGTTCCAAGTTAGCTGTCCTAGTCATATGACATTACCCTCATTTTAAACCTTTGGGTAGTCAGATTCCAATTTGTGCCTTCCAGAAAGAACACTACTGCCTAACACAAATACAGACTGTGCCTTATTTTGCTATTTTTCTGATTCCCTTTAAGAGAACTCTCTACTGTTTATAAACACTGCTGACTCTTTGGCTGTATTTAAAACAAGATGCTGGTAAAGAGTTTTTGCTCGTGCATTAGATATGAAGATGTTTACTTTCTTGTTACTGTTATGTATCACTTGCTAAAAATATTGTTTTAATCAGAAATAATAACCTCGTTAAAACATTTTTATAGAACTGTGGCTGTGACCAAAGTTTCTGTTTTGCCAAAAAGTTAAATCCCAGTCAGATGTCAAGTCTGTTCCTGGTAGATAAGTTCAGAAAAGTGACCAGTGGGACTCAAGGTGCCCTTCAGAATTAAAATTGTAATATTGTGTGTGAACCTCTGACATCCTGGCAGGCCTTTCTTGCCCTTGAAAGGCTGTAGGTCTTGCGACTCTCCTTCCGACCCAGCATTTTTCCTGGGGGTTAGAGAAGGTTTGAGCTCGACTGACCATCTCATTCCTGTAGACACAGTTTTACCCAGCCATTTGCAGATTATCAGCTGTAGACTCCAATATGTTTCTAATAATTATGTGACCAACAGTTCTGTAGTCTTCAAGTGAGACCATCTGTGAACTGGTCATTTTCTGGCCCAGTTCCCACGGACGATAGCTTTTTGGGGTTTGTTTCCTATTTTGATCCATAGTCCACTTCCTAAATCTGCCTTCTAAATTATGCTCTCGATTAGGCATTGGTCAGGGGGAACGAGTTTTTACAGAGGATAGCTAACCAGAGACACTTTCTTTCTTTGATGTCACAGACTGTCTGCATAAGATGCTGCTTTGGGAATAGCTGTTGTCATCTGAGAGGCTTTTGTTGTGTACGTGAGACTTTGGACATCAGGGTGTGTGGCTTAAGGACAGGAATTCAGGTAGGAATGAAAACAGACGAGGCAGTGAGGGGGAAAGGAGTCTTACCGCCCTGTGGCTCACCGTTAGCGGAATATTCTAAAATTCTTGTTCACACACTAGTTTGTGACTTACAAAGCAACAGTTAAGGTGCACCAGGACCCAGGTTCCATTTCTGTAATATCTGTTCCCCTGATATCAGTGAAATGGTGTGAAGTTGAAAATATGCCTTGCAGTGTGCCCACCTGGGAAGAAGGGAGCAGCTGTCAGTGTTGGGACGTTGGCCCACCCTCGGCTCAGGTCTCCGGCCGGGTCGACTCTGAATCCTCGGTGCTCTCTCCTTGGCCTCGATGCTCAGTCCCACGTAACCCACTGGCTGCTGCGTTAACCCAGGAATACTTCGCCTATATCTGTGCGTTTAGCTGGGAAGTCGCCCACTATAACAAACTGAATAAAGTGTTTATAAACATAACTCAGTGCTTGTGTTGCTTGTAGGGTTGCTGCTCAACCCGCGTCGCCCTTACAGACCCCAAGTCCCCTTCCTCTCTTGCTCTCTCACCAGTCCCCTCCCTGAGGACTCTGAGTTCCTTGCATACCACTCCCCATGTGAAAAGTGCCTTTCAGTAGAGGAGATGAGTGGGAAACTGGCTTTCTTATGATTCCTAAAACGTTCAGAATTTGGCTTTTGAGTTTCTTAAATATATGGTCTTTCAGAAGTGACTAGTATAGAGCCGGCCGGTATGTGCTGGACCAGGTCGCTGCCCACGTGGGGCGTGGGAAGATGACTTGGGTGGGAGAGGGACGCATCTTGTTTTCATTCTGCATATCTTTCCCCTTGAATGTACTTCCACTCTTACTCTGCGAGCCCTAGGGAACAATATACTATGGGTGGAAGGAGACTTGCATATGTTCACAATAAAATGCCAGTTTTCAGTAGACTCCTGCGATAAGCAGGTTGACGTTTTTCCATTGCCTCGGATAGACAGTCACTGCTTTTCTTGTCTGGCGTGCGATTGTGTCCCTGGGAAAGCAGTAAGTGTGGAATCGTGCCTTTTGTTCGGGAACATGATATAATGAAATGCGTGTGAACTTTTGGTGCCATTTTCAAAGGAGAATCTACCCTAAAGCGGTTCCTCTTTCTCTGCTTCTCCCTTAAATGTCAGGGTTCCTTGGGGGCTTCTGTTTCCATTCTACTTACCCTCCCCAGGCAATCTTATCTGTGTTCATGATCCCTCTATTCATTCATCTGCTGATGAGGCCTGGCCTATTGCACGTAAGCCTCTCAAACGTTCACCAGAAGGAAACATCCCCTGCCCGTGCCCCTCCTCCAATCATTCACAGTGTCTGCTCCAGAAATGGCGCCATCACCGACCCAGTGACCACACTAGCCAAACCCACTGGACTTGCCGCTCTTTTTGGTCACCATCTACGTCACTCAGGATACGCTGGAGGGGTGCTATGTACCAGACACCTCCCAAATCGCCACGGCTCAAAGTTTTTTCCTTGCTCGTGCTCTGTGTCCCACGCCAGTCAGCAGGGAGGCTCTGTCGTCAGTCCCTGCGGGGTGGGGTGAGGGGACTTCCTGTAAACATTCGTTTCCGGTTATCACTGCGGAAGGAAAGGAAGGGACCGGCAGGAATTGTGCACTGGCTCTCAACGCCTGCGCCTGGAAGTGGAGCCGGCACGTTCTGCTCACGTCTGCTCACGTTTCATTGGCCAAAGCAGATCAGGTGACCGTGGCTCACCTCAGAGGTGGGAGGGAGTCCTGTCTGTCACCCTGAGGAGAAATGGAATGTTTGTGAACATCTTCCTTTGTGTCAACAACTTCAGTCAAAGAATGGGGGCAAATTCCCCGTGTCTTGTATTTTCTAATGACTTGTGTCTCTTACACGATAATTCTAGATTTGCATCACCAATAAAATGTTTCTTAAAGTATGGCAACTTTTTTTATTGGCTCTGAATGATAATTCATTATTTGCTTTAAAATTGACCAGACTCGGGCTTCCCTGGTGGCGCAGTGGTTAAGAATCCGCCTGCCCGTGCAGGGGACACGGGTTCCAGCCCTGGTCCGGGAAGATCCCACATGCTGCGGAGCAACTAAGCCCGTGCGCCACAACTACTGAGCCTGTGCTCTAGAGCTCGTGAGCCACAACTGCTGAGCCCGCATGCCACAACTACTGAAGCCCGTGCGCCTAGAGCCCGTGCTCCGCAACAAGAGAAGCAATGAGAAGCCTGCACACCGCAACAAACAGTAGCCCCCGCTCGCCTCAACTAGAGAAAGCCGGCACACAGCAACAAAGACCCAATGCAGCCAAAAATAAATAAATTAAAAAAAATACCTTAAAAATAAGATAAAATAAAATTGACCAGACTGCTTAGTGCATTTAAAAATAAGCAAACTTATTTCCAACTGAGCTGCTTTTCATAGTAGCAGAAAATTCAATCTGTAAAAGTAGAATTTACTAAATAAACCAATTATGGCATAATTATTAGAAAATAATTTTTTTTTCTCATTCTTTAAATAGCAAGCTAAGTGCATTTAGAAATCTTCTACTTGGCTTTATACCGCCAAGACGGACAATCCCCTGTTGGGAGAAGTGCCTGCCTCTGGCCAAGGCTCTGGATCCCCAGCCTCACGAAGGACTTCGCTCTGGCAACTGCCTCTTGTCTGCAGCCCTTCCCTCCTGCGTCATTCACTTCTCCCTTCTTATTGGATCACCCCATCACTTAATAGTGATGCCCACATCCCTCCCTCCAGCCAACAAATACTTGTCTATAGCTCGTCACAGCAAAATTCCTCCCTATGTCTTCCTGTAGTCATTGCCTCACATCCTACTTTTCTTCAATCCACACCACTGAGACGTCTTTAACCAAGGTCACCATCTTGCTGAAGCCCAACAGGAAATTCTCAGCCTTTGTCTCACTCTGCTTATCACCAGCATTTGATAAAGTTGCCAGCTCTCTCCTTGAAATGCTTCGTTATCAAGCTTCCAGGATCCCACACTCCTCTGGTTTTCTTTCAGCCTCATCTATGGCTCCTTATTCTTTGCTTGGTTCTCTGCCTGACCTCTGAATCTCTGTGTGCCCCAAATCTTGGTCTTTGGCCCTTTTCTCTCTATCGGCACTCTCTCACTGACACCATTTCACCCATCACTGTGAACTCCATAGAGACTGTGACGACTGCCAAATGTAAACTTGTATCTCCACCCCCGGCTTCTCCCCTAAGTTCCCAGCTGGGAGATCCAATTGCCTACCTGACCACTCACTCCACTTGGATGTTTAGTGCACATCTCAAACATGGCATGTGGAAAACAGTTCTCTGTTCTCCCTTCATCAAAACCTGCCATCCCCAGACCTGCACTCAGTAAATATTTGCTGAATGAATGCAGTTTAACAAAATAGAGATTCGGAAGAGAGTAAGCATCATTTGGAGAAATAAGGTGGTTTATCCAATACCTAATATGAACAGTTACCACACTTCACTTTCCCCTCCTCTTATTTACAATTCCTTTCATTCATCCAACCAATACTTAAGATTTCTGATGTACCAGGCACCGGAGAGGGGCGGAGTTCTACATGGCACCTTCCACTTCGGAGGAGTCGAGACACAAATAAAAAGAGTCTTCCGACGGTGTTTTTTAAAGGCCTTCTCTACACCTTCCTTTCCCAAAATAATGTCTTTTACAGGCACTTGTCTTCCTCCAGTTGCTAAGTGAATCTTTAACTTTAGGAAGACCAGGGAAAATGTTTTAAGTTTCGCTGTCAGAATTCCGCTTCTGAAAATCGGGTTTGATCTTTCCAGGGCTGCTACACTGCCGGGTCCTCACAGCCCCTCACTTAAGAGTCCGCAGGAGCGAGAGCAAGAAGGTCGTTAAGAAAAACGGAAACGACGGGAACCCCAGAAGACGCAGGGAAAGCACTGGGACGTCTGCCAAGCGTGGTCCCGATCCGCCCTCAGCGCTGCGCCGCTCTCCCCAACTCTGGAGCTGGGGCAGCCGCGGCCGCTCACGTGGAGGCCGCGCAGGCCCCGCCCACCCCGCCGCCCGGGGCCCGCCCCCTCATGACTGGCGGCTCCAGCGCCCTAATCACTGCCGCGCTCGCTCCAGCGGCCCCCGGGGCCCATCCCCCGGGGCCGGGAGCGGGGCGGGGACTGGAGCCTCCTCAGGGCCCCTCTGCCCCCTCCTTACGTGCCAGACGGCCGGGATTGGCCGAGCGCCGTCCTCCGGCCGACCCCCGGCGTTACGTAAAGAGCTCCGGGACCTTTGCCCCGCTCACACGCCTCCGCTTATGTAACCGGGGCGCCCCTGCGCGGGTCCCGCCCCCAGGCCAATGGGGTCCCGCAGAGCCGGCAGCGGCAGCCAATCGCGCGACCCGGGGGCGGGACCGCGTCACGTGGTGCGCGGGGGGTGCGGCGCCCGCGACCGCCCGGCACGCTGCTGGCCTCGAGACTGCGTGGGGCCGGGTCAGCTGGGCAAGCGGCGGCGCGCGGGTCCGCGGGAGGCGGCGGCGGCGGCGGGTGAGGGCTCGGCCCGGGCGGGGAGGCCTCGGGGCCCGCCGGGCGCCGTCGCCCTGAGCCTGTCCTGCGCTGTGGGAACTTTGTGCTTCAAGTTGCCCCTTGCCGGGTGCGGGTCCTGGGTGCACGCCGACTCTCGGGGCGGCCGGAGCCGAGATCCCCCTGGGGCTGCCCAGCCCGCGAGCCACAGCCGAGCTTCCAGCATCAGATTGTGTTTCTCCTGACACTTGTCACCTTTGTTTCCACCGTCCCCCTCCACGGTGGACCTCCCGTGAGCGGAGACGTCCAAGACCGCAGGGAAATACTGGGGAGAAAAGTGCCCCCGGAGGAGCAGAAAGAGTACCTCTACTTGCCGGCTTGTGATGACTGACATTTTCTCTGAGACGATGGCCTGGACCAAAATGAGAAGTACATTTCCGTCGCCGATCGCAAAGTAGCAAAGTAGCAGGCGACAGGCTGAGGACTGCCGGGCGAGCGATGGATCCCTGTGAAGATCTGGAAGTGTCCGGTGGTAAATCTCAGGACTCTAGGCGGAGGCAGCCTCATGAACTTGAAGGACCACAGGCCAGCGGTCCTGAGGCGCTGGGGAAGGACTCTGCTGAGATGTGGAGCCGGAAATACCAGCTGCGGAGCAAATACGTGCAGACCAGCAACAGGTGAAATAACCTGATGTGTTTGTTGTTCTCTGCTAGGGTGGTAGAGGGGAAAGGCGGGCTTACATCTTTCTATATTTTGTTTGTAAGCCTAGGAAAAAGTTTAAAGAGACTCAGACAACTTAGAATGAAATACCCTGGAGAAACTGAAGGAAATTAACCAAAAGGTAAAAAGTGGTTGAGGAATTTAGCTGACTCTAGGCTGAAGTGGGAATAAGAGAGTGGAAAATGCTTGATGTTTACCAATTTCTTTGCCTGGGATTCTCCACCTGTAAAAAAAAAAAAAAAAAAAAAAAAAGTGGTGGATAATGAATCTGTGAACTAAACGAGCTGATCCATGTTAAGGGCTTAGAAAGCGGGCCTGGCATGAAATACGCTGTTCAGTAAAAGTTGACTTATTATAATCGAAAGTGTGAATTTAGAATCTTTTTTATCTTACAGTGAACCCCAAGATCAAAACAGAGTTTCCAAAGACCTTATAACGGTTGTCCAAGAAATGAAAAAATACTTTCCGTCAGAGAGACAGAGTAAACCAAGCACCCTGGATGCTCTCAACTATGCCCTTCGCTGCGTACACAGCGTGCAAGGTAAACGGGCTGGAGAGGGAATACAGGCGTGCACGGACGCCACTGCTCGTAAACAGCAGCCGGGCCGGAGCAGTTGTCTGCCTGGTTTTAGGCACAGAAATGTTTTGAGCTCTTTATGGCGCTTTATGTGAGATGTGCAAATCTACACTGATGGCATTAGCATCTTAGTTTTTCACATGAGCACTCGGAGAACCTTATCTGTGTCATAGCTTAGTAACTGTGCAGTATTTTGCTGACTTGTTTCAGGAGAGTAGAGCTCGGCATAAGCACATTTTGAAGATTCACTTTTTAAAAGGATATTGTCTTCTGTGACTATTAGGGGAAAAATACACTTGATTAAATACATTTACATTTCCCTGCCATAGACATACTTTTAAAATACAGTCATGATGTATCAGGAATTTACCAAATTAAAAACGAATGGTTGTAAACATTTTTTTCTTTTTATGGCTTTTCAGACTTCTTCTCAAGGGATTTTAAAAATACGCATTCTGTAGCACAAACCTCTGTGGCTTCATAGATGGTATATAGTTCCTGAATCCTGGAATAATGTTTCTGCCATACAGATTTCCTGTGTGTGTATTTGGAATTTGGGGTTTCAGTACCTTGTTTTGGTACCTTCGGTGTGTCTCATTCCTTGTGATCTGGAACATGCAGAATTCATAAAATTCAAAATCTTAAGTTTGTACAACTATCAGTATTTTAGTTGAAAGAAGAAAACGATCTGGTTTCAAGGAAAACGTGCTGAGGTGTCCTCATCCTAAAAAGCAAGCCTGCTTTTATACTGATGAAAAACGATTTCCTAAAGATACTCTTGTCACTGGACTACCTATTTATTTTCCTGTGTTTCTTAGCAAACAGTGAGTTTTTCCAGATTCTCAATCAGAATGGAGCGCCTCAAGCAGACGTGACCATGTACAGTCTTGAGGAGCTGGCCGCTGTTGCTTCAGAGCACACTTCCAAAAACACAGTAAGAATTCACAGATTTTGCCATATCAACCTGGGTGATTTTTCCTAACGATCTTATCTAGATGTAGATTTTTTTAAATAATAACTGAGCATTTCAGTAACCACAGTTTGAGGTCAAGCATAGGAGAAAACTGTTAAAGAGGCCTTGTGGAGTTTCTCCTGCCCTTGCCAGAGAAAACATCTAAAAACAGGAGGCAACACATAAGTAGTAGTTGGCTTTGCTTCCGTCATGAGGTGCCTCTCTCTCCTTAGCATCCCTGAGTTCTCTCAAAGGAAGAAAAAAATAACACTGCAGAGTGATTTCCTGCATCTTATTCTAATCTCCGAATTGTTAATTCCTATTTATATCATTCTTAGTTCCAATACCTACTACTTCAAGTTGCAACAACTGGATTTTATAGAGCAGGTGAGTTGAGATGCTGTCATTTTTTGTAAAATTTTGGAAGAGATATTTAGTGTATCTCTTTTGAATCTCTTCATGTTGACAGAATAATGGAGCCCCATGTTTTGCTGATGTGATGGAGATTACTTAATTTATGTGTAGACCTCAACATAATTGTAACTTAAAGGTTTTATAATATTGGAGCATGAGCTATCCCTAATGTCACAGTGCTTATTTTACTAACTGATGTGTTTATAACACTGTAGTAGGTGCTATGGAGATTTAAGGGAAAAAAAGTTTAAGGAAAACATTTTCCCTTTAAGATCTTCAAAGTAAATCTGGGGAGGAAAACATACGCCACTTGCTAGCAGGTACAAACAGTGGCCGATTATAAGTAAGCTATGTATACGTCTAATGGAACACATTAGAGAAATGATTCTTATGTAATGAGATTTGTCAAAGACAACGTCTTGGAGCAAGTGAATCTTGAGCTTGGTCTTGAAGCCTGGAATAGGCATATGGGTGAAGAGAAGACAGTCCTTCCAGGTACAGTTTGCAAAGGAGAGGGAATCAGAAGTGTATACAGTGTACACACTGTGTTTAGTCTGTGTAGAATGAGCTGGTGCATTGTTTGGCAGAACTTAAACCTTCAGAGGGAACAATGCAGGTTTTACAGCGATTTATTGCCTTTGCAGGGGTGTGTGTGTGTGTGTGTGTTTTAAGCTACTGATCATGGTATTAAGCTATTGTTCATGGTAGACGTCTAGATGAAATTTATTCAGGGAATACTGCCAGTATGTATCTCAATATTTTGCATTTATTTTAAATATTTTTCGTAGGATACGTTCGTGGCAGTTTTTTCATTTCTGTCTGGAAGGTTAGTGCACGTTTCTGAACAGGCTCCTTTGATCCTGCACTGTAAGAAAGAGTTCTTAGAGTCCTCTCATTTCGTTGAACTGCTCGCCCCTCAAGACGTGAGGGTGTTCTACACGCACACTGCCCATGCTCAGCTTCCTTTCTGGAACAACTGGACCCAAAGAGGTAATGGGACCAATATTCAGATGTTTATCTTGCCTGGTAAAGATCAGTTTCATTCTTCCAGAAATAGTACACAAATGAATGCCTTATTCAGAACATGCAAATATATAGTTTTTCTTAGTTCTTCATTTTAAAAGTCAGAATGTGATGAAAATAGCATTTTAAATGCTGCTAATAACATAAAGATCCAATAAATTTGTTTTCATTTAATCAAGTTAGTTTCACAGACTATATGCCATAGATATGGTGTGTTACAGCATCATGTATAGCAGGTTAATCGCTACAAAGTGTCTGTTGTTAATAAAATTAAATGTTTTTCCTCTTATACTGACTTCGTTATTTCTCTGCTTTGCTCTGGAGGTAAGCTTCTCAAAGTTAGATCCCTTTCCAGCTTTTCTTCTCCCCAAAAGTTATGAATCTCATCATTTTATTTTCCTTCTGAAAGACTGCTTTTCCTGAACTGGGGGTGGGGAGTGGGTTCCCACTCACAGTTTTCTTTGTGTTATTCAATCCCATGTAATCTTTCATTCATTCATTCATTCATTTTTTTAAAAAAAATATTTATTTATTTATTTGGTTGTGCCGGGTCTTTGTTGCGGCAGGTGAGCTCCTTAGTTGCAGCTCTCCAGCTCCTTAGATGCAGCACGTGGGCTCCTTAGTTGCAGCACATGGGCTCTTTAGTTGTGGCTTGAGGGCTCCTTACTTGTGGCTCACGGGCTCCTTAGTTGAGGCATGCGAGCTCTTAGTTGCGGCATGCATGTGGGATCTAGTTCCCTGACCAGGGACCGAACCTGGGCCCCCTGCGTTGGGAGGGCAGAATCTTCACCACTCCACCACCAGGGAAGTCCCATTCATTCTTTCTTAAGTCACCCTTTATTCCCTATTTCATATTTTTTGTGAAATGTCTCTTAAAGAACTTAGTAAAGATCAGCTTCCTTTTTGATCCCAAACCCTTTTCTCTCATTTTTAAAAAATTTTGATTATTTTTATTATGGTAAAAAACACATTCACAAGATTTACCGTCGTAACCATTTTCAAGTGTACAGTTCATCAGCATTAAGTACCTTCACAGTGTTGTGAAACAGATCCTCAGAACTTCATCCTGCAAATCTAGAGCTCTGTACTCATTCTGGTTTTTAATCCAGTTCTCAGTCCAGTGAAGAACAGTGTTACAGCCTTCTTTTTTCAATCCCAGACCCTTGCCCCATTCTCTGTGCACGTTTTATATAAGCTTCAGAAAAGACACCTGTCACCCTTGCTTTCTTCCAGCTCCCTCTCTCCTTTTCCCTTCATTCAAAAACACTGATTTCATTTTTCTTCCTCTTTCTGAAACATGCGTTTTCAACCTTTAATTGTCCACGTTTGTTTCTCTGCTTTTGTTCATCGTTTATTCATTCCGTAGACATTATATAGCAGTGTCTGAGGGCCAGGAGCTGTTGTAGGTGCTAAGGTACAACAGTGAACAGAACTGACACGTGGTACTGTTCACCAGGTCTTTCCCATTTTCCCTTCGGTATTGCCCTATAGTCTCTATCTGATCTTTTCACTTGTCTTTTTTTGGCTGTGCTGCAAGGCTTGCGGGATCTTAGTTCCCCGACCAGGGATCAAACCTATGCGCCTGCAGTGGAAGCGCGGAGTCCCAACCACTGGACCACTAGGGAATTCCCTGAGCTTTTCACTTTCTTATCTTTGCTAATTACTCAGTGGTATTTCCCCTACTTGTAAAAACATAATAGTCCCTGAAAGTGTTGTCTCTTGGACCTAAACATTTACTTGCTCCATAAAGATGAAGGCCATTTAATTTACTTCTCACACTATACTTCCGCTTTAGGAACCCCAGGGATCCACACCCTCCCTGAGGGCCGTTGTTCAGCTCCACACCATTTCAGGACTGTGCTCATGTTACCTCTTTCTGTCCCTTCCTTTGAACTCATAGGACATTAAGAGGACACGGCAAGCTCTAAACTCAGCAGTTGTCAGCTTTGGCCCTGTGTTAGAGCACATTTCCACTTAGGCTTGTTGTACAGACCTCTCAGAAGGATCTGACCGCTGTTTCTTTAGAATACACTTCCAGAAACAAGAATTCGCACGTTCCAGCCCAGGTGTGGAAGTGACAGCGGGCCCCCATGTACTGTTTTTGAGATCTGGTAGGCTGGCTCTCTGTGTTACAGGACTCTGGGGGGGGGGCAGTTGAATTCAGGTGCCTGCTACAATGTATGAGTAGTGTAAGTGAGTTCACCTTACAGCAGAGTTGCAGTATTTTTTTATGTGCAAAGAATGTTAAGCTCAGAATCTGAAGGTCTGAGTTTCAAATTGCATTCTGTCCCTCCGTGAACCTTGGAGGCCACTTGGCTTCTCGTTGTAAAATGAGAATCACAGTTTCTGACGTGCCTGTTAATACGGGCTTTCTGTGAGAACCCAGCAAGCTGTAGGTTGGGGAAGGCTTGGAGATATTTGGAGCGTCCGCAGCATAAAGGCTCATCTTAACTGCTGTCATCTGTTGAACGGTTACTATTTGCCAGGGACCCTTCTCTTTGCTTTCGTGGATCAACTGAGTTAATCTTCACGAAGACCTTGTGAGGTGTAGGTACTGTCATTCTCCCCGGTAGACGGACAGAGTAACTGTATTAGTTTGGGTTTGCCCAGAAGCGGGACGCTGACTGGGGGAGCGGGTAGAAGGTGGTGAGAGGAGCCCTCAGCCCGCATCGCTGGCATCGCTGGAAGGAGCGAGGCGGGGGGAGGGCTGGGCAGCAGGAGCCTCGGGCCGCAGCGCAGTCCAGAGAGCTTCTGGGCCAGGCAGCCAGAGGGTCCACCCGCTGGAGGAGCCCGGCGTCTCCATGGAATGGTCCTGCCTCGTTGCCTGCTCCATGTACGGGCACGGGCCGGGGGCAGCCCGCGGGAAGCAGGGCTCAGACAACAGTCGGGTCCCTCAGAGCCAGCAACTGTGCCCTTTCTTATCTGCCATGGTCACAGAGATGCCAGGGTCACACTGCCTGCAAGTATGGAGCCGGCCTTCGCCGTGGCAGCGTGCATCCAGAGCCCGTCTGACCCCGTGGCTGCTGGGACTGTGCCTTAAAGCGGGAGAACTGTCCTCAGCCAAAGGCGAGCGTTTGAAAGTGTCACCGAGGGACGGTTCCCACCCGCAAGAGTCAGCTCAGAAAATCAAGGATAGTTTTGAAAAATCTTTATCTTGCCTTAATTCCTCCACAGAAACTCCAGATGATAGCATATCTTAGAGTAATTAATTTCTTTAGCTTACTTCGTCAAGTTCTTTCTGTTATTTCTCCCAGACACTCTGTAAGAACTTCTGGCTTCAGAATTCTGGGCCTGTAACTTTCATAGTTTCACGAATTACAGGAGTTTGGTCACTGATCCCTTTACTTTTAAACTGGAAGGCTTTTTTTAAATTGTGAACATTTTTCTTGATCACTCAAAAGCCCATTTTCTTATTCTTCCTATGATCCTTTCCTTAGGAGTACAAACACCTGGACCATGTTCAGTATTTTGGTTCTTCAGAATCCTCGTTGTAGGTGCTCCTTCAGTGTATATTTTTTTAAAAACATCTCCTTGGTTGTAAACATTTCCTTGGTTTCTATAACTGAAAACTTTTCACTCCAGTGAATAAATGCCCAAAAGATGTATATTCAGGGAGTTCTACCAGACGAAATAAAGTAACCAACAAACATTTGGAAATAGGTTCAGTTTCCTAAGATGGGCAAATTTAAATGTTTCTGAATTACCACCTCACACATCAATAAAATAAATGCGAAGTCAATAAAGTTGAAGCAAAACCTTTGGCATGAGGAGTGTGAGAAAGTGTTATTAATGACACTGAATGGGTACCATCTGCTGGAGCTAAGTTTGCCAATATATGATGGGAGTCATGAAATGATATCATCTAATCTAGGAACACAGCTCTGGGGAATTTGTCCAAGGAAAGAAATGTATGTATCCTCTACCTGAAAGCTCTAAGTAATCGGAATTCCCAGTTTTTGAGACGTGTCCAGACTATTACAGGGGAATAGAATATTACCAGCGAAATAATTGTGTCGCAGGATGATTACGTTGACATTTGAAGCAGTGAGTCCAGGCAGGAGCAGAAATGCAGACAGGACTGCAGGGGGTGACAGGGAGAGGCCTCCGTCAGGTGCTCTCAGGGTCTCACCTGAGGGTTACTATTCAACACGAAAGCGCCCTGGGAAAATACTGGATGGAACTAGATCTTAGTGAGGGAGGAGAGTCCTATTTTAATCAAGAGCAGCTCTGTCCCTGAAAAGAGTCTCCCCTTTGTGCAGGACAGTTTGGGGAGGAGCTGCGTGCGGGCGGGACACTGACACGTGCGTTTGTTTCCAGCAGCCTCACGCTATGAATTCGCTCCGGTGAAATCCTTCTTCTGCAGGATCCGGTGAGTGTGGGAGCTCCTGGAGGCCAGGCACGGTGGAGTGGGCTCTGGTTTTACTTTATTTTTTACTTATTTATTTTTCTTAATTGACTGTATAGTTGATTTACAATGTTTCAGCTGTACAGCAAAGTGGTTCAGTTATACATATGTGTGTGTGTGTATATATATATGTAATTATATACACATATATACATACATATATATATTCTTTTTCAGGTTCTTTTCCATTATTGGTTATTCCAAGATATTAAATATAGTCCCCTGTGCTATAAGGACAGGGAACTATATTTATCTATGCTATAAGGACCTATAAAGTAGGTCCTTGTTCATGTGTTTTATGTATAGTAGTCCTTATCTGTTAATCCCAAACTCATCCCTCTGATTTTATTTGGCACTTATTTTGATGCCTTATTCAGCTAGGTCTGTTGTGGATACAAAAGACAAGACTTGGTTCTTGCTGCAAGAAGTTTGTGTTGTTTGTTTGTTTGTTTTGCGGTACGCAGGCCTCTCACTGTTGTGGCCTCTCCCGTTGCGGAACACAGGCTCTGGATGCACAGGCTCAGCGGCCATGGCTCATGGGCCCAGCCGCTCCGCGGCATGTGGGATCTTCCCAGACCGGGGCACGAACCCGTGTCCCCTGCATCGGCAGGCGGACTCTCAACCACTGCGCCACCAGGGAAGCCCAAGTTTGTGTTTTGATTGAGGAGAAGATACAGGTACTTATGAGAAAAGTAGATAACAATGCCATAGGGGAAGAGACCAGAAAGCTCATTCTCAGCCCAGGGGCCTGTGAGAGTTACTGGACGTGAAACATACTTTCAGATGACAGTGTTTTGGAGCTCTTTTGTTTTTGTTTTTCAGTCACATTTAAACTTAATTTTTGAAATTTTGAACAACCTGAAAGAAAGCAGGATAGGTATATTTATGAGGACTTAAAAGGTCCAGTGACAGTGAACTACAAGAAAAGAGATCAAAATTTTAATAGTAGTTGATTTCTGGTAGGATTTATTAGTGATTTTTTTTTTCTCTTCCAAATTTACTTTGATATGTTAATGTTACTTTCAAAGTAAAAAGGAAAAATGGTTTTAAATGACGTCATGATCACCAACAGTAGTATTGAGGTTACTAAGTGCTCTTGATATGCGGGGAAGAGAAATCCTTGTAATGGATCATTCAGACACTCCATGGAACTGAGGGGGACTCGCGCTAAGAATATTCGAATGCTTGGGGAAGGATAACCTGGAAAGGTGTGCGTGTGTGGGGAGGGCCATGTCGGTTCTTTCTGTCACTCGCAGGTGAGTTGTTGGTTATGAAGATCTGAGAGCAGTGCCTGCCGTGTAGTAAGCGCTCTGTGTGTTTCTTATGTTGGTAAATGTTTTCAGGTGCCTTTCCTGAGCCAGGGGAGACCTAGCAGCATATACTGGTGGGTTAGTTTCGGGTGCGAGATAGAAAGAGTAGTCAGGTGACGTGGGAGTCTCGGCTCAAGGTGCCATGTATTGGGGAGGAGGAAGCTGTAGGACAAGCAGCTGCCTGGAGAGCAGAGGGGAGAGCGTGTGCCTTAGTTTTAGGTGAGTGTGTAGTGTCGAGTAGAAATCTGCCTCGTGATGTTGACGAGGCATTGGTCCAGGAGCCCGGGGTTCAGGGGAGGAGACCGGGCTAGAGACAGATGTGCAGGTCATGGGCGTATAGATGGCACTGAGAAGCTCAGGACGGGATGAGCCTGGAGAAAGCACGCACAGAAATGGGAGGGGAGCCACTAGCACAGGTATAGATGCCCGCAGGTGAGTGCCAGGAGAAGGTGCTCTTCTGAGCGGTGACCTAGGAAGCAGGGTCACGGCTGAGAGTGGAGGAGTCACAGGAGATGCTGGAGTTAGAGGAGAGAAGAGAGCGGGAGGGCGGCCAGAGACCCCCGAACATCCACGCTCGTGATGGTTGGCGAGGAGAGGTGCGATGGGCAGAAACGGGGGAGCGTGACATACAGGTTGGGACGTTCGGGCAGATCCAAGTGGAAACGTCTTCCAGGCAGCCAGGCTGATGAAACAGGATGGACATCTGTGTGCTTGTTGCAGACCCCTCGCCCCCGGGAGCCTCCTGAGAGGGAGCGAGCAGCCTCTGCACCGGTTGGCCGAGAGGGTCCAGCCCCACCATCTCCCTGTAGCTAGGCACGGTGGGCGATGCTGAGCCGCACACAAGGTCTGCGCCGGGCAGCGGAGCGGCTGAAGCGGTGGGACTGCATCGGTCATTTGAACGAGGGCGTAGGAAGGGCTGACGGAGGGCCGGCTTGGGGGCGTGATCCCAGGGGGCCTTGTTTTCCACCATGTGGTACTTGGTTTAGACACACGAGGCAAGACAGGTGGCTGTGCCTGCCCCTCTTCCCAGCAGGAACAGAAAGTCACGCTGAAATTAGTGAGCGGTTCACACTCACCTTGGTGAGCCGCCTCTCCAGAAAGCCTCCTACTCATCCAATAACAAATGAGTATCATTGCCCGTGGCTATTGAAAATTTAAACTAACGTGTCCCTCCTTTTAAAAATAAATATGTTTTGGACTTCCCTGGTGGCGCAGTGGTTAAGAATCCGCCTGCCAATGCAGGGGACACGGGCTTGAGCCCTGGTCCGGGAAGATCCCACGTGCCGCGGAGCAGCTAAGCCCGTGAGCCACAACTACTGAGCCCATGAGCCACAACTACTGAGCCTGTGAGCCACAGCTACTGAAGCCTGCGCACCTAGAGCCCGTACTCCACAAGAGAAGCCACTGCAATGAGAAGCCCGTGCGCCGCAACGAAGAGTAGCCCCCGCTCAGCGCAACTAGAGAAAGCCCACATGCAGCAACAAAGACCCAACACAGCCAAAATAAATAAATAAATAAATATGTCTAAACATTTTAGATTCAGACACGTCTCTCTTGGAAATTACCAACAAAACATTTTCCCTGGCCTTGTTTCACGTTGGACTAAGTGAACAGGTCAGGACTGGTACTAAACCATTTTTCTTCTCTTCAGTGGAGGTGAAGCCCGGGAGCTGAGGCAGCCTTACTGCCCGTTCCGGATTATCCCCTATTTGATTCATGTGCACAGCTCGGCCCGCCCGGAGCCTGAGCCCTGCTGTCTCACACTGGTGGAGAAGATTCATTCTGGTTACGAAGGTAGGTCAGGAGCGTCTGCGTTTAGGTCAGATGTGACGTGTCAGCACATCAGAAAGAAGCACGTGAAAGCCTGTTTACTGCAGCCCCTGTCTTCAGCTTGGCCCTGAGCTGATTTTCCCTGACGTCTCTGTTTGCCGGCCTTGACTTCCTGTGTGGTCATCTCCTTTAAGGACAGCATGGCCCAGGGGTCTGAGCACAGACTTGGCCACAGATGCGCAGTCTTCTAATCCTGTCTCCACTGGTGACCATCCTGTGGCCTTTTGCTTCTGTCTTGCGTGACAGAAGAGCATTGAAATTGTTGCATACAGAGGTTACAAGAATGAATTTATATTTTTAAGTGTTTTGAAAGCCCCCTGCGTAAAAAGTATAATTCATGTCTTCCAGTGGCAGAACAGCATTGCTAAATTCATATATCAAAACAGAAGCAGCTTCCATTTATCATTTGAAATTACAGTTGGTTCTGCTGTAATGTGACATATGCTTTCCTAAAACTTACCATCCTGTGCAAAAAATTCACACAAACCACAGGGCTTATGGGAAAAATGAGTTTAGGGGCACAACACTCAAGTAACCATACATTAAAAATAAGACGGGAATCTCATAAAATGGTAACACGGTGTTACACATTAAATGATGAAGAAATGCACAAGTGATACAATAAATGCGGCTCGCCACAGCGGAAAAGCCCTGCGGTTTGCTGTGGACGTGGGTGTTGGAAGGGCTGCAGCTTGTGCATTACTGTGAGGAGTGAAGGGAAGGTGGACTGAAATCAGAGGGCAAGTTCCATCACCAGGTTGGACGGGCGTGGCTCAGAGCACACCTGGTGAACAGAGGCTGCTGGTGGATGTTTCAGGTGTGTGCATGTTTCTTCACGTTCCTAAGTGACTCCATTCAACTAGCTGCTCTTTTCTGCATTCACCTCATGTTTCTTGCAAATGAAATCGTGCGTAAGCGGAGTTAGTGTCATGCTCAAATTGTTCCCTAATGTGCTAATCACTACATTGTCAAAGCAGACTGTAGCAGCACTGACCCTGCCAGTTTTATTACAGATTAAATACGTCCCTATTGTACTGACGTTTCACATCCTATTTGCTCAGTTGTATTCAACCACTAAATATGAAACATTTTTGTCCTGAACTCTAAATGACCCCATCTTTGACTGTTAGATTGTGATGGATAAGCTATTCGATGTACACAGACTTTCTGTCTGTTTAAAATTAACTTTAGTAGGCATCACGTTTTGACCTAATTAAAATGTGGTTAATAATGAAAGTTATTAGCTTTGGCTGCTCAAAGGCCAGGTCCCTAGGTGAGATTTCTGCCAGGGCCTATAGAGTTTGTTCCCTCTTTAATATGTTAAGTGGATAGTTAATTAGGTATTTGCCTTTAAACCAGTCTTTCTGGTTTCCATAGCTCCTCGAATCCCAGTGGATAAAAGAATTTTTACCACAACACACACCCCCGGGTGTGTTTTTCTTGAAATAGATGAAAGGTAAGTACTTCTTTAAGCCTAAAAGAAATTTGTTTCTGAAAATAAATAAAAATATTTAAACGTTTACATAACGTTTAACATGTTAAACGTAACGTGATAGAGCTGAATCTATTCATTTGCGCATTTGAGTTTTGTTAGTTTGAAATTTGTGTTGTGTAAATTTTTTTAATATTTATTTTCCTTATATATATATTTTTGACGGCGTCGGGTCTCAGTTGCGGCACACGGGGACTTTGTTGAGGCACGCAGGATCTCTTCGTTGTGGCGCGCGGTCTTCTCTCTAGTTGCGGCGCGCGGGTTCCAGAGCGTGTGGGCTTTGTAGTTTGCGGCATGCAAGCTCTCTCACTGAGATGCACGAGCTCAGTAGTTATGGCACGCGGGCTTAGTTGCCCCGCGGCGTGTAGGATCTTAGTTCCCGGACCAGGGCTCAAACCTGTGTCCCCTGCATTGGAAGGTGGATTCTTTACCACTGGACCACCAGGGAAGTCCCGTGTTGTGTAAATTTTTAATGTAAATATCTTGCATGTTATAGTGCTAAGATTCACACATTATCATATTTATTTCAAAGCTTTAGGAAAGTCAGAAATTATTTTTCCAGTTTGCACAAGAGGACAATGAACGTGGGCCACATGGTATTAGATGACTGTGGTCCAAATGAGACCACGACTCTGGCCTCCAAGTCCTATTCCAGTGTTATTTCCACTAGTCAGGTGCTTCCCAAACAGTTTATAATGAATTTTTATTAGTCTGAAGTGGGGGAGAAGAGAAAGAAAAATAAGGCAGATTTTTTTTGTGTGTGAAGAACTGTTACTTATTTTGAACTTAGCGTCCTTCCTGTTTTTTTTTGGTTATTAAAATAGTCTTTCTTATTTAAAGAGTTAGTGACAGTACATAATAGTTGTTGCTTATTGTTGTTTTTTTGATGCCTTTATTTGGAAAAACAAAACATTGTTATCCCCTTTCGTACCCTCCATTTCCACCCGCATTTACTTAAAAATTTTACTTATTTGTGAAATCTGAAAATCTGAGAACCAATGTACCGTACCACAGATAAGCATAAGCAAAAATGTCAAAACACCTGGCACAGTTATGATAGTTATCAATTTTGGTTTGTTTTTTTGTTTTGGTTTTTTTTTTGCAGTACGCGGGCCTCTCACTGTTGTGGCCTCTCCCGTTGCGGAGCACAGGCTCCGGACGCGCAGGCGCAGCGGCCATGGCTCACGGGCCCAGCCGCTCCGCGGCATGTGGGATCTTCCCGGACTGGGGCACGAACCCGTGTCCCCTGCATCGGCAGGCGGACTCTCAACCACTGCGCCACCAGGGAAGCCCTTAATTTTGGTTTTTAAAAAATCTTAACATACAGGGAATTCCCTGGCGGTCCAGTGGTTAGGATGCCATGCTTTCACTGCCGAGGGCGCAGGTTCAATCCCTGGTCGGGGAACTAAGATCCCACAAGCCGAGTGATGTGGCCAAAAAAAAAGCTTTAAAAAAATTTTTTTAACATCTGGAAATGGGTTTATTACCTATTTATTACCGTTTAGTTACCCTGAAACTAAACAGTAATTAGTGAGATACTTTGTATAATATAATCTGTAGAAGGTAAGAAAATTTTAGCTGAAGTTATTCTGAAAACAGCTTAAGTTTATTGCAATAGAAAGTATTTGTGAATTTGTACACATAGAAAATGTTTCTGGAGTCAGTTTTGTCTAAGTCATCTTGAGTGTCTGTACATCAGAATTTTCCCATGAACCTTTATCCTACAAATGGCTTTGTGACTGGTTGTCTATTTGATATCACCTTTTGGGAGACATTGTTTTTGTATAATTTTAATTATTCTGTATAAATTTGTAGCCTGCTTTATTCATTTAACATCATAAGCATTTTTCTATATTATAATGTGATCTTTGTAGACTTTTTAAAAGGCAGCGAAATGGAGGGCATCAGAGACCTCTGAGGAACTTGTTAACAATATAGACTCCTAGTCTTACCACAGAAATTCTGATTTAGTAAGCTTGTGGTGAGCCTGCAAATCTGTTTTTTAGAAGTTTCACAGGTGATTTTGATGCAATATGTCAGATGACCAACACTTCTTAGATTGTGTATCTATCTCCCCACAATATAGGCACTTGGGTTGTTTGTAGCATTTATAAATGCTGTAATGAACATCTTTTGCATACCCTTTGTCATATTTAGAGTTTAGCTGAAAAGTACTGTTGAAAGTATATAAGGTATGAGTTACTTGGTGCGTGTGACATGCTGCCTGTGCTGTGTCTGTGCTCAGAGCAGTGCCTTTGCTGGGTTACCTACCTCAGGATCTGATTGGAACATCCATCCTGACATACCTGCACCCGGAAGATCGTTCTCTAATGGTCGCCATACACCAAAAAGGTAAGGACCTACTTCTTTATAGGAGGACATTTCTTTTTCATTGATCTTTTTTTTTTTTTTTTTTGCGATACGCGGGCCTCTCACTGCTGTGGCCTCTCCCGTTGCGGAGCACAGGCTCCAGACGCGCAGGCTCAGCGGCCATGGCTCACAGGCCCAGCCACTCCGCAGCATGTGGGATCCTCCCGGACGGGGGCACGAACCCGCGTCCCCTGCGTCGGCAGGCAGACTCTCAACCACCACGCCACCAGGGAAGCCCTCATTGATCTTTTTAAGTTTGTCATTTCATTTCTCACTAGAGGGTCTCACAAGCTCTAATCGTTAGAGCTTAACCTTTAACCAGGTAAGCAATGTATTGGAACTGCTGAAACAATTTTTTTTTTCTATTTTGACATTCTAAAACACTTACAAATAAATGCCTTAAAAAAAGACATTTGTAATCAATATCCGTGTTAAATAAATTCTAATTTTGTCTTATTATTTTATATAGTCTTGAAGTATGCAGGCCATCTTCCCTTTGAACATTCACCCATTAGATTTTGTTCTCAAAACGGGGATTACATTGTATTGGATTCCAGTTGGTCCAGCTTTGTGAACCCATGGAGCCGGAAGGTTTCTTTCATCATCGGTCGGCATAAAGTGCGAACGTAAGTCAATCAGTTTGTGTATTTTCTAAAAAATCTTTTTCCAAATAATGTTCTTTGGCCCATTGATTCCCCTTTGAGTCAACTAACACGTGAACTAAACGAAGGACAGATTTTTTTCAGTGCTTCTGGAAGACAGTTTGGCAATAAGTATCAAGGGCTTTGTAAGATTTCTACCTCCTTGGCCTAACGATTCCCTTATTGGAATATTCTAAAGAAGCCGAAATACAGAAAGCCTTATAAAGAAAAGACAGATTTCGCAGCATTTTTTAATTGTAATAGCTTAAATGTCTATCATTAAGTAGATTCTGAAATATCTGCTTGACATGTTGTTATATTGGTCAATAAAAATTTTTACAGAGAGTATGGGAAATTGATATATTCGATGATGTAAAAAGCAGCATACAGAAGTTTTTATACAGTATGATTATAATTATGTTTAAAACACAAACACTATGAAATAGGAAAAAGAAGATTAGAAGAAAAGAAAATACATTTTGGTTATGTGTGGATAGTGGGATTTTGTTTTTTTTCCTTTTCTGAATTTTAAGGTTCTCTTCAGTGAGCATGTAAATTTTTTATATCGGCCTTCTGCTGTCAAATTCCACTTATTTGTGTCAATTTTATTAAATCTTTTTTTTTTTTAATGTGGACCATTTTTAAAGTCTTCATTGAATTTGTTACAGTATTGCTTCTGTTTTATGTTTTGTTTTTTTTGGCCTCGAGGCATGTGGGATCTAAGCTCCCCCACCAGGGGTTGAACCTGCACCCCCTGCCTTGGAAGGCAAAGTCTTTAACCACTGGACCACCAGTGAAGTCCCTAAATCTTTATTTTTAATATTTAAATTCTTTCATATTTATTCTGCTGCCAGCATGGCTGACCCAAGCCCGCTTGATTGTTGTTACCTGTCCATACAACAGCCTTGCAAAATGGATCCAGGGCAACCGGGACCACGGTTCTTGTAATCTGAGATACTCCTGTAGTCCCTGGACTTTGTGGTCCATTTAAAGTTGACCTATAGGTTTCTTAACTGGCCCATCCCATAAGTTTCCTTTTGATGTCTATTTCTTTTAAGAGTGGAAATTATACTTAACTCTTCAGTGTCATGCTGAAATGGAGCAACTCTGTCTTTTGTATTTTGTTATACAACTTCGTACACAGAAGAATAAAACTTCTGTGTACAGAACAGTACATCTCCCAGTAAGAGTATTTTATCACATGTTATATCGTGATAGAGTGATGTTTTGGCCACTGTGAGATAGGCCTCAGGTTGCTCTGACCTTGTTGTGCTCCACGGTTTGGCCTCTCAGCAGAGCAGGTCTGCCGCTTTAATGGAAGAATCGGGCTCCTTGCTTCCCTGACTCATGAGGCTGATTTGTGGTAGAAAACTAACTGGATAATTGAGGTAACGAACATGACTGCCAAGGAAGTGCTATTCGTGCTGCTCAGAAAGGATTTTTTTTTTCCCAGTAGGGAGACCTCTTGGGAAATGAAAATAAAATCAGATGGTTGGGGACTTCCCTGGTGGTCCAGTGGCTTACACTCCGCCCTCCTAATGCAGGGGGCCCAGGTTCGATCCCTGGTCCGGGAACTAGATCCCACATGCCGCAACTCAAAAAAGGTCCCGCGTGCCACAATTAAGACCCGGCACGGCCAAATAAATAAATATTTTTTAAAAATCAGATGGTTGCTTAGGATGAATATAGAAACCCCGAAGCAAGTACAGTTCCTCTGACGAGACGTCCATCTGGGTGTCTGTTGACCAGTCTGAGTACCTCCCTGTCAGTGCTAGAGGTGCATCCTAGATTCATTCTCCAAGCCATCCTTTCAGTTCTTTGATTAAAAATATATGGAATAAACCGACATATTGGTACTCCCAATATTTTCAGTGTTTTTTAAAATTACACCAATAATTGCATCTCAAGATCCAGGATTATGTGAGGGAAAGAGTTGAGAGGCTAGTAGGTATTAATTTCTCTCATCGAACAGTAATTATCTATTACGCTTATAAAATTATTTTAATGCATTTATTCCTTCAGTAAGTGTTTATGGCCACCTGCTGAGTCAGGCGTTGTGCTAGGCTGAGGCTGAGGTTATAAACAGAACAGATGTTCCCTTTGCCGCCCACCGCGTATGGGAGAACGGAAAACAGCAATGGCACTGTGATGCGCTGAGCAGTTTTGGAAAGTGTGACAGTTGAAGTAGGGAGGGGGCTGTGGGAGTGTCCAGCTCTCTCCAGGTCCTTCCCAGCGGCTCTGTGGGAAGGGAGGCTAGTTGCAGTTACCTCTGATTTTACAAAACAAACAAACAAACCCGCATTCTGTGAAACAGAGTCACTTTCCCGGCGATCACTGAGGCAGGAGGTTGCAAAGTGGAGACGGACACCAGATTTCCTTCTTTACTCCTAGACCCGTTTCCTGACGTCCGCCGCCGCCGCCACCGCCGCAGCCAACACTTCATGCCGAGCTTGACACCATTTGATGAAGGCGGCGAATCCTTTGAGTTCTGTAATTGGTGATTAAAAGCCCAACTTGGTTTTGTCGGAAGGGTCACCCCTGGGTACATCCACATCTCATAGCACAAAGCAGAACGTTCTGTTTCCACTCAGCATTGCACTTGAACAGCAGCCCAGACGCCTCTGGAAGACCTTCAGGCTCACAGCACACGGGGATGCACTTTAGCCCCCAGGGACCCTTCTTTGACGCGGCCACGCCTTTACATGCCGGGCCGTGGGAGGCGCCAGAGGAGCTAACGGAGCGCGGGAGGCGCCTGGCGCCCGGCGGCGGGTGGGGGAGGGCGGGGGCAGGGGGCAGGGGGCGGAGGACAGGAGGGGCACCCGAGACCTGAGACGTGCCAGTGTCAGGCTGTCGTCCAGGTGCAGCTGGCCCTCCGCGTCCCGCATCGCAGAGCCGGTGCCCCGGGACAGGGCCTGGCGCCTCCCAGGGTCTGGGCGGGGGCGGGGGGCCTGTGCCGGGACGCGGCCTCTTCCTGACGCCTCCAGTGACCCCGCTGGCGTCCCGCCGTTCCTGCTAGGAGTTTCTGTCTTTGGGGAAGTGTTGCCGCGTGTCTGAGGTGTGAGAGGCAGCGTGCAGGACTCGTAACAGGAAAAGGAGGGAGAGCCGGCTCGGGGGTCGGGCGTGTGGCTTCAGACGCGCCCCGGCCGCCTGGCCACGGCAACTTGGCAAGTTTCTTGACCTACCTCCCAGGGTCGCGAGGACTCAGGAGGTGAGGTGTCTGGCCCGCGGCACGTCCGGTATTAGCACACTAGTGCGACCGAGGTGCCGAGAGGCCGGACGGTGTGGTGGCCGAGAGCGTGCGGCCTGGAGCCGGGACTCTGGGCCCCGGGAGCACCTGGCAGACCCGACAGCGGGGGACCTGAGCCGGGGTCTGGCTCAGGGAAGCGAGGAGGGGGTGCCTGGTGGAGCGGCTGGCACAGCGCCCGGCACGTCGTAAGGGTGTAGAAGATGTCACTTATTCTTGATGTGTGTTATAAACCAGCACTTCCTGTCACATAGAGGGGCCTAAGTGAATGTCAGTCGCTTGTCTTTGCTGCTCTTTCTGCTGACGTGTCTGCCTCTCGCTGTATTCCGGTGGTAGATTTCAGATGCTCTGGAATTGGGGTGTAAATAAGACTGAAGATTTTGTGGCAACCACGTGTTCACCACGCGGGTGGGCTGCAGAACCATCTTTACTAGGTAGCTTGAGTGACTAAGTACATGAAGCATTCAGTGTGTTTGCCAAACTAAAGGTCCTAAAATTTCTCATAGCCAGTAGGTTACTCAGTTCATGTTAAATTCTGAGACCAGTAGCTGTTAAAGGTATTTTAGTAGCTAGGGGTATACCTACCACTGATTTTAAATTTATACAGATACAGTAGAATGATTACAGCTGCAGAGAAACTAAAGAAGAGGGTTAATACCTCATTTGTTTCCTAGGATTCTCTCTACCTCTAGGAATAGAGTTTGAGCTTCATATTTTCTATATTTGGACTTGAAGAGCTGCTTTGTAAAAGCATAGGTTTATTGTTTGAATTTTCTATTAAGAATCACTTTAGCCTTTGTTGTAAATGAACTTGAAATTGTCTGACTCAGTCTTTCACTTGGCATTTTGTAGGAGTCCACTAAATGAGAATGTTTTTGCCACCGGAATAAAAAAGATGAACAGTAATGACAAAGACATAACAGAATTACAAGAACAAATTCACAGACTTCTCTTACAGGTAAAGTGAGAGATTTTAAAAAAACAAACATAATATTCCCATAATTGTCTTTAATTTTAACATTCAGTCTTAGTAAAGTCACTTCACAGAAATAAACCGTGAGGAGAGAGAAATCCTTACCCTCTACATTCCAGAAATGTTTGTCTTCCTCTTTTTGTTTTCAAATTAAATTTCATTAATCTTGTTTTCCTTTTTTCTGTGTTAAATACACAGGACTTTTTGTAAGAATCCAATTTAAGACGACAAACAGAGTCATAGGAAGCAATAAGATAGAGAAGTTATTTCTAAATGAAAGAATCATTCTTGTATTCCAGACGCTGCCAGTGTTTCGGCTTCACTATTTTTTTTTTAATAATTACAGTTTTAAAGGTGGGGAGAGGGGTGGCAGGTCTCTGTATCTCTAGTCATTATGAGCCAAAGTAGGAAAAACTGCTTGTTGAAAACAAATACCAAAATGCTTTCTACTAGAGAGTCAGTCAGTAAACTTGTCAAGCATTTACTGATGGTATCACTAAAACTGTTACCCAGTAGTGTTCAAAATGTCTTTCATACAGTCTCAATATTCATAAAGTATCTCTGAGGTTCTTAGGGAAAAGTACAGTATATATTTAATATGTTCTGTCTATTCCAAACTCAGCATAAAGAGTTAGAGTTTATTTTCATGTTTTGTTAAATTTATTTACTGTGGCTTTTAAAACGTTTGTTCTAGAAATACCCACCTAGACTAGAAAAGTAGGTTCTGCCCTTGAGAATTACCAAGATGAGAGAGGAATGTCTTTCATGTCAGCATCATCCTTCACACACCTCATTTAGGATTTCAGAAATTTTAATCTTAATTTTGTGATGACTGTAGATAAGCTCAGAGGTAGGTAATGCTGTGTCTCTCCTCTGATGGCCACATCACCCGGGGCTGCGACGGGCCCCTCTCTCTTGCAGCCCGTTCACGGGAGCGCATCCAGTGGCTATGGGAGCCTGGGGAGCAGCGGGTCTCAGGAGCATCACCTCAGCATCGCATCCTCCAGTGAGTCCAGCGAGCACTGCATGGAGGAGGTGCAGAAGGCACCGGTGAGCGAGCACACGTGTGCTTCTGAGCACGTGTCGTTTTCTTCCTGTGTCGTTAACCGTAACGTGTTGATGCTGGTTCTGTACCTCGACACATGTGGCTTCTTAGTTCTCGTCTGGAAGATCTCATCGGGTAATAGACATTCTGATCCATTCCGGTTTGGGAAAATGTCTCTAAAAAGAAAATATCACCTTTAGAAGGTGATATTTGGGTCAGTTGTGTGCTTCCTAAAAATTAGCATGTTGTGGACAGATTGCTGTAAAGCTTCACTGCTCCTTGTGTGCTGTGGTGCAACGGGAGACAATTAATGCTATTACTGTGCTTTCAGTCATTCTATCTACAGAGAACCAAAAGTTAAATGTATTTCGTTTATGTATCTTTTAATGCACATTTTTGTAATCTTTGAAACATTGGTTATCATTCTTTTCCCTAAGTTGACTTTGCAGCAGGTCTATGCCAGTGTAAACAAAATCAAGAATCTAGGCCAGCGGCTGTACATCGAGTCAAGGGCCAAATCACCAAAGAAGCAAGTGATGGAGACCGACCCGGGACAGCGTGGTGGTGAGTCAGCAGGGTCGCCCCGCCCCCTCCCAGAGCGGCCCTCACGAAGCCACGACTCTGGGCTGCTGCTGTTCAGGCTTACGTGCCCAGATAACAAAAGTAACAGTACTACTACTAATAATAACAATGGCAGCAGCAAATACTGTCCCGAAAGCTAAATGGTATTAGAATGTATTCACAGTATACTTCTACTAAAGAATTGACTTTTCTGCTAACTCCACCCAATTCATAGATTCCCTCCATATGAGCTATCTGTAAACCAAAAGAGGGAATTTTAGAATACATTTCAGATAATAAGTATATTAAAATGATAATCCTTCCCTTTCATTTCAAACAAATGAAGAATGTTTGTGACCTAAATTGAATGAAAAACTTGGCCTTTTTCTTGATTACATGTTTACTTTTCTCAAATATGAGGTAGGGAGCACCCCAGAGGAATTGGATCAGTCGTGATAGTTGACGTTACTGTGAGAAGCTAACCTGCGTGCTTCTATATACAGAATTATATAGTTCTGTATATATAAAGTTTTATAATATAGAGATCAAATTATGCTAACTTCTTAACTTAGGTAACTTTTTCTTAATTTTTCTCCTTGAATGTTAATATCAATATAATTTGGGAAGTCGTTATAGATTTTGGCCACCTAAATGTCCTTGATGGTCCCTACCACTGTCAAATGTGGGTGTTCTACACAGTAGGGTGAAAATTCTTCTCTTAAGTCAATAATAATGATAGTAGCTGTACTTTCCAGGACTTGATATGATTGCCACAAGAAAAATATCAAACTGCTGCTCCTACAGGTGATATCACTGGGAGCCCGTAGGACACCCTCCAGATACAGCAAGTCCCGTCCTTTAGTTTTTTGGGTTCTTATTCATCTTGGCAGGAGGTTTCAAGTTCTGTTTGTTTCTTTTGCTGTAGACGTAAGGGCACAAGGTAGAAATGACAACCTTCTTTGGTCCCGTGAAACCATCAGATATCCCCCACAAAAGAATTTATCTTAAATATCTTTCTTGTTGTGTATCATTATTCCATATCCTGCCAGAGAAAATTCTTTGAGGAGATTTTTTTTTTTTTTTTTTGCGGTACGCAGCCCTCTCACTGTTGTGGCCTCTCCCGTTGCGGAGCACAGGCTCCGGACGCGCCGGCTCAGCAGCCATGGCTCACGGGCCCAGCCGCTCTGCGGCATGTGGGATCCTCCCGGACCGGGGCACGAACCCGTGTCCCCTGCATCGGCAGGCGGACTCTCAACCCCTGCGCCACCAGGGAAGCCCCTTTGAGGAGATTTAATCTAAACTTTCTAGATGTTTTCTTCATTGTCTGATCCAGTCAGTGCTACTTGCTGCTGCCTTGGCCTACGACCTCATGTTAGTGCCACAATCTTACATCCTGACCTCTGGAATTTCTTCTCAGGGTAGAAATCCTTTCTAACCTCCTGCTTTGTTCCGTGTCTTTTCACCTGTCGTTGCATTGGTCTAGTAATACCGTCAGTGCTGTTGTTTTGAAGGCTGTATATTTAAGCATCATCCATATTCAGTCATTCAACATTTTGTAAAACTTAAGCTATGTCTAACCCTGTGTGCTTAGGCTGCTATTTTAGAAACTGCAGTTTTCTTACTACCTAGCTGTGTGCTATATTTGACTAACACACATAGGGTGCCACTTTGGGGGGAAGTTATGCCATTTGGAATAACTTTGGAGAACTCATGTTATTTGGGCGTCTTGTTTTTATTAACAGCTTAAGACCTACAAGTTTAAAGAGCTAGTAAAAAAATCTTTATTACTCTTTACTGAAGAGAAACAAGAAGGTGACTTAAAGATAGAAAACGTTGTAATTCGAATGTTAGAAATTGAGTAGAGATATACACCAATGAAAAGGAAAATACTAAATGGTCATTGTGTATATATTTTATTATATACAGGGTGCTGGAGCACACAAGAACATAAGGTTTTAAGTATGTATGTTTACCTTTCTTATAAAGGCAGGTTATGCTTTAGAATAGAATAAGAAGGGAAACTTTTGGGTTTCCCTGGTGGTGCAGTGGTTAAGAGTCCGCCTGCCAGTGCCGGGGACACGGGTTCGATCTCTGGTCCGGGAGGATCCCACATGCCACGGAGCAACTAAGCCTGTGAGATACAACTACTGAGCCTGCACTCTAGAGTCCATGAACCACAACTACTGAGCCTGCGTGCCGCAGCTACTGAAGCCCATGCACCTGGAGCTCATGCTCCACAGCAAGAGAGGCCACCGCAATGAGAAGCCCGTGCACCACAACGAAGAGTAGCCCCCGCTCGCCGCAACTAGAGAAAGCCCACGTGCAGCAACGAAGACCCAATGCAGCCAAAAATAAATAAAATAAATAAATTTTTTTTAAAAAAAAGAAGGGAAACTTTTAAACTTATTACGGAAAGGCAAGGAACAACAAAGAGATGTAAAGTTCCTTCCTCAGCCATACAGACCGATGCCAGCTGCCAGAGAAGTAATTGGGGAAATTGAGGAAAACTGAACGTTCTACTGCGACGGTGATGCAAAGCCCAAGTGAAAGAAGATGATTCATACACTGAACTAACTCAGAGTGAGAGTGCTTTGGTTTCTGCTCAGGGAGAGCTGGAAAGAGCATCATTCCAAACTTACGAGGTAAAAAGCCAGACGGGCAGCAAGTTCGTGTTCTTTCTTGAACCCGTCAGAGTGCTGAGGTTACAGGGCAGCCAGCAGGCCTGAAATCTGAGGAGAGGCACATACTTGCAAGGAGAAGTGAGGTAAGTGCTGGATCCTGTGACTGACTGATTCAAGTCACCTACAAGAGACAGACCTTCTCTGAGGCACAGTGCAGGGAAGACCAAAGCCTGGAAGTGGAGCAGATGTTGGAAAAAAGAGCTCTCAGGAAACCAGCCTCCACCTGAAGCACAGAGTGTCACTAGAGGGATCTGAAAGCTGTCATACAGTGAGTGAAACCATAGCAACAACAAACCTCAGACCTGGCCTGAAGTTTAATTAGATTAACCGGAACACAGACCTAGTGGAAGGAGAGGCATGCTCAGTCCCTACTGTCTTATACATGTTCACTTTTCAGCAAACTATGAAGCATATGCAAAGCAAGGAAAAAAACCTCCTAAGAGACAAAGCAGTCATCCGAACAAGAACAAGAGTCAGGTAGGACGCTGATGTTGGAAATCACTCTGAATAATAAATACATTAAAGGCTCTAATGGACAAAGTAGGTAACATGCAGAAACCGCCGAAGTAATCACAGCATCGAGATGGAACACGAAAGAAAGGATCAGATGGAAATGTTAGAAATGCTGGAGATGAATATATACCTTTGGTGGGCACTCAACCAAGAAAAGAATCAGTAAAGTTGAAGATAGATAAATAGAAATTACACAGCTGAAACACAAAGAGAAAGGAACATACAAGATAGAGCCTTTGAAGAATTTGGGGACAAGATTAAATGATCCAACATATGAGTAATTGGAATCCCGGGAAAAATACTCGAAATGATGGCTGATTTTCCAGATTCAAAGAACATCAAGTAGCGTAAATACAAAAAAAAAAAAAAAAAGAAAGAAAGAAAAACACCACACACTTGGGCATATCATATTCAAACTAAAATAAAACCAAAGAGAATATCTTGAAGGCAACCAGAGGAAAATGATAGATTACAGAAAAACAAAGATAAGAATAAGAATTACAGGAGACATTTCTTCAGAGACTGTGAACGTTAGAACACAATAGAGTAACATCTTCAAAGGAAAGAAACCGTCAGCGTAGAGTGGTACGCGCAGTGGGAAGTATCTTTCAGAAATGAAGGAGATATAAAGATTTTTCTCAGACAAAAACTATGGGAATGTATTGCCAGCAGATCTGTTCTATAAGAATCCTAAAGGAATTTGTAAAGGTAGAAGGAACATGATGTCAGACATAACACTTGGATCTGCACAAAGAAATGAAGAGCACTGGAAGTGGAATAAATGAAGATAAAATAAATTTTATTTTTTACTTATTTTTAATTACCGTAAAACATAACTAACTGAAGCAACAATAGTATTCTGCACGTATAACATGTGTAAAAATACTGCAAAGGATGGGAGTGAGGTATTAGGAATATACTGTGTAAATTCGTCCCATATTATAGTATTTGGAGTATGCTATTTGGAGATAGAAACTGAGTCCTTAAAGATGTATATTGTAAACTTTAGGACAATTATTAGTAAAAGTTTTTAAAGAAGTGTAAATAATGTCAGTAGAGGTGTTAAAATGTAATTTAAAACACTTAACCCAAAATGAGGTAGAAAAGGAGGAAAAAAGAAACAAAAAACCCAGATGGAACAAATGGAAAACAGCAAGAGGTACATTTTAATCCAGCTACATCAATCACATTAAATGTGAATGATCTCAGTATATCAGTGAAAAGACTTGGAAATTGTGAAATTGGATGAAAAAACAAGATGCAGCTACCTATTATCTACAAAAACCCATTATGAAAATTAAAAACATAGGTTAAAAGTAAAAGGTTAGAAAAGGTATACCATGCTAACAGGAATCAAAGGAAAACGGGAAAGCTATATTAAGGTCAGACACGTAGACTTTAGAACAAGGGCTTCAGAGAGATATTGCATAAAGACAAGGGGGGTGATTCTCTGAGAATATAAAACAACCCTGTTTAGGCATCTAACATCAGAGCTTCAAAATACACGAAGCAAAAACTGATAAAAACTTCAAGGAGAAATAAACAAATCCACAGTGATAGCCGGGGACTGCAGCAAATCAAAACCGCGACGAGATACCAGCTCACACCTGTCAGAATGGCCGTCGTCAAAAGGGCAAGAAATAGCAAGTGTTGGTGAGAACGAGGAGGAAAGGGAGCCCATTTACACTGTTGATGGGGATGTAAATTGGTGCAGCCTCTATGGAAAACAGTATGGGGCTTCCTCAAAAAATTAAAAATAGAACTACCATATGATCCAGCAGTCCCATTTATGAGTATTTATCTGAAGAAAATGAACACACTAATTTGAAAAAATATGTGCGCCACTATGTTCACTGCGGAATTATTAACAATAACCAAGATATGGAAACAACCTAAGTGTGCATCCGTGGGTGATTGGATAAAGGAACTGGTATAGAGAGAGAATAGAATACTATTTGGCTACAAAAAGAGAATGACATCTTCCTTGTGGCAACACGGAGGGACCTCAGGGGTATTATGCTACATGAAATAAGTCAGAGAAGGACAAGTAGCATATGATTTCACTTGTATGTGGAATCTAAAACTACAAACCAGAGCTCCTAGATACAGAGGATAAATCGGTGGTTGCCAGAGGGGAAGGGGGTTGGGAGGTGGGCAAAATGGGTGAAGGGGATCAGAAGGTACAAATTTCCATCTATAAAACAAATAAATCATAGGGATGTAACGTGCAGCTTGGGGGCTATAGTCAGTGATATTGTACTGCAGATTTGAAAGTTGCTCTTATCACAGGAAAAACATTCTTTAACTTTATATGGTGACAGACGGTAACTAGATTATTGTGATCATTTTGCAGTGTATACAAATGTTGACACATTATGTTGTACACTTGAGGCTGATAGAATGTTGCCTGTCGATTATACTTCAATTTTTAAAATATAAATTTCTAGAAGAAAACATAGGAGAAAATCTTTGTAATATTGGGTTTGGAAAGAGGTTTTAGATATGACATCAAAAGCATGATCCATAAAAGAAAGAAATTGATAAATTAGACTTTATTGAAATTAAAACTGTTTCATTGAAAGACGTTGGTAAGACATTGGTAAGACAATGAAAAGACAAAATATTTGCAAATTATATATAAAGAGCTGTATCCAGAATACATAAAGAACTCTCAAAATTTAACAATAAGAAGTTAAACATCCCAATTTTAAAATGGTCAAGAGATCTAAACACTTTTCCAGTGAAGGTATAGATGGCAAATAGCATATGAAACAACACTCAATCTCATTGGTCATTAGGAAGTTAAAAACACATCACACACCCGTTAAAATGGCTAAAATTAAAAGAACGAAAACTGACAATACTAAGTTCTGGCAAGAATGCAGAGTAACTGGAGCTGTCACGTTGCTGAGGGTAATGTAAAATTGTGCAGCCGCTTTGGAAAATGCAGCAGTTTATTATAAAGTTAAATATCTTATAATCTTACCATATTACTCAGCAATTCCAATCTTAGTTATTTACCCAAGTGAAAAAAAGAAGCAAGTTCACACAAAATCCTGTCTGAAAATGTTTATGACACTTTATTCACACTCACCCAAAATTGGAAACAACTTCCATGTCATTCAGCAGGTGAGTAGATAAACTGTGATACATCCACCCAATGGAATACTACTCAGCAATAAAGAAAAATGAACTTGGGCTTCCCTGGTGGCTCAGTGGTTGAGAGTCCGCCTGCCGATGCAGGGGACACGGGTTCGTGCTCCGGTCCGGGAAGATCCCACATGCCGCGGAGCGGCTGGGCCCATGAGCCATGGCCGTTGAGCCTGTGCGTCCGGAGCCTGTGCTCCGCAACGGGAGAGGCCACAACAGTGAGAGGCCCGTGTACCGCAAAAAAAAAAAAAAAAGAGAAAAGAAAAAAAAAAATGAACTTGATTCATGCAGCAATGCAGATGGATCTTAAATGCATTTTGCTAAGTTAAAGAAGCCAGAGCTAAAAGGTTGCATGTTGTGTGGTTCTGTTCTGGGAAGGCATTACTTCTGGAACACAGTAGGTCCGGAAAACAGATCAGTATTTGCTAAGGTTGCGGGATGTGTTGACTGCAAAGAGGCAGCTGGAGGGAACTGTTTGAGTGAGAGGAACGTTCTTTTCGTTGCTCTGGTGGTGGAATCACAACTGGCTGTGCATTTGTTAAAACTCATAGATCTGTTGTGCCTCACCCCACCCCAGAATGTAGAGGGAACCCAAGATGAGGCATAGGCTGTGACAAGTGACCCTCACCAAGTTACAAACTAATGGCATAAACATCCTGAAGCAGGTGGGGAAGAAAGTTGCTGAGTAGCTTTGCAAATCGGTGTCTTCGCTGGACACCCCAGCACTAAATCCAAAACATGAATGTACACAAACACAGTGTTCAGGAAACTGACTTCTCACCATAGTGCAGGCTAGCAATTCTGAAGCTACTTTACGTGCACAGTAGAACTGAGCAAGTAGGCAAACACATTGCAGATAATGAGATTCCTCGCTACTGGAGAGGGACATAGCAAATGAGCAGAGGGAATGCTAGCGTGAGCTCTGGGGCTGGATTGGAGTTAAGGGTATCAGCATGAACTCATGCCTTTTTGCTTGATGGATGGACGGATGGACAGACAAGAGTTGATATACATACAGATATATATTTGTTTTGTCCATTGAGGGGACCTACAAGGAGGGACACATTTACCAATGAGCACACCCAGCACCCAGGTCTTAGTTCCTATGTGTTTTTCCCGTAAAAGAAACCAGAGAAGTAAGGAAGTAAGGAAGTGCTCAAGAAAAAAGGGAGAAAATGGCATGTCCGAGGGACACAGGAGACAACTTGAAAGAGCACGTAATGACCAAACCTGGAACAATTTGAGCAACAAAATAAATAATGATAGTATTGGATTATAACACAGCAAATGAGTATCCAGGAGTCCCTGCTGATAAATGATTGGATGAATAAATAAAAGGGAAAGGGGAGAAGGGAAACTCTTCCTAATAGAAAAAGTTTGATTAATGTAGGAATAAAAAAAAAACAGGAAATTGCTATTAGAATGCCGCCGTAGCCATTATGCTGTACGCCTTAAACTTACTACTGTATGTCAATTGTATTTCAATAAGACTTAGAGAATGAAGAAAGGATTCCACAGTAGTAACTGTTGCAGGGCATATCCTCCAGTGAGTGCTAAAATTAGATGAAAGGTTCTTTAAAATTGTCGTTTTAGGTATGTAATTTCCTATTTTTAAATGTACAGTTTGGTGGCATTAAGTATATTCACAGTGTTGTGCAAACAATAGGTGAAAGTATAAAAGAAACAGGATATTTGCATGGCTTCAAAGTATTCCTCCAGAACATTTATTGCTTACATCTTTTATTACGTTGTAAAATAGTAACTTTACATAAGAGAAACCTGGCAGGCGTCACCTTAACCAATGATCAAGGTTAATGTGTCAATAATAAAACATCACCATCATGAACTGCACTTCTGTGGCAATTTTCCCCAAGATGCATGACCTCAACCTAATCATAAGAAAACACCAGAGAAACGCAAATGGAGGGACATTTCTAAAAAATTCCTGCCCCGTACTCTTCAAAAGTGTCAGGATCATGAAAGACAAGGAAAGACTAAGGAGGCATTTGACAACTAAATTCACTTGTGACACCCTGGTTGGACTTCTGGACCAGAAAAGTGACACTTAGTGGGAAAACAGGTGAAATCCAAATGGACGGTAGCTCAGTATGCCACTGTTAATTTCCTAGTATCATTCATTTTCCTATGGTTATGTGAGGTGTGACATTAGTGGAAGCTGGGTGAATGGTATATGGGAACTCTCTACCATTTTTGTAACCCTTTGAAACCTTCAAGTTGAAAATTATTAAAAAATTAGAAGTAAAATTAGGGCTTCCCTAGTGGCGCAGTGGTTGAGAGTCCGCCTGCCGATGCAGGGGACACGGGTTCGTGCCCCGGTGTCTGAAGATCCCACATGCTGCGGAGCGGCTGGGCCCGTGAGCCATGGCCGCTGGGCCTGCGCGTCCGGAGCCTGTGCTCCGCAATGGGAGAGGCCACAACAGTGAGAGGCCCGCGTACCGCAAAGAAAAAAAAAAAAAGTAAAATTAATGAGTGAAAGTGAAGCAGTTTTCCATAATTCCCTCTGAAAATAGAGAAGCCTCTTCCAAGCAGCTAAACTAACCTTTATTAATAGTATCAACAGTAGCTAATATTTCTTAGTCTCTCAACAGCATTTGCATAATTCTTTACTCTTCTTCCTTGAAATAGTTTCCCCTCTTGGTTTCCATGACACCAGACCTTGCAGGATCTGTCTCTTCCTGGATAAGTCTCCTTCTGGCTTATTCTCTACTGAAAGTTCAAGTTCTTCAGCACTCCAGACTGAGGTCTTTTTTCCTCTCTCTATACCTCTGCTATCTGGTATGGTAGCCACTAACCGCATTTTGCAATTTAAATTCAAATTAATTACAAATAAATAAAATGTGAAATTTAGTTCCTCAGTTGCTGTAGCCACACTTCAAATGCTAGTCGCTGGGTCTGGTGTTAGTGGCTACCAGGTTGGACAGCACAGATAAAGGACAATTCTGTCATTGTAGAACGTTCTGTTGGACACCAGTTCAACACAAGCAGTGCTGTGTACTCTCCGTTGCAACACATAAGCAATGCACTATGTCTGTCATGCCCCTTAGTGATGCCAAGATCAGTCAGTTGTACAGGTAGTAACATTGTGAAGGTCCCCGTCAACCTTTCACCTTTGGTTTTATTCCTTGGTAATCTTTGCCTGAAGCAGTTGTTTTACTCCTATTTTTAAAAGATAGATATGAAATTATTCATGTAATTGTTCTAGGTGATATCTTTCTATATCAGTGCATTTAAATCTGAGCTCATTTTTAATAACTACATAATATTTACTGTATATGTCCTAAAGTATCATGTATATCCCAAAGTACTATTTAATTTTGCTGAATAAATACATATTCTCAAGCATGTGATATTTTAAATTGTGCATCCTTTCATTCTCTTTCAGATGAGCAGAAGACCTTTTCTTCCTTCCAGACATTAAAAAATAATAGCATGTACCCCGAGTCTTGTGAGGATTTGAGAAGGTGTCAGCATAGCCCATCCTATCAGCAGATAAACTGTATTGATAGCGTTGTCAGGTATGAGACACAAGTTTTGATAACATGTTAGTTTTTCCAGAAGCGTATGTTGTCACTATGGGGCCTTTATATCATTTTTTTTTTTTTTTTTTTGCGATATGCGGGCCTCTCACTGTTGTGGCCTCTCCCGTTGCGGAGCACAGGCTCCGGACGCGCAGGCGCAGCAGCCATGGCTCACGGGCCCAGCCGCTCCGCGGCATGTGGGATCTTCCCGGACCGGGGCACGAACCCGTGTCCCCTGCATCGGCAGGCGGACTCTCAACCACTGCGCCACCAGGGAAGCCCCTCTATCAGCTGTTTATTTTTCACTATAAATCAATGGATATCTACTACTAACAACTCATAATAAATTGAACATTTGGGGGGATGCAAAAAATTAGAAGATGCATCCCTTCTTTGAATATAGTTCAGAAGACAAGACCTACACTCATAAAAATTAAGATTTGGCGAACAGTTCAAGACCATAGTCAGGGAAATGTAACAACCCCGTGATGTAGGCCAGGATGGTCAGGGAAGCCTTCACCCAGGAAGAAAGTGAGGGACTTCCCTGGTGGTCCAGGGGTAAAGACTCTGCGCTCCCACTGCAGGGGCACAGGGTTCGATCCCTGTTCGGGAAACTAAGATCCCACATGGCGTGCAGCGCGGCCAAAAAAAAAAAGAATGTGAAATACCCCAAACAGAGGTGGCGTGAGAAAAGCAGAAAGGTGGAGGATGGCAAAGTGGGAGCAGGTAGGAATACGCAACCGAATTACCTTGTTGCAGGTACCTGAAGAGCTACGACATTCCAGCTTTGAAGAGAAAGTGTATCTCCTGTACAAATACGACTTCCTCGTCCTCGGAAGAAGACGGACAAAGCCACAGAGCAGATGATGTCCAAGCACTGCAAGGTGACAGGAATGCCTTTCATAGTTAGATCAAGAGAGTTATTACAAAGCCACCCCTCTCTGTTTTCTCTCTAATCTTTTGACTTTAATTATTTCATTGTAATCACAAAGAATCCACATTGCCTCTTTATGGCCAGTAGGTTTTAACTTGTCACTTATAAGTGGGTGTAAACTGTTTGGGTCTTTAATATTGAATTTCCAGTTGGGAATTTTTCTTTTCACTGTCAGTTGCTCTTACATCACCAGCTGTTTCTCAGATCCCAGCCGTACCTACATCAGAAATGCCAGCTAATGGACGGTCCACAGATGCTGAAGGAGGAGCGCCACAGGCCCTGACCAAGGAGGCTCTGAGCCTGGACGTGAGGCAGTGCAGCTACAGCGGCACCGTTGTTCACATGCCACCACTGGAGTCAGGTACCATGGTACCTTCTATTTTAAAATACACTCAACGTTAAATACACCGTCGTGAGAAAACAAGTCATTAATGCCATTTACTTAGCAATGACATCTAAATTATAAATACTTTTTTCTTTAATTCAGTTACAGTATTTTTGGAAAAATCATCATGTTTATGTTGGTTACATACTTAGGACTGTATTTCTTAGTTATGTCCTTTGCCTGTCAACTCTTGACACACTTAAGGCACCTAGAATAGTACCTGATACATAATAATAAGCCCTCAATTGTTGATGGGACTGCCTTGGGTCACTTTGTTGCTGACCTTGAAAGAAAGTGTCCAATTCAAACTTGGACTGTAGTTGTGACTAGATGGGTCATATATACATTCAAATTTTGTTTGGTAACAGTGAGGACAGGATGTTTGAAATGCTCTTCCTTTAACATAATGATTTGGTGAGCTATTCTGATGCCTTCTTTTTATTCCTTTTTACTGTCTCCTATCCTTTTTCACTTTTGCATTATTCGTGAGGGTTTGGTGGATGAGGAAATGGTGACAAACGTGTTCAATCAGGTTTTCGGATTATGTCTAACACCTTTGCTAGTCTTTGGTATATAAGTTACCATATGCTGAGCTGTGACTGTGTACCATTCCCTTCCCCTAGTTCTTCATATAAATTAATTCATTTAATCCTCACAACCACCCTTTGAGGTGGAGAACGTTATGTTACTAGGTGGATTGTGGATTGGTGGGAAAAGACCAGATCGACAGCTGTTGTGAGACTAGATTATTTCTGGTTTTTTTTTATTATATTATTGATATTATATTATACTATTAGATGATTTCTGTATATCTTATTCTGTTATTTCTATTATTTCTAATTAGCCACGGGTAGAGTTGTTTTGGAGTTGAGCTAGTCCCTCAGGAGAGGAGCAGATGCGTGTTTATAGTGTACCTATTCTTAAATGCTTTGGATTCCTGTATGGGCGTGTAGCTGTTAGCGACACAGTCCATGCAAGGTAGGGCCTCACCCAACATGGAAAGCTCTTTTTTTGACTGTGCCACTATACTTTGTATACTCTGGTTTTGTATGACTGTTTTGAAAGAATCTATACTACAATCTACGTGCTTTCATTTAAAGAATAAGGGATATTTACTGATAATCATTTCTCCTGACCTTAAACCAGTCTCAGCATCTACAGGTGCTCATCTTTATTCTAAGGAGAGAAAGCAGAATCAGAGTCCAGATGTTCTTGAACTGCATCTGTCTTTTGCTTTCTGGAAAGCCCGTACTCCTGGAGTTTATACCTTATGCTAATAATGAGTTGGGTCTGAGGACCTTGACCCCAAATGCATTTCTCTGCAAGTTATTACTTCTGTTTTATATATGGAGCAATTAAGGCACGAACAGGTTAAGTAACAACTTGCCCAAAGTCACACAGCAAACAAGTGGCAGAGTAGAGAATCAAACACTGACAATTAGTCTCCAGAAACCATTGCCATTACAGATATTTTAAAATCTATATCAGGGTTGATGGAGTATGAGATATAAAAATTAGCTAAAAAGCCAAGAGATAAACTAAAATGTAAATTTAAAAAACAAATAATCCAAAAGAAGGATAGGAAAGGACGATTAGGGCAACAACAACAACAATAAAACCAGGGAACCTATCAAACCAATAAAATAATAGCTCTAAATCCAACAAGTCTATAATTACATAAAATGGCAGAAATTGTCAGAACAGATAAAAATAAATCAAGACCCAAGTATATGCTGTCTGCAGAGTACAATTTAAATATAAATTCACAAATGGGTTGAGAACAATTGGATGGGGAAGATGCACAATCCAAACAACACGCCTAAAAAGGCTGAGTGCCTGTTTTAATAATAGACTTCAGGAGGGAGTCTCACCAGAGACATTTCATTGTGACAAAGTAGCCAGTTCATCTAATAAATAACAAACATGGAAGTGTTTTCACTCATAACACACCTTTAAAGATATGAAGCAAAAATTGAGTGAGTCAGAGAAAGTCTTTCCATAATCATAGTTGAAGAACTTAACACCCCTTTTCTGCAAATGTTAAAACATCTTAACGAAATAGATGATCTGAACAGTGCAGTCAGCCACTTGACCTAATTGATATCTAGAGAACACAACACACAATAACTGCATTATACGTATTCTTTTCAAGTGCACATGATATGTTCACTGAGATATAAAATAGGTTGAGATGTAATACAAGTCTCAAATTTGAAATAATTGATGTTTTACAAACTACACTCTTTGGCTAGAGTTAATTCAATTAGAAATCAGTAAAAGTAAGATATTTATAAAGAGATTAATAACTTGAAATGCTAATGTTGGAGAAGAAAAGTCTCAAATCAGGGATCTAAAGTTCCACTTTAAGAAGCTAGCCAAAAATAAAACAAGCCAAAACCAAAAACACAATAAACCCAGGTAGAAGGAGGGAAGTAATAGAGATACAAGCAGAAATCAACAGAGTAAAAAACAGACAGTACAGAAAATTAAAGCTCAAAGTTGCTTCTCTGAAGATGAACAAAAATTGATAAACCCTTTATGCCAAGTACCACACAGTTTTGATTCCTATAGTTTTATAGTAAGTCTTGAAATCAGGTAGTGTAAATCCTCCAACTTTGTTCATTTTCAAGATTGCTTTGAATATTCTAATTCAAAAAGTCCTGCAGCGGGGCTTCCCTCGTGGTGCAGTGGTTAAGAATCCGCCTGCCAACACAGGGGACACGGGTTCAATCCCTGGTCCGGGAAGATCCCACATACCATGGAGCAGCTAAGCCCGAGTGCCATAGCTACTGAGCCTACGCTCTAGAGCCCACGAGCCACAACTACTGAGCCCACGAGCCACAGCTACTGAAGCCTGCGTGCCTAGAGTCTGTGCTCTGCAACAAGAGAAGCCACAACAATGAGAAGCCCGCACACCAAAACGAAGAGTAGCTTCCGCTCACCACAACTAGAGAAAGCCCACACGCAGCAACGAAGACCCAACGCAGCCAAAAATAAATAAATTAAGTAAATAAAATTTTTTTTAATTAAAAAAAAAAGCCCTGCAGGGATTTGAATTGATATATTGAATCTATATATCAACTTGGGGAGAATTGATATCTCAAAAATGTAGAGTCCTCTAATCCATGAACCTGGTATATCTATTCATTTATTTAGGTATTCTTAAATTCCTCACAGTAATATCTTACAGTTTTCAGTGTACAGATCTTGCATATCTTTTGTCAGTTTTAACCTCAAGTATTTTATATTATAAATAGGATTATTGTTAATGTCAGTTTCCAATTGTTTGTTGCTAGTATATAAAAATATAATTGATTTTTGTATATTAATCTTTTATTCTACAGGCTTGCTAAACTCACTTATTAGTTCTAGAAACTTTTTGTCGATTCCATAGGATTTTCTACATGTATGATCATGTCTGTGAAAGTCAGTTTTACTTCTTTTCCAATCTTCTTTTTAATCTTTTGTTTGTTTTTTGCCTTCTTGAACTGGCTAGAGCCTCTAATAAATATTGAATAAAAGTTGCAAGAGCAACTATTCTTATGTTTTTCCTGATCTTGGAGAAAAAACATTAATTATGTTAGTCCTAGGTTTTTCATAAATGTACTTTATCAAATTGAGGACGTTCCCTTCTATTCCTAATATCCTCAGAATTTTTTTTATCAGAAATGGATGTTGGATTTTGTCAGATCTATCTGTTGAGATGATCATAAGATTTTTCTTTTTTAGTTTCTTTTTCAGTTTGTTAATATGATGAATTAACTATTTTTATTTCATTCAGTTTATTTAAACTGAAAAGAAAAACCGTTCACCCATTTCACCCACCCCCCCGCCTCTGGCAACCACCAATCTGTTCTCTGTATCTGTGAGCTTGACTTTTTTAAATAATTTATTTTTAGATTCCATATATAAGAGAGATCACATGATATTTGTCTTTCGCTGTCTGACTTATTTTACTTAGCATAATGCCATCAAGGTCCATCTGTGTTATTTAAATGGCAAGATTTCATCCTTTTTTATAGCTGGATAATATTCCTGTATGTGTGTGTGCGTGTGCGTGTGTGTGTAGACCGGGGGTTCTCTGTACATCCATTGATGGATATTTCGGTGGTTTCCATGTGTTGGCTGTTGTAAATAGTGCTCCAGTGAACGTGGAGGTGCGTTTATCTTTTCAAATTAGTGTTTTTGTTTTCTTCAGATAAATACCCAGTAGTGAACTTGCTGATTCATATGATAGTTCTAGTTTTAGTTTTTTGAGGAACCTCCGTACGGTTTTATAAAGTGACTGCACCAGTTTACATTCCCACCAGCAGTGCCCAAGGGTTCCCTTTTCTCCACATCCTTACAAACACATTATTATTATTATTTTGGCTTTTGACCAATCTTCTTTTATGTTATTTTTTTTAGTTTTTTAATTTTATATTGGAGTATAGTCGATTTACAATGTTGTGTTAGTTTTAGGTATACCACAGCAAAGTGATTTAATTGTACACATGCATATATGTATTCTTTTTCAGATTCTTTTTCCATATAAGTTATTACAGAGTATTGAGTAGAGTTCCCTGTGCCATACATAGGTCCTTGTTGATTATCTATTTTATATATAGTAGTTTGTATATGTTAATCCCAACCTCCTAATTTATCCCTCCTCCTCCCCCACCTTTCCCATCTGGTAACCATAAGCTTGTGTTCTAAGTCTGTGAGTCTGTTTCTGTTTTGTAAATAAGTTCATTTTATCATTTTTTTAGAGTCCACATGTAAGGGACATCATAAGATATTTGTCTTTCTCTGTCTGACTTACTTCAGTTAGTATGATCATCTCTAGGTCCATCCATGTTGCTGCAAATGGCATTATTTCATTCTTTTCTATGACTGAGTAATATTCCATTGTGTATATATACCACATCTTCTTTATCCATTCCTCTGTTGATGGACATTTAGGTTGCTTCCATGTCTTGGCTATTGTGAATACTGCTGCTGTGAACACTGCTGTGCATGTATCTTTTTGCAGTTTTTGTCTTTTCTGGATATATGCCCAGGAGTGGGATTGCAGGATCGTATGGCAACTCTAGTTTTTAAAGAACCTCCATACTGTCCTCCATAGTGGCTGTATCAATTTACATTCCCACCAACAGTGTAGGAGGGTTCCCTTTTCTCCACACCGTCTCCAGCATTTATTATTTGTAGACCTTTTGATGATGGCCATTCTCACCAGTGTGAGGTGACATCTCATTGTAGTTCTGATTTTCATTTCTCTAATAATCAGTGACGTTGAGCATCTTTTCATGTGCTTTTTGGCCATATGTATGTCTTTTTTGGAGAAATGTCTTTTTAGGTTTTCTGCCCATTTTTAAATCAGATTGCTTATTTTTTTGTTTTTTTGGCTGTTGAATTGTATGAGCTCTTTATATATTTTGGATATTAGCCACTTACCAAGTATATGATTTGCAAATATTTTCTCCCATTCAGTTGGTTGCCTTTTCATTTTGTTGATCATTTCCTTTGCTGGGCAAAAGTTTTGTTCTTCTTTCTCAAGATTGCTTTGGCTATTCAGGGTCTTTGATGTTTCCATACAAATTTTTCGACTGTTTGTTCTGTTTCTCTGAAAAATGCTATTGGAATTTTGATAGAGATTGCCTTGAATTTGTATATTACTTTGGGTAGCATGGACATTTTAACAATATTGATTCTTCCAATCCATGTGCACGAAATATCCTTCAATGTATTTGTGTCTTCTTCAATTTTAAATGTTAAAATATCTTTGCATTCCTGGGTTAAACCCCACTTGGTCATGATGTATTTCCTTTTTTATATATTGGATTCATTTTGCTAAAATTTTCATAAGAATTTCGAGATCTATGTTTATGAGAGCGATTGGTCTGTCATTTTGTTTGCTTTTGTTTTAATGACTTTGGTTTTGGTATCAGGATACTCCTGGCCTCATAGCATGAGCTGGGAAGTGTTTTGTTCTCTTCAGTTTTCTAGAAGACTTTATGTAGAATTGGTATTTTTTCTTCCTTAAATGTTTGCTCAAACTCACCAGTAAAGCCATCTGGGCTTGAAGTTTTCTTGGTGGAGAAGTTTTTAACTACAAATTCAATTTTTTAAGTAGATATGGGGCTATTCAGGTTTTCTACCTCTTGTTGAGTGATCTTTGTTAGTGTGTATGTCCCAAAGAACTGGTCGATTTTGTCTAAGTTGTCAAGTTTATTGGAAAAAGTTGTTTATAATGTTCCCTTATTATTCTTTTGATGTCTAGTGATAGTAGGGTCTCTAGTGATGTTTCCTCTATCATTTCTGAAATTGGTAACTTATATCTGCTCTTTTTTTCCTCATCAGTCTTGCTAGAGTTTAATCAATTTTACTGTTCTCTGCAAAGAGCCAGCTTAAAATTTTATTGATTTTCTCTCTTTATTATTTTTCTGTTTTCTACAATACTTAACATATTTTTACTCTAATCTTTCTTATTTCCTTTCTTCTGCTTACTTTTGTTTTACCTTGCTCTTGTTTTTCCAGTTTCTTAAGATGGAAGCTGAAGTCATTGATTTCAGATATTTCTTCCCTAGTGGATTTTAGTGTAAATTTTTCTTTTACTCTCAGCTGCGTTTCACGCATTTTGATGTATTTCATTTCATTTTCATCATGTTCAAATGCTGCCTAATATCCCTTTTTATATCTTCTCTGAAATCATTTACATTATCACCAATGTCATATATATATATATCTCATCATATATTATTTAGAAAGCATATTTAGAGATTTTCCAGACCTCTTTATGTTATTGATTTCTAATTTAATCCCATTTTGGTCAGAGAAAATACAAAACTTGAATTCTTTTAAATTTATTGAGGCTTGTTTTATGGTCTGTATATGGTCTATCTTGGTAAATGTTCTGTATGCACTTGGAAAGGATGTTTATTCTGCCCAGTGTGTGAACTAGGTCAGGTTGGTTGATAGTCTTGTTCAAGTCTTCTCTATCCCCCAGTTTTCTGAATCCTTGCTGTACCTCAGGAGGAGTGTTGAAGTCTCTGGCTGTGATTGTGGGCTTGTCTATTTCTCCTTGCCATTTTATCAGTTTTTGCTTCGTGCATTTTGAAGCTTTCTTACTTTGTGCATAAATGTTTAGAATTGCTGTGTCCTTTTGATGAATTTATCCTTTTATCATTGTGAAATGACCTTCTTATCGTTTGTCTATTCTTTGCTCTAAAATATACTTTGTCTTATGTTACTATATTCACTCCAGCGTTCTTTTTTTATTTTTGATTAGTGTTAACATGTTATATCTTTTTCCACCCTTTACTTTTAACCTATGTATGTCTTGGTATTTAACGTGGGCTTTATTTTAGTGGTTGCTTAGAGTTTATGATGTATATATTTAATTTTTGCCAGTCTACCTTCTAGAGATATTATACCATTTAATGCATAGTATAAGAAACTTAAAGTACTATACTTCCAGTTCCCCCCTTTGGCCTTTGTCTATTGGCATATATTTCTACATATGTTAGAAATCCCACACTACATTGTTATTATGCTTACTTACATAGTTATTATCTTTGAAAGAGGTTTAAATGTTTACCCCTGTAGTTATCTCTTCCAGTGCTTTTCATTCCTTTACGTAGATTCATCTGATATCACTCTCCTTCTGCCTGAGGGTATTCCTTTTCTGTCTCTTGTAGTACAGGTCTACTGATGATGAATTCTTCCCATTTTTGTATGTCTGAAAATGTCTTTATTTCACCTTCTTGTTTTAAAGACATTTTATCAGAGCGTAGAATTCTAGGTTGACAGTGTTTATCTTTCAGTACCTTAAAGATGCTGCCCCACTGTCTTCTCATTTGCATTGTTTCTGACAGGAAGTCTGCTGTCATATGTACTGTTTGCATGTCTTTTTTCTGGCTACTTGTAAGATTTTCTCCTCATCATTAATTTAAAGAATTTGAGGGACCTCCCTCATGGTGCAGTGGTTAAGAATCTGCCTGCCAGTGCAGGGGACATGGGTTTGATCCCTGGTCCAGAAAGATCCCACATGCCGTGGAGCAGCTAAGCCTGTGTGCCACAACTACTGAACCTGCGCTCTAGAGCCCATGAGCCACAACTACTGAGCCTGTGTGCCAGAACTACTGAAGCCCACGTGCCACAGCTGCTGAAGCCCGCGCACCTAGAGCCCGTGCTCTGCAACAAGAGAAGCCACCTCAATGAGAAGCCCGCGCACTGCGGTGAAGAGTAGCCCCCCGCTCACCGCAACTAGAGAAAGCCCACGCACAGCAACGAAGACCCAACACAGCCAAAAATTAATTAATTAATTAATTTTTTAAAAAAGAATTTGTGATGTCCATGATGTAGTGTTCTTCATGTTTTTTGTGCTTGGAGTTCATTGAGCTTCTTGGATTTGTAGGTTTAGAGTTTCCATCAAATAGAAAAGAATGTTTTCCGTTATTTTTAAAATATTTTTTCTGTTTCCTCTTTTTCTGGGACTCAAGTTATAGGTATATAGGCTGCTTGAAGTTGTCTCACAGTCCACTGATGCTCTGTTCATTTAAGTCTTTTTCAATTTTTTAGGTCTTTGTTTCATTTTGGGACAGTCTCTGTTGCTATGTCTTCAGGTTCACTAGTATTTTCTATTACAATATCTAATCTGTTGTTATTTCCATTCAGTATATTTTCCAACTCACATATTTTAGTTTTCATTGCAGAAGTTCTGTTTGGATGTTTTTTAATATATCTTCCATGTCTTTATATAACATATTTAATCTTCCCTGTGGCTGTATGGAATACAGTATAAAACTATTAATGTTCTATCTGCCAATTCTAACATCTCTGCCAGCCCAGGGTTGGTTTTGCTTGATTAATTTTTCTCCTTATTGTGGGTTGTATTTTCCTGCTTCTTTGCATGCCTAGTCTTTGATTGGATGCCAGATACTGTGATTGGGTGCTGAATATTTCTGTATTGCTGTGAGCACCATTGAGCTTTATTCTGGGACCCAGTTAAGCAATGTGGAAACAGATTGGTCTTTTCAGGCTCTGCTTTTAAAATTGGTTAGGCTGGACCAGAGCAGTGTAGGGTAGGCCTAATTCTTCTCTGCTACTGAGGCAAGACCCTTCAGAGCATTCTACCCAATGCCCGGGGATTATGAGGTTTTTCTAGTCTGGCTGTTGGGAGTGAGCCCTGTTCTCCAGGTGGTGTGAGCTTCAATCTGATTCTTTCAGGTGATTTTTTTCCTCCCATCTGTGCACTGGTGAGGACTCTGGGGTCCCTGCAGCTGTCTGGAGTCCTCTCTGTGCAGCTGTCCTCTACATTTCTCTTCCTGAAAACTCCAGCCACCGTGGCCTCCCCAGACTCTCAGCTCTGCCTCTGCTCTCAGGGATCCCACAAGGCTCACCTGGTTTCCCCACCTTGCTCCTCAGAAACTCTCAAGGCAGTAAGCCAGGCAGATGTGGGGCTCACCTTGTTTTCCATCCCTTAAGAGTCACTCTCCTTTGTTACCTGATGTTCAGTGTCTTGGAACTTATTGTTTCATATATTTAGTCCCTTCCTGGTTGTTTCAGATGGGAAGGTCAGTCTAGTCCCTGTTCCTCCATCTTGGCCAAAATCCAAAGTGTTGACTTACTTCCGCTGTGTTGACTTACACTAGTCAGTGCCTGTTTCTGGAAGCAGAATGGGGGCATGCCCACCCACACCTCAGTACCACACAGCAGGGGAAAGGTGGAATGGACACTGGGAGAACCCACCAGTGTCCACCATAAAGTCTTTTGTACCTGGAAGAAGTAATGTTTAGAAGCAACTCAGCATCCATCTACAGATGCTTACTTTAGTAAAAAGTCATAAATAGGGCTTCCCTGGTGGCGCAGTGGTTGAGAGTCCGCCTGCCGATGCAGGGGACACGGGTTCGTGCCCCAGTCCAGGAAGATCCCACATGCCGCGGAGCGGCTGGGCCCGTGAGCCATGGCCGCTGAGCCTGCACGTCCAGAGCCTGTGCTCCGCAGCGGGAGAGGCCACAACAGTGAGAGGCCCGCGTACCGCAAAAAAAACAAAACAAAACAAAACAAAACAAAAAAAGTCATAAATACATCATATGTGATGCACTGATAAAAGGGATATTGTTAAATGAAAAAACACATTGCAGGCTAGTGTACAAGATTATATGCCGTTTGGGTAAACATGGAGGTGAAGAATAAGAATCTGTATTCATGCTTATTTATAGATGTGTAAAGAAAGTAGGCAGATATATAAGGAAATAAAAGAAATGGTTTTCTGTGGGGAGAATAAATGAGAACTAGGCAGATTGTGTACAGGGATAGGGAGAAGCTAGTAAATGTCTTTCTAATACATGCTGATTTTTGAACCACGTGGGTATATTACATATTAAGAAAAATAAATCCAAACATAACAATTTCTTGGAGAATTCAGGGAGATAGAAAATATTTACAATGAAAGCAAGATTTAAATAAGTATGTACCTTGAGTATTACAACTCTAAAACATATATACAAGTGTACAAAGAGTATAAAGAAAGGCAGAAAAATTAAAAATTTATCTGCTAGATTGATGAAGGTTTTATGTTCCAGCCGTTGTAATGATTGTAAACATTTCTTGAAAGATAACTAAATTAGTGAAAGTAAATAAATGCAAAATAACTGGTAGGAGTTAAAGTTAAATCTGTCTTCCTCCACTTCATCAGAATTGAGTCCAGCAGAGCTTGGCACTCTGCCCTGTGAGCCCTGGACCCTCAGCACACACCCAGCTGCACTGGCCTCAGAACAGTTTAAACACACAGGGCTCACAAAAGCTGTGCTGTCAGCCCACACGCAGAAGGAAGAGCCGAGTTATGTGGATCAGTTCCGGGACAGGATTCTGTCATCGCCCTACGGCTCCTATCTTCAGCAAGAAAGCAGGAGCAAACCTACATATTCAGATGTTCAAGGTAGTTAAAATTTTGAAAATATATTCCCTTTATCAACATAGTTGTCAAATTTATAAATCATACGTGAGTACTGGGAGATACGGCGTGGAGTATAGGAGTTTTGCTTGTAAGAAACTGATTGAGAGATACTGAAATAAGTTTATTTTATAGCAACAGCTTTTACCCAGGATCTTGTTCATCTTTTCAGAGCTATTTTCTGTCATCCCTGCAGTGGACATAGTTACTATCGGCCAATGTTTATTCCTTGTAAAATCTACTTAGAATTATCTATCAACATTGTCCTTCTCTTCCGTTCTGGCTTAGTTTTCTGTAACACGCCTTCCTCTTTACCCTTCAGGAGATTCTGCTTCCAAGCCTACCCGATCCGCTGGTTGCAGGAAGGGGAAGCACAAGCGTAAGAAGCTGCTCATGTGGTCAGACAGCAAGGGCACTAAGGATGACTTCTGTCCCCACCTCGTAGGAGAGACCCAGGATGGACAGCCCTGGTGCCCTTCCTCCACCTCCTCTCCTTATGCCTCTGGCCCATTGCTCCAGGCTGCAGTGGTGGTTCCCAGCCAGGCACCTTGCCTCGTCCAAGCCCTTCCCCTCCCAACCATGACCTCCCTGGGGAGAGAACGTGCAGCCTCAGAAACTGCGTTGCAGAGTCTGCCTGAGCCGCCTTTCCCCAATGGCTTGCAGTCTTTCCCAGCTCTGCCCTCTGCTTGCTTAGGTACTTTTATGAACATCTTCCTGCATGACGCCCCTATCTGTCCTCTCTTGTTACCACCATTCTCCCCATATCCATTCTTGGGAGCAGCAGGCTCTTCTGAAATACCTGCCTCGGTATCAGCAGTGCCTCCAAATCCAGGCCCACCATCTTCAGCCATCAGCCAAAGGAGCGGTGAGGGAAAGTGGGTGACCCAGAATGAAGGGCACCCCCTCATCAACTCAAAGAGCAGCTCCCCGCTCCAGCTCGACCTGCTGCAGGAGGACAGGCCCAGATCCTGTGCATGCCCAGAAGCTGAGTATGTAAGTGACACTAACTTTCAACACACAAGAGAGAAAATAAATGTGCGTCCTCTTATTAAAATTAAGGTTTTTGCGCTGAGGCTCAAGACTAATGGCCTAGATGGGTAACTGTATTACAGCTGAGGTTGAGACTTTGTTCTGCAGAAACATGCAGTATATCCTTCAGACTCCATTTAAAAAGCTGCAGTGAAAGAATCTGCTGTGTCCTGAGTTCTTACATACTTGGCGAGGTTTTCCCCAAAGTGCTGTCTTTCAGATTTTCTTTGTGAACTGGATTTCCCCTCTGCTTTAAAATTTGATATCCAGGTATTAAACTTAAGTGTGCATTGCCTATAAAATGTGTTTTCTTACTTACAACTGGGGTTATGGGCTAGTTAGACAGGAACAAGCCATACTGATAAGACATGAATTGAGCAATTTTACTTTTTCAGACACAGTTGTAGGACACCAGGTATGTATGGAGTGGGTAGGAGCTCATTTTTGTCATTAATTATCAGTAAAGTAGTCAGTTTATATAGTTTTATACTTACACATGTCATTTTTTAAAATGAAAAATTTTTGGTCACTTTCCTTTAACTTTTCATCTCTTTACCTAAAATGGCATTCTCAGATTTACTTGTCAGGTTACACTTTGGGATAAGACTTTCCTATACTTAGGTATAGGATCCAAGACAAGCGTGAATATTTACGCAAAGTTTTTCTTCAGTCTTCCCTTCAAGGTGTAATAATGATTTTAAACAAATGTTCAGAATCTGATGATCCAAATCATGAAAGTATGCTCGATTTTGAAAGCCTGATATTAGTACACTTGCTAGAAACCTAAGGCAAAGCCTGGGCTACGGAATCAGACCTGGCTTCCAATCCCGGCTGTGCCACAGGTTAGGTGGCTTAGCTTACACAAGATATTTAACCTTTCTATGCCTTTGTTTTCTTATTTGAAAAATGGAAAGATTAAGACTTCATGGTTTTTTCTGAGGACTAAGTTAAGTAATATTTATATAGCCCTTCTCCCCATGCAGTATAAGCTCAGGATAGCTGGAACATGGTTTTGTTCACTATTATGTTATTAGTGTTTTGAACAATTCTTAGAACATATAAAGTGTTCAATATATGTGTTCTGAATGACAAAAAATAATAATAAAGCACATACCTGTATGGTTCCTGGAATGTAATAGGTGCTCAAAAAGCAGTAGTATCTTTAATGTTATAAATAAAGGAACTTTGACCACATTCCTGGGGGCAGGCTGGAAATGTTTTACTTCTCGGTTATGTATATACCTTTTTTTCTGTTTAACATGTGAAGTTGAAGATCTGCCAGTTATTTTGTAACAGGATGCTTGAGATGTTCAAATCTTTTCTTGTGTCCTTATTTTCTAGCAGCCTGTCAGTCTCAACAATGAGAATAAGAACGATCATTTTACTACCAGTGAACTGTCTACAGTGTCACTGCATGAGGCTTCTCCGCCGGGAGCTGGTTCTGCAGCAGCAGGTAGTGGATCAAAATGACACATCCTTCACTCTGTGGTCCGGAGGTGACTAGGTAACAGGCCGTCTGGTTCTGGTCCTGGCGTGAAAGTAAAGTATTTTTTTTCTTTTTGTAAGCTTTATTGGGGTATATTTACATACAATAAATTCACCAAATTTAGGGGTGCAAATCAAGAATTCTCACAACTTGTCTACATTCGTGTAACCGCCGCCACCGTCACCATATAGAACGTTTCCAGACTGTGACCATTCGCAGTCTGTCTGCCGCCCTGATCCTCCACCTCCTGGCAAGCACTGGTCTGCTTTCTGTCACTTTAATGCTGCTCTTTCTATAACTTCATATAGAGCGACTCATCCAGTTTACAGTCTTTTGTGTCAGCATAGTGCTGTTGAGATTCATCCTTATTGTGTATATCAGTAATTTGTTCCTTTTTATTGCCAAGTGGAATTACATTGTATGGATAGCAGTTCATCAGTTGATGGTTATTCGGTTGTTCCCAGTTTGGGGCTATTATGAATAATGCTGCTGTGAACATTAGTGTATGAGTCTTTTTGTGGACATATGTTTTCATTTTTCTTGGGTAAATACCTCAGAGTGAAATCGCTAGGTCACATGGTAAGTATACGGTTAACTTTATAAGGAACTGCCAACTGTTTTCCAAAGCGGCTGTACCGTTTGCATTCCTATCAGCCACATATGAGAGCTCCAATTGCAGTGCATCCTGCCCAACACTGGGTATTGTCCATCATTTAAATTTTAGCCATTCCAGTGTATACACAGTGGTACCTCATTGTGGTTTTATTGACTGTTGATTAATGGTGATGGCTGTCTTCTTGTGTACTTATTTGCCATTCATATGTGTTCACATCTGTTGCTTGTTTTGGGGGGGTGGTTTGTTTTCTTATTGTGGAGTAAGAGTTCTGTATACATTCTGGATACAAGTCTGTTATCACATACTTGTTTTGCAAAAATTTCTTCCCTGTTGTGTGCCTTGCCCTTTTTTTTGATCTTTTATTTTTATCTTCGTTTTGAAGAGCAAATGTTTTTAAATTTTGGTGAAGTTCAGTTTATCAGTTTTTTCTTTTGTAAGTTGTGCCTTTTATGTCCTTTTTAAAGAAGTCCTTGCCTAACTAGAAGTAACTAAGATAGTCTCCTGTTTTGTCTTGGAAATTTTAGAGATTAAGCTTCTATATAGCTAAGTCTGTGATCCGTTTTTAGTTACTTTTTATACATGGTGTGAGCTCACCTCCTCTCATAGACACACCAGAATTGCCACTATTTACAGAACACCTGTCGATGTAAAAGACCAGAACCTACTGCAAAAGATCTTCTACCACTAAAGATTTAAAGAAGGAACCATGAGATGGGTAGGTGGTGGGGAGTCACAGTATAGGCAAGACCCATACGCTGGGTGGGTGACCCACATATGGAAGAATAATTACAATTGCAAGCTTCTCCCCAAGGAGCAAAAAGTCTGAGTCCCACATTGGGCCCCCCAGCCTGGGGGTTCTACTCCAGGAAGATGAGCCCCAAGAACTTTTGGCTTTGAAGCCCAGTGGTGCTTACTTTTGGGAGAGCCAGAGGGCTGTGGAAAATAGGGACTCCATTCTTAAAAGGCTCACGCAGAATCTCACCCACTCCAGGACCCAGGGCAGAAGCAGTAATCTGAAAGGAGCCTGGGTCAGACCCACATGCTGATCTTGGAGAGTCTCCCCAAGAGGCAGGAAGCAGTTAATTGGAGCTCACCCCTGGGGACATAGGCATGGTGACAGCCATTTCTGGGAGCTCGTTCTGCCACATGGACTCTGTTGCTGGCAAGTGCCATTTGGGAATCCTTGTTGTAGCTTATTAGCCACAGGACCCAGCCCCACCCCACCCCCAGCCCTAAGGCACCAGGACTGGGACGCCTCAGGCCAAGCAACTAACTGGGCAGGGACACAGCCCCACCCAACAGCAGACAGTCAGCCTTAAGACCCCCTGAGCCCACACCTTCCCCTGGACACAGCCCTGCCCACCAGAGGGCCAAGGACCAGACTCTACACACCACTGGGCAGGCACTAGATCTGGGACACCCAGGCCCCTGCACGCAGAGACCCTGGGACTTAGCTCCACCTACCAGAGGGCACGCACCAGACCCAGAATCCCCTATCCCAGCCACCAATGAGCCTGTTCTAGCCTTGGAACCAGCCTCACCCAACAGTGGGCGAACACCAACCCCAGGACAACCACAGCCCCGTAGCCTGTGGACCTAGCCCACACACCAGCAACCAACCTACCAGATACACAGAAATAAAAACAGCAAGTTAGGCAAAATGAGACAACAGAGGAACATGTTCCAAGCAAAGGAATAAGATTTAAACCCCAGAAGAGCTAAGTGAAGTGGAGATAGTCCATCTGCCGAAGAAAGAGCTCAAGGTAATGTTTGTAAAGATGATCAGAGAACTCAGAAGAAGAATGGATGAACAGAGAGAGAAATTAGAAGTTTTTAGCAGTTAGAAATTATAAAGAACAACCAAACAGAGGTGAAGAATACAATCATTGAAATGAAAAATACACTAGAAGGAATCAACAGTAGACAAAATGGTACAGAGGAATGGACCAGTGAGGTGGAAGACAGAGTAGTGGAAATCACTGAAGATGAACAGGAAAAAGAATAAAAAGATGTGAGACAGTGTGAGACATCTGGCACAACACCAGGCATACTAACATTCACATTTTTGAGGTTCCAGAAAGAGAAGAGAGAGAGAAAGGGGCAGAGAACATATTTGAAGATATAATAGCTGAATATATCCCTAACCTGGGAAAGGAAACATATCCAAGTCCAAGAAGAACAGAGAATCCCAAAGAGGACCACACGAAGGCACATTGCAATTAAAATGGCAAAAATTAAGGATAAATAGAGAATATAAAGAAATAATAAGTGGGAACTTCCCGAGCATGGGGAAGGAACTGGATATACAAGTCCATGAAGCTAAGAGAACACCTAATTACCTCAACACAAAAAGACCTTCTTCTCCATGACTGTCAAAAGTCAATGGCAAAGAAAGAATTTTAAAGGCAGCCAGGGGAAAAAGGATGATAACCTGCAAAGGAACCCCCATTAGGCTATCAGCAGTTTTCTCAGCAGAAACACTCTAGGCCAAGAGGGAGTGGAGTGACATTCTCAAAATACTGAAATATAAAATCTGTCAGCCAAGAATACTCTATCCAGCAAAGTTACCCTTCAGATATGAAAGAGAAATAAAGGCTTTCCCAGACAAACAAAAGCTGAGGAAGTTCATCACCACTAGACCTGCCTTACAAGAAATGTTCAAAGGAGCTCTTCTGCCTGAAATGAAAAGGTAAAAGTACACAAAACCTTGAGTTAGGTAAAATAGAAGCAGAAAAATCACAACTCAGTCAGAATAGGTTTTTAAATACATTATTACAGCATAAAAGTTAAAAAGAAGGAAAGCAGCAAAAATAACTATAGCTACTTCAATTTGGTAACAAACTCACAACTTAAAAAGGGATAATTTATGACAACTAGTACATAAAAGGGGAAGATGAAAAGGACAGACCTGTATAGGTAAATGGAGATAAGGTGCTCTCAGCATAAAAAGGACTATTTTATCTATGAGCTATTTTATGCAAACCTCATGGTAACCACATAACATAAATCTAGAGCAGAGACACGAAACATAAAAAAAAAAACCTGAGAAAAACATCATACAAAACCACCAAACCAAAATGGCAGACAGAAACACAAGGAAAAGAAACAATGGGGAAATAGAGCAACCAGAAAACAAAAGATTAAAAGGCAGTACTAAGTCCTCATTTGCCAATAATCACCATAAGTGTAAATGAGTTGAATTCATCAATCAATTCATCCAGAGTGGCTGGATGGATTACAAAACAAGACCCAACTATACACGGCCTCCAGGAGACCCATCTCAGCTCAACAGACAAACATAGACACAAAAGAAGGGATGGAAGATGATACTCCAAGCAGATGGCAGCCAAAAGAAAGTGGTATAGCCATACATATATCAGAGAAAATAGACTTCAAGCCAAAAAAGGTAACAAGAGACAAGATGGACATTATATAATGATGAAGGGGACAAGTCATCAGGAAGATATAACAGTTATTAATATTTATGCACCTAGCATAGGAGCATTAAAATATACAAAGCAATTATTAACAGACCTAAAAAGAGAAATTTGCAGCAACACAATAATAGTAGGGGACTTTAAAACTCCTCTTACATCAATGAATAGATGTCCTGTGAACAAGGAAACAGTGGCCTTAAATGAAACATTAGACCAGGTGGATTCATGGATTTGTATAGTCAATTCAAATGCAGCAGAATACACATTCTTCTCAAGTCCACATAGAACTTTCTCAGGGATAGATCATCTGTTGGCACACAAAACAAGTCTCAGTGCATTTAAGAAGATGGAAATTATATCATGCATTTTTTCTAATCACAGTGCTGTGAAACTACAAATCAACTATGAGAAGAAAGCTGGAAAACTCACAAATATGTAGAGACTGAACAACATGCTACTGAACAACTACTGAGTCAATGAAGAAATCAAAGAAGAAATCAAAAAATACCTGAAGACAATACAACATGTCAAAGCCTATGGGATGCAGCAAAAACAATACTAAGAAGAAAGTTTATAGCAATCCAGGCCTACCTCAAGAAACAAGAAAAATATCAAACAGTCTAACTTTACACCCAAAGGAACTAGAAAAAGAAGAACAAACAAAGCCCAAAGTCAGTAGAAGGAAGGACATAAAGATCAGAGAAGAAATGAAATAGACACAAAATTGACAAACCTTTAGCTAGACTCATTAAGAAACAAAAGGATAAAGCGCTAATAAAACCAGAAGTGAAAGAGGAGAAATATGATACCATAGAAACACAGAGGATTAGACGAGTATATTGTGAACAGCTACATGCCAACTACCTGGACAACCTAGAAGAAATGGGCAAATTCTTAGAATCATACAGCTTTATAAGACTGAATCATGAAGAAATGGAAAATCTTGATAGATTGATTACTAGTAAAGAGAATGAAACAGTAATCAAAGACGTCCCAAATAAACAGAAGTCAAGGACCAGACAACTTCACAGGGGAATTCTCCCAAACATTCAAAGAAAATTTGATACCTATGCTTTTCAAAACTCTTCCAAAAAAACTGAAGAGGGGGAAACACTTTCCAACTCATTTTACAAGGCCATCATTGCCTGATGCCAAAACCAGACAAGGACACCACACAAAAAAAGAAAATTACAGGCCAGTATCTCTGATGAACCTAAATGTAAAAATCCTGAAAAAAGGTTAGCAGGGCTTCCCTGGTGGCACAGCGTTTGCGAGTCCGCCTGCCAACGCAGGGGACGCGGGTTCGTGCCCCGGTCCGGGAGGATCCCACATGCCGCGGAGCGGCTGGGCCCGTGAGCCATGGCCGCTGCGCCTGTGCGTCCGGAGCCTGTGCTCCGTGACAGGAGAGGCCACAACAGTGAAAGGCCCGCGTACCGCAAAAATAAATAAATAAATAAATAATAATAAATAAAATAAAATTAGGCTAAAAAAAAAAAAAGGTTAGCAAATACATTTAAAGGATCATACATCATGATCAAGTGGGATTTATTCCAGGGATGCAAGGATGGTTCAGCATCCACAGATCAGTCAATGTGAAACACTGTGATTAACAGAAAGAAGGATAAAAATCAGATGATCATCTCAAGAGATGTGGAAAAAACATTTGACAAGATTCAATATCTATTTATAATTTTTAAAAACCCTCTATAAAATGGGTATAGTAGGAACATACCTCAACATAGTAAAGACCATGTATGGCAGACCCACAACTAACATCATACTCAGTGGTGAAAAGCTGAAAGCTATCCTTCTAAGATCTGGAAGAAGACAAGGATGCCAACTCTCACCACTCTTACTCAACATACTATTGGAAGTCCTAGGCAGAGCAGTTAGGCAAGAAAAAGAAACAGAAGGCATCCAAATTGTAAAAGAAGGAAGACTAACACGATTTGCGGATGATATGATTTTATATATAGAAAACCCTAAAGACTCCACACACAAAAAAACTACTAGAAATAATAAATGAATATAATAAATTTGCAGGGTACAAAATCAACGTACAAAAGCCTGTTGTGTTTCTATACACTAAAAATGAGCAGAAAGAGAAATTAAGAAAATCCCACAGTCACAACAAAAAGAATAAAATATCTAGGAATGAATTTAACAAAAAGAGGTGAAAGACCTGCATACTGAAAAACATAAGAAATTGAAGAAGACGGAAATAAATGAAAAGATGTTCCATGCTCAAGGATTAGAAGAGCTAACATTGTTAAAATGTACATACTACCTAAAGCAATCTACAGATTCAGTACAATCCCTATCAAAATCCCAAGGGCATTTTTCACAGAAACAGAGCAAAAAATTATAAAATGTATATGGAACCACAAAAGACCTCAAATAGCCAAAGTAATCCTGAGAAGAAAGAACAAAGCTGGAGGTATCACACTCCCTGAGTTCAAGCTATATCACAAAACTATAGTAATCAAAACAGCATGGTATTGGCAAAAAGACAGATACATAGCTCAGTGGAACAGAATTCAGAGCCCAGAAATAAACCCACACATATATGGACAATTAATTTATGACATAGGAGCAAAGAACATACAATGGAGAAAGGATAATCTCTTAAGTAAATGCCATTGGGGAAACAGGACAGCCACATACAAAAAATGGAAACTAGACCCCTGTCTCACAGCATGCACAAAAATTAACTCAAAATGAATTAAAGACTTGAATGTAAGACCTGAAACCATACAACTCCTAGATGAAAACAGGCAGTACACTCTCTGACATCAGTCTTAGCAATATCTTTCTGCTAACATATCTCCTCAGTGGAAACAAAAACTTCTGCACAGCAAAGAAAACCATTAACAAAATGAAAAGACAACCTACTGTATGCGAGAAGATATTTGCAAGTCATAAGAGGTTAATATCCAAAATACATAAAGAACTCATACAACTCAACAACAAGAAAACACAACCCGATTAAAAAACGGGCAGAGGAGCTGAATAGACATGTTTCCAAAGAAGACATGTAGTTGGCCAACAAGCACATGAAAGGATGTTTAACATCACTAATTATTAGGAACTGCAGTTCAAAACCACAAAGAGATTATCACCTCATATCCATTAGAATGGCTGTTATCAAAAAGGCAAGAAATAACAAGTATTGGTAAGGACGTGAAGAAAAGAAAACCTTCATACACTGTGGGTGGGAAAGTAAATTGGTGTTGCTGCTATGGAAAACATATAGAGACTCCTCAAAAAATTAACAGAACTGCAATATGATCCAGCTATTCCACTTCTGGGTATTTAACCAAAGAAAATGAAAACACTAATTCAAAAAGATATATGCATCCCTCTGTTCATCAGAGCATTAGTTACAGTAGTCAAGATATGGAAACAATGTAAGTGCCCATCAATGGATGAATGAATAAAGAAGTGATGTATATTAAACATTTTTTTAATTTTAAAATACATCTATATACAGTACACACAATGGAGTACTATTAAGCCATAAAAAAGAGGAAACCTTGCCATTTGCAACAAGATGGATGGACTGCGAGGGTATTATGCTAGGTGAAATAAAGCAGAGGAGAAAGACAAATACTGTATGATTTCACTCATGTGTAGAATATAAAAAACAAACAGACCGAAAAAATGAAGAAAAACACAAAAACAAATACTCTGTAGGTACAGAGAACAGAATAGTGGTTACCAGAGGGAAAGGGGGATGCCAAGTGGGTAAAGGAGGTCAAATGTATGGTAATGGAATCTACATTTTTGGTGATGAGCACGCTGTAGTGTATACAGAAGTAGAAATAACAATGTACACATGAAACTTACAAATGTCATAAACCAATGCTACCTCGATAAAAAAAAAAGATTTAAAAATAAATAAGTTGTAGAATCGGTTTCTTAATTCCTACACAAAAGCCTGCTGGGATTTTGATTGACATCATGTTGAATCTACTGACCAATGTGGGAGGAATTATTATCCTAACAGTATTGAGTCCTCTGATCCACGAGTATGATCTGTTTATTTATGTAGGTCTTTAATTTTTCTCAGCAATGTTTTGTAGTTTTCAGTGTACAGGTTACACTTACTTTGCTAAATTTATCACTAAGGATTTCATAATTTTGATGCTATTGTAAATAGCATTTTAAAATTTCAATTTCCAATTGCTTGTTGTTAGCATATAGAAAGCCAATCAAATTTTGTGTTTTGCACTTGTATTCTCAAAACTTGCCATAGTTTTACTTTTTCTTTTCTGATCTGTATACCTTAATTTATTTGTCTTTCCTTCTTGGACTGGCTAGGACCCCCAATATAGTACAGTAAGGCCCCTACATATGAACCTTCAAGTTGCGAATTTTCAAAGTGGGAACGTGCGTTCCGTCAGCATCAGGCATGAGTGACATTGTAGCTTGCCCTCCGTCTCCTACTGCTGACGGCCCTTCAGCTCTACTACCATCTCCCACCTCCTCTCCCTCCTTCAGTCAGTAGCTCTTCTTGCCTGTTCACTCGATGGCAGCCCCTGTATGCCAGCTGTTGCACTGGACTACTGTACTTTTCAAGGGACTGTACTGGAAGATTAAAAATGTTTTCTTTATTTTTTGTGTTTGTTTTTTATGCATTATTTGTGTGAAAGTATTATAACCTATTACAGCACAGTACTATATAGCCGATTTTGTTAGTTGGGTACCTCGCTAACTTTGTTGGACTTACAAACAAATTGGACTTAGGAATGTGCTTTCAGAACGGAACTCGTTCGTATGTAGGGGACTTACTGTATTGAATAGAAGTGGTTAGACAGACATTCTTGCCTTGTTCATCGTCTTAGGGGGAAATCTGTCACAGTTTCAGTAAGTATGATGTTAAATGTATGTTTTCCTTAAATGGCCTTCAGCAAGATTGAGGAAGTTCCTTTCTGCTGCAGATTTACAGAGATGCTTTTTCTGCATCTATTTTTTAAAATCAATGTATTTATTTTTGGCTGCATTGGGTTTTCGTTGCTGCACGTGGCTTTCTTTAGTTGTGGTGAGCAGGGGCTACTCTTCGTTGCAGTGCGCGGGCTTCTCATTAGGGTGGCTTCTCTTGTTGTGGAGCATGGGCTCTAGGCACGAGGGCTTCAGTAGTTGTGGCACGTGGGCTCAGTAGTTGTGACTCGCGGGCTTTAGAGCTCATGCTCAGTAGTTGTGGCACACGGGCTTAGTTGCTCTGCGGCATGTGGGATCTTCCCAGATCAGGGCTCGAACCTGTGTCCCCTGCCTTGGCAGGTGAATTCTTAACCCCTGCCACCAGGGAAGCCCTTCTGCCTCTACTGAGATTAACCATATGGTTTTTCTCCCTTGTTCTGTTAATATGGTGAATTACATTAACTAATTTTCAAATATTAAATTAATCTTGTATTTGGTCATGCTATTTTATCCTTTTTATATATTACCGGATTCTATATCCTAATATTTTAAGGATTCTTGCACCTATTATGAGAAATATTGGTCCATTGTCTTCTTTTCTTATGATGTCTTTATCTGGTTTTGGTATCAGGATAATACTGGCCTAACAAAAGAAATGAGTTGGGCACTGTTCCCTCCTCTTCTATTTTCTGGAAGAGTTTGTATTGAGTTGATATTATATCTTCCTTAGTATGGTTGGTAGAATTCACCAGTGAAGCTATCTGGGCCTGAAGTTTTCTTTATGAAAGAGTTTTTAAAAACAAATTTGATTTTTTTTAATAGACATGGTTAATAGACTCAGGTTATCTATTTCTTCCAAAGAATGATCTTTGGTAATTTGTATCATTCAAGATGATACAGATCCATTGTCCATTTCATCTAAGTTGTTGAATTTATTGGCATAAAGTTATTTATAATAGTCCCTATCCTTTTAATGTCTTTAGAATTTATACTAATGTCTCCTCTCTATTTGCTGATATTATTACTTTTTCCTTATCATTCTGGCTCTATATTTACCACTTTTATTAACTTTTCAAGGAAGCAACTTTTGATCTCGTTGGGTTTATTTGCTGTTTTTTTTAGTCTTGCATTTTATTGATTTCTGCTCTAATCTTTATTATTTCATGTGTTTACTTTGGATTTTATTCACTCTTTTTCTAATTTCTTAAGGTGGAAGCTTAGAGCATTGATTTGAGACCCTTTTTTCCCCTCCTAATATAAACATTTAACGTTTTATATTTCCCTCTAAGCACAGCTTTAGCTGCATCCCTCAAATTTTTGTATGAGTGTTTTCATTTTCATTCAGTACAAAATATTTTATAATTTCCCTTATGTTTTCTTCTTTGACCATGGGTTATTAGACATGTATTTATTTCCTAATACTTGGGGATTTTCCAGGTATTTTATTGGTTTCTAACTTAATTGCAGTCAGACAGCATTCTTTGTATTTTTTTTAATTTACTGAGGCTTGTTTAATAGTCCAGAATTCGATCTGTCTTGATAAATGTTTCATATGCACTTGGAAAGAATGTGTGTTCTGCAGTTGTTGAGTAGCATTCTTCTGTAAATGTAAATTTGGTCAAGTTGGCTGATAATGTTGATTCAGCCTTCTACATCCTAACTGATTTTCTATCTACTTGTTTTCTCATTTATTAAGATAAGGCTGTTAACATGTCCACCTATAATTGTGAATTTGTCTATTTTTTTCTTGCTGTTCAATCAGTTTTTGCTTCATGTATTTTGAAACTCTTTTATTAGTTGCATACACATTTAAGATTATGTGCTTTTGATGAATTGGATTCTCTATTATGAAATGTACCTTTCTTGATGTCCACTTTGTCTGATATCAGTGTAGCTCCTCCAGCTTTATTTTGATAGTGTTTACATGGAATATTTTTTTCCATCTTTTTACTTTTATCTGTGTCTTTATATTTAAAGTTGATTTCTGGTAACCAGTGTATGGTTGGGTATTGCTTCTTTATGTGACAGTCTCTGACTTTTAATTGGAGTACTTAGACCATTTACGTTTAATATGATTATTGATATGATCAGGTTTAAATTAAATCTTCCATCTTGCTACTTGTTTTATGTTTGTCTCATTTGCTCGTTCTTCCTTTTTTCTCTTCCCCTCCTCCTTTTGGGTTAATTGTGTATTTTTTTTTTTTTTTTTTTTTTTTTTTTTTTGGTGGTACGCGGGCCTCTCACTGTTGTGGCCTCTCCTGTTGTGGAGCACAGGCTCCGGATGTGCAGGCTCAGCAGCCATGGCTCACGGGCCCAGCCGCTCTGCGGCATGTGGGATCTTCCCGGATCGGGGCACGAACCTGTGTCCCCTGCATCGGCAGGCAGACTCTCAACCACTGCGCCACCAGGGAAGCCCAATTGTGTATTTTTAATGATTCCATTTTCTCTCCATTATTGGCCTCGCAGCTATTCTTTTATTTTTTTTTCCTTTTTTTCCTTTTTTTTTTTAGTCATTGCTCTAGGATTTACACATGCATTTTTACTTATCCCAGTTTACCTTCACATATTATACCTATTCTATCACTTTATGTCTAAGAACCTTAACACAGAGTACTTCCATTTTCCCTCTTTTTTGCCATTTCTGTCATACGCTTTACTTCACCATGTATTATAAACCCCACAATAGAAGTTTTACTGTTTTTGCCTTAAACAGTTACCTCTTAATGAGATTTTTCTAATGAGGAAAAATGTCTTTTATGTTTACCCATACCCTTTTTTAAAAAATTAGAGAGGTACTTTGTTTTGTTTTAATTGTTCCAAAGTCAATGAGAAGGACCTTGAAGGGTCCCAGGCAAGATAGGAAAGGAATGATCCATGAGGCCCCATAAGAGCCATAAAGCGCTGGGCCTTGGGATGGATGGACGGCTTCTCTGTGGTAACAGAGAACATTCAGGAACATTCTCTCCTCTGTGGTGAGGAGAGAATGTAGATAGGAGTACGTTTATGTTTGGTATCAGGAGGATGAATTTCCTTTCCAGTGGCTTCCTTTTTTTTTCTTAAAAACTAGGTGAGAGTGAGGGAGGAAATAGAGGAGTAGAAGATAATCCTGCTGGGGATAGACTAGTGTGCTGACCACAGAGCTGTACCAGGATTACAGGCTTTGTGATGATCCTCTGGTGGTGATGAATTTACTGTAGAACCAATGCACCCTGTTATACGTGACTTTCTCTGTGCCTTTGGCTACTTGGGCTTAGATAAGAACAGAATTGATAAGTGGCTTTATCAGAGTTACATTTTGATAGTTGTGGAAAATTAAAGGGAAAAAGAAGTCTCAGGTCTTGCAGAGTGCTACTGAATGAATGATGGGCTTTGGGCTCTAAGCAGAATGGCTAAGGCACGGTTCCAAATTTGTAGTTGGAAGAGTAGAACAAGGAAACAAGAAATTGAAGCTGAGAGGTTGGTGATTTTGGAGACGGAGCTGGAGATGGAGCAGTTGTGGGTGATGAGAACAAACAAGGAATGGCCTTGGGAGGAGGCTAGTTCAGGAAGACTGAGAAGGAGATCTTGGGAAGATCGAGGAACTGGAAGGCTGAGGTGACCTGGGATGATGGCTGCTCTGGGTGGTGAAGGACCCTACCAGCTAGTTGCCAAAGTCTTTGGAGAATGAGGGCCAGTTTGGCAAATCAGCCCCTGACAGGTATTTTCAAATTTTTTTGTTGTTGATTTTTGATAGGAAGCAGTGGCAGCAGTATAAACTTTGCTACTAGTGATTATTCTTCTGAAATCTTTCAAAATGGGCAGCAGTCTCAGGATGTACAGAAAAAAGAAACATTTCCCAACTTAGCTGAAGAGTCCATCTGGAGAATGATAGAACAAACACCTGAGTGCATTCTGATGACGTATCAGGTGCCTGAGAGGTAAGAAAGCATGTTAGAAGACCCACCTTTATATAAGTGTTTTATGGTTTCTTAAGTGTGTTTTTTAATACAAAGTGATTTTTAATGTTTTTATACATATCCTTAGAGAAATGTATTTTCAAATTCATTCATTTGAAGTCAAAAGACAAATGATTTCTTAAAACAATGGTTGTAGTGGTAGTGACGGTATAAATATGTTATGTGTCCTGAGACAAGAAAACAAAGAGAGGCAGTGCTTTCCAAGACAGCCCGCAGGGACGAGAACTTTTTTTAGAGCCTGGACTTTTTTCTCTCATTCTAAAAGAAGAGAAGACCTAAAGGAAATCTGTTTCTTCCATATGACTCATTAAAACACTATACAGGTATTCGCCATCAAGAGAAAGAGGCCTAGCTTTACCAATCTGACAAGGAAATGAGTCAGTTGTTATATTTTTGATGTGTACGTCACATACTAACAAGAAATATAAAGTATATTACAAAGTAAAAAGAAGTGCTGTTCTTAGATCACAAGATAAGGACCCTGTGCCTTATTTAGGACTGTGAAGGTTTTGTTTGTTTGTTTGTTTGTTTTCAGGGTTAAAGAAATTGTACTGAAAGAAGACCTAGAAAACCTGGAAAGCATGAGGCGGCGGCAGCCGCAGTTTTCTCACGGACAAAGGGAGGAGCTGGCCAATGTGCGTTCCTGGATTCAGAGCCAGACGATCCCTCAGGAAATAGACATCCAGGTAAGCCCAGTAATAACAGCTGTCATGTGTTGCTGTTTCTGTGCCAGGTAGTGTTCTGGGCGCTTAGTGTACAGTCATCCCTCGTTTTCTGCAGGGGACTAGTTCCAGGACCCCCTGGGGTACCAAAATCTGCGGATGCTCGAGTCCCTCATGTAAAATGGCGTAGTATTTGCATGTAGCCTATGCATGGCCTCCCGTATACCTTAAATCATCTCCAGATTACTTATAATACCTAATACAATGTAAATGCTATTTAAACAGTTGTAAATTCAACGTACATTCTATGTAAATAGTTGCTGGTGCACTGCAAATTTAAGTTTTGCTTTTTGGAACTTTCTGGAATTTTTTTCCCCAAGTATTTTCGATCTATGGTTGGTTGAGTCTGTGGATGTGGAACCTGCAGAGAGGGCCGACTGTGCATTGCATGATCCCGCTGAAAATCTTAATCTTCACAATTGCTTCTGTGGTAGGTGTTATTATCCCTGCTTTACCAATAACAACAAAGTGAGGTTTACAGATACTAAATAATTTGTACACTCAGCCCTCTATATCCACAGTTCAAATTTCAATCTGTAGTTGGTTGAATCCAAGGATGCGGAACCCTCGAGTGCAGAGGGCTGACTGTACCAAGTCATCTATATAAGGATTGAGCATCCACAGATTTTTGTATCCTCAGGGGGTTCAGGAGCCAAGCCCTCTGCACAGACTGAAGGACAACTGTGTAAGGGCTCAGTTCTTCAGATTTTGAATACAGGTCTTTCTGGCTCCAAGTGTTTTTTTCTTCCACCAGTTGGAATGTTACGGGGCAGTTAGGAGTAAAGACACCTGCTTTCATATGTGATTGACTGGGGAGGAGAGTATAAGATTTGCATGTCAAATATGCGTGCATGTTTGAAAAGAGTTGAATCTCAAGATGTAAGATTCACACCAGAGGATTTAGGATTTAGGATTTAGGATTCATGCCGAGCAGGAATTTCTGTGGGAAGAGTATATGAAGAATGAGCCCCGAACAATTTAAGCAAAAGTATTTAAACAGTTGCTGTCATTTCCCTTCTAATAGTAAGGGATGAACTATAATGGATAGTCTTAGATGTGAATAAGTGGGAGAATGAGACACAGGTTGCTTGGCCGGCATTTTACTGGTTTAAACACTTTTCAGGTGACTTCACATCAAATAACCTGCCTGTTCTTGTTCCTATTTGGAGGGCTGTGTCACTTGCGAAAACGGAGATTCAGCTGGTGATGCTGCAGAATCCTGTGGTCGGGATCCAGCAGAAGCAGCAGCTGAGTGACTCTGAAGATGCACCTGTACTCCCTCTCCAGGCCTGTGGGACAGCTAGACCTCCTTGTGATTCTCTGTAAACCCCCGGGTCTTAAAGGACCATGAAGTTATCATTGAATATTAAGCTTTATCCTTCCTGATTTTTTAACAGACATCATTTTCCTGAAGCAGACATTGTATATAGACTCTTTTCCTTGTCTTTTTCCCCAATGTATTTAAACTGTCAAATAGACTCTTTTTCTAGTTTGGCTGTCCTCTAATGAGATTGGATGACCTCTAAAGAGGTATGTGTCAAACTTTATTTCAGATGTCACCCCAAATAAATTACAGTTAGAAGTATAGCTAGAGGACTTCCCTGGTGGTGCAGTGGTTAAGAATCTGCCTGCCAATGCAGGGGACACGGGTTCGATCCCTGGTCTGGGAAGATCCCACATGCCGCGGAGCAACTAAGACCGTGCGCCACAACTACTGAGCCTGCGCTCTAGAGCCCGTGAGCCACAACTACTGAGCCCATGCACCACAACTACTGAAGCCCACGCACCTAGAGCCCGTGCTCTGCAACAAGAGAAGCCACTGCAATGAGAAGCCCGCGCACCACAACGAAGAGTAGCCCCTGCTCGCCACAACTAGAGAAAGCCCACGTGCAGCAAGAAGACCCAGTGCAGCCAAAAATAAAGTAAATAAAATAAATAAATTTATTTAAAGAAACCAAAGTATAGCTAGAAAGAGCCCCAAACCTTAGCCTCATTGATTTTGTTCTGTTGTTACATGAATCATTTCCCCCTGTTAGAGACTTCAAGAAATCCCCGCTATGGGCCATGTACCTTTCCTAACAGTGTCCATAAATACAGTGCCCTCACCTGGTCTTTGCACGGTGACACATCCCTCCACAGTTAGGGTCTGACATTCCAGTTTTCTCACAACGCAACACAGATCACTTCAGCATTGACCAGTATGAAAATGTATTGTCCATTGGTGTACCGGAAATTCCTAGCTTTTAGGGTTGAATTTTGACCTTCATTTTTGTAGCCGCTTTTCCTTTTGATTTTCTACCTTCCACTGAAATTCTCAAAGTCTTGGTTAAAAATGGATCAGCTTATCAATGAGCTTATTCTTTGCAGGGTTTAAATTCGCTTTTGCATGTGTAATGTTAAAACAAAAGAGCTTCTAGCTCAACCAGCTTCTGACTCTTTGAAATTTTAAAATAATGATTGCAAAAAGTTTTTAAAGTCATGTAAGAGTTAATGTTGTTCTTATATGCATATGTGTTTAAATGTTGTCTTATCAAAACTAACAGTTAACTCTGTTTCCAACCAATTTACACAAAAGAATGTCTCTCAATCCCTGCCAGAGGTCTGATTGGCACTGCCTTCTTTTTGTCCTTAAATAGGGGTAAGTGTTGCCCTTAAATAGGGGTAAGGGACCTACGGGAGGTCCCTAGCCAAGAGGGTTGCAGAATCTGCCACAGATGAGGGCTTCCTGGGCCTGCTGAAGTTGTGTCTTTTAAGAAGTGAGTGAGTTGTTTGCATGGTAAGGGAGCCCCCTCTTCTTAGAGAAGTGATGATTCCTTCTCAAACTTGGAATGACATGCAGTTCACACCCGTGTAGATCAGAAACAGGAATAGAAGAAAATGAAGGCTGGAATAACCTTTTCTCTTTTAAATAACATGCAACAAACTAACTTGCTTTTCTTTTGTTGTTGTTGTGTTTTTTTGTTGTTTTTTTTTGTTTTAGGAAAACGCTTCTTCCTTTCACATTTTATAGTTTTTTATAAAATGCATCCTGCTCCTAATTATGAGAATCAACCTTTCTATCCACAGTGCTGCTGGACTCTGATTCTCAAGCCTCGTAGCTTAGATTTACTTTCTAAAGTGGAACAGACGGCTCTCGAATCTGCAGGGGATCGGTTCCAGGACCCCCTCGCAGATGCTAAAATCCACGGATGCTCAAGCCCCTTCTGTAACGTGGTGGTACAGTCAGCCCTCTGTACCCGCGGATCCGCGCCCAGGATTCTACACCCCTCCCCGACTCTCCCCACCAGGAGTACGGGGGGCCGACTCTAGCTTCCTAGAAGGTAAATCTTTCTTCAGGTGTGAGAACCATTTTCAAATGATGCCCGTGACATTTCCTGGAATTTTCTCACTTTAAGCTGTTCATGCCCATATTCCTGTCTTATGAATAGAGAACTCTCCTATTCTGCTCCATCTCGATTGTTAAATGATCTCTGAAGCCCTTGTTGTGTTGGTCCAGTTGTGTGGTATTTTTGCCCTTGGTGAAAAATCAAATTTTAAAAAATGAACCAGCCTGGATATTGTCCATCAGTAGAATCGCTGTGACCTTCTGTAGTGATAACCTTTTTAATTTTTTTAAATTAAAAATGACATGGGGCAATCAGAGGACTGTTCTGCATTTGTGAACATGTTTTTTAAACCTGACCTTCTCTAATATAAGCCCTCTTTTCGATTCTTCCTGGATGTTTGTTTTATCGACATTTGCTTATTTCTTTGCCTTACTACATGTTTAGGGTCAATTTAAAATTGGTGCTTGTTGTAAGCAGATCTATAAAACCATTTGTAGTTTTGATACTTTGATAAGTCGCCGAATTATCATGTTTAGAGTTTGGACCATGATGCTTCTACTGCTGAGGATGAGCAGACAAGGTTCAGCAGTGTGGCTGCCGCCCCCCAGGGGGGCTCCCCCCAAGTTTAAACAGTTGTTCAAGTTTATTAACTTTTTGTATCGATAACTATAGAAATTGGTAATAAAAATGTATACTCTAGGCTTCAGTGTTTACAGAAATGTTACCAAAAAGCTGTGTTTTCTTGGATGAGAGGTCAGGATTTATGAACAACAGAATGCGGTGCGAACGGAACCGTTGTACAATTAAGTGCAACTTCATCATAACTCACAAGGTAAATTTAATCCAAATGGAAATTTTCTTTTAACTGAGTTTATAATTAACTGTGAATTTACTTGTTTTTGATGGTTATGAATATTTTAATCGGGTATCTTTTTTAAGCAAAAACAATAAACGGTATACATGTAAAACTTGAGAAATTTCTTGCACTGCATCAACAAACCTTTGCCCTGAATGTGTATTTTATATCATTGAGGAATATTTACTGAGATTGAGAGACACTGCAGGGTGCTCACGTTAGGGTCACTCTGTGTCTGCGTCTCTGTCATCTCTGCGTCCAAGGTCCTGCTCGGTGACAACACAGCATTTAGTCCTCACTTCAGCACTGGGAGGAGCTTATTGGGTTCTGAGCAAATGTGCATGTTTTTTAATACCAGTTTTTTTATTTTTGGCTGTGTTGAGTCTTTGTTTCTCTAGTTGCGGTGAGTGGGGGCTACTCATCGTTGCAGTGCACAGGCTTCTCATTGCAGTGGCTTCTCTTGTAGCGGAGTGTGGGCTCTGGGCATGCAGCTTCAGTAGTTGTGGCTCACGGGCTCTAGAGCACAGGCTCGGTAGTTGTGGCTCGCGGGCTCTAGAGCGCAGGCTCAGTAGTTGTGGTACACGGGCTTAGTTGCTCCGCGGCATGTGGGATCTTCCCAGACCAGGGCTCGAACCCATGTCCCCTGCGTTGGCAGGTGGATTCTTAACCACTGCGCCACAAGGGAAGTCCCTTTAATACTAATTTTAATGCCTCATTTACAAAATTTAGTTATCAAGATTACTCTTTCAGATTCTGTAGAGTGAACCTGTGTTTCACAAAGTCTGACTGTGGAACTGGCAGCAACAGAATCTTGGAATTAAAATATGAATCGGAATCCTGAAGCCAACAGGACTTGCTAAATGTTACACCTTTCAAACCACCTGCACCTCCTGTCGTTTAAAACAACAGCAACCCAAGAAGGGAAGAGCGCTCAGTGTAGATGGGACGTGTACTCCTCCCGCAGGGACCGTTCCGGTGCTGCCCATGAATGATCTCATTTAATACAACCACGGAATAAGCAGCGTCGCTGCCCTCATTTTACAGAGAAGGACACGGGGGTGGAGAGAGCTGGATGGCCTGGCTGGGGGCTCACAGCTGGGTGGGAGCAATGACTTGGCGCCAGAGCCCCAGCCGTAAGAGCAGCTGCCCTAGTATCACAAAACGGGAGGGATTTGGGATTCTACGGCGATGGAGTCCACCCTAAGCGCTTGCTGGTGTCATAAACATACCGGCACTTGTGCGGCCAGAGTCCTGTGTTAGGGAACTGGATTCAGTTGAAGTTCAGCAGCGAGCGATGCCACAGCATCCTCACAGCCACATGTCAGCATGTTCCTGAGATGACGCGTCCATCCTTCAAGCTAGAAACAACTTGCCTACAGATTTGTTCTTGATGTCTTAGACAAGGAAAGGGAAGATTTATCAGACCTGCGCCCTAAAGAGATTTTGGATGGTGGTTGACAAGATCAATACCGATTATGTGGCTGTTTGGTGCAGACCTGACCCTTCATTCCTCCTGAGTTGGGGGTGTGATTGGCTACAGAGCCGAGAAGGGGAGCCTGGGTTTCCCTTGAGAAGTGCTCTCCCGCGGGCATGGGCCGTGCTGGGAGCTGCGTGGAGCTCGCGGGTCTCAGCTCCATACTCTATACATAGATAAGCTACGATGGTATAGATGTATTAAGAGGATAAGTGAGTATGTGCACACACACACATGCTTTTTAAAAATTAACAAACCAGGCTATATTTCCATTCCACAATCTTAAATCCCACCTCAAGTTTCTTCTCTAAGAAACAGATAAGGTATTTTTCTAGTACTGTGCTCCTTGAGCTCACAGAAACTGACATCAAACAAGCTTCAGTGTTAAGAGATTAAAGTTTTCAAGTGTTCAGTACTTAGGTTAACTAAGGGAGAGGGGATCGGAGTGTGTGGACGCCCTCCTTCAAAAACAAAGAATTCAGACTTCCCAGCCCTTATCTTTAGGCATCTTTCACTTTGGACGCTTTTCCAAGCTAAGATACTGATTTTTTTTTTTTTTAAGTAATAACTCAGGTTGTTATTTTTAAGGGTTGAGAGGACATCATCGCTAAGATAATGTAGGTTAAATGATTTGTAGTTTTACTGTTTTAACTAAAATTTACTTTTATGATTTTTTCTTCTTAGTATTTGCTTCTTTTCATTTATTTGTTGACTTTTAAACTTTTAGATAATTCTTTAAAGATAAATTGAAGGATAGATTTTCAGGATATGTTTATAAGTAAAAGAACCACTCATGATATTTGTAAAACATAGAGGATTTATTTTCCAAATAATAATGAACAGGGTATAGCTTGCCTAGTTTTTCATCTATACTGCTTTCAAATCAAGCGTTTTTATTTGACTTTTTCTAAGATGGTTGGTTTTGAGTTGCCTAGTAGATGTTCATGTCACTTCAGACACAGTATTTCCAGAAGCATTCAGAGGGAGTTCCACGTTTCTTGTATGGCTTCCTGATTCTGGCTAAAAGGTGACTCAGTAAAATGTTAGGATCTTGTCCTGAGAAAGCCTGAAATTAAAACAATCCAAATAAAAAAACAGGTTATCAATGAATTGAGTCCTACACACACAAATAGGAACCTTAGTTCCTTTAAAAAGTGTTTTCTTGCTGTTTTATGGAATAGAATTGTGGTGAGCGCCCAGCATGTAGGCTCTGGAAGTTCTCCTTGTGCCCTACCTGTGGTCCATCCAGTCTGTTTAGCCCTGTGATTGCCGTGAATTTTCCTAAACCCTCACTGACCTATTTCTATTTAAATCTGTCAGTAACATGTTCTATCCATTTACTGTCTTCCCTGTAAAGTAGGCCTTTTATTTGCCTTGAAATTAACTTCTTTAAGCATGGACCCTTACTTTTTTTTTTCTGGGATTTCATGAGCACATGCTAATCACCTTTATGATTTTAGAGTCTTTCATCATAACCCTTCTATTCGGAACAATATAAACATCTGAATGATAACGTTTAATGTAGAAGCCATCCCCGTCCCCTTCTGGATGGGTTACCTGCCCTGGGGCCTCAGGGGGTGTATGCCATCTTCAGAATTGACGGATTCCAGAGTATATTTTTATAAGGATGGTAATGGGTGCTACACCAAAAACAGGTGTCTCCAGTCAAAATATTTGGGAAATGCTTGGTTAAAATTAAATACGCTTATCTCATTTCCTGGAGGCTTTAACATGCTAATAATGTACATAAAGATATTACCAGGACGGGAGAGGGGCCAGAACCCGGGGTGTCACTGTAGGCTGGCTCGTGGGACTGGTATACCTGGAAAGCCCTTTAGGAGACACTAATTTAGAGTTTGAGGGGTTGATAATGATGAAATACAGATTTTTCTTGTAGTGTTTAAGGTCCTCCATTAACTGTGCACCATTTCTAACCATTTAATATTATCATTCATCAATCCCAATCACAGTCTGTCTTCTGCACCCAAAACGATTTCCTTCATATTCTGCTCTGTCACACATATGACATCTCAGGGTTTGGACCGTGTCTTTCTTCTATTTAGACATCATATGGCCGTGCTTGTCATACTTTATTTAATGTGCATAAGGATCACCTGGGGAATCTTGGTAAGATGCAGCTTTTGATTCAGTAGGTGCTGGGGGGTGGGGGCTGAGAGTCTGCATTTCTCACCAGCTTCCACATGATACTTACCTTTCTCACACTTCCTCTTGGGTAAAAAATGTTGGTACCGAGATCTGGAAAACAGTATTTTGAAACCATTCATCATCAGATCTGTTATTTCCATTTTACACTTGTCTTATTTAAAACGCACAAAATAGAATATTCCTCAATCACGTCTAGTTTCTGATTTTCCTTTTTTTCACACCACAGTGATATTTACTTGAAGGAAGATAGGCAGGCACCTGGTTCTTTCTCGCTTCCGGAATTCACAAAGGGCACTGCATTTTCCTGAGTTAGCAGTTCAGTAGTTTATCAAAAATATTTTATAACAAGTGAAATTCTTTCTACTAAACAAGGTCTATTAAAAGACTCCATTTTGTTTCCAGAATGTCCTGAGCATTTCTATCAGTGCTGGGAGGAATACAGTGACAGAGAAAATAGTGAAAGCTGCCATGTCATGGATTACTTTCTGTGCCACTGTGCTGAACATTTTACTTGCATTTTCTCATTGACTGAACTTCACAATAACCCCATGAGATGGGCATTTTTATCATTCCGTTTACTGGTTTAAGAAACTGAGGTACAGATAGATTAAGTAATTGGCTTAAGACTTGAGTAAGTGGGAAACCAGGATTGTAAATTTCACTTATTGAAAACTGGGATAATACCCTCCTTCCCCCCAAAATAAAAGTCCATACAGAGAACAGATATACTGAGGGACCAAGCAGAGCAGGATGCTTGGAAGGAGTTGCTGAGAAAAAGAAAACAGAAGATGTCAGAGGAAGTCTTTATGCCCAGAGGGGAGAGTGTTGGGTAACTAACTCATTTTATATAGCTGATCTTTATATTCCAAAATAGGATTTTACCTCATCTGATTCATGAGCACAGGGAGTAAATTCAGTGGCAAAAAAATCAGACAGGCTGGGGGCTTCCCTGGTGGCGCAGCGGTTGGGAGTCCGCCTGCCGATGCAGGGACGCGGGTTCGTGCCCCGGTCCGGGAAGATCCCACATGCCGCGGAGCGGCTGGGCCCGTGAGCCATGGCCGCCGAGCCTGCGCGTCCGGAACCTGTGTTCCGCAACGGGCGAGGCCACAGCAGTGAGAGGCCCGTGTACCGCAAAAAAATAAAATAAAATAAAACAAAATCAAGTAAAATCACAAGAATCATTTTACCTGCTTTCCTAAGACCATCTCCTGTCTCTGCACCTGACATCTCTGGCAGCATCTGCAGAAGGGAAGCTCTTTCCAGCTCATCCAAAGTTGATTCGACATCTTCAGGTGCTACACAGAGTAGAAATAGATATTAGCAACTCAGCTGATTCTTCAATCACTTCTGCTCCTTATTGCCTTTTCGGGGGTACCAGGGACAAGGAGATAATACTAGAAAAACTTCAAATACTAAATTCCGGGTTTGTCGCCAGTAGTATTTTAACCGAGAAGTAGAAATGCTACAGTCCAGTTCACAAGCCGGCAGAACAGGAAATCAAGCGTGTGACTCTCATTCTGACTCCTCCTGCCCGTGTGGCCTTGCCAGGCCGTTCACTGCCTTGAATAAGAGGGTAGGGCTGAGCCATAGGGTCAGTGAAAAAGCACTTCCACTTACAAAGTGATTCTTCCTCATTTCTATTTACCTACTGCTGCCTTTTGCCTTTTGCTTTTAGACATATGGGTGGTGAAATTGGAGTGAAAGGAAAAATGAAGGAGTGGTTTTCTAAAAGACAGGATTGTTAAGGTTCTTCCTGTAAAGCAAATAGGATGGCATCACCTCTTACCTGCCTGGCCTCCAAGACTTAGGCACAATTGTCAGGAAAGAGTCAGCTTTAAAATACTCTTTAAAGAAGTTGATAGCAACAATTTCAGGGTGAAATTTGGTCAGCTTAGTGGCATAGAAGATGCATGGTAAGTGTGTGCACGGTGTGTGGGAAGTGAGTGTGAGGTCTGGTGAGCAGACTCTGGGCCCTGGCAGAGCAATCTTGGCCAGGTGCTGCAGTGGGGAGATGGAGCTTCTGGGGAGTCCTGTACTATCCACTTGCTTCACTAAGGCTTCCAAATCCTCAGCTACGACCTTGATTGCAAAGCAAAGAGCAAGCCGTTGTGGAGGCTTCTGGGCACATTCACAGTACTTCTGAAGAATATTAATGAGAAATCTATAAAATTTGGCCACACATCAATGTTTATGTCATGAAGGATCATTTATGGAGAAACAAATAAGTGGGAAAAAATTTCAGGCAAAAACTCTAATGTAAAGCTGCCACTTGTTAAGAATTTAAGTGAGGGGCTTCCCTGGTGGCGCAGTGGTTGAGAGTCCGCCTGCCGATGCAGGGGACATGGGTTCGTGCCCCGGTCCGGGAAGATCCCACATGCCGCTGAGTGGCTGGGCCCATGAGCCATGGCCGCTGAGCCTGCGCGTCCGGAGCCTGTGCTCCGCAACGGGAGAGGCCGCAGCAGTGAGAGGCCCGCGTACCGCAAAAAAAAAAAATTTAAGTGAGATACTATACTCATCTAAGTTTGGAAAAATCATAATCATGATATGTAATTTTTTGAGGATGACAGTAATATCTGAATGTTCATTCTTGGTTTCATCTTATGCTTTTCACTGTTCCTTATTTTAAATAGCAGAGATTCAATAAAGTTAATGCCTGATTTAGCCATTAAGATGACTGCCACTTATGAGTTCAGTGACCGTGGAAGTTGACTGATAGTGCATGAATTAGAGCTTGACAATTATCAGAAAGCTGCTTGAGAGAAACTTTAGAGAGTAGAAATTATAAAATCAATGGCTTAGAAGAGATTTTTTCCTTTATTAAAAAAAATGTCTAAAGTACCACAATTAAAGACAAGTTAAAATGCTTATGAACCTAATACCCAAGCACCAACCTTTTCGTTTCTTAAACTAAATTAAGAGCTGACAGCACAATAAGTATCTGCTTGACTGATACACTTTAAGAGAATTCAACTTAGAATTGAACTGAATGAAACATGAATCAAAAGGAAAACATAAATGTACTTGGAAATCTGTGTCATCCCTAGCCCCAGCCAGTCACTTCTTTATTTTTTAATAAACATTTTTGTTTCATATAACACGTGTCAGATGATTACTTTTTAGCTTAAAATAAGATACAATAAAAATATTTTACCCTATAATTGGAACAACCAATTCTGCATTCATCCAGTTCATTTAAAATAGAAACGAAAAGCAATGATGTTTTAAATTTAGTGCCATTTTCAAAATTGAAAAAAAAAAAGAAACAGCTGATCAAAATAACTTAGAAATATAGAAGTGACATTAAATAAGCAATGTTACCCTTCTACTTTTACATTTTAGGAAGGAAAAAAAAAACCATATCCATTACTGACTCTAAGATGTGTTGTAAGGACCCTCAGAATTCTTTTCATAGCTGGGACTATTAATTTCACAAGACTCCTTTAAGAAAGAATATTCATTCTTATCTCTAACATTGCATTTAAGACCCTTGAAGACTCTTTCAAGACTGACATAAGGGAAAGAAATCATTTTACCTGAGAGCTGCAGGGGCTCTTCCCTGGAGTCAAGGACAGGAAGAGACCAGAGAGGATTTAAGCATCCTATGAAAAGCAAACAGCAGGAGACCAGCTTATACATGATTGGCAGGAGACCCAAGTCTTCCTTCTCGGCTTCTGGCTTCTGTTTGTCAGAACTCTCAACTTGCTTCTTCTTGGGGATATAGCTCAGTGGTAGAGCATTTGCCTGCAACTTGTTCCTTCTCATTCTGTGATCAGCGATTATATATATTATCCTATGACCTCATATCATCCCCTACAAAAAAAAAAATAAATAAATTTATTGGCTATGAAGGCGGAAAGACAATCACTTTGCATTGATGTAATTTTTCAAAGTAGCAACTCATAGACAATAAATTTACTGTCTTGTTGCCTAGTGTACAAAATAGGTATTAAATAAAGAACAGTTACGTTTATAAATCTGGCAAAAGGAGTAACTGAGAGCAATAAATCATGAGTTAAAGAAAGGATAAGACATGAGTTGGAGTGGCCAAGGCAGAGACATGGATTTATGAGTCCTACCCAGCAGAAGTATTGTGGAGCACGGCAAGAAATGTGTTGCTTTCCTTTTCTTTAATCTTTTGTGAATGAATAGATGAATTGTCATATTGTTTTGGGGCTGCCATGCCTGAAGAATGACAATGTGTGGAATAAAACTCAAAACCAGTTATTTGTTTTTAAAAAGTGAAGATAAGTTAAATGCACAGCGAACATTCAGGCTCGAGGCAAGGTGTGTACATACACTAGGCCTCAGGTAAAACTACGAGTATAAGGGTCTTCAGAGAAGGGAAATAACTTTCCTGAAAGTTGGACATGACTCATTAAGGAGGATGAAAAACAAGCCTGAAAACCTGGCCGGTAAGTATTTCCAAAATTTCACTGCTCTTCCGCGTCCACTCTGCCCGGCGGCTCCCAGCCTGGATCGTTGCAGTAGGCTCCTTGCAAGCATCCTCAAGGCTGCACTCTGCCCACCAGTCTCATCTCAAAACAGCACAGTGATGCTATCAGCACGTTAAGTTAGGTCACATCGGCTCTTTGCTCAAAACCCTGTACTGGACCTGAACAAAAAAGTTAAAACTAAAGAATTTCTAGGAAAATAAATAAATAAATGAACACCTTCACAATCTGAGGGTAGGCAAATATTTCTTAGACATGACACCAACCATATAAGAAAAGAATGGATAAACTGGACTTCATCAAAATTAGAAACATCTGCTCCTTGAAAGATACTGTTAAGAAAATGAAAACGCCAACCACAGTTGTGAGAAAATATTCACTAAACCAATGCCAGACTAAAGACTTCTCCAGTATATGCATAAAGAATCCCAACTCAATAAGTCAGCAACCCAATTAAAAGAATGAGCGAAAGGTTTGACATGAAAACATACATCCAACAAACACCTGTACACAAACGTTCATAGCTGTAAATAACTAAAGGACCCAGGTGTCCATCAACAGGGGACTGGATAAACAAGCTCTGCTACATCACACAGTGGAATTCCACTCAGCAATGCAAAGGAACTACTGACAAACGCAACATGGACAAATCTCAGAAACTTTATGCTGAGTGAAATGAGCCAGACCCAGAAGAGTACATATTGCATGAGTCCGTTTAAATGAAGTTCTAGAACAGGCAAAATGAATCCGTGGCATCAAAAAACAGTTCAGTGAGAGATGGAGGGTTGACGGTGGGGAGACAAAGAACTTTTGGGGGTAATGAAAATGTTCTAACCTTATCAAGGCAGTGGTTTCCTTGGTCAAAACTCATCAAACTGGGACTTCCCTGGTGGCGCAGTGGTTAAGAATCCGCCTGCCACAGGGATATTGGCTCGGTGCTTTGTGACAGCCTGGAGGGGTGGGATGGGGAGGGTGGGAGGGAGGGAGACGCAACAGGGAAGACATATGGGAACATATGTTTATGTATGACTGATTCACTTTGTTATAAAGCAGAAACTAACACACCATTGTAAAGCAATTATACCCCAATAAAGATGTAAAAAAAAAAAAAAAAAAAAAAAGAATCCGCCTGCCAATGCAGGGGACACGCGTTCGAGCCCTGGTCCGGGAAGATCCCACATGCCGCAGAGCAACTAAGCCCGTGCGCCACAACTACAGAGCCCGCAAGCCACAACTACTGAAGCCCGTGCACCCTAGAGCCTGCGTGCTGCACCTACTGATGCCCACGTGCCTACAGCCCGTGCTCCGCAACAAGAGAAGCCACCGCAATGAGAAGCCCACGCACCGCAACAAAGAGTAGCCCCCGCTCGCCTCAACTAGAGAAAGCCCACGTGCAGCAACGAAGACCCAACGCAACCAAAAATAAAATTAAAAAGTCATCAAACTGTACACTTAAAATGGGCACGTTTTATCGTATGTAAGTGATACCTACATAAGGCTGATTGGTTTTAAAGATTTAAAACCACGGTCTCCTGACTTCAGTTTCACTTCTTCCAATACCGCCCTCCCCTGACAACTCCACTCTGGCCATGCTTCCTCCTTACTACTCCCTGAACGTGCCCCTGCCTCAGGGCATTTGCAACTGCTGCTTCTCCCTCCCCTGGATTGCTCTTTCCCCAGATGTGGTGCCCGGCTCTCTTCCTCACCTCCTTCAAGTGTTTGCTGGAACATCACCTCCTACGTGAGGAATCCCCCAACCCTGCCATTTAAAAGTTGCAATGAACCCACCCCCAGCATTCCTCAGCACTCTTGCCTTGCTCTGTTTTTCCCAAGGCACTAAGCCCCCTCCAGCACATTATATATTTATATAGTTATTATACAAAGTGGGCACTCAATACATATTTGTCGAATCCGTGAATGGGGTGCCAACCACAGGTCAGGCCTTGTTGAGGGTAAAGAGCAGTGAACAAGAGGAAAAGAAGTTTCTACTCTTATGACCTTCCTAACCGGAGGAGACAGACAACACAACAGATAGATACCATGATTATTTTTTATTACCATGAAGAGGCATAAAGCCTAGTGCAGAGATGCAGCTGTAGGGCAGGTGGTCGGGGAAGATGTTGTTTTATACGGGGCATCCAGGAGGCCCCTGGGAAGGGACAGACGCCCAAATGAAGTGTGGGAGTGATAAGTTTGGAGGCTCCCGCATAGGAAATCGAGGAGGGGTGATCAGGGAAGCAGGAGGAGCACTAAAAGAAGAGTCCTAGGCTTCCCTGATGGCTCAGTGGTTGAGAGTCTGCCTGCCAATGCGGGGGATACAGGTTCGAGCCCTGGTCTGGGAGGATCCCACATGCCTCGGAGCAACTAGGCCCGTGAGCCACAACTACTGAGCCTGCGCATCTGGAGCCTATGCTCCACAACAAGAGAGGCTGCGACAGTGAGAGGCCCGCGCACCGTGATGAAGAGTGGCCCCTGCTCGCCGCAACTTGAGAAAGCCCTCATACAGAAACGAAGACCCAACACACCCAAAAATAAATAAATAAATTTTATAAATAAATAAATAAATAAAAATAAAAGAAGAGTCTCGGTACTAGTGGGGGAGTGGAGGCCACGCTGCTGACAGGCTGGGACACTGTCCAGCTCAGGGCCCTGATACGGGCTTCATGGGGGTCACTGGTGTTTCAACAGGGCAACGACAAGGCAATTTCACACAACCTGTCTGGTGAGGTGGAAGGTGGTAGTCTTATTTCAGGCTTATCTCCTCATTCAGCCGACATCTCAGCACCTACCACGTGCCAGCACTGCCGGGTGGGGGGGGACACAGTTGTGGCCCAAGAGGACAGAGATGGCCCTCAAGAACCTGATAGGAGGAATGGGGCCACCAGAAACCACTTAGATCCAGCTCAAGAAAACAAAATGTATTGGAAAGTCACGGGATATCTTCCAGGATCTGAAGAACTGTGCAGTAGCAGTACCCAGAGTCCCACTGGGGCTCTATTGGAAAAAAAAAAAAAAAAGCTGGGCTTTTGATAAACCCCCTTGCAGCAGAATACCTAGGACAGCTATTTGCAAAGGAGAGGACTGTGGCCTCAACAGACATCCCAAATGGAACACATTATGGCAAGAGCTAAAATATATTTATACCCAGGAAGCTTGCTTTCAGAAATATACCTTAAGCTAATAATACCACAGAAGCAAAAAATTACCTGAAGGCGTCATCTGAAGCCTTATCTAGAGTGGAGAAGACATTAAATCGAAGGTTGCAAACTCAAGTGCATATAGAAATCAAGAGGTGATAATGTAAATGAGGGAGGCAGGCTTGGAGAATGACAATAGGGAGTAGTGGGGTCTGTAACAAAGTGGAGAACATATGCTCTCTCCAAAGGTGGATGGATTGCAGCTGCCAAGCTTGAAGTTTATAAATCTGAATCTAAGGGTTACCCATGATTTCCTTGGCCACTAATTAAAAATTTTAAAAAACAACAGCGACAAGAAAGTCGTAGCTAGCACTATGTGTTTCAAAGCAAACACATCCACACAGCATAACTCAACCTACATGCACCCAATTCTGGCCCAAATGCCCAACATAATTGATTGAGTTAGTATAGAGGTTATCAACGTGTAATTTTAGTAATCATTAACATAGTAACTAAAAGATTATAGGAACTTGGGCAATAGAATAACGTCAACGAATCAGAACGTAAGATGATTGACACTATGTGAAAAAGGGGACTGTGGACAAGAACTGTTATGTAATATAATAATATGTAATATAAAATTGAAAATAGTTCTGTGAGGGTAAAGGATTTTTTTCTTTTCTTAAAATGCTATTTTGCACATACATATAAAATATATATGTAAAAGTATATGCAGCCTATATAACATATATGTATTACGTGTGTGTGCATGCATGCATGTGTGTGTATGTGTAAGCACTCATGAGGTAAAGTCCTGCCAAGAGGTGGGGAAGCAGGCAGGCTGAGACTGGGAGTCTGTTGGTGCCCCTCGAGGAAGTTCAGAGAGGCGGGGCGAACGCCAGGCTGCTCCCTCCCCTGTGGAAGGGGCAGCCGGCCAAGCTTTGTCATTCTCTGGTGACTCAGGGGCACTTCTGACAGTTATTAGTAGTGATTTTACAGCATGGCCTAATTAAGTTACGACTCAAGCTTCAGCTCAAAAGAAAATTAGCTTCTTTCCTTCAACAGACCGTCAAGGACAATGTCACCTTGTCCCAGAAATGTCCTGAGCACGTCACTCAATCCTAACAGTCCTCCAGCAGAGCAATACGACTTCACATTCATGAACATGTATGAACAGCGACCCCCTTTTTAAGAGGTGGGATTCCTTTCACTAGTCGCAAATTACCTTTGTCAACCAGAGGGGTGTTTTTTGTGTCGCATAGAAGCAAACCATTAATAGGACATGTTTTGGGTGACTTGTGCCCATGGAGCAACAGTACCTACTGGATGTAAGTACAAAAGTCACAAACTTCTTTTTAGTCCTTGTGTTGAAATTAATCTAGGTTCACCTGCTCTGCTGCCGTATTTACCCCTTCATAACACGGGCAGAACTTCTGAATATAGTATTTACATTGATTGTCCCCGCTTGTGAGGGCTCCTTGAGGAGAACTTGATGGGAAGTGACTTTGGCAAGTGTTTGAAGCCTGTTCAGTACATTCTTGGTGATGACTAACTCTCCTAATTCAGGATGAACCGTCAGGAACGGGCTTGTGCCCTTCAAATATTGCAATAGCATTTCAGTAGCCATTCTTTTAGGCCGGCCCTGGACTGTGGAAGTTCAGAATCAGATGTTCAGCTGATGTTGAGTTTGTTTCAGATGGCATGGGGTCCACTCTTATTTCTGTTCGTGTAAAAATCAGAGGTTATAGGCTCTCAGATATAGACTTAATGTATATTAATTAAAATTCTAAATTTGCCCTCATCTATATTAGTTACAGCCTTAATTTGTATTAAATTATATCTCAGGTAACCATTTTGTATAAACGGTTACTGAATGCCTGCCTTGTCGGTTGCGTGACAGCAATAAACTGTGGGACTTGAAGGCTTCTTGGCAGAATCAGGAGGGCTTTGCGGGAGAGGCAGGCAAGGGACAGGTGAGGGAACAGCCTAAACCAAGGCTTAGAGGGCGTGTCCCGCAAGTTTGCAAAAGGCTGGACACAGCTAACAAAGACCAGAGGGGTTGGCAGGACCGATCCCATCACCAAGTCAAGAAATTTGGACCATCCTTTAATAGCCGTGAGGAGGCAATGAGGGGTTTTCAACAAGGGAGACATGTCATTCACTTGCTCACTCAACAATATTTATTGAGCACCTAGCATGTGCCAGGAACCGTTCAAGATACTAAGGATACAAAAATAAACAAAGCCTCAGAGTTTACTCCCAATGCAGCAGGTGGTGACAAGCGCCATGAAGAGCTAAGTAGGCTTAGGAGGGTGATGATGGGGGGGCTACTCTATACAGGGGTCAGCATAGAAGGAAATGAGGAGGGTGACGTACGGCCATCTGAGAACAAGAGCATTCCAGGCAGGTCAGCGTGGCTCAAGCAGAGTGATCAAGGGGGAAAACGTGGAAGTTGAGAACAGAAAGATGGTAGAAGGACACATCTAGGTTTTTAAGGACTTAAAACAGCTTTAAAATGAGTAGGATAGGAAGCCCATTTGGAGCACTAGTATGACAGTGTGAATTATGTTTTAAAAAGCTCACTCTGGTCACTGTGTGGGGAGGATACTGCCAGGGGGACAGGGCAAAAGCAGGGGGACCACCCTCTGGAGATGAGAACTAGAGGTGGTGAGAAGGGACAGGTTCTGCAACTATTTTGAAGGAATAGCCAGCGGGATTTGCTGGTGAATTGAAGGTGAAAGATACATCGAGGATGACCCCAAAGTTATTGGCCTGAGAACCTGGAAGGGTGGCATCACCTGCGACTAAAGTGCAGGAGCAGGTCTGCAAGGGATGTCCAGAGTGGTTTGGACACGTTAGTATGGGGGTGCCTGTTAGACACCCAGGGGAGAGGTCAAGAGGGCCGCTGGATGCATGCAGGGTCCAGGAGGAAGACCTGGGCTGCAGACAAAACTTGGGAGTCATCAGACAGTATCTAAAGGCATCGGTGCGTGAATCACCAAGGAAGTGAAGGTGGAGAGAAGAGAGGAGGGTGCGGGCCCAAGAGCCCCATGAGGAGACATGGAGGAGCCAGCAAAGGGGCCACCGGCGGGCCAGTGAGGGAGACAAGAACCGAGGAAGAGGCCCGATGAAGACAGCGTTTCTCGAAGGAGGGAGGGATGGTCCACGTCAAAGGTTGCAGACGAGGAATAACTGGGGGGGGGGGGGGGGGGGGATCCAGGTAGCAACACAAAGGGTCTTGCAACTTCGACCAGAGCAGTTCTGGTGGCATAGAGAGTTGAAAGGCTGATTGGAGTGGGTTCGAGACAGAATGGGGACTTCCCTGGTGACCCAGTGGGTAAGACTCCGCGCTCCCAATGCAGGGGGCCCGGGTTCGATCCCTGGTCAAGGAATTAGATCCCACATGCATGCCGCACCTAGGAGTTCACATGCCGCATGCTTCAACTAAAGAAGCCCTCATGCCACGACTAAAGATACCACATGCCGCAACTAAGACGCGGCGTTGCCAAAATAAATAAATACTTTTTTTTTTTTTAAAGAGAGAGAATGGGGAAAAAGGAAGTAGAGACCATGAACAGAAAACTCTTTTAGGGAGTCTTGCTGTGAAGGGGTGCAGAGAAATGGGAGCAGCAGCTGCTGAGGACCCGGCGTCAGGACAGAGGTGGTTAGAGAAGGACCATGTCACAGGTGGTCTTCTGGCTGTAGGCATGACCACACCTGCCTTTTGCACGTGGCGCCCTCACGTGGTGACCTATGTGGCCAAGCTGAGTGCCTGGTGCCTGAACCACTCCCCTGTCCCACCTCCACTGGCTGCACAGAGCCCACTTCCCGGGGGCCGGGGTAGAAGCAAGTGGACCCAAGGACATGGTTGTGCACAGCTCCCAGCAGGTTTGTGAGTGTGAAGAACGTGCAACAGCAAGCACAGCTGTTCACAGGTCTTTTTGGTGGTAACCAGGTTCTGAACTTCAGGATTCCCCTGGGTGCCAATTGACCAAATACTGCTTTACTATAAAAAAGCTCTTCATTCTTAGAAGTCTTCATAGTGGCTTAGTGGGCCACACCTCATCTCTTACGGTTCTCCACCTTGCTCACTCCCTTCCAGGCATGCTTCCACCTCAGGGCCTTTGTACTGGTTGCCCCTTCTGCCTGGAATGCTAACCCCAAATATCTACATGGCCAACTCGTTCATCAACTTTGAGTCTCTGCCTGCCAACACTTATTTAAAAATCACACGCTGCCCTTTCCTCCCCCTTGTATTTCCCACCCCCTTACGCAGCCTATTTTAAATGTTTTCATTTAACATGTTTTATTTACTTAATATGTTTATTGGGGTTATTATGAAGGCAGGGACTCTGTTTTGCTCACTGATGTATCCCAAGTGCCTTGAAGAGTGGCTGGCACATGGTGAGTCTCAAACACTATTTGTTGAATGAATGAATTTTTGGAAATCCTTTTAGCCTGGTGCATGAGTTCTGTGTTTATTTTTTTTCCAGCTGAAGCTTATTGTCTCAGTCATTTAGTGCTGTGTAAGAAACTACCCCAAAATCTAATGGCTTAAGACAACAGCGATTTTATTGGCTCCTGATTCTGTGGGTCAGAAATTTGGACTGGGTTGTTCATAGGAGGTAAAGAGTCTGCTGCTGTTGTTTGGGTCATTCACATGGCCCTGGCTTCTAAGAGGACCTCACTTGCCTGGCTGGAGGCTTCTGCTGGCTGGCAGCCAGACCTCCCCCTCCACCTGGTCACTCATCCCCCAGGAGACTGGTCCTGGAGCCTTCACATGGCATCTCAGGGCAGCACAAGGGCAAGCATGGAAGCTGCGGGGCTCTTGAGACCCCGGCTCAGAAACCCTCAAGGTCACTTCTACTGCATTCCATTCATCAAAGCAAGTCCTCATGCCAGCCTACATTCAAGGGGTGCTGTATTAGTTTTCTGGGGTACTTAAACAACAGAATTATTGTCTCACAGTCCTGGAGGCTGGAAGTTCAAGAGCAAGTTGTTGGCAGAGTTGGTTACTTCTGAGGTCTCCCTCCTTGGTGTGTAGATGGCCACCTTCTCCCTGTGTCCTCACATGGTCTTTCCTTTGTGTGGGTCTGTGTCCTAATCTCCTCTTCTTGTAAGGACACAAGTCCCATTGGATTAGAGCCCACCCATTTAAGCTCATTTAACCTTAACCATCTTTTTAAAGGCCCCGACTCCAAATACAGTCACACTCTAAGGTACCGGGTTTAGGACTTCAACATATGAATCTGGGGGCGACACAATTCAGCCCGTAACAAGGGGGGAGAGAAACCCCATTTCTTGGTGGAGGAACTATTGCAATCTACCCACTTAGCAAGCTGGCCACTGTCCACTTGCCCAACATAGAAGACGTCTGCTTCCAGAGCCTCTTCTCAGCTCAGAGTGGACAGGAAGTCAGACCTGGGGCTGGTTTGGAAGTGCTTCTGTCCAACACCCCTGCAGGGACTTCAGGTCAGCGTGGAGGGCAGAGGGCGATGAAACAAAATCAGAAAGCCAAATTCTCATGAGGCAGGGCCCTCAGGAGAAAGTCCACGCCCTCCCTTCCAAAGGAGTCTCCAGCCCTGTCCTACTCTGGTTTTGGCCCAGCTCTCAGGACTGCCTCTGGCTGGACACCTGTCTCCTGCCTCTACAGTTTCTTCTTTGCTCATGATGCTGTTTGCCTTGTAGAAATCAACCTCATCCTTAAGACCTAGCCTGAAGGCACCCTGTGCTTGCCCCCTCCTAGGGGAGCCCATGGGAAGAAGACTTATCAAGTGGTGCACCCACCTCTCTCCTCCGTTGCTGTGGACTGAGTGTTTGTGCCTCCCAAATTCGTATGGTGAAGCCCCAACCCTCAAGGTGATGGTGTTGGGAGGTGGGGTCTTTGGGGAGGGGGGTGATTAGGTCATGAGGGTGGAGCCCTCATGAATGTGATTAGCACCCTTATGAAAAGAAACATGAGATGCACCCCAATGTTCATTGCAGCACTATTTACAATAGCCAGGTCACGGAAGCAACCTAAATGCCCATCGACAGATGAATGGATAAAGAAGATGTGGTACATATATACAGTGGAATATTAGCCATAAAAAGGAACAAAATTGGCTCATTTGTAGAGATGTGGGTGGACCTAGAGACTGTCATACAGAGTGAAGTAAGTCAGAAAGAGAAAAACAAATATCATATATTAACGCATATATGTGGAACCTAGAAAAATGGTACAGGTGAACTGGCTTGCAGAGCAGAAATTGAGACAAAGATGTAGAGAACAAACATATGGACACCAAGGGGGGAAAGTGGCAGGGGGTGGTGGTGGTGGTGTGATGAATTGAGAGATTGGGATTGACATATATACACTAATATGTATAAAATGGGTAACTAATAAGAACCTGCTGTATAAAAAAATAAATAAAATTAAATTTAAAAATTCAACAACAAAAAAAAGAAAGAAACATGAGAGAGATGATCTCTCTCCACCAAATAAGGACACAGCAAGAAGGTGGCTGCCTGCAAACAAGGAAGAGAGCCCTCACCAGAACCCAACCATGCTGGCACCCTGATCTTAAACTTCCAGGCACCAGACCTGTGAGAACTAAGTGTAGGTTATTTAAACAACCCACTCCAGGGCATTCTAGACATGTATGGAAGGTGTTGGCCAACCATGCCAGGCACCATGCCAGACACCATACCAGAGTGTTCATGTGTCATCCCATCAAATCCCACAAATCACCTTCATCCCCCAGGGCTGACCACGGTTGTAGGCACAGAGCAGGGACTCTGTTAACAATGATCAGCTGAAGTTCAAAATGCATTATCAATTCCTGCTGTGAGAAAAAAAGGGGAGACCCTCAAAATATGAAGAACTCAACACAAGTAGATGTTTGTTGATTACAGGAAAGATGTATTACATCAGACCCAGAAAAAAAAATTTAGAAGAGAAATTAATACAAAATAACCCAACTGTTCAAAATTTTGCTTCTTCCCAGCACAATAGCTTCCACAATCTGGAAACAAACTCCAGCAAGTCTCCTAGGAAAAGTTTTCCTTTTGCTCTTCTGCATTCCAGCGGGTCTGTTAATGAAGGGGTCTTCCAGAATAAGCACCTCCTAACGTGTACCCATCTCTACTTTAACAGCAGAGTCATTATGTTAACACCCCCAACTAATTTACTGCAAATGGGAAGCTGGCTGTCCCTCAAAGGCACACGTTTTGTCAAGCCCAGGGATGAAGCCCCGTCCAGTTGCAGAAGGATTATCTTGAACTTTTTAGATCTAATTTCCCTTCAGACTCAGAGTTGGCAATTTTACAGTTCTTCCACCAACATCTGTTGAGACAAGCATGTGAGTGCCCAGCCCCTTCACATCTGGCAGTTTGGACATTGCTCTGGTGGCAGCCAGGGCCCCTCCAGCCCAGCAGAGTCCACAGGCCTGTCTGCCCCAGTGAGAGTCGACAAGCTCACATCTCTGAAGACAGCCTAGGGAGGCTTGGCACTTTCTCTCTAAATGGAAAAATAATAATGATGATGGCAAGATTTAGGCAGGTGTCCCAGGCTCTGTGCATTGTGGACAGCACATGCCCAAGTGTCCGGGAGGGAGGTACAGAGCCACAGTGGCATCCCTGCTTTTCAGATGATGGAAGTGAGGTTGCCCAAGTTCCCATAGCTGGTCAACACTGAGACTGCCAGGGGGACCCAGGTCTGGCTGCGCTATCCTGCTGTATTTGACATCCCTTGAATGTCTCACCCCTGACATTGTTGGAAGTGGGGGGTATGTAGCCAATCCCTTTCGAGGAGAGGCCTGGGTACTCAGGGGTCCCTCCACTGCAGGATGCCAGGGGGACCGGTTCTGTGGAATTGGACCCGTGTGGCTTGCCCACTCCTGCCCTGAAATGGGGTTGACCACATGAGAAAATGGCTCCATTCCCAAAGATCAGAGCACAATTCAGTGGGCCTAGATTTTTTATAAAGCACTTTGAGAATCAAGTCCATACATTGCCTTAAAACTGATACATTTCTATGGGACCTTGTGGGCAGCAACAGATGGGCTGATGCTTCTCTTTCAGGCATCATTTTTCTAGCAAAGACGTCCATCTCCATCCTTGTGACCTAGAAAACCACTTCTCAAAGAAGGATGAGCTGCCAAAGTAATGACGCTCTGGGTCTGGGTTTAACACACTAGGGCATGCGTCACGGCCCGCGAGTGATGGCGGAAGAGGAAGGGTGATGGTTAAATATACACTCTATTTATTGATTTGATTCATCCAATTACACAGGAAGCTTGTTTAAGAGAGGTTCAAGAGAATGACTCAAGTGTCTCCTGAATGATGCCCAAAGGGCTTCAGCCAGCATTTTTGTCATACTTCTGATATTAGAGGAGACTTTCAGCTAGAGAATATTAATCGCGACTGAGAGCTCCGTGTGAAGTTAAGTGGAAATGAAAAGTTCAGAAAAGATCCACAGGGGATAGATCGATGAGGAGAATCGGTGCTGAGATGAACTGAACCAACTGGGTGACTTTATTTAATGATCATTATTTCTACTTTCCATCGTTAACTCATATGTAATGGAAGGCAGGCTATACCCTTGATACTTCCAATGCATTTCATTTTTTAAAATTATGTATTTATTTATTATTTATTTATTTTGGCTGCGCCAGGTCTTAGCTGTGGTACTCGGGATCTTTGCTGTGGCATGTGGGCTCTTAGTTGCTGCATGCATGTGGGATCTAGTTCCCCGACCAGGGATAGAACCCGGGACCCCTGCATTGGGAGCAGAGTCTTACCCACTGGACAACCAGGGAAGTCCCTTCCATTGCATTTCAAATCTAATCATCAAAACCAAATTCTGCACATGCCTCAGAGTCCCCGATTCACAGGAGTACTGGGTTTTTCAGGCAAGAAAACCCTCTTGTCCCCCGGAACAGTAACTAAGCTTTGATTTCCAAAGTTCTCCTTTAGCCTTTTCTGAGATCAGAATTTAGTTTACCCGAGTCCTCCTGGGTAAAGACAGGGGGAGAAGATCTCTCCTCAAGTTCCAAAAAACACAGAATACCAAATTATTGCTTCAGTTCAAATAATTTCATTTTGATTACTTCTTTATTGTAAACATCTTCTTGCTAACAACCACCAAGAATACACCTGCAGCCAGAAAACGTTGCATTTTTTGATTCGTTTCATAGAACCCTACAGCATGAGAACCACAAGAGATTGGAAAGGGCTTTAAGGATTTGAGTCGGGTGACAGGGGGTGGGGGGACGGGTGGGTGTCCAAGGAAGCAAGGCTTTGCTCTGGATTGGATGCTGTCAGGAAGCAGGGATGAGTCTATGCTTGGATATCCTACTAATTCTTATCCGGAAGGTCAGGAGGCTAAACCCGTAATTGGAAAAGAAGCAGCCGTCTATCATATTAGCCAGGATACAGGGTGTTGGGTCACCTTTGTGGTTCTCACAATGTTCTTGCTTTTGTCTGAGCAGAGGTGACCTCGGGGTGCTCCTGTTTTTGTCTTGGTCCAGCATGGACGCAGGGTGCCCTGTCTGATGGTGTTCCGTGAAATCATAGATGTTCAGCAGAAGGACACTAAGGCCCAGGCCACCCCACTGTCCATTTCCTCCTGCCATTCATCCAGGTACTAGTTTCCTCAAATATGGAATACGGTTCCTCTCTCTGTGATTTACAAGCAGGAACTCATTTCATCAAATGTTCCCTCACCTCCCATGCCCCTCACCCTGCAATGGCTTTTCTCCACAGCCCTCCAACATGCTGTGGGGATATTTACCTCTGGTTTATTTGGGGTCTGTAAGCTCCATAAGGGCAGGGCTGTCTATTTTGTTCCTTCCTGTATCCTCACTGCCTGGAACACAGCAAGTGGTCAATAAATACTTGTTGCCCATTAGTTAAAGAACATATCCATGTGATAAATACATGCCTGGCCAAAACACACCTGTTTTTTTTTTCTAGTGGAATGTTCCAAAGTCCTGATCCCTGGGGCCACTCTTCAAAAAACAGTTAGGAGTAGTTCCATCTGCCCACCCGCTAACAATCCATCATCCACCCACTCATCGAAACATCCAACCATTTACACACACTTCACCCATCCATCTGCCATCCATCCACCCACCTACCCACCCATCCATCCATCCACCCACCCACCACCTATCCATCTATCCACCCACCGAGCCACCCATCCATCCCCTCACCCATCCATCCACCTACCCACCCATCCGTTCTTCATCCATCTTCCACCCACCCATCCATCCACCCTCTCTTCATCCACCATCCATTCATCCCCCCATCTATCTAGGCACACATCCATCCACCCATCCACCGGTCAACCATCCATTCATCCATCTGGACCCCATCCATCTGTGAAAGTAAAAGAAACCTCATTTAAAATGGAGTCGGGAAGCCCTGAATGGGGAGCTCTCAAGCAAGTACACTCATGGAAAACCACATAACCAAAAGGAAGACAGAAGTTAAGTTATTTTGACCAGGAAGGACATGTTTCACATAGGAATTTCATCTCCTGTTAAAGAGAAAGAAGGGAGATCCCTCCCTGCCCAATTGCAGCCAATGAGAAACCGTCACAACTCTTGTTCTTCTCCAGTGAACTTTTGTTCAAACCCTCCACTATTCCCTCCTAAAACCTAATAAAAGTTAACCTTCCCTTTGCCTCTCCGGACTGGCCTATGGCTCTCCGCAGCTTTTTTGTCCCGAATTGTAATTCCTCCACTATTCCCAATTAAATTCGACTCTGCTTTTATAATTTTATATTAATAAAATATTATTAATATATATATTTTTAAATTTTTAAATTTAAGATTGACACACCCATCCATCCATCTACTTATAGCTTTTAGGGGTTTGTACATCATTCTTACTCAGAAAGTGAACATCTTTGGAAAGTTTCCCAAAGGTAAGTTCTCCTTTCTTGTTTCTTCCTTGTCCGTGTGTCCTCGTCCTGGGCAGTCCCTGTGTGGCCATAGTGCTGCTTTGTCAGGTGCTTGGCTAACACCTGGGCTGGGCCGTTGGGTTTGGGAAGCGGACCCTGATGGTCTGAGATTGGGCTTCACTCCTGCCTCGTTAAGTACGAGGTCCTGCTGCCCTGGAAGTGCAGGAGAAGACCCGGCATAGGGCGACCTCGGGGACAGGGCTGGGAGGGTAGACTCGGGGTCCGCAAGAGGGCGCCACCTCCCACACCACCCACAAATCCATCACACGCCCCCGACGCGGGTTCTCTTAGGCCAGGGTGGGGCACGGCTTGGGGTGGGCGTGTCCGGGAGTGTGTCGATGTGTGTGGGCGTGTCGGAGCCCGGCGAGGCGCGGCCAAGTCCAGGCGGCATCGGGAGTGGTCGGGAGGAGATGGAAGAGAAGAAGCGGGGCCAAGGCTCTGCAGGATCGGGGCGTGGCCCGGGTGGAAGAGGCGGGCCAATGCAGGGACGGGGGAAAGGGGCGTGGCTAGGGTCAAGGCCTTGGTGGGTGGGGCGGAGCTAGGTGCACCAAGTCAAGGCTGGACAAGGCCTCCCAGGACTGTGTGGGCAGAGCCAGACACCTGGGATAGGAGCTCAGGGGGCCAGAGCCCCGGGAGGTGTGGTGGAATCTCAGCCCCTGACTGGTGGGGCTGGATGGGCCCCAGTTTCTTGCTCCAACCCTGAGATCAAGGGATCTAGTATCTCGAGCCCATCAGGAGTCACCGGCACGGCACCTGTTCCGAAGTATCAGGTATCCCGGATGCACAGGTGTAAGTCTCTGTCCCTGCGGGCCTGCGGTCTCCCCGCGCAGGTCTGACACGAAGTGCTCCTTGCCCACGTCGGGTCTCTGGGACCTCAGAGGCTTTCAGGCCTCTGCCCTTTCCTGCCGTCCAGATCGCTCGCTCCAAACGCATCTCTGCCCAGGCTGAGGGAACAGATGACAACTGGCCGCAAGTGATGCAAATGACTAATATTTATCAAACTGGAACAAAGAAAGATTTTACCATTTCTAGGTAGCCCTGTCCAACTCAGACGGGGATGCTCAACATGGTTTCAAGCTAGTGTTAATTTTAAATAAATGTAACAGAAATTATTTTCATTCTATGTTAATTCATAGGATGCAAACCCATGCTGGATCAGTCAATACTAGATCAGATTTAGGGCTGTGAAATGACGTGTCATATACCGGAATACACAAAATAAAATAAATGTGTTCTAATAGGGCTTCCTTATATCAGATTTTAACCAACACCACAGTTTTATCGTAAATAAACGTTTTTAAAGGAATTAAACCAATATTATTTAGAAAGTTAATTCTGAAGCCCATTTCTGGATTTTATAATAGAAGTTAAGTATGGTCATAATTGTACTCTATGGCTCCTATAATTGAAGGTAAGTAAAAATGGATTAATTTCACAGTCAGAATTACAGAAGGATGTATTTTTGCCTTATTAAAGAATTTTTATAATTGATATTTAGTTGTATTTTTGCACCTAAGTAACATTTTTGAGTCACCACATGGGAATAAAAATCCTTTTTGAGAAATTGCTAAAGAAAAATTTATGGTTTTGCTTTTTGGTAAAAGGCATTGTTATAACATAATTTTAAAAATATACAGTATTGGGCTTCCCTGGTGGCGCAGTGGTTGAGAGTCCGCCTGCCGATGCAGGGGACACGGGTTCGTGCCCCGGTCCGGGAGGATCCCACATGCCGCGGAGCAGCTGGGCCCGTGAGCCATGGCCGCTGAGGCTGCGCGTCCGGAGCCTGTGCTCCGCAACAGGAGAGGCCACAACAGTGAGAGGCCCGCGTACCGCAAAAAAAAAATAAAATACAGTATTTGCAAGTATTCCCATTTACAAAGTCCTGAGAAATATTTGTTCTTAATGTTCTGTGTCATTTGATGGACTTATTTTTTCACACAAAATTGGACACAGCTGCAGACCAGTTAATGGTCATCCCTGCTGGGAAGCCTTATGTACATGACACTCCTCTGAACAAATTCACATCGAATTTGTTTCCAAAACAAATGATAATCTAACAACAGCGTGGCATTCAAAGAAAAAAAGTGAAATGTGCTTTGATGTGACTGTCATAGCCTGCTGAAGATGGAGTTGTCTGACAAAATGGAAATCTTATTTCTGCATTTGACCTACATTTTAATTTTTATATTTTTATTTCAGGCACAAGGAATGAATGTAGGGATTTCAGTAGCCCTCCTGGAAGAAACAAAAACTAGGGAGAATAATCCAAAGGTGAGAGCATTCTGGAGGAAGAAATTGATTATGCAAATGTCATATAAGGAAGCCTGATGTCACTTTATGGACCTCATCAATATGTTTTTTCTGAAGGGAGATATCCTCCTATTTAAAAAAATTCACTGACAGTTGTTGGCTATGTTGTTATTTTAATAACATGATACAGCACATTTATTTCCCTTCTTTATTCTATTTTATCAGAATAAAACAACAACGAACGTGAATTTCCTCTCGTGTCCTTGTTGATTAAGAACTTTTCCTTTGCAATCCCACCATCTTCTGAAACTGGACTGATAGCTCAGATTGGACTCAGATGAATGTGGATTTCTTTATTTAAAAAATTTTCACTTATCTAATTTAATTTTTGTTGTTGTTGTTTAAAACATCTTTGTTGGGGTATAATTGCTTTACAATGTTGTGTTAGTTTCTCACTTATCTAATTTTAAATTAGCATGCAGTGAAGTGTACACTCTTTGCTAAACAGTTCTATGAGTTTTGACAAGTTCATAGTTGTGTAACCACCATCACAATCAAGATAACAGAATAGTTCCATCCACACTCCAGAATTCCTTCATGCTGACCCGCTGTGGTCAATGCTTCCTCCCACCCATATCCTTGAAATCCCTTTCCCCATCCCTAAAGTTTGCCTTTGGGTGAATATCATCTAGATGGAATCATGTAGTACATAACCTTCTGAGTCTGGCTTCTTTCATCCAGCGTAAAGCATTTGAGATTCATCGGAATCAATATTTCGGTTCTTTTTATTACTTTGTAGTATTCCACTTACTTGTGTTGCACAATTTGTTTATTCATTCACCATTTGAAGGGCAGTCTCTGGCAATTATGAATATTGCCATATTATGAATTATGAACAAATTTTCTAAACTTTTTTTCACTTGGGAGAATGATTATATTTTTGGTGTTATTAATGGCTCTGTCTATGTGATTTCTATTTATTTTGTTTGCTTGTTTGTTGTTTTTTTGAGTTTTCTTTTTTTTTATTGAAGTATAGCTGATTTACAATGCTGTACTGGTTCCAGGTGTATAGCAAAGTGACTCAGCTGTATGTGTGTGTATGTGTGTATATATGTGTGTGTGTGTGTGTGTGTGTGTGTGTATATATATATATATATATATATATATATTCTTTTCCACCATAGGTCACCACAAGACACTGACTACAGTTCCCACTGCTATACAGTGGGTCCTTGTTGTTTATCTATTTTATATATAGCAGTGTGTATCTGTTAACCCCAAATTCCTAATTTTCCCCTTCCCTTGTAATTTCTATTTCTAATTGTTCACTGCTAGTGTATAAAAATACATTTGATTTTTGTATACTACTTCATGTCCTGTGACCTGGCTAAATTTACTTATTAGTTCTAGGAATTATCTTGTAGATTCCTTCTAAGTACTGCTTTAGCTAGAATCCACAAACTTTGATATGTTATATATTTTTTCATTCAGTTAAAATATTTTCTGATTTTCCTTGTGACTTCTTGGCTTTTAGGTTATTTAGAAGTGTATTCCCCCACCACCCCAGGTAGATACGTGTTTTTTTTTAATTGAAGTATAGTTAATGTACAATGTTACGTTAGTTTCAAGTGTATAGCAAAGTGATTCAGCTATATATATATATATCTATATATAGATATAGATATTCTTTCTCATATTCTTTTCCATTATAGGTTATTACAAGATATTGAGTAAAGTTCCCTGTGCTATACAGTAGGTTTTTGTTGTTTACCTGTTTTATATATGGTAGTGTGTATAAATTAATCCCACCTCCTAATTTATCTACCCCCACTCCGCCCCGTTATCCCCTTTGGTAATTGTAAGTTTGTTTCTATGTCTGTGAGTCTATTTCTGTTTTGTAAATAAGTTCATTTGTATCATTTTTTTAGATTCCACATATAAGTGATATCATATGATATTTGCCTTTAGAAGTATATTTTTATTTCAAAATATTTTAGTGTTTTCCAGATATCTTTCTGGAATTGATTACTAGTTTAATTTCATTATGATCAGAAAATGTACTTCACATAGTTTTCTTTTAAGGTTGTTAATGTTTGTTTAATAACCCAAAATATGCTCTATTTTGATGAATGTTCCATGTGCACTTGAAAAGAATGTGTATTCTATTTCGGGGGTGGAATGTTTTGTAAATCTCAGTTAGACCAAGTTGATTTATAGTGTTCAAGCCAAGTAGATTTTGCTGATTTTCTGCATTTTTCAATTGTTGATTTTTGAGAGAGGAGTGTTGCAATCTCCAGGAAAAATTATGAATTTGCCTTTTTAATTCTATCATGTTGTTTTTTGAATTTTATTTTATTTTTTTTATACAGCAGGTTCTCATTAGTTATCCATTTTATACACATTAGTGTATATATGTCAATCCCAATCTCTCAATTCATCATCTATCATGTTTTGCTTCGTGTATTTTGAAGCTCTTTTGCTATGCATGCTCATTTAGAAATGGTGTGTCTTCTTGGTAATTTGACCCTTTTATCATTATGTAATGTCCTTTTTCATCCCCGGTTACATGTCTTGTTCTGAAGTCTATTCTATGTTAATATAACTACTCCATTTTTTTAACATCTTTATTGGGGTATAATTCCTTTACAATGGTGTGTTAGTTTCTGCTTTATAACAAAGTGAATCAGTTATACATATAATGTTCTCATATCTCTTCCCTCTTGCGTCTCCCTCCCTCCCACCCTCCCTATCCCACCCCTCTAGGTGGTCACAAAGCACCGAGCTGATCTCCCTGTGCTGTGCAGCTGCTTCCCACTAGCTATCTATTTTACGTTTGGTAGTGTATATATGTCCATGCCACTCCATTTTCTTTTAACTAGTATTTTCATTCTTCTGCTTTTAACTTATCTCTGTCATTATATTTAAAGTGGGTTTCTTTAAATATAATGTATATTTGGGTCTTGTGTTTTTGTTTTGTTTTGTTTTCTTGGCCATGCCATGCAGCTTGCAGGATCTCAGTTCCCCGACCAGAGATCGAACCCAGGCCATGGCAGTGAAAGCATTGAGTCCTAACCACTGGACAGCTAGGAGTTCCCTGGGGCTTGTGTTTTTAATCGAATCTGACAATCTCTTTTAATTTGTGTGTTTATTTATTCATTTATTTATTTATTTACTTTTAATTGAAGTATAGTTGATTCACAATGTTGTGTTAGTTTCAGGTATACAGCAAAGTGATTCAGATATATATGTATATATATTCTAATATATATATATTCTTTTTCAGATTATTTTCCCCTATAAGTTATTACAAAATATTGAGTATAGTTCCCTGTGCTGTACAGTAGGACCTTCTTGTTTATCTATTTTATATACAGTATTGTGTATATGTTAATCCCAAACTCCTAATTTATCCCACCCCCTCTAATTTGTGTGTTTAGTCCATTTACATTTAATGTAGTTATTGATATGGTTGGACTTAGGCCTCCCATTTTATAATTTGTTTTTTTGTTTGTTCCTACCATTTTTTGATCCTCTGTTCCCCCTTTCCCACATTCTTTTAGGTTATTTGAATGCTTTTAGTACTTCATTTTAATTTATCTATCCATTTTTTGTCCATATCTTAGCATTATTTTATAGTAGTTGCTCTAGAGATTATAATTTACATACCTCACTTTTCACAGTCTACTTAAGTTTAATGTTTTACCATTTCAAGTAAAATATACAAATCTTATAAGCATGTAAGTTCCTTTACCCTCTCCTTTATAATATTATTGTGATCCTATGTATTATACCTATATTCACTGAAAGTCCCTCCAGACAATGCTATAATTTTTTCTTTCAGCAGTAAATATACTTTAAAGAACTTAAAGAAACTAGTCTATTATCTTTAGTCAGATATATACCTTTTCTACTGCTCTTCCTTTATTCCTGAAATACCAAGTTTCTCTCTGGTATCACTTATCTTCAGCCTACAGAGCTTCATTTAGTATTTCTTTTTGAGCAAGTGTGCTGGCAACAAATTCTCTTAGCTTTCCTTCATCTGAAAATGTCTTTATTGTGACAATGACAACACTGAATATAGAATGTTGTTTCACTGTCTTTTGTCCTCCATGATTTCTGATGAGAAATTCACAGTCATTCCAATTATTCCTCTATATACAATGGGTCACTTTTCAAGATCTTTCCTTTTTCTTTGGTTTGTACCCAGTTACTATGGTGTATCTGGGCCTGATTTTCTTTGAGTTTATTTGTTTGATGGTTCACTGCATTTCTCAAATCTGTGGGTTTATGTCTTTCACCAAATTGGGGAAGTTTTTGGTCACTATTTCTTCAAATATTTTTCTGCACCAATCTTTCTCTTCTCTTTCTGGGACTCCAATGGCATAAATATTAGACATTTTGATGTTGCTCCAGAAGTCCCTGAGGCTCTGTTCAATTGTTTTTTAATCATATTTCTCTCTGTTCTTCAAATTAAATAATTTCCTTTGATTTATCTTCAAGTTCACTGACTCATTCCTCTGTCATGTCCATGCTACTATTTTGTTTCGGGTGTTGTATTTTGCAGTTCTGAAGTTTCCATTTAGTTCTCATTTCTTTTTTTAGTTTCTTTTTTTCTTTTGAGAACTTTTTTCTTTCCATTCATTTGAAGTGTACTACTTTTACCCCATGGAGCATAGTTTTAATAGCCAAATTAAAGCCTTTGTTAAAGCCAATATCTAGGTGAATGCAGGGTTAGTATCTATTGATTTTATTTTCCCTTGAGAATTGTTCATGTTTTCCTGGTTCTTTGTATGCTGAACAATTTTTGACATTTTAGTGATGTTCTTGTGAGACTCTGTGTCCTGTTAAAATCCTCTAGAGAATGTTGATTTGTTGTTGCTATTGTTATTGTTGTTTAGCAGGCAACCACCTGGTTAAGTTCATACCACAAGTTCTGTTTTTCCTTCCGTGAGTGATGGCTCCAACGTTACTTCAGTCTTTAAAATCTTTGCTGTGTTCTTTTTTGTCTGTTCCATGCATGTACCATCCAGAGCTTAGCCTGGGATGTGGACAGTGGTTCTCAGAACCTTTGCTATGTTGCTCTGGGTTTGTCCTGCCCATGTACAGCTAAAGACCAAGCTGAGGACTTGCACCCATTCATACATAGACTTAAGAGATCACTTCTCCAGCTCTCTCCTCTATGTGATGATTCCCATGGACCCCCTTCCCAGTCCTCTGGCCAGAAAGCCAGAATTTCTCTCCAAGTTGTAGTTGGTTTCCTTGCCACCTTGTAGGTCTGCAACTGGGGGTTCTCTCAGAGTAGGGCCTGGAGAGGAAAAAAAGAGAGATATAGAAAGGAAAAACAGGGGCTTCCCTGGTGGCACAGTGGTTAAGAATCCTCTTGCCAATGCAGGGGACGCGGGTTTGAGCCCTGGTCTGGGAGGATCCCACATGTCACAGAGCAACTAAGCTCATACACCACAAATACTGAGCCTGCACTCTAGAGCCTTCGAGCCACAACTACTGAGCCTGTGCACCACAACTACTGAAGCCCATGTGCCTAGGGCCCATGCTCCACAACAAGAGAAGTCACCACCCTGAGAAGCCCGTGCTCCACAACCAAAAAATTTTTTTAAAAAGAAAGGAAAAACAAATAAGGGATTCTCCCACACTCTGGTTTGTGTAGGCCCCTTTTCTTGGTTCTTTGGCTCCAAAAAAAAAGGAGCTGCACTGTTCTATGACTGGGGTTTCCCTCAGGACAAGGCCAGGAAAGAAATGGGGAAAAACAACCAGAAACTCACCTGCCCCTCCTTCAAGTTTGATTTCCCTACCAGTCCATCTCCTATCATTTACTTTTCAGAGGTCTCAAATAGTTGCTCCTCGTACTTTGATTTCTTCCCTTCAAGATGGGCTGCTTATTAAAGAGGACTTAATAGTCACTGGAGTTGAGACTCTATCTAAATAAGAACACTGTTAGGCTAAAAATTGTGCTTTTCCTCCCTTGTTTTTTCAAAGATGTCTCAATGTCACATTTTGTGCCAATTCTCAAAGAGTAACATCTGCATTCAAAACACAAATGAGTACATGACACACAACCTCAACCTCTTTTGTCCAATTTGTAGACCAGCTTCAGCCCCTCTGAGTAGGGGCACTAAAGGAAACACTTTCCTTACATGAACAGTTTTTAAAAAAATCAGGCCTAGGTGGAGGAAACAAGATGGCGGAGTAGAAGGACGTGCTCTCACTCCCTCTTGTGAGAACACCAGAATCACAACTAGCTGCTGGACAATCATTACAGAAAGACACTGAAACTCACCAAAAAGGTACCCCACATCCAAAGACAAAAGAGAAGCCACAATGAGATGGTAGGAGGGGTGCAATCACAGTAAAATCAAATCCCATAACTGCTGAGTGGGTGACTCACAGACTGGAGAACACTTATACCACAGAAGTCCACCCACTGGAGTGAAGGTTCTGAGCCCCACATCAGTGTTCCCAACCTGGGGGTGTGGCAACAGGAGGAGGAAATCCTAGAGAATCAGACTTTGAAGCCTAGTGGGATTTGATTGCAGGACTTCGACAGGACTGGGGGAAACAGACACTCCACTCTTGGAGGGCACACACAAAATAGTGTGCACATTGGGACCCAGGGGAAGGAGCAGTGATCCCAGGGGAGATTGAACCAGACCTACCTGCTAGTGTTGGAAGGTCTCCTGCAGAGGCAGGGGGTGGCTGTGGCTCACCGTGGGGACAAGGCCACTGGCATCAGAAGTTCTGGGAAGTACTCCTTGGCGTGAGCCCTCCCAGAGTCTGTCATTAGCCCCACCAAAGAGCCCAGGTAGGCTCCAGTGTTGGGTTGCCTCAGGCCAAACAACCAACAGGGAGGGAACCCAGCCCCACTCATCAGCAGTCAAGTGGATTAAAGTTTTACTGAGCTCTGCCCATCAGAGCAGCAGTCAGCTCTACCCACCACCAGTCCCTCCCATCAGGAAACTTACATGCCTCTTAGATAGCCTCATCCACCAGAGAGCAGACAGCAGAAGCAAGAAGAACTGCAATCCTGCAGCCTGTGGGACAAAAACCACATTCACAGAAAGATAGACAGGATGAAAAGGCAGAGGGCTATGTACTAGATGAAGGAACAAGATAAAACCCCAGAAAAACAGCTAAATGAAGTGGAGATAGTCAACCTTCCATAAAAAGAATTCAGAATAATGATAATGAAGATGATCCAGGACCTCGGAAAAAGAATGGAGGCAAAGATCGAGAAGATGCAAGAAATGTTTAACAAACACCCAGAAGAATTAAAGAACAAACAGAGATGAACAATACAATAACTGAAATAAAAAATACACTAGAAAGAATCAATAGCAAAATAACTGAGGCAGAAGAATGGATAAGTGACCTGGAAGACAGAATGGTGGAATTCACTGCTGTGGAACAGAATAAAGAAAAAAGAATGAAAGGAAATGAAGACAGCCTAACATTAAACATTAGGGACACTGGGACAACATTAAACTCAACAACATTCACATTAGAGGGGTCCCAGAAGGAGAAGAGAGAGAAAGGACCCAAGAAAATATTTCAAAATATTATAGTCGAAAACTTCCCTAACATGGGAAAGGAAATAGCCACCCAAGTCCAGGAAGCACAGCTAGTCCCATACAGGATAAACCCAAGGGGGAACGAGCTGACACACATGGTAATCAAATTGGCAAAAATTAAAGACAAAGAAAAATTATTGAAAGCAGCAAGGGAAAAACAACAAATAATAATATACAAGGACACTCCCATAAGGTTAACAGCTGATTTCTCAGCAGAAACTCTACAAGCCAGAAGGGAGTGGCATGATATACTTAAAGTGATGAAAGGGAAGAACCTACAACCAAGACTACTCTACGCAGCAAGCATCTCATTCAGATTTGATGGAGAAATCAAAAGCTTTACAGATAAGCAAAAGTTAAGAGAGTTGAGCACCACCAAACCAGCTCTACAACAAATGCTAAAGGAACCTCTCTAACTGGGAAACACAAGAGAAGAAAACGACCTACAAAAACAAACCCAAAACAATTAAGAAAATGGTCACAGTAACATACATATTGATAATTAACTTAAATGTGAATGGATTAAATGCTCCAACCAAAAGACACAGGCTCGCTGAATGGATACAAAAACAAGACCTATATATATGCTGTCTACAAGAGACCCACTTCAGACCTAGAGACACATACAAACTGAAAGTGAGGGGATGGAAAAAGATATTCCATGTAAATGGAAAACAAAAGAAAGCTGGAATAGGAATACTCATATCAGATAAAATAGACTTTAAAATAAAGTATCTGGGCTTCCCTGGTGGTGCAGTGGTTGAGAGTTCGCCTTGTGATGCAGGGGACACGGGTTCGTGCCCCAGTCTGGGAAGATCTCACATGCCGCAGAGCGGCTGGGTCTGTGAGCCATGGCCACTGAGCCTGCATGTCCGGAGCCTGTGCTCTGCAGTGGGAGAGGCCACAGCAGTGAGAGGCCTGCGTACTGGAAAAAAATAAATAAATAAAAAATAAAATAAAGAATCTTACAAGAGACAAGGAAGGACACTACATAATGATCAAGGGATTAATCCAAGGAGAAGATATATCAATTATACATATATATACACCCAACATAGGAGCACCTCAATACATAAGGCAACTGCTAACAGCTATAAAAGAGGAAATCGACAGTAACACAATAATAGTGGGGGACTTTAACAACTCACTTACACCAATGGACAGATCATCCAAAATGAAAATAAATAAGGAAACAGAAGCTTTAAATGACACAATAGACCAGATAGATTTAATTAATATTTATAAGACATTCCATCCAAAAACAGCAGATTACACTTTCTTCTCAAGTGTGCATGGAACATTCTCCAGGATAGATCACATCTTGGGTCACAAATCAAGCCTCCGTAAACTTAAGAAAATTGAAATCATATCAAGCATCTTTTCTGACCACAATGCTATGAGATTAGAAATCAATTACAGGGAAAAAAAGGTAAAAAACACAAACCCATGGAGGCTAAACAATACGTTATTAAATAGCCGAGAGATCACTGAAGAAATCAAAGAGGAAATCAAAAAATACCTAGAGACAAATTACAATGAAAACACGACAATCCAAAACCTATGGGATGCAGCAAAAGCAGTTCTAAGAGGGAAGTTTATAGCTATATAAGCCTACCTCAAGAAACAAGAAAACTCTCAAATAAACAATCTAACCTTACACCTAAAGGAACTAGAGAAAGAAGAACAAACAAAACCGAAAGTTAGCAGAAGGAAAGAAATCATAAAGATCAGAGCAGAAATAAATGAAATAGAAACACAGAAAACAATAGCAAAGATCAATAAAACTAAAAACTGGTTCTTTGAGATGATAAACAAAATTGATAAACCATTAGCCAGACTCATCAAGAAAAAGAGGGAGAGGACTCAAATCAATAAAATTAGAAATGAAAAAGGAGAAGTTACAAGAGACACCACAGAAATACAAAGCATCCTAAGAGACTACTACAAGCAACTCTATGCCAATAAAATGGACAACCTGGAAGAAATGGACAAATTCTTAGAAAGGTATAACCTTCCAAGACTGAACCAGGAAGAAATAGAAAATATGAACAGACCAATCACAAGGAATGAAATTGAAACTGTGATTAAAAATCTTCCAACAAACAAAAGTCCAGGACCAGGTGACTTCACAGGTGAATTCTATCAAACATTTAGAGAAGAGTTAACACCCATCTTTCTCAAACTCTTCCAAAAAATTGCAGAGGAAGGAACACTCCCAAACGCATTCTATGAGACCACCATCACCCTGATACCAAAACCAGACAAAGATGTCACAAAAAAAGAAAATTACAGACCAATATCACTGATGAATATAGATGCAAAAATCCTCAACAAAATACTAGCAAACAGAATCCAACAACACATTAAAAGGATCATACACCATGATCAAGTGGGATTTATCCCAGAGATTCAAGGATTCTTCAATATACGCAAATCAATCAATGTGATACACCATATTAACAAATGGAAGAATAAAAACCATACGATCATCTCAATAGATGCAGAGAAAGCTTTTGACAAAATTCAACATGCATTTATCATAAGAACCCTACAGAAAGTGGGCATAGAGGGAACTTACCTCAACATAAGAAAGGCCATATATGACAAACCCACAGCAAACATCATTCTCAATGGTGAAAAACTGAAAGCATTTCCTCTAAGATCAGGAACAAGACAAGGATGTCCACTCTCACCACTATTATTCAACATAGTTTTGGAAGTCCTAGCCACAGCAATCAGAGAAGAAAAAGAAATAAAAGGAATACAAATTGGAAAAGAAGAAGTAAAACTGTCACTGTTTGCAGATGACATGATACTATACATAGAGAATCCTAAAAATGCCACCAGAAAACTACTAGAGCTAATCAATGAATTTGGCAAAGTTGCAGGATACAAAATTAATGCACAGAAATGTCTTGCATTCCTATACACTAAGATGAAAAATCTGAAAGAGAAATTAAGGAAACACTCCCGAGTACCATTGCAACAAAAAGAATAAAATACCTAGGAGTAAACCTACTTAAGGAGACAAAAGACCTGTATGCAGAAAACTATAAGGCACTGATGAAAGAAATTAAAGTTGATACAAACAGATGGAGAGATATACCATGTTCTTGGATTGGAAGAATCAACATTGTGAAAATGACTATACTACCCAAAGCTATCTACAGATTCAGTGCAATCTTTATCAAACTACCAATGGCATTTTTCACAGAACTAGAACAAAAAAATTCACAATGTGTATGAAAACACAAAAGACCCTGAATAGCCAAAGCAATCTTGAGAAAGAAAAACAGAGCTGGAGAATCAGGCTCCCTGACTTCAGACTATATTACAAAGCTACCGTAATCAAGACAGTATGGTACTGGCACAAAAACAGAAATATAGATCAATTTAACAGGATAGAAAGCCCAGAGATAAACCCATGCACCTATGGTCAACTAATCTAGGACAAAGGAGGCAAGGATATACAATGGAGAAAAGACAGTCTCCTCAATAATTGGTGCTGGGAAAACTGGACAGCAAGCCTACACGCAGTGGGAGATGGCAACCAGTCTGATCCCCTATTTCAAAGATTAACTGAGATTACTTCCCCTTTTCCCTTAAAAACTTCTATGGCTGAGCAGAATCTTTGAAGCTGGTTTAGGGACATGAGTCTGCTTTTTCTCCAGATTGCCATCTTTCTGATTAAAACCAACGTTTTCCATTTCTACCAACACTTGCCTCTCAAGTATTGATTTTTGAGCAGCAAGCAGCCAGCCCTGAGTTCGGTAACACTCTCACCAACTGGGTAACGTGGACAATTTCTTAATCTCTCTGTTCCACAATTTTCTCATTGTGGTCGTCCTTGTCATTGTGAGGATTAAAAGAGATGATGTAGAAAAGTGCTTAGCATGATGTATGCCATGTAGTGAGCACCAGGCAAATGTCAGCTCTTAGTGTTGTCCTCCAGATGTGCACATAATCACCATCATCACTGTCTAGGGACAGGCAGTGCTCTGGTACCAACGTGCAGAATAAGACACAATCCCTGTAGCACATCCTGATGGGGAAGACAGACACATGAACAGATCTTCATGGGCAGGGTAGTGAATGCCATAAGAGACAGGAGTGCCTGGAAGTTACAGGCAGCAGTGGGCACCCAGCCTTTTTTCGGTGATTGTATTCCTTGATAGGGTGGATTCCTAGCCTGGGATATAAAGGATGAATAGGAGTTAGTTCCATACTAAGGGGAATTGGAAGAGAGGGTAAGGACCAGCATCGTCAACGGTCAGTGCAAGCACAATATGTGCAAGGAACTTCTGGAGAAAGGAATCTTATTTTTAATAAAGTAAATGGTGGAAGGCCAATTTCAGGAACTCTCTTTTCTTTGACCAGGTCAGGATCCAATGTTCTTAACACATGTTGCTGGTATGACATTAAGAAGAACAAATAATGAGACAGGCTTTGCTAGAAAGCTTCCAGAGAGTGGTTCCTTTTTTTTGGTGGGGGGAGGGCAAATAAGTCTTTATTGTTTCCTTGTGAATTAGGACAGTTTTCAAACATGTCCACAAATTCTTTTACACTTTTCCCACTAATAGATGGGGTGTGTGTTGTCTTCTCCTAAATCTGGGCTGACCCTGTGTATCAGTCTTCTATGGCTGTGTAACAGGTTACCCTAACACTTAGAAGCTTAACACAACAGACGTTTATTATCTCAGTTTCTGGGCATCAGGAATTTGAGAATTCTTAACTGGCTTAGGATCTCATGTTGCTCAGGATGTCCACTGGGGCTGTAGCCACCTGAAATCTTGATCCATGCTATAGACTGAACGTTTCTATTCCCCCGCCCCAAATTCCTATGTTGAAACCTAATCCCCAGTGTGGTGGTATTAGGAAGTGGGGCCCTTTAGGAGGTGATTAGGTCATGAGAGTGAAGCCATCATGAATAGGATTAGTGCCTTTATAAAAAAGACTCCAGCAAGCCCCCTCACCCCCTTCTTCCATATGAGGACACAGTGAGATGACCATTTATGAACCAGGAAAGGAAGCAGGACTCACTAGACATCAAATCTGCCAACGCCTTGATCTTGGACTTCCCAGCCTTTAGAACAGTGTGAAATAAATATTGTTGTTTAAGCCACCCGGTCTATGGTATTTTTGTTATGGCAGGCCAAAGAGACTATGGTAACCCATTTCCAAGATGGCTGGGTCACAGGGCTATTGGCAGGAGGCCTCCATTCCTCACCATGAGGAACTCTCTTGTAGGCTGTTTGAGTGTCTTCATGACATGGCAGCTGGACTCAGTGATGAGAAAGAGAGAACTGCCTTTTTATTGCCTGGTCTTGGAGGTCACATACCATCACATCAACAATATTCTATTCATGGTAAGTGAGTCACCAGGTATAGCCATTCTGAACAGGAGGAGAACTAGACTCCACCCTTGGAAAGGAGGCATATCAAAAAATGTGTGGGCATAATTTAAAACCACTACACCCTGCGACTTGCAACAAACATAATGTGGGGAAGTGACCCTGTGTGATTTCTGGGGCTGGATCATATAAGGTGATGCAGCTTCTTCATTGTTCACTGGGACACTCAACTTTGGAGACTTGAGTCACTATGTAAGAAGCTACCACCCTGAAGCCACCGTGTTATAAGGAATCCAGGCCACATGGAGAACCATGCGTAGGTGTTCTGACTGACAGCCCCAGCTGGGTTTCCACAGACAACGAGCATCAACTGCCAGGCATGTGAGTGAAGATGATTCTGGATAAGCCCAGCCCCAGCTGTTGTGTCACGTCCAGCCACGGAATCTCTCCAGCTAAAGGCCAAGGCTTTGTAGAGCAGAGACAAGTCATCTCTGTCTGAATTCCTCACCCACATAATCATGAACATATTAAAACGATTATCTTATGCCATTACATTTTGGGGCTGTTTGTTACACAGCATTAGTAACCAGAACAGATCAGTTTCCATTCCATACAGACTCAGCCTCCAGGGATTGCCCAGAGGTTGCTTTTTCCGTGGATTCTCCCCAGCTCTTTATCTGCTCCTTTGGCACTTTCCTTTGTCCCTTTGAATATTTACAGAATAGCTACATCTAACATAGTGGCTGCTCTATCTTCTACACTCCATAGAGAGGAAATCTCACAAAACCTAGGTTGGTGTCCTTCACACAACAGGCTTGGAATGGATATTGCTGACAGACTCAAGTTTTATTCAATGCAAAAGTAGTTTAAAGAAGTGTTTTTTAACCAGAACAGTTTTACTTTCTTTTCATTCTCCTATTTTTTAACAAACCCACACACCACCGCCAGGGGTCCCAAAGCCCATATAGAATTATCACACGTGTGAGAACCCTGAGGAAACCACCTTGCAGCCACGGTGGGCTGGTCCCACCATGAAGACAGTACAGAAGCAGTTACTGAATATCCTACCTGTGAAAAAAGAAAAGCAGTAGCATTTACTTTCTTAAAGATCTGGAGAGGGGCTTCCCTGGTGGCGCAGTGGTTGGGAGTCTGCCTGCCGATGCAGGGGACACAGGTTCGTGCCCTGGTCTGGGAGGATCCCACATGCCGCGGAGCGGCTGGGCCCGTGAGCCATGGCCGCTGAGCCTGCGCGTCCGGAGCCTGTGCTCCGCAACGGAAGAGGCCACAACAGTGAGAGGCCTGCGTACAGAAAAAAAAAAAAAAAAAGATCTGGAGAAATCAGCAGTCGTTGTAGAGTTTCAGGTTTCCATTAAAAGGCAGGGCTTCACGATGGACTTAGGAGCAGGTGCTGCCAGGTGGCAGAAGAACGGACATCTCACAAAGGAGCTACTCAGCTACCAAAGACTGAATTACATCTTCAACACTTTGGCATTAACCTTAGAGCATTTTTTCTTGCCCTTCTCTCACTTTGGGCTTCAGTTCAATACATCAATACAGCCAATATATTATACAGTAACTCTTCTGTGGCTTTAAAGTTCAAATCTGGCCACTCTTGCAGGCTGTCAACCTGTATTTCTTTCTGTCTGTGCTGTCCCTGTTCTTGAATGCCAAAAAGCAGGTGGTAGGATTCCGTCACCATGACCGTGACAGTACCACAAAAATCGTCAGTCTGGTTTTTTTTTCCAGTTCTTACGAGATTCCATTATGGAATTAATTTGCTGGAGTGGCCTTTTCCATTTGGGGTGCCCTGCAGTGGCCTCACATGCCAACAACACCCCATAGTGCGTCTCACTCCATAGCATAGGGTGTCACATAGCAGGGTTTCAGTGTCCAGAGGGACTACTACATGACATTTGGGCTTGAGGACATACTTACAATCTGGTTGCTAAAGCAGAGATTAAGGAAGCAGAAGGATGAAATTCTTCTTCCTAATAATAAATGTGATCACACACAGCAACAAGTTGAAACATTAAGTCTATCTGCAGCAATAAATGCATTATTTTAAAAATACCTGAAATTTAAGACAGATTAGAAGTGAACTTGGGATATTCATTGGTGATCATTTTTTAAAAATGAAGTCACTTAGATTGATGTTCTGTAAGCTTGACGTTCAGGTAGGCTCAAAGGCAGAAATGACCTTCCACAGAAGCAGCCTAAAGTGTGTAGAAGATGCCAAGAATTCTTGCTTAAGCATAAGTAGCTTAGGAATTTAGGGGATCAGTGAGGAAATGAGCACATTTAAGGGCTTCAAATGTTCAACAGTTGCTTCTCTCCATCCAATGAATAGACCAAAACAGCCCCAACTCCTGGATTTGTTCATTGCTTTGTCAGGTTATCCTTAAAGTTTATCTTTAGCTCATACGTCTATGTGTATGGTCCGTATCTTTCTCTTTAATCTCTTTTTTCACCTACAATGTGTTTCTAGCACACAGTTCTTTTTCACATAAATGACGTTTTCCCCTGAAACACAGCAATTCCAGGAGAGCACCCAGCAGCGTCTGCTGTCTCCTCCACACCCTTTGGCAGGCTCTGTCTCCCTGTCCCCAACCCTACCCACAGCGACCAGCCTTGATCTTTGCTGCATCATCTGTGAGTCACTGCTCTTCTGTTCTTCCAATAACAAGGTGGAGGTAACTCTTCCCCAAAAAACGTCTCTACTCTTCTCCATTTTCAGTGCTGTCTCTATTCCAAGGTTTCCATCTGCTACCAGAGCCAAAAGGAGGACCTGGCTACTGAAAATGCCCTGGCCATCTCATTCAAGACACGGTGTGTAAGATGATGGAGGAGAAAGTGCTGGGCTTCTGCCTCATCAGACCACGCGTAAAGTGTAGGATTTAGGCATAACTTCTGACCGACCGAACTGGGTCCAGATGATGGCTGGGTGTCTGGAAACCACCTCTTGGATTGAGGAATAATTGAGTTGACAGCTGTGGGAAGGTTGAAGGGACAGAGGGGCCATTTGCTAACATTTTGAGGCTTCATCCATGCGGCTCAGGGCAGACTATCAGGGCAGGAATCCTGCCCTGTCTCTGGCCATGTTACTTCCTTCTGCTTCTCTGTTCCTTCATCGGCAGATTGGGGATGAGAACTGTGCTCACCTCTAGGGCTGGCATGGGGATTAAAGGTGTTAATACAGAAGTGTGCTTAACAAGTGTTAGGTGTGATAATGATGGTGGTGGCAATGGGTTTTTTGATTATAAAGAGGCTCCAGAGGGACTTCCCTGACAGTCCAGTGGTTAGGACTCCCCGCTTCCACTGCAGGGGGCATGGGTTCGATCCCTGGTCAGGGAACTAAGAACCCACATGCTACGTGGTGAGGCCAAAAAATAAGTTAATTAATTTAAAAAAATAAAAAGTAGATCGTATATGATGCAACAATGCCACTTCAAGGAATACATCCCAAAGAGATGATCAGAAGGTATGCAACAATGTATTTCAAAGATGTTTCTAGCAACATTCACATGGTGAAGTATATTAGATATTGACATAGAAAGATACAGCCTATTATTGAGTAAAGACTGTTTTTGAAATATTTTTGCTATACACCATAAACTAACACAACATTGTAGATCAACTATACTTCAATAATATATATATGTATATATATATATTTTTAAAATCATATTATGTATACCTCAAAAAGTTACAATAGACCTACTATGTGATCAGACCATTCTACATGTAGATAGTTATTCAAGAGAAAACATGTATCTATACACTATTGATACTATGTATAAAACAGATAACTAATGAGAACCTACTGCATAACGCAGGGAACTCTACTCAGTGCTCTGTGGTGACCTAAATGGGAAGGAAATCCAAAAAATAGGGGACATATGTATATGTATAGTTGATTCACTTTGCTGTACAGTAAAAACTAACACAACATTGTAAAGCAACTACACTCCAATAAAAATTTTAAAAAGAGAAACCATATATCCACACAAAGATCTGCATGCAAATGTTCATGTTAGTTTATTTGTGAAACCCAAAAGCAGGAGGAAAACCCAAATGTACATCAACAGGTGAGTGGGCAAATAGTGGTATATCCACACAACAGAATATTGTTTGGCCATTAAAAAAATGAATGGTCTATGGACACATGCTACAACACAGATGAATCTCCAAAGCATTTTGCTGAGTGAAAGAAGCCAGACCAAAAAAAAAGTACATACTACCCAAAGCAATCCACAGATTTAATATGACCTCTATCAAATTACCCATGACATTTTTCACAGAACTAGAACAAATAATCCTGAAATTCATATGAAACCATAAAAGACCAGAATCACCAAAGCAATCCTGAAGAAAAAGAACAAAGCAGGAGACATAACCCTCCTAGACTTCAGACAATACTAGAGAGCTACAGTAATTAAAACAGCATGGTACTGGCACAAAAACAGACATATGGATCACTGGAACAGAATAGAGAGCCCAGAAATAAACCCACAGACCTGTGGCCAATTAATCTTCAACAAAGGAGGCAAGAATACACAATGGAGAAAAGACAGTCTCTTCAGCAAGTGGTGTTGGGAAAGCTGGACAGCCATGTGTAAATCAATGAAGTTAGAACACTCCCTCACACTATACACAAAAATAAACTCAAGGTGGCTTAAAGACATAAGATGTGACACCATAAAACTCCTAGAAGAGAGCATAGGCAAAACATTCTCTGACATAAATCATACCAATGTTTTCTTAGGTCAGTTTCCCAACGCAATAGAAATAAAAACAAAAATAAACAATGAGATCTAATCAAATTTACAAGCTTTTGTACAGCAAAGGGAATCATAAACAAAACGAAAAGACAACTTACAAACTGGGAGAAAATATTTGTAAATGATGCGGCTGACAAGGAATTAATTTCCAAAATATACAAACAGCTTATAAAACTCAACAATAAAAAAATCAAACAACCTTATCCAAAAATGGGCAGAAGACCTAAACAAACATTTCTCCAAAGAAGACATACAGATGGCAATAGCCACATGAAAAGATGCTCAACATCACTAATTATTAGAGAAATGCAAATCAAAACTATAATGAGGCACCACCTCATACCAGTCAGAATGATCATCAGTAAAAAGTCTACAAATAACAAATGCTGAAGAGGATGTGGAGAAAAGAGAACCCTCCTACATTGTTGATGGGAATGTAAGTTCAGCCATGCACCAAATGTAAGTGCAGCCACTGCAGAAAACAGTACAGAGGTTCATCAGAAAACTAAAAATAGAATTACCATATGATCCAGCAATCCCAGTCCTGGGTGTATATCCAGACAAAACTATAATTCAAAAAGATGCATGCACCACTATGTTCATAGCAGCACTATTCACAATAGCCAAAACATGGAAACAACCTAAATGATCATTGACAGATGAATGGATAAAGATGTGGTACATATACAATGGAATATTACTCAGCCTTAAAAAAGAATGAAGTAATGCCATTTTCAGCAACATGGATGCAACTAGAGATTATCATACTAAGTGAAGTAAGTCAGAAAGAGAAAGACAAATACCATATGATATCACTTATATGTGGAATCTAAAATATGACACAAATAAACCTATCTATGAAACAGAAACAGAATCACAGACATAGAGAACAGACTGGTGGTTGCCAAGGGAGGGGGGTTGGGGGAGGCATTGAGTGGGAAGTTGGGGTTATTAGATGTAAATTTTTATATACAAAATGGATAAACAGTAAGGTCCTAGCACAGAGAACAATATTCAATATTTTATGATAAACCTTAATGGAAAAGAATATTTTTAAAATAATGTATATATATATATATATATATATATATATATATACACACACATATATATATATTCAGTTACATATATGTGTATATATGAATCACTTTGCTGTATGATAGTAATTAACACAATATTGTAAATCAACTATACTTCAATTTAAAAACTTAAAAAAAATTTTAAATTAAAAAAGAAGTATATATATTTTTATTGAAGTATAGTTGATTTACAGTATTGTGTTATTTTCAGGTGTACAGCAAACTGATTCAGTTATACATACATATTTTTTCAGATTATTTTCCATTATAAGTTATTACAAGATATTGAATATCGTTCCCTGTGCTATACAGTAGGTCCTTGTTGTTTATCTATTTTATAGTAGTGTGTATCTGTTAATCCCATACTCCTAATTTATCCCCCCACCTCATCCCTTTCCCCTTTGGCAGTCATAAGTTTGTTTTCTTTGCCAGTGAGTCTGTTTCTGTTTTGTAAATAGATTCATCTGTATTATTTTTTAGATTCCATATATGTGATATCATATAATATTTGTCTTTTTCTTTCGACTTACTTTACTTAGTATGATAATCTCCAGATCCATCCATATTGCTGCAAATGGCAATATTTCATTTTTTATGGTTGAGTAATATTCCATTGTATATAAGTACCACATCTTCTTTATCCACTCATCTGCCAATGAACACTTAGGTTGCTTCCATGATACAAGTATATTTTATTGAAGTTTTTATATTAACTTACAACCCACGAAAACATGACCATCCTGCTATCCTTCACATTGAAAAGAAAGGGGAAAAAAACACAATTATTCACTCTATTCTACAATTAGAAATGATGGCTTCTTCCTTCTCTAAAAAAAAAACTGTAGGGTGAGTTGGAGGCAGAGCTAAAGATAAAATTGGTGTCTGGCTGCTGTGACAGGCTCTCTGTAGTGCATCACAGGGCTGCCCTCTACCCGCAGCCAGCCCAGATAAAATGAGGTATTTGAATCCTGCCCAGAGACTGGTCTCTGGGTTTGCACCTCTTCACTGATTTCTTAGTGTAAAGGCTGGTGGATAATCAGCTCACTGGTCCTTCTGCCAGGGATGCCAGGGGACAAAGAGCAGTGTGGTTTGGATGCGCTGCTCACCTAGAACTATTGACGAAGGAAAGACACTGGGGCACCAGAGCCTGCTCAGGACCATCTGAAAGCTCTCAGAGAACCCATCTGAAATTTGTATTTCATGTTCCTTTACATTTTGAGAATGTTAAAATTGTGTGTTTAATAAACATTGAACCTGGCTGTCACTGCGCATCAAACTCTCTGCAAACATTAACTCATGCACCCTCATGACAGCCCCACCTTCTCATCTCATCCAATGGATGAGAACATGGGCACAGCGAGGTGAGGGGCAGGTCCAGGACTCAGCAATGAAGGAGGGAGAAGGGTTTGAGCTCAAGCAGAATCTTGTTCTTGACCACGCTGCTCTGGCTGCCTCTACAACACCAACTTTAGGAATGAACGACAGGCAGACTGATGGGGCATAGCTCATTAAGAGAACAGCACTGTGTACCAATGTGGAACACTGAGTGTTTGGTGCCAAATCTACCTGTGTGAGTCCAGGGATGGATGTCCAGGGACACCATAGCTGGTTTTGCTCTGGCGAGATGTTCAGTGAATGATCCCCCCAAGTGTTTCCTTCCTGCGTGATCCATATACCTTCCAAGCCCCACGTACTCGTGAGGGAAGAACACACCTGAGAGAAGCTCAAGTCTGGGAACAGGGAAGCGGCCGCTGAGAAGGCTGCGAGAGTCCAGATGGAATCCAGAGGGTCTGGATGAGAAGTGCATGGATGGACGTCAAGGGACCCTGCTCACAAAACCAGAAATGGAGACTGATGGTTGTGAAGTGTATGGAGGGTCCCTCTGTGAGAAGAAAATAAAGAGAAGGTAGGGAGGACATGGATTATGTTTGTTTGATCTCTAACTGACACAAGCTGACGATGAGCTCATGCTGTCTGCCGTCCCCCACTTTGCTAAAGGATGCACCATTCCTCCAGACACCTGCTCCGTGAGAGTCAGGGGTCAGACCCCCTCGGGGCCGACCTTTCAAGCTCTGGCAGCACATGGCAAGAAGGAGGACCCTCCCTCGCCTTCCCTGTCATGATTTGCTCCTCACACTGTGCCTCCCAGCCCCACCCACTTCATCTGGGACAATGACCTCCTTGCCCTTGAATCCATGGCATCATCAGATTGAAATCCAACAGTGGGATTTACCTTAACAGATCCAGGTGCTTCTATGGGGTCTTCACTACATTCATTGGGAAACATCATACAGAAAAGAAACAAAGTCAATAGAATATGTGAGAAGTTATAGGGAGGAGTTTTTCAGATCACTGAGAAATAGAGGGGAAAAAACATGCTGCTCTTCAGACCTGGAAATTGCTTTAAATCTTTTATTAATTTTTTGCCTTCTATTACTTTTTATGTCTTTAAACATGGCTAGATGTTTAACTTAGATCTTCTTCATCAGCTTTGTGCAGAAAAAAAATACACCATTCAGTGCATCAGTTACAATTGGCCACACTGAAACTGAAAACGTCTGAAGGGGTTATTACCTTAAAGGTGATGGTATTACCTCTTAATACCATCACCTTTAACTCTCAGGAAAAAGAGGGATTCAAAGCTGGGGCGCTCAGGAACTTCCCTGGTGGTCCAGTGGTTAGCCTCTGTGCTTCCATGGCAGGTTTGATCCCTGATTGGGGAACTATGATCCCACATGCAGCTCAGCACAACCAAATAAATACATCAATTAATTAATAATAATAAAAAAGACTTCCCTGGTGGTGCAGTGGTTAAGAATCTGCCTGCCAATACAGGGGACACGGGTTCAAGCCCTGGCCCGGGAAGGTCCCACATACTGCAGAGCAACTATGCCCATGCACCACAACTACTGAGCCCGTGCTCTAGAGCCTGCTGGCTGCAACTACTGAGCCTGTGTGCTGCAACTACAGATGCCTTTGTGCCTAGAGCCCATGCTCCACAACAAGAGAAGCCACGGCAATGAGAAGCCCATGCACTGCAACGAAGAGTAGTCCCACTCGATGCAACTAGAGAAAGCCTGCACACAGCAACGAAGACCCAGTGCAGCCAAAAATAAATAAATAAATAAATAAATTTTAAAAAATTAAAAAAAAAAAATGAGGCACTCAGTTCAGGAGGAAATTCACAGAACAGACACTGTTGGCAAAAGGAGGTGAGGAGCAATGCAGTGCTGTTTAGAATCAGTAACTTGTCAATGATTAATTTAAAGAAAACTATCATCTGACATGATCAAAACTGAGAAATAGTCCACCATAACAAGAGTCAAACAAGGGAGTGAATTGCCCAACCCTTGAGAAACAAAAATGGAGCTGGAGGAATCAGGCTCCCTGACTTCAGACTATACTACAAAGTTACACTAATCAAGGAAGTATGGTACTGGCACAAAAACAGAAATACAGATCAGTGGAACAGGATAGAAAGCCCAGAGATAAATCCACTAACCTATGGTCACCTAATCTATGACAAAGGAAGCCAGAATATACAATGGAGCAAAGATAGCCTTTTCAATAAGTGGTGCTGGGGAAACTGGACAGCTACATGTAAAAGAATGAAATTAGAACACTCCCTAATACCATACACAAAAATAAACTCAGAATGGATTAAAGACCTAAACATAAGGCCAGACACTATAAAACTCTTAGATGAAAACATAGGCAGAACACTCTTTGACATAAATCACAGCAAGATCTTTTTTGACCCACCTCCTAGAGCAATGGAAATAAAAACAAAAATAAACAAATAGGACCTAATGAAACTTAAAAGCTTTTGCACAGCAAAAAACCCCATAAACAAGAAGAAAAGACAACCCTCAGAATGGGAGAAAATATTTGCAAATGAAGCAACTGACAAAGGATTAATCTCCAAAATATACAAACAGCTCATGAAGCACAATATCAAAAAAAAACCAACCCAATTAAAATATGGGCAGAAGACCTAAATAGACTTTCTTCCAAAGAATACCTACAGATGGCCAACAAACACATGAGAAGATGCTCAACATCATTAATTATTAGAGAAATGCAAATCAAAACTACAATGAGGTATCACCTTACACCAGTCAGAATGGTCATCATGAAAAAATCTACAAACAATAAATGCTGGAGAGGTTGTGGAGAAAAGGGAACCCTCTTACACTGTTGGTGGAATATAAATTGATACAGCCACTATGGAGAACAGTATGGAGTTTCCTCAAAAAACTAAAAATAGAACTACCATATGACCCAGCAATCCCACTACTGGGCATATACCCAGAGAAAACCATAATTCAAAAAGACACATGCACCCCAGTGTTCATTGCAGCACTATTTACAACAGCCAGGACATGAAAGCAACCTAAATGTCCATCAACAGAGGAATGGATAAAGAAGATGTGGTACATATATACAATGGAATATTACTCAGCCATAAGAAGGAACGAAACTGGGTCATTTGTAAAGATGTGGATGGACCTAGAGACTGTCATACAGAGTGAAGTAAGTCAGAAAGAGAAAAACAAGTATTAATGCATATATGTGGAATCTGAAAAAATTGGTATAGATGATCTTATTTACAAAGGAGAAATAGAGACACACACATAGAGAACAAACATATGGATACCAAGGGGGAAAGGGGAAGGGGTGGGATGAATTGGGAGATTGGGATTGACATATATACACTATTGATACTATGCATAAAATAGATAACTAGTGAGAACCTACTATATATCACAGGGAACCCTACTCAGTGCTCTGTGGTGACCTAAATGAGAAGGAAATCTGAAAAAGAGGGGATATATGTATACATATAGCTGATTCACTTTGCTGTACAGTATAAACTAACAGAATATTGTAAAGCAACTATACTCCAATAAATTTTTTTTAATAGAGGATGATTCTGGAACAGACTGTTACGCTGATGAAACAGGTTCCTTTTGTTCTTTTTATTTATTGTGAATTTTTAAAAAATTTATTGTGATATAAATTGACATTAAAATTTTTTAATGCTATAAAAAAGGTGAGGAGCAATGCAATGCTGCTTAAAATCAGTAACTTGTCAATGATTAATTTAAAGACAACTATCATCTGACACGATCAAAACTGAGAAATAATCCTCCATAATAAGAGTCAAACAAGGGCATGAATTGCCCAACCATCGTTTCTTATTCAAGAATCACTAGAGTTCATTTAGGAATTTCATTTTGTAACTGAAATAAAAGAGTTGAATGTGCATTGCAGGATGCTCTCTCCATTTTTCAGGCCAGTGTTTGAGATGCTAAATATCAAAGGCAACAGAGATTTTTGTATCAGTGCTTGAGATAAATGACATTCTGTGTTCTGTCATCCAGACAAGAAACATGGTGGGGGTGGGGGTGGAGTGAATGCCACTTTCCTCATTTCAATTCATTCTGAAAACCCCTTCTAAGGGAAATATAACAAGTGCTTAGTGGAATGTTTTTCTAGGCTTTATTTGAATTTTAATGTGTTAATTAAGCCCCCAAACTGTGTTTTCACTTCATCTGTAATTAGATACTTGAGTTTTTGAAAGCGACATTGCAGCTAAGTGGGGAAAGGTTAGTCATCCAGTAACCGAGCAGGACCCTATGAGGCCTTCCCAGAATAGACCCCCTCACCCATGTCCTCCGCCTGCCTTTTGTCTGTAGAAAAACTTTAGCCAAAGAATAAATTTAATCAGAGAAGTGAGAAAATGCATGGAAAAAGGGAAATAGTCAATCAAGACAAAATGATAATAACTTAGCTGTTAAACAAGTCAAGGACATTTAGTTTTTCCTCAAGGACTATAGATAATATTCTGAGCCATGTCCTTTAAGCTGTTTTGCAGATACTGACACTCCCACCAGGTGGAAGAGATTAACTATATGCTGACCCCAAGCACATTTTTGCTGTGCCGCACACTTTGCGGGATCTCAGTTCCCCCACCAGGAATTGAACCCAGGCCACAGCAGTGAAAGCACCAAATCCTAACCACTAGACCACCAGGGAACTTCTGGGACACACAGTCTTGAGGTTACTAGCCCACTGTGGCCCCCTTTGCCTGGAAAAGCAATAAATCTACTCTTTCCTACTTCACCCAGCACACTGTCTCCACATTTCTACTTGGCACTGGTAAACAGAAAGCAAGTTTGGGCAACAATCTATGTAGAAGAAAGAATGAAATGGAATCCCTACCTCACACCAAACATAAAGATCAGTTCTAGACAAATTACGTAAAACAGAGATAAAAACTTCATCAAATTAAGCCCTGAATCCAAATGGCTTTACTGGTATAATGCTGTTCATAGTATTCTCTTATTATATGACCAAGTTCTACAGTTTATAGAATCAACCCATATTACAGGCATACCTTGGAGATATTGCAGGTTCAGTTCGAGACCACTGAAATAAAGTGAATATTCAAATAAAATGAGTCATACAAATTTTTTTGGTTTCCTAGTGCATATAAAAGTTATGTTTATACTCTAGTCTATGAAATGAGCAATAGCATCGTATCTAAAAATATAATGTACATACCTTAATTTAAAACAATACCTCCTTGGGAATTCCTAGCAGTCCAGTGGTTAGGACTCTGAGCTTTCACTGCCAAGGACGTGGGTTCAATCTCTGGGCTAAGATCTCAGAAGCCACATGGCATGGCCAAAAAAAAAAAAAAAAAAAAACTCTTTCTAAAAAATGCTAACCATCATCTGAGCCTTCAGCAAGTCATAATCTTTTTGCAACAGCAACATCAAAGATCACTGATCAATGAGCCAGCTCTCTTTACCTGTGACTTGCGAGAGTGGCACCTCCAGTGGAATCCTGTGGGACATAACTCATTTTCCATGTGGATAGGAATTAGCAAAGCAAAAACTGCACTGGGCAGAGTTATAGAGATTTCAAAAATTTTGTCTTGAAGTGGACCTTCAGGATGACAGAGGAGTAAGATGTGGAGATCACCTTCCTCCCCACAAATACAACAAAAATACATCTACACGTGGAACAACTCCTACAGAACACCTACTGAACGCTGGCATAAGACCTCAGACTTCCCAAAAGGCAAGAAAATCCCCCACGTACCTGGGTAGGGCAAAAGAAAAAAGAATAAACAGAGACAAAATGATAGGGATGGGAACTGCACATCTGGGAGGGAGCTGTGAAGGAGGAAAAGTTTCCACACACTAGGAAGCCCTTTCACTGGCGGAGATGGGGGTTGAGTGGGGGGGTGGGGTGGGGGGAAGCTTCAGAGCCACAGAGGAGAGCACAGTAACAGGGATGCAGAGGGCAAAGCGGAGAGATTCCTGCACAGAGGAACAGTGCCAACCAGCACTCACCAGCCTGACAGGCTTGTCTGCTCACCCACCAGGGCTGATGGGGGCTGGGAGCTGAGGCTCGGGCTTCGGAGGTGAGATCCCAGGGAGAGGACTGGGGTTGGTGGTGTAAACACAGCCTGAAGGGGGCTAGTGCACCACAGCTACCCAGGAGGGAGTCCGGGAAAAAGTCTGGAACTGCCTAAGTGTCAAGAGACCATTTTTTCGGGGTGCACGAAGAGAGGGGATTCCTTCCCTGTCTGCCCACGGAAGGCAGAGCACCGCCTAAACGAGCTCCAGAGATGGGCGTGAGCTCCGGCTATCAGCTCGGACCCCAGAGACGGGCATGAAACGTTAAGGCTGCTGCTGCAGCCACCAAGAATCCTGTGTCCAAGCACAGGTCACTGTATACACCCCCCGGGAGCCTGTGTAGCACATCACTGCCAGGGCCCTGTGATCGAGGGACAGCTTCCCAAGGAGAACACACAGCGTGCCTCAGGCTGTTGCAACGTCACGCCAGCCTCTGCTGCCACAGGCTCCCCCCACATTCCAATTATAACTACTGTACCCCTTCCTCCCCCCGGCCTGAATGAGCCAGAGCCCCCTAATCAGCCGCTGCTTTAACCCCGTCCTGTCTGGGTGGAGAACAGATGCCCTCAGGCAACCTACCCGCAGAGGCAGGGCCAAATCCAAAGCTGAACCTTGGGAGCTGTGCGAACAAAGAAGAGAAAGGAGAATCTCTCCCAGCAGCCTCAGGAGCAGCGGATTAAATTCTCACAATCAACATGATGTACCTGCATCCGTGGAATACCTGAATAGACAACGAATCATCCCAAAATTGAGGCAGTGGACTTTGGGAGCAACTGTAGACTTGGGGTTTTCTGTCTGTGACTGATTTGTTTCTGATTTTTATGTTTATCTTAGTATGGTTTTTAGTGCTTGTTATCATTGGTGGATTTGTTCATTGGTTTGGTTGCTCTGTTTTTAAAATTATTATTTTATTTCTTTATTTTAATAAATTTTTATTTATTATTACTTTAAAATTTTTTCTTTCTTTTTTTCTTTCTTTTTTTCTCCCTTTTCTTCTGAGCTGTGTGGCTGACAGGGTCTTGGTGCTCCAGCCGGGTGTCAGGCCTGAGCCTCTGAGGTGGGAGAGTCAAGTTCAGGACATTGGACCACCAGAGACCTCCAAGCCCCACGTAATATCAATCAGCAGGAGCTCTCCCAGAGATCTCCATCTCAACAATAAGACCCAGCTCCACCCAACGGCCAGCAAGCTCCAGTGCTGGACGTCCCATGGCAAACAACTAGTAAGACAGGAACACAACCCCACCCATTAGCAGAGAGGCTACGTAAAATCACAATAAGTTCACAGATACCCCAAAACACACCACTGGTCACAGCTCTGCCCACCAGAAAGACAAGATACAGCCCCACCCACTAGAACACAGGCACAGTTCCCATCCACCAGGAAGCCTACACAACCCACTGAACTAACTTCACCCACTGGGGACAGACACCAAAAACAATGGCAACTATGAACCTGCAGCCTGCAAAAAGGAGACCCCAAACACAGTAAGTTAAGCAAAATGAGAAGATAGAGAAATATGCAGCAAATGAAGGAGCAAGGTAAAAATCCAGCACATCAAACAGATGAAGAGGAAATAGGCAGTCTACCTGAAAAAGAATTCAGAGTAATGATAGTAAAGATGATCCAAAATCTTGGCAATAGAATGGGGAAAATACAAGAAACATTTAACAAGGACCTAGAAGAACTAAAGAGCAAATAAACACTGATGAACAACACAATAAATGAAATTTAAAATTCTCTAGAAGGAATCAATAGCAGAATAACTGAGGCAGAAGAATGGATGTGACCTGGAAGATAAAACAGTGGAAATAACTATAGCAGAGCAGAAAAAAGAATGAAAAGAATTGAGGACAGTCTCAGAGACCTCTGGGACAACCCTAAACACACCAACATTCGAATTATAAGGGTCCCAGAAGAAGAAGAGAAAAAGAAAGGGACTGATAAAATATTTGAAGAGATTATAGTTGAAAACTTCCCTAACATGGGAAAGAAGATAGTCAATCAGGCCCAGGAAATGCAGAGAGTCCTATACAGGATAAATCCAAGGAGAAACATGCCAAGACACATATTAACCAAACTATCAAAAATTAAATACAAAGAAAAAATATTAAAAGCAGGAAAGGAAAAGCAACAAATAACATACAAGGGAATCCCCATAAGGTTAACAGCTGATCTTTCAGCAGAAACTCTACAAGCCAGAGGGAGTGTCAGGACATATTTAAAATGATGAAAGGGAAGAACCTACAACCAAGATTACTCTACCCAGCAAGGATCTCATTCAGATTCAACAGACAGAGAAATTAAAACCTTTACAGAAAAGCAAAAGTTAAGAGAACTCAGTACCACCAAACCAGCTTACAACAAATGCTAAAGGAACTTCTCTAGGCAGGAAACACAAGAGAAGGAAAAAACCCACAAAAACAAACCCAAAACAATTAAGAAAATTGTAATAGGAACATACATATTGACAATTACCTTAAATGTAAATGGATTAAATGCTCCAACCAGAAGACATACACTGGCTGAATAGATACAAAAACAAGACCCATATATATGCTGTCTACAAGAGACCCACTTCAGACCTAGGGACACATACAGACTGAAAGTGAGGGATGGAAAAAGATATTCCATGCAAATGGAAGTCAAATAAAAGCTGAAGTAGAAGGGCTTCCCTGGTGGCACAGAGGTTAAGAATCCACGTGCCAACTTAAGTGTCCTTCGACAGATGAATGGATAAAGAAGATGTGGCACATATATACAATGGAATATTACTCAGCCATAAAAAGAAATGAAATTGAGTTATTTGTAGTGAGGTGGATGGACCTAGAGACTGTCATACAGAGTGAAGTAAGTTAGAAAGAGAAAAACAAATATCATACACTAACACATATATATGGAATCTAAAAAAAAAAAAAAGGGTTCTGAAGAACCTAGGGGCAGGACAGTAATAAAGACGCAGACATAAAGAATGGACTTGAGGACATGGGGAGGGGGAAGTGTAAGCTGGGATGAAGTGAGAGTGGCATAGACATATATACACTACCAAATGTAAAATAGATAGCTAGTGGGAAAGAGCCACATAGCACAGGGAGATCAGCTCAGTGCTTTGTGTCCACCTAGAGGGGTGGGATAGGGAAGGTGGGAGGGAGACACAAGAGGGAGGAGATATGGGGATATATGTATGTGTATAGCTGATTCACTTTGATATACAGCAGAAACTAACACACCATTGTAAAGCAATTATACTCCAATAAAGAGGTTAAAAAAAAAGAAGCCATCTGCCAATGCAGGGGATACAGGTTTGGGCCCTGGTCTGGGAAGATCCCACGTGCCATGGAGCAACAAGCCCTGTGGGCCACAACTACTGAACATGTGCTCTAGAGCCTGCGAGCTGCAACTACTGAAGCCCATGTGCCACAATTACCGAAGCCCACACACCTAGAGCCTGTGCTCCACAACTAGAGAAACCACCACAATGAGAAGCCTGCATACCACAATGAGGAGTAGTCCCTGATCACTGCAACTAGAGAAAGCCCATGCACAACAATGAAGACACAACACAGCCAGAAATAAATTAAAAAATAAAAATAATTTAAAAAAAACTGGAGTAGCAATTCTCATATAAAACAAAATAGACTTTAAAATAAAGACTATTACAAGAGACAAAGAAGGACACTACGTAATGATTAAAGGATCAATCCAAGAAGAAGATATAACAATTGTAAATATTTATGCACCCAACTTAGGATCACCTCAATACATAAGACAAATGCTAACAGCCATAAAAGGGGAAATCAACAGTAACACAATAAAAGTAGGAGAATTTAACAACCCACTTTCACCAATGGACAGATCATCCAAAATGAAAATAAATAAGGAAACATGAGCTTTAAATGACATATTAAACAAGATGGACTTAATTGATATTTATAGGACATTCCATCCCAAAACAACAGAATACACTTTCTTCTCAAGTTCTCTTGGAACATTCTCCAGGATAGACCATATCTTGGGTCACAAATCAAGCCTTGGTAAACCTAAGAAAATTGAAATGGTATCAGGTATCTTTTCCAACCACAATGCTATGTGACTAGATATCAATTACAGGAAAAAAAACTGTAAAAAATACAAACACATGGAGGCTAAACAATACACTACTAAATAACCAAGAGATCACTGAAGAAATCAAAGAGGAAATCAAAAAATACCTAAACGAATTACAACTAAAACATGATGATCCAAAACCTATGGGGTGCAGTAAAAGCAGTTCTAAGAGGGAAGTTTATAGCAATACAATCCTACCTCAAGAAACAAGAAAAATCTCAAATAAACAACCTATCCTTACACCTAAAGCAATTAGAGGAAGAAGAACAAAAAACCCCCAAAGTTAGCAGAAGGAAAGAAATCATAAAGATCAGATCAGAAATAAATGAAAAAGAAACAAAGAAAATAACAAAGATCAATAAAACTAAAAGCTGGTTATTTGAGAAAATAAACAAAATTGATAAACCATTAGCCAGACTCATCAGGAAAAAAAGGGAGAAGACTCAAATCAACAGAATTAGAAATGAAAAAGAAGTAACAACTGACACTGCAGAAATACAAAGGATCATGAGAGATTACTACATACAACTCTATGCCAATAAAATGGACAACCTGGAAGAAATGGACAAATCCTTAGAAAAGTACAACCTTCCAAGACTGAACCAGGAAGAAATAGAAAATATAAACAGACCAATCACAGGCAGTGAAATTGACACTGTGATTAAAAATCTTCCAACAAACAAAAGCTCAGGACCAGATGGCTTCACAGGTGAATTCTATCAAAAATTTAGAGAAGAGCTAACACTTTTCCTTCTCAAGCTCTTCCAAAATACAGCAGAGAGAGGAACACTCCCTGACTCATTCTATGAGGCCACCATCACCCTGATACCAAAACCAAAGACGTCACAAAAAAAAGAAAACTACAGGCCAATATCACTGATGAATATAGATGCAAAAATCCTCAACAAAATACTAGCAAACAGAATCCAACAGCACATGAAAAGGATTATACACCATGGTCAAGTGGGGTATATGCCAGGAGTGCAAGAATTCTTCAATATACGCAAATCATTCAATGTGATACACCATATTAACAAACTGAAGGATAAAAACCATATCATCATCTCAATAGATGCAGAAAAAGCTTTCAACAAAATTCAACACCCATTTATGATAAAAACTCTCTAGAAAGTAGGCATAGAGGGAACATACCTCAACATAATAAAGGCCATATATGACAAACCCACAGCAAATATCATTCTCAATGGTGAAAAACAAAACCCATTTCTTCTAAGATCAGGAACAAGACAAGGTTGCCCACTCTCACCACTATCATTCAACATAGTTTTGGAAGTTATCAGAGAAGAAAAAGAAATTAAAGGAACCCAAATCAGAAAAGAAGTAAAACTACCACTGTTTGCAGATCACATGATACTATACATAGAGAATCCTAAAGATGCTACCAGAAAACTACTAGAGCTAATCAGTGAATTTGGTAGAGTAGCAGGATACAAAATTAATGCACAGAAATATCTTGCATTCCTATACACTAATGATGAAAAATCTGAAAGTGTAATTAAGGAAACACTCCCATTTACCATTGCAACAAAAAGAATAAAATACCTAGGAATAAACCTACCTAGGGAGACAAAAGACCTGTATGCAGAAAACTATAAGACACTGATGAAAGAAATTAAAAATGATACAAACATATGGAGAGATATATTCTTGGATTAGAAGAATCAATATTGTGAAAATGACTGTACTACCCAAAGCAATCTACAGATTCAGTGAAATCCCTATAACACTACCAATGGCATTTTTCACAGAACTAGAACAAAAAATTTCACAATTTGTATGGAAACACAAAAGATCCCATATAACCAAAGCAATCTTGAGAAAGAAAAACGGAGCTGGAGGAATCAGGCTCCCAGACTTCAGACTATACTACAAAGCTACAGTAATCAAGACAGTATGATACTGGCACAAAACAGAAATATAGATCAATGGAACAGGATAGAACGCCCAGAGATAAACCCATGCACATATGGTCACCCTATCTTTGATAAAGGAGGCAAGAGTATACAATGGAGAAAAGATAGCCTCTTCAATAAGTGGTGCTGGGAAAACTGGACAACTACACGTAAAAGAATGAAATTAGAACACTTCCTAACACCATACACAAAAATAAACTCAAAATGAGTTAAAGACCTAAATGTAAGGCCAAACACTATAAAATTCGTAGAGGAAAACATAGGCAGAACACCCTATGACATACATCACAGCAAGGTCCTTTTTGAACCACCTCCTAGAGAAATGGAAATAAAAACAAAAATAAACAAGTGGGACCTAATGAAACTTCAAAGCTTTTGCACAGCAAAGGAAACCATAAACAAGACAAAAAGACAACCCTCAGAATGGGAGAAAATATTTGCAAACAAAGCAATTGACAAAGGATTAATCTCTGAATTATCCAAGCAACACATGCAGCTCAATATCAAAAAAACAAACAACCCAATCCAAAAATGGGCAGAAGATCTAAACAGATATTTCTCCAAAGAAGATATACAGATTGCCAACAAACACACAAAAGGATGCTCAACATTACTAATCATTAGAGAAATGCAAATCAAAACTACAATGAGGTATCACCTCACACCAGTCAGAGTGGGCATCATCAAAAAATCTACAAACAATAAATGCTGGAGAGGGTGTGGAGAAAAGGGAACCCTCTTGCACTGTTGGTGGAGTGTAAATTGATACAGCCACTATGGAGAGCAGTATGGAGGTTCCTTAAAAAACTAAAAATAGAACTACCATATGACCCAGCAATCTCACTACTGGGCATATACCCTGAGATAACCATAATTCAAAGAGTCATGTAACACAATGTTCATTACAGCACTATTTACAATAGTCAGGATATGGAAGCAACAGATGAATGGATAAAGAAGATGTGGCCCATATACACAATGGAATATTATTCAGCCATAAAAAGAAAAGAAATTGAGTCATTTGTAGTGAGGTGGATGGATCTATAGTCTGTCATGCAGAGTGAAGTAAGTCAGAAAGGGAAAAATAAACACCGTATATTAACACATATATATGGAACATAAAAAAAATTGGTTCTGATGAACCTAGGGGCAGGACAGGAATAAAGATGCAGACGTAGAGAATGGAATTGAGGACATGGGGAGGGAGAAGTGTAAGCTGGGATGAAGTGAGAGAGTAGCATTGACATATACACACTACCAAATGTAAAATAGATGGCTAGTGGGAAACAGCTGCATAGCACAGGGAGATCAGCTTGGTGCTTTGTGACCACTAGAGGGGTGAGATAGGGAGGGGGGAGGGAGATGCAGGAGGGAGGGCATATGGGTATATATGTATGCATACAGCCGATTCACTTTGTTATACAGTAGAAACTAACACAACATTGTAAAGCAATTATACTCCAATAAAGATGTTAAAATTATTAATTAATTAATTTAAAATGCCTAGAGAACAATGAAAATGGAAACACAACAATCCAAAATTTATGGCACACAGCAGAAGCAGTTCTAGGAGGGAAACTTATAGTGATACAAGCCTACTTCAGCAAACAAGAAAAATCTTGAATAAATAATCTAACATTATGCCTAAAGAAATAGAAAAAGAAGAAAAAAACAAAATGCATAGTTAGTAGAAGGAAAAAAATAAAGATCAGATCAATAAAATAGTGTCTAAAAAATAGAAAAGATTAATAAAACTAAGAGCTGATTCTTTAAAATATAAACAAAATTAATAAACCTTTAGCCAGATTCATCAAGAAAAAAACAAAGGTCTAAATAAATAAATTCAGAAACAAAAGACGAAACATTACAACTGATATCACAGAAATACAAGGGATAATGAAAGATTACTATCATACACCAATAAAATGAACAATCTAGAGTAATGGGTAAATTCCTATAAATGTGCAGTATTCCAAGACTGAATCAGGAAGAAATAGAAAATATGAATAGACTGATTACCAGTAATGAAATTGAATCAATAATAATAATTTTAAAAACTCCCAATAAACAAAAGTTCAGGACCAGATGGCTTCACAAATGAATTCTACCAATCACTTAAAGAAGAGACAACACCTGTCTTTCTCAAGTTGTTCTCAAAAAATTGAAGAGGAAGAAATGCTTCCCAATGTGTTCAAAGCTAGCATCACCTTGATACCTAAACCAGACAAAAACACCACACACACAAAAATTACAGGACAATATCACTGATGAACACAGGTGCAAAAATCCTTAAGAAAATATTAGCAAACCAAATTCAATAATACATTAAAAGGATCACACACCACGATCAAGTGGAATTTATCCTAGAGATGCAAGGATGGTTCAATATCTGCAAATCAATCAGAGTGATACATCACATTTACAAATTGATTAACAAATTCATTTTCAAAGAATGAAAATCATAAGATCATCTCTATAGATGCAGAAAAAGCTTTTGACAAAATCCAACATCCATTTATGATAAAAACTCTCAACAAGTGGATATAGAGGGAACATACCTCAACATAATAAGGGTCATATATGATAAATCTACAGACAACATCATACTCAAATGTGAAAAGCTGAAAGAATTTCCTCTAAGACAAGGAACAAGCAAGGATGCCCAATCTTGCCACTTTCATTCAACAAAGTATCAGAAATCCTAGCCATAGAAATCAGACAAGAAAAAGAAATAAAAGGTAATCAAGTTGGAAAGGAAGAAGCAAAACTGTCACTGTTTGCAGATGATGAAATATTATATATAGAAAATCCTAAGGACACCACCAAAAAACTATTAGAATAAACAAATTCACTAAAGTTGCAAGATATAAAATTAATATACAGAAATCTGTTGCATTTCTATACACCAACAACAATCAGAAAGAGAAATTAAGAAAGCAATCTCATTTACAACTGCATGAAAAAGAATAAAATACCTGGGAATAAATTTAACCAAGGAAGTAAAAAACTTGCACTTGGAAGACTATAACACACTGATGAAATAAATTGAAGACAACACAAACAAATGGAAAGTTATACCTTTCTTATTGATTGGAAGAATTAATATTGTTAAAACGACCATACTACCCAAGGCAATCTATAAATTCAAAGCAAAGTGTGTATGGAAACACAAAAGACCTCAGATAGGGGCTTCCCTGGTGACACAGTGGTTGAGAATCCTCCTGCCAATGCAGGGGACATGGGTTCGAGCCCTGGTCCGGGAAGATCCCACATGCCGTGGAGCAACTAAGCCCAGGTACCACAACTACTGAACCTGCACTCTAGAGCCCATGAGCCACAACTACTGAAGCTCGTGCACCTAGAGCCCATGCTCCACAACAAGAGAAGCAACCGCAGTGAGAAGCCCATGCATGGCAACGAAGAGTAGCCCCCACTTGCCACAACTAGAGAAAAGCCCTCATGCAGCAACAAAGACCCAACGCAGCCAAAAGTAAATAAATAAATAAAATTATTTTTAAAAAAAGACCTCAAATAGCCAAGGCAATCTTGAGAAAGAAGAACAAAGCTGGAGGTATCATGCTCCCTGATTTCAAACTATATTACAAGGTGAATGTAATCAAAACAGTATGGTATTGGCACTAAAACAGACACATAGATCATTGGAGCAGAATAGAGATCCCAGAAATAAACCCACACATATATGGGCAATTAATCTGCAACAAAAGAGGCAAGAAAATACAATGGGGAAAAGACAGACTCTTCAATAAATGGTTTTGGGAAAACTGGACAGCTACATGCAAAAGAATCAAACTGGACTACTTTCTCTTACCATATACAAAAATAAATTCAAAATGGATTAAAGACTTAAATTTAAGACCTAAAACCATATAACTCCTAGCAGAAAACATAGGTAGAGCACTCTTTGACATCATTCTTGGCAATTTTTTTTGTTTTATCTCTCAGGCAAGGGAAACAAAAGCAAATATAAACAAATGAGACTACATCAAACTAAAAAACTTTTACACAGCAGAGGAAACTATCAACAAAAGGAAAAGGTAGCCTATTGAATGGGAGGAGATATTTGCAAACAATATATCCGATAAGAGGTTAATATCCAAAATATACAAGGAACTCATTCAACTCAACATCAAAAAAACCCAATTAAAAGATAGAGGACTTGAATAGATATTTTTCTATAGAAGACATACAGATGTTCACAGACACATGAAAATCTGTGCAACATCACTAATTATTGTGGAAATGCAAATCAAAACCACAATAAGATATCACCCCACACCTGTCAGAATGGCCATCATTAAAAAGAACAAATACCAAGTGTTGGCAAGGATGTGGGGAAGAGGGAACTCTTGTGCACTGTTGATGGGAATGAAAATTGGTGCAGCCACTGTGGAAAATAACATGGAGGTTTCTCAAAAAATTGAAAATAGAACTGCCATATGATCCAATAATTTCACTTCTGGGTATTTACCTGAAGAAAACAAAAACACTAATCTGAAAAGATATCTGTACCCCAATGTTCACTGCGGCATTATTTACAATTGCCAAAATATAGAAGCAACCCAAGCATCGATCAATAGATGAATGGATAATGAAGATGTGGCATATGTACAATGGACTATTACTCAGTCCAAAAAAAAAAAAAAAAGAAAAAGAAGAAATCTTGCCATTTGCAACAACATGGACGAATCTAGAGGATATTATGCTAAGTGAAATAAGTCAGACAGAGAAAGACAAATACCGTATGATCTCACTTATACATGGAATCTAAAAAACAAAACAAAAATAGACTCACAGATACAGAGAACAAATAGTTGGCTGCCAGAAGGGGGGACTGGTGAGGTTGCAAAATAGGTGAAGGAGAGTAAGAGGTACAAACCTCCAGTTATATAATAAATAAGCAACAGTGATATAATATATAGCATAAAGAGTATGGTCCATAATACTGTAATAACTTTGTATGGGAACAGATGGTTACTAGAATTATTGTGCTGGTCATTTTATAATGTATGCAAATGTCAGATCATTATGGAGTACACTTGAAACTAACTTAATACTGCATGTCAACAATATTTCAATAAAAAAGAAGTGATTGAATTACAGGAAACTGTATTATAAACATGTCATTAGAAAACTTTGGGAAAAAAATGAACATTCACAATGTTGTGTAACCATTGCCACTATTTCCAGAACTTTTTCATCATCCTCACCCCCAGTCCCTGTTAAAGGACAATTTTGCAACACCTGTAAACATATTATTTTATTTCATTTTAAAATGCAAAATATTTTGATTTTTGTTTTAATCAATTTGGAACATGTATTGAAATATAAAACAAATAATAGCTATTTCCTCTCAATTCATCCATATTTATAATAAATCTGGATAGCACATGGAAGAGGGCCTCTCTGAAAGTAATGATTTAGATATGCCAGGTTATTTGGTATTCGAAATACCTTTCAGAAAATTTTTAAATACCATGAAAAACACAAAATTGTAGAGCTTAATGGAATTTCATTGAATCTACAGGTCAATATTTTAAAATATTACTTTTTTCTTATCAGAAACTATGGCTTTCCTTCACTTTTCTCCCTATATGTGTACCTTGCATACCTTTTATATGATTTTTTTTTTTTAGTTTTTATTGGAGTATAGCTGATTTATGATGTTGTGTTAGTTTCTGCTGTACAGCAAAGTGAATCAGTTACCCATATACATACATCCACTGTTTTTTAGATACTTTTCCCATTGCAGAGTATTGAGTAGAGTTCCCTGTGCTGCACAGTACTTATAAACATTTTAAATTCACATGCCCTATAGTCCAGCAGTTTCACCTCCGGGGCTCTATAAAAATATTCATAAGCATGAAAGAAGAAATTCATTGCTGTATTAATATTCAACTTAGGGACTTCCCTGGTGGTCCAGTGGTAAAAATCTGCCATGCATGCAGGGGACATGGGTTCGATCCCTGGTCTGGGAACTAAGATCCCACATGCCACGGGGCAACTAAGGCCGCACACCACAACTACTGAGGTCGCCCGCCTCAACGAGAGCGCCCACGGGCTGCAAAACTACAGAGTCCACGCGCCACAACTAGAGAAGAGAAAACCCGCACGCCACAACTAGAGAGAAGCCCGCGTGAAACAACAAAGAGCCCATGCGTCTCAATGAAAGATCCCGCATGCCTCAACGAAGATCCCACGGGCCGCAACTAAGACCCAACACAGCAAAAGATAATAAATAAATATATATTAAGAAATAGCACAAAAAAATTCAACTTAATAAGTCACGGTAGAGTGGTATGGCCTAATTTTAAAATATCATTGCAAATGCATCATGGAAAACAAATTTGTTTTTACTAATTATCTGCAGCAATTTAAGCATTTATCATTTGAGACAGTTTTGACGCTCTTATTCCATATCTTTATTTAAAATTTATATCTCAAAAGTTATTAAGGCTAAGCACTGATACCTAAAAATTCTAAAAGAGCAGTATTTTTCCATAGTATTCTCTATGAACATTTAACTTTCTTTTAAGAAGGCTTCATATTTGAGATCTATAGGCCAGAAGAAGAATTCTATTTTTAAAAAGTGTTCTTGTGACACAGGAATAAGCATAGCGTAGGGTGATTTCAGGTACCAAACATATTTATTCATTAACATTACACAAGCCATGAAGGAATTTGTCTTTTAAAATAAGGGAACATTGTTCCACTGTCAAACATATACACAGAATTCACTTGTAAAGCTTAATACATGGAATGTTTTACTTTAGATGGAAGCCCCTGCTATTTCAACTTCCTGTATTTTTTTCAGTGAAGAAGGAAGAAATGGAACACAGCCATGGTTATCAGAGTGCAAAATTGCACAGGAGGTAAGCAGGCATCCCCACATCGGACAGCTGTGCTAGGATTGATTTCTTGGGGTCTCTTAGAACCAGACCAGCCAGTGTCTATATTTGGAAACACCATAATTGCAGGATGTGTGATTATAATTACACTGAGTTAACAGCATTTGTTGCAATCAGAAATGTTAAATTGCTCGATAGAATTGTGCATGCTTATTTAATAAGAATATGATAAGATGGCTTCTTGAGCGCTTGGCTTGTGAGGGACACGGTGCCACAGGCCTTATTTATGTCATCTTAGCAACTGCCCCATGTCATTTTACAAAGGAGGAAACCAAGGCTTAGAGGATACGTTGACTCAGCCACAAGGCATGAGGGCAGTGATCAAACCTCAAACTGGCTGAGTCCAACACCCATGAACTTAACCCAAGTACTATATGGCCTCAAGCTGTCTTAGCAGGTGTATCAGATGGAAGAGTTCTCAATAGATTCTGGCTTGTTATGTGACTTGAATAAGAGTGAAAAGAAATCTTGAAAAAGCGCAACCCAGGATTTCTTATGTATGCCAGCATGTGCTGGTCTAATGCCACCTCATCTCAGCTCTCAGTGTTTGACAGGTTGTCTCTTCCACACCGGGGTCAAGTGTTTATTTCATAGGATCTTGCCAACACCAAGAGCCGAAGATGAAATCCCATCTCAGATCCTCTGAATAGAAGCAAAATCAGGGAATGATATGCATCCCAAATGGAAGATACAATCTTTAACTTTTCCCCCAATCACCCCAAAGTGGAAAAGAACACTTAGATGTTGCTCAGCCTTCTTACAAGTCCCTCTCCCTGCTAAGACCAGCAATCATGATCGAAGTTGGAAGAAAATAAACCGCTATCAATCTTAAAGCTCTCAGTAACCATAGAGAGCAACTCACCCAACCTCTGTCTTCACTGGGTAGAAGGTAGAAGAGAATTTGGCGGGATCTTATTACAATAAATGAAAGGTGTTGGTGTTGCAGAAATATTTTCTTGAAAATTATGCAAAAAGCGGGTGGCTCTCAGTGTGCCTACCTGATCTCATTCATTCACTCGTTCATTCAAGCCACAGTTACTGGCACTTTCCGAGGGTCACAGCAGAAATTCAGTGGTTGCCAGACAATAAAGAAGAAAGAGATATACAATGTGATGTTAGGTGGTGAGGATGATGTCTGGTTACAGTGAGTTCTCTCCAGTACACAATGTATACAACAGTCTGTACACCCAGCCTTTGTCATGGTCAAAGCCATATTCTGGTATCAAAGGCTCTGAGCTCTTCTTATCCCATGCAGGCTGGGGGTGGAGTGGGAGGTTCAAAGTGGGGAGAGAGGAAGGACAGCACTTTTCAGCTGACTTCCTTCCCTTGCTGACGTCCATTTCCTCCTTGAAATTCTCATGCACTAGAGGAGGCTGTTTTGCTATATGCTGCTGCCGGAGCCCTAACATTACCCTGTGAGTTTAAGTGTTTTTGGTAACCTGTCTTCAGAAACATTGAATGATGTATTATAATGGCCTTTATAGAAAGTACCTAGTTCGCGTGTAAAATCTGAACTTGGAATCTTTTTGCAACTCTCTTGCCAATATCTTCAACTTGCTTCTCCCGCTGGCCTCTGTCACTCCCTCCTGGAAAACCCCGGCCCCAGGGGTGGGGGGGGGGGGCAGTTCACTCGGTGTCTTCTGAGACCTTGCAGGAAGCTCGGCCCTAGTGGATCAGGACCCGCCGCCCCTGCAGGGTGAAGCTCTTACCTGGAAGGAGCTCACCAACCCTCCAATAAAATGAGCTCTTTATCTCCCATCCTTCAGCCTCCCCTACACCCTCCACACCGGCAGAGGATCCCAGAGAACCTTCTGTCAGGCAGCTCCCCCTTCCTCCATCTAGCCCAGCACCTGCATTCGTCTGGCCCCCATGGATACTTCCACCCTCACTCCCTGCACTCCAGCCACACCCTGTCCACCCCTCAGGCACTGCCCGCCCGCCCATCCCCCAACCCCCAACCCCCAACCTGATTCCCGTTATAGACTCTCTCTATTTATTTAGTTAGTTAGTTGCATCGGATCTTAGTTGCGGCTCCAGGGCTCCTTAGTTGTGGCTTTCCAGCTCCTTAGTTGTGGCATGCATGTGGGATCTAGTTCCCCCACCACGGATGGAACCCAGGCCCCCCGCATCGGGAGCACAGTCTTATCCACTGCGCCACCATGGAAGTCCCTAGACTCTCCCTTTAACATCTGCATCTCACCTTGCTCAAGTCTCTGATTAAAAGAGAACCAAATACTCCCCATTAACGAGGTTTGCCAAATTTAGCAAATAAAAATACAGGTCGCCCATGGGAATTCGTTCCAGTGGTTAGGACTCTGAGCTCTCACTGCAAGGGCTCCGGGTTCAATCCCTGGTCAGGGAACTGAAATCCCACAAGCCACATGGCCCAGCCAAAAAAAAAACAAAACAAAACAGAACGCCAGGTAAATTTGAATTTCAGATAAACCACAGACAATTTTCACTAAAAGCATGTCCCAAATAGTGCATGGGACCTATTTATACTGAGAAATTATTCACCTCTTCTCTAAAATTCAAATTTAACGGGGAGTGCCGTGTTTTATTCGATAACCCTACCCCAGGACCCCAGGTGGCTCCCCGGTTCCCATGCCATCACCTTTCTTTTACCATCTAACTTTTGAAAGGATTGAGTTCGCCTCCTGTCTCTTACCATGCATTCCCACGGCCTGGCTTTCCCCTGAAAGAGTTCCCATTAAGGTTAATACCTTGTAGCTAAACCCAGTATCTGTTTTTTTCTTTTTCTTTTTTTTTTGCGGCACGCAGGCCTCTCACCGCTGTGGCCTCTCCCGTTGCGGAGCACAGGCTCCAGACGCGCAGGCTCAGCGGCCATGGCTCACGGGCCCAGCCGCTCCGCGGCATGTGGGATCTTCCCGGACCGGGGCACGAACCCGCGTCCCCTGCATCGCCAGGCGGACTCTCAACCACTGCGCCACCAGGGAAGCCCGCCAGTATCTGTTTTATTGTCAACTCTCCTGGCATCTTGGTGGCCTTGGATGGTCCTGACTCTACCGTCATCTGCTGGATTCTGGAGACCCCGCCCTGGCCTCTGCGATGCCCCTTTCCGCATCCCTCATCTCCCCCCCAACCCCCTGCACCATGTGGCCCCTCCGCTGGGGTATACCACAGGGTCTGGGGCTGACACTGGACCTGCCCCTTCCTCCTCCAGGGTTTCTCTCTTCTACTGACAGTACCACTGTCTTCCCAACTGCCCAAGCCAGGAACCAGGGCCTTGTGCCCCATCCCCAGATGTGTCTCTCCTGGAGGCGCCCCCCATCCCTTTAATCCATTTTCCTCACTGTAGTCAGGGAGATCTTTTGAAAACGCAAGTCACATCAAATCCCTTCCCTGGCTCCCCAGTCAGTGTCCACAGTTTAAAATCCGAGCTTCTAAATTTAGCTTCTAAACTCTGGGGACTTGGTCCCTGCTGACCCTGCAGCTCCCTTCATCTCCCCTCCATTCCCTGACCCCAACGCTCACTCCCATTTGCCTGGGACCCTCGCTTCTTCTGGAAAACACACAGCCTGAGTAGATACCACCTACTCCTCCCAGTTGTCCTCACCATCCCCAGGAAGTCCTCCCTCCACCCCTGCTGTGTGTGCTTTACCCCTTCCCCACGAAACACGCAGGCACCCTGATGCACTGCTGTCTCTTTACCAGGCTGGAAGTTCCAGGAGATCAGCGCTCTTGTCTACTCCTGGCACATAGTAGGTCCTGGTAACATTGTGTCTCTTATCAGTCCCCTGGCCTCAAAGCCCTCAAGGGGGAGGTGGGTCCGTTGTCTTCGTGTCCTAGCACGGGGCTGATCAGAGCTTCCAGAGGATGCTGGTCCGATGAAGAAGTCACCTATTTCAGAGTCATCCCTTCAGTGGGTTTGTCAGAATCAGCCTCTTCCGTGAATTTGTGAAAGACGTGTTAACTGAAAGGCTTCAGTGACGATTTGAAATACAGCTATCTGAATCAATATTGATATAAAAAAACAGCATTCATGTTTGTATGTGACTAAAAAGTCAGGTGTTGGGAGACAAAGAAATCCCAAACTTGAAATCTTTCTCGTACCTAGGCACTAAAGTCTGTTTCCATCGTTTACAAAGAATAGCACGTTATTTCACTATTAATTAGCCTTATGATTTGACATTGCAACAGGAATAGAACTTTAAAAAAAATAAGCGTTTTTCTTAGATATTCTTTTTTTCTGTGAAATGACCAATGTGTGTTTTATTATAGAGGTTTTTTTTTTAAAAAGAGAGGTAAGGCTTCCCTGGTGGCAAAGTGGTTGAGAGTCCGCCTGCCGATGCGGGGGACACGGGTTTGTGCACCGGTCTGGGAAGATCCCACATGCCACGGAGCGGCTGGGCCCGTGAGCCATGGCCGCTGAGCCTGCGCGTCCGGAGCCTGTGCTCCGCAACGGGAGAGGCCACAGCAGTGAGAGGCCCGCGTACCGCAAAAAAAAAAAAAAAAAAGAGGTAATGACTGCTCTTCTGGCCTTACCACACACAGACCACACATAACTCACACTCTCTGTGGTCCGTGAGCACACCTCACCCACAGTGGAAAGATCGGCTCTGCAGAGGAGGGAGACACCCACTTTAGCCACCGTAGGCCCCTCGTATCAAAAGTTTCCACCAGAGTGATACCTTCCACCAAAGACGAAAATCCAAATTTGCTTCAGAAGTAACCGAAGCTTGTTTTGCAGCATTTAGAAAACTGTTTGCAACTTGTACATCCCTAAATATGTTCATTTATTTGGATTAGAGAAATTTCCATGCATTTCTATTAAACTTAATTATTGGATTTCCTAAATTAATCCTCAAAGGGGACCATTTAATTCTGTCTTTACTTTCATTCTTTGTTAACTGTCATTTAGGGGGAAAGGTGACTCATACCCCCAAGTTCCTGTGTTTTTCATTTATAACATTTAGACATTATACCAAAATATACTATGATAAGAGTATGGTACAGTCTGTGTAATAAACATAACCTCTGTCAGATAAGCAGAATAAATGGTGGATTTTCTGTGTTTATAACCTGGGACAAATGAATTAGCCTGGGTGACCCAAGCCTGTGGGGCATGACCGGTCCCTTTGTGTTTGTGGATAATGGACAACAGAGAATTAAACATCAAAAGTCCAAAGCTGAGCGTGAAAGCCACGTTGGAATTTAGTGCTGTAGTTTGGAAAAGGGAGAAAAAAGTTATACCTAGCTCTGTTCTGAAGCAGCACTGGTGAACGCCCTCAGCTTTGCTTTGCCTCTTATTTTAAAAGGATTGTAGCACCAATGACTGTTCTCTTATTCTTACCAGAACACCAGGTTAACAGAATTTTTGCCTGAAACCTCCTGGTCAGGCTCCCAAAATACCAACCGGCCCCACCCAGAGACCGCATATGAGCCATTCAGAGAAGGTCAAAGTGCTCAAGTCAAGTCTCAAATGTTCTTGTTCTGGAAAAGTAATCATGCCCATTCGTACTTTTTTATGTGTTTGGTGAGATTGGCTAGAAAGTTTCAAAAAATCCTCCATAAATATTACCTTCATCTTTTACTATAAATAAAACTCTTATCAAAACAGTAAAGAAAGAGCCAAATGGAGGTACTTCATCTATTTAAATTAAAACAAAAAATGTTTCTGAACACATTATTATATCATACACCACAGCTTCCTTTAAGGAGGAGGGAGGAATACCTATTATTACACTCGTTATTGCATTAAATTTCTTGCCGGCAGTAATTTTCTTGGAATCTGCCCGAAGTGTAGCTCCAAGTCAATGTGATAGAACAATTAACTGAGTCATCTGTAATCAAATGCTTTTGTTTTCTTCCAGAAAAATCATTTGATATAACTCAACACCCTTTCGTGATTACAAAATGAAGAACTAGCCCTCTGCACTAACCAGGAATAGAAGGGAACTTCCTTAAGCTGATCAAGTATATTTACCCAAAAAATACCCTGAAAGTATCCTCTATAAATAGGATAAAAAACAGACTATCACATTGTACTGGAGGTCCTGACGATAAGTCAAGCGTACCCCAAGCAAAAGAAATAAATGACAAAAGACTAGAAATGCAAGAAACTATTATTATGACAAATACCATGATTGTGTGTCTAGAAAACCCCAAAGAATCCACATACGTACTATCAGAAAATAAAAGGAAGCTTAGGAAAGAGGCAGGCTATAAAGCAATGTACGCAAATCAACGACATCTCTACTCCGACGACAAAAAAAAAACTGCTTAAGAAGCAACAACAACGAACCTAGAGATAAATCTAACTAAAGATGTACAACTTCTGGAGAAACTATAGGAAACTTTATTGAAGGACATTAAAGATTTGTCCTGCCAGGTATCAAGGGCTATTATTAAGCTACTGTAACAAAGACAGTGCGTATTGGCACACGGACAGACAAACTGACAAATGGAACAGAATAGAGAGCCTAGAAACCGCCTGTGGATAGATGGAAATTTGATAAATGACAGAGGTGTATTGCAGATCCATAGGGAAGAAAGGGAGCATTGAATAAATGGTATTGGGACTAGTGGTTATCCACAAACAAAAGTCAACATTGGATCATTTCTCACGACATACACAAAAATGATTCCTGATAGGTTAGAATTAAATACAAAAGACAAAACTTAAAACTTTTAGAATAAAATGTGAGGAAATATCTTTATGATATTGGGGCAGAGAAGCATTTCTTTAATCAGGACACCAAAAAAAATGTTAACCATGTAAGAAAAGAGTTGTAAACTGAACCATATTAAATTAAGAACGTTTCTCTTATTACCACAAAGAAAAAGAGAGACACAGTTAAAAAGAGAAAAAACAAATTGCAAACAAATATTTATAACATATATAAGTAACCAAAGATTAGTATCTAGACTACATAAAGAACTTTTATGAATCAATAAGAAAAAGAGAAATAACCAAAATTTTAAAATGGTTTAAAAAACACGAGCAAGCATTTCTCAAAAAAGAAACACAAAATATATAAAAACGTGACAGAAATGCAAAATAAGACTATGGTGAGATGCCATCCTAAACCCACTAGGTTGGCAAAATTGAGTCTGAAAACGCCTGAGGGTGGCAAGGATGGGACTCACTGCTGACAGGAGCACAAATTAGAACAACCATGGTGAAAAGCAGTTCAGCCCTGCAGTAGACTTTTTATTGTTCAGAAATATTTGCTGCCCCTCCTTGTGTGAAGATTATACTTTCTGTCCTATTATTGCCAAGCATGGCTGCAGGAATTTTTCTTAAAGTTAGAATCTAGCCAACTACCTATGAGTGTGTTCCTTTGCCACAAGATGGTCAATGTCCCAAGTAGAAGCTGCTCTCTCCACCTAAATCCCGGAGTGAAATAACATGGGACAGAGTCACAGTCAGCCTTCAACAGGCATGTAATGACATCCAGAAATGCACCTCTGTTGTGTGGTTGTAATCTGTTAAGACTGGGGGGGGGGGCTCATTTGTCATTTCTGCATAATTTAGCATATCCTTACTGACATGGGACTAGCTCATAAAGTTGAACATTCATACGCCCTAAGATCCAGAAATTCTACTTTAAGGAAGTTTCCCTAGAGACACTTTTAAATAGAAAACATATAAAAGAACATTCATAGCAATATTTTTCATAATTGAAAAAAAAAACCTGGAAACAACCCAAGTGTCCTTTGATTCAGAGTGGGCTGATAAATAATGGTCTATTTGCAAAGCTGTACCGCAGTCAAAATGAATGCATTCTAGCTACCTACACACAATAACATGAATGGCTTACAAATATACTTCTGAGTGATTAAAGCACAAGTCTCCATACAGCACAATACCATGTTCATAAAGCTCAAAAACAAACAAAACTAAGTAAAATAGTTGTGGGGTACATAATTATATGATACGTGATTTTCTTTTAAGCAAGGAAATGAGAGACAACATTCCTGTGAGAAGTTGCCTGGAGTTGGGGTGAGGCGGTAGACAGGAGATGAGGGAGGGAAGCAGCACACAGCTGGATGCTCTGATCCTGACTTTGACCCTATAAAGGGTCACTTATTAAATATTCTAGGTTTTGTGGGCCATACAATCTCTGTCACAGCTACTCAACTCTGCTGTTGCAATGCAAAGGCCACCTGAGGGTGCCTTGTGTGCTCCAGGAAAACTACTTATGGACTCTGAAATTTGAATTTCAGATAATTGTATGCGTCATGAGGTATTATTCTTATTCTGATTTGTTTTTGATTATTTAAACATGTAAAACCATTCTTAGTTCATAAACTATATGAAGGCACATGGCATCTCAGATTTGGCCCGTGGGAGTTTGGCAACTCCTGCTCTAGCGCTCGGGTTGGGTTATGTGTTCACGGGTCTGCACTCCTGTTTCATTTACTAGTTTATGTATATAAAATATTACTGCTAAAGTTTTTAAGAATAAAATAAAAAGTAATCTGTGGCTCAGAGGGGAGTAGGACAAAGGCAGAAGATGGGAAGATGGAGAGGACCAAGGATATGCAGGGACATTTGACTCTTTCCAAAACTGTTCCTCAAGGTCTGCTTTTTCTTCTTTTGTTCATTTGTTTGTTTGTTTGGTTTTGGCCACATTGTGCAGCATGTAGGCTCTTAGTTCCCTGACCTGGGATTGAACCTGTGTCCCCTGCATTGGGAGTGAGGTGTCTTAACCATTGGACCACCAGGGAAGTCCCAAGGTCTGTTATTTTTTAGTTTTTTGCTCTTGACCCCAAACTTGGGCAATGATGATGACTGTCCTCATTCTCCCCTGACAATGTAGGATGTCTTGTGTTGAATGATTGAACCCATGGAAAATTTGATGGGGGATAGTGCCTGCATCTTATGGCTATTGCCATATGTCATATTAGCACCAAAAAAAAAAAAATAGAATTGATTTTGATTATAATTTTAGCTGCACGATTGGCCTACATGATTAAATTTAAAATATAATTCTCTTTGGATTTCAAGAAAACTAGCCCAAACCTCTTAAGCAGTATCTAGAAAATATCACTTTTACCACCATTTCTGTCCCATTTTTCTGTTCTGTTAAAAGTGGTACATCTTGAAAGGCCAAGTCGTTAGCAGTTAGGAAAAAAAACTTGTTAGGGTAACCGTTGGTATTATCCAGTATGGAGTTTTTAAATTTGAAAGGTACAGTAGTGGGATCCCTCATATTTCTCCTGTGATTCTTCTCAAGAGAGTTCCAACACATCTGTGGATTTCCTCTTCACAGTTCACACACTCCTTCCTCTTCTTCTGGAAACCGGCAACTGCAGGCATCTTCCTCTTGGGCTGTTTGTACTGGTCTCATAAATGCTAAAAGTAATTTAAAAGAGAGTTATCTTTTGTTGTCTGTTTGAATCATTTAACATTCATTTTCCATAAATCCCATTTGCAGAACATCTCTCAGCAGCAAACATTTTCAACTTTAGTTTGAACCAACTCATCAGCAAGAGAGGTAATAGCAAGTATAAACGTTTTTTCAGGATTATTTAAGATTTTTTTTCATTTTACCAAATACTTTTTTATTGGTCCTGAAAAATACTAGTTTCTTTATTGTCTACAAAGGCTAAAAACAGTCTTGAGCATGAATCATTATAGCATAAAGTTAGTCATGTGCCAAACGTAACTGTAGTTTCAATTCAGCAGCACATGTTTTAGTCTTGAGGGTTACTTAGATTACACATTAGATGGCTTCTTTTGAATGAAATGCTTATGGCATCGAGATTTTAAAGTTACTCCCACTGCTTCCATCAATTAGTAAGTAAAGAACTGATTTGTGCACTAGCTTCCAGATTTTCATTTACATGGTAGTGTATAGTATTTGTGTTACTGCCGAGCAACTTTCAATCTTAAAATATATATTAAATTATATATATATATATATACATATATATATACACACACACACATATATAACTATATCCCCACACCCAAGCCCACCAGTAAATATAGATTATTTTTATAGCCTGTCAAAGCAAAAGGTCCTACCCCAATTTTACTTGCTTGTTACTATAAAAAATAACCAAAACCCAACAAGCACACTATCTCCAAGAACTTATGAAAACCTGGCAAGACATCCAGGAATACCAATGAGATGTTCTTTTCCTTTGAAATAGCATCAAAGATGAATTTTTAAATGGAAATCTGCTTCTGGAAAGATACAGTAGCCATACTTTTCCCTATTCTTCCTGCCAAGTATTGCTGAAAAGGCTGGACATTTTATGTATAACAAACGTAAGAGGAATCTGAAAGGTGGCAAGAAAGCAGACCAGTTAAGGAGCTTGGAACCCAAGGAGAAATATGGTCTTGAGTTCCCTGAGTATTCTCTCTGTTTCACATGTCCCAGACTGGGAACTGGAGAAGTAGGCTAATAAAAAAAAAATGCCCCAAGAGAAGTCTGATCTCTCTAGCTATGAAACCAGGAAAAGAGCAGAATAACAAGACTAATAGCTTTTAGATAATCACAGCTCTACTCTAGCAAAAAAAAACCATGGACCCACACCCAAGCACACCACTAAAGACACAGTAGAGAGCATAGACTTACACCCTTGCCAAGCTCTATCAAGGCTCACTGCCACATCCTCATTGGGGCAGCATCAGAGGAGTCCGAGTGGAGAGCTAGGACTTCACCACCACTCAACAGTAACAAGGCCACCCCACCCCCCACCCATTCAGTGTCAGTGGAAACCATGTGGGGAGCAGGAACAAAGTGTCTTTCCTCATCCCAGACAGGGTAGTATCTGTGGGAGCTTAGTGGGGAGCAATAACAAGGATCTACCACCCCCAGGAGGTCTAGTATAGAACCTGGACTTCCACCTCCACCTGGCAGCATCCTCCTTCCTCTGCCAGAGTGGTGTTAGAGGAACCCTGAATAAACACCAGCTTTCAATTATATCCAAAGTCTGATAACATCATAGCCAATGTCTAGGTTTCAATTTTTAAAAAAATCACTTGTCATTCTAAGAACCAGGAAGATCTCAACTTGAATAAGAAAAGGCAACAAATGCTAGCATCTAGGTGATATAGATGTTAGAGTTATCTGGCAAGGACGTTAAAGCAGCCATCATAAAGATGCCTCACGGAATTCCCTGATGGTCCAGTGGCTAAGACTCAGCAGTTTCACTGCTGAGGGCCCAAGTTCAATCCCTGGTTGGAGGAACAAAGATCCCACAAGCTGCGTGGCATGGTAAAAAAAAAGAAGCTTCAACAAGCAATTGGGAACACATTTGAAACAAATTAAAAAAAGAAAAGAAAATTTTAAAAAAGAACCAGGTGACAATTTTAGAACTGAAAAATTACAATAACCAAAATGTAAAATATCAATGAATGGGCTCAGCACAAGAATGGAGAAGACAAAGGAAAGAATCATTACCCAATGTGAACAACAGAGAGAAAAGACTAGGGAAAAAAATGAACAAAGCCTCAGAGACATGTGGGGCTATAGCCAAAAAAACTTAATATCATGTCATTGGAGTCCTTGAAGAAGAAGAGAAAGAGAGTAGGGCTGAAAAAGTATTTGAAGGAATAATGGCCAAAAATTTCCCAAATCTGGAAAAAGTCATAAATCTACAGATTCAGGAAGCTAAGTGAATGCTAAACAGGATAATCCAAAGAAATCCACACCAAGATACATTGTAGTTTAAGTTTGGAAAACGAAAAACCAAAAAAAGAAAAAAAAGAAAGAAAGAAAGAAAGAAATCTTGAAAGCAGCCAGCGAGAAGCAACACATCACTTATAGGGGAAAAACAAATTGAATGACAGTGAATTTCTTACCAGAAACCAGGCAGGCCAGAAGAAGTAGCACAACATTTTTCAAGTGCTTAAAGAAAAGAACTCTCAAGCCCAAATTCTATATCCAGTGAAAATATCTTTCAGGAGTGAAGGGGAAATCAAGAAATTTTCAGACAAAAGAAAGCCTACCCTAAAAGAATGGCTCAAGAAAATTCTCTGAACAGAAGAGAGATGATTAAAAAAAAGGTATCTTGGAACATCAGGAAGGAAGAAAGAACAACAGAAAGAGCAAATATATGGGTAAATAAACGTTCTTTCTCTTGAGTTTTCTAAATTATGTTTGATGGTTGAAGCAAAAATTATAACACTAAGATGGTTCTCAAAGCATGTAGCAGAAATATTTTAGGCAAGTATATTATAAATTGGAAGAGGTTAAAAGGATGTAAAAGGAGGTAAGATTTCTATACTTTTTTCAAACTGTTAAAATGTTGATGTAGTCTATATAAATATGTATGGTACTTAGAGCAACCACACAAGAGCTATACAGAGATACACTCGAAAAATATAAGGAGGGCTTCCCTGGTGGCGCAGTGGTTGAGAGTCCGCCTGCTGAGGCAGAGGACGCGGGTTCGTGCCCCGGTCCAGGAGGATCCCACGTGCCATGGAGCAGCTGGGCCCGTGGGCCATGGACGCTGGGCCTGCACGTCCAGAGCCTGTGCTCCGCAACGGGAGAGGCTGCAGCAGTGAGGGGCCCGCGTACCGCAAAAAAAAAAAAAGATAAACCAAAATGGAATTCTAAAAAATGTTCAAGTAATCCACAGGAATGCAGAAAAAGAAAACAGAGAAATGAATGCCAGAGAAAGCAAACAGAAAACAAAAAAATAAAATAATATCTTGAGCCCTATCATATAAATAATTACAATATATGTACATTGTTTAAATGTACCAATCAAAAGATAGAAATTAGTAGTGTGACCATTGTATGTAGTCTATAAGAAATTCACTTCAAATATAAAAATGTGGGAAGGTTGAAAGTAAAAGGATGGAAAAAGATATACCATGTATATTATTAATTTTTAAAAAAGCAGGAGTGGCTGTATTACTATCAGATAAAGTAGACTTCAGAGCAAAGAAAACCAGACATAGAGAGGGACCTTACATAATTATAAGAGTTAATTCACCAAGAAGGCATAGCAGTACTAAATATGTATACAACAAGCAACAGAGCTACAAAATAGGTGAAACAAAACTGACAAAACTGAAATGAGAAATATACAAATCCAGAATTATATTTGAAGAATTAAATGGCCTTCTCCCAAGAGTTGATAGAAACACTTGACAGAAAATCAGCAATGATATAGAAGAACTCAAAAACATTATCAATCAACAGGATCAAATCAATATTTAAGAACACTCCACCCATCTTTTCAAGTGTCTATATAACAGAGACCAAGATAGACAGTAACCTGGACCATGAACCAAACCTCAGCAAATTTACAAGAAATCATACAGAGAGTGTCCTCTTATTATAGTGGAATTAAAATACACATCAACAGCAGAAAGAAAACAAGAAAATCACCAAAAACTTGGAAACTGAAAAACACACTTTTAAATAATCAAGAGAAAAACAAAAAATACACCAAACTGAATGAAAATGAAAAAAACAACATATCAAAATGTGTGGATGCAGCTAATTCAGTACTGAGAAAGAAATTTATAATGTGAAGTTCTTATATTAGAAAGACAAAAAGTCCCAAGGTTCGGAACCAAGATGGCGGAGTAGAAGTACCTGCACTCACTCCCTCTTGAGAGAACACCAGAATCACAAGTAGCTGCCGGACAATCATCGACAGGAAGACACTGGAACTCATCAAAAAAGATGCCTCACATGCAAAGACAAAGGAGAAGCCACAATGAGATAGTAGGAGCTGTGCAATCACAGTAAAATCAAATCTCATAAATGCTGGGTGGGTGACTCACAGACTGGAGAACACTTATACCACAGAAGTCCACCACTGGAGTGAAGGTTCTGAGTCCCACGTCAGCTTCCCAACCTGGGGGTCTGGCAACGGCAAGAGGAATTCCTAGAGAATCAGACTTTGAAGGCCAGTGGGATTTGATTGCAGTACTTTGACAGGACTGGGGTAAACAGAGACTCCACTCCTGGAGGGCACACACAAAGTTGTGTGCGCATCGGGACCCAGGGAAGGAGCAGTGATCCCATAGGAGACTGAACCAGACCTACCTGCTAGTGTTGGAGGGTCTCCTGCAGACGTGGGGGGTGGCTGTGGCTCACCAGGGGGACAAGGACACTAGTAGCAAAAGTTCTGGGAAGTACTCCTTGGCGTGAGCCCTCCAAGAGTCTGTCACTAGCCCCATCAAAGAGCCCAGGTAGGCTCCAGTGTTGGGTTGCCTCAGGCCAAACAACGAACAGGGAGGGAACCCAGCCCCACTCATCAGCAGTCAAGTGGATTAAAGTTTTACTGAGCTCTGCCCACCAGAGCAACAGCCAGCTCTACCCACCACCAGTCCCTCTCATCAGGAAGCTTGCACAAGCTCCTTAGATAGCCTCATCCACCAGAGAGCAGACAGCAGAAGCAAGAAGAACTACAGTCCTGCAGCCTGTGGAACGAAAACCACATTCACAGAAAGATAGACAAGATGAAAAGTCAGAGGGCTATGTACCAGATGAAGGAAAAGATAAAACCCCAGAAAAACAACTAAACGAAATGGAGATAGGCAACCTTCCAGAAAAAGAATTCAGAATAATGATAGTGAAGATGATCCAGGACCTCGGAAAAAGAATGGAGGCAAAGATCGAGAAGATGCAAGAAATGTTTAACAAAGACCTAGAAGAAATAAAGAACAAACAAACAGAGATGAACAATACAATAAGTGAAATGAAAGCTACACTAGAAGGATTCAATATCAGAATAACTGAGGCAGAAGAACGGATAAGTGATCTGGAAGACAGAATGGTGGAATTGACTGCCATAGAACAGAATAAAGAAAATAGAATGAAAAGAAATGAAGGCAGCCTAAGAGACTTCTGGGGCAACATTAAACGCAACAACATTCGCATTATAGGTGTCCCAGAAGGAGAAGAGAGAGAGAAAGGACCAGAGAAAATATTTCAAGAGATTATAGTCAAAAACTTCCCTAACATGGGAAAGGAAATAGCCACCCAAGGCCAGGAAGTGCAGAGAGTCCCATACAGGATAAACCCAACGAGAAACACGCTGAGACACATAGTACTCAAACTGGCAAAAATTAAAGACAAAGAAAAACAATTGAAAGCAGCAAGGGAAAAATGACAAATAACATACAAGGGAGCTCCCATAAGGTTAACAGCTGATTTCTCAGCAGAAACTCTACAAACCAGAAGGGAGTGGCATGATATACTTAAAGTGATGAAAGGGAAGAACCTACAACCAAGATTACTCTACACAGCAAGCATCTCATTCAGATTTGATGGAGAAATCAAAAGCTTTACAGATAAGCAAAAGCTAAGAGAATTCAGCACCACCAAACCAGCTCTACAACAAATGCTAAAGAAACTTCTCTAAGTGGGAAACACAAGAGCATAGGACCTACAAAAACAAACCCAAAACAATTAAGAAAATGGTCATATGAACATACATATTGATAATTACCTTAAATGTGAATGGATTAAATGCTCCAACCAAAAAACACAGGCTTGTTGAATAGCAAGATCCATCTATATGCTGTCTACAAGAGACCCACTTCAGAACTAGGAACGCATACAGACTGAAAGTGAGAGGATGGAAAAGGTATTCCATGCAGATGGAAATCCAAAGAAAGCTGGAGTAGCAATACTCATATCAGATAGAATATACTTTAAAATAAAGAATCTTACAAGAGACAAGGATGGACACTACATAATGATCAAGGGATCAATCTCAGAAGAAGATATATCAATTATAAATATATATGCACCCAACATAGGAGCACCTAAATACATAAGGCAACTGCTAACAGCTATAAAAGAGGAAATCGACAGTAACACAATAATAGTGGGGGGCTGAAACACCTCACTTACACCAATGGACAGATCATCCGAAATGAAAATAAATAAGGAAAGAGAAGCGTTAAATGACACAATAGACCAGAGAGATTCAATTAATATTTATAAGACATTCCATCCAAAAACAGCAGATTACACTTTCTTCTCAAGCGCACATGGAACATTCTCCAGGATAGATCACATCTTGGGGCACAAATTAAGCCTCAGTAAATTTAAGAAAACTGAAATCACATCAAGCATCTTTTCTGACCACAACGCTATGAGATTAGAAATCAATTACAGGGAAAAACCGTAAAAAACACAAAACATGGATGCTAAACAATATGTTACTAAATATCCAAGAGATCACTTAAGAAATCAAAGAGGAAATCAAAAATTACCTAGAGACAAATGACAATGAAACACGATGATCCAAAACCTATGGGATGCAGCAAAAGCAGTTCTAAGAGGTAAGTTTATAGCTATACAAGCCTACCTCAAGAAACAAGAAAACTCTCAAATAAACAACTAACCTTACACCTAAAGGAACTAGAGAAAGAAGAACAAACAAAACCCAAAGTTGGCAGAAGGAAAGAAATCATAAAGATCAGAGCAGAAATAAGTGAAATAGAAACACAGAAAACAATAGCAAAGATCAATAAAACTAAAAGCTGGTTCTTTGAGACGATAAGCAAAATTGATAAACCATTAGCCAGACTCATCAAGAAAAAGAGAGAGAGGACTCAAATCAATAAAATTAGAAATGAAAAAGGAGAAGTTACAAGAGACACCACAGAAATACAAAGCATCCTAAGAGACTACTACAAGCAACTCTATGCCAATAAAATGGACAACCTGGAAGAAATGGACAAATTCTTAGAAAGGTATAACCTTCCAAGACTGAACCAGGAAGAAATAGAAAATATGAACAGACCAATCACAAGGAATGAAATTGAAGCTGTGATTAAAAATCTTCCAACAAACAAAAGTCCAGGACCAGGTGGCTTCACAGGTGAATTCTATCAAACATTTAGAGAAGAGCTAACACCCATCCTTCTCAAACTCTTCCAAAAAATTGCAGAGTAAGGAACACTCCCAAACTCATTCTACGAGGTCACCATCACCCTGATACCAAAACCAGACAAAGATGTCACAGAAAAAGAAAATTACAGACCAATATCACTGATGAATATAGATGCAAAAATCCTCAACAAAATACTAGCAAACAGAATCCAACAACACATTAAAAGGATCATACACCATGATCAAGTGGGATTTATCCCAGGGATGCAAGCCTTCTTCAATATATGCAAATCAATGAATGTGATAAACCATTTAACAAATGGAAGAATAAAAACCATACGATCATCTCAATAGAGGCAGAAAAAGCTTTTGACAAAATTCAACACCCATTTATGATAAAAGCTCTCCATAAAGTGGGCATAGAGGGAACCTACCTCAACATATTAAAGGCCATATATGAGAAACACACAGCAGACATCATTCTCAATGGTGAAAAACTGAAAGCATTTCCTCTAAGATCAGGAACAAGACAAGGATGTCCACTCTCACCACTATTATTCAACATAGTTTTGGAATTCCTAGCCATGGCAATCAGAGAAGAAAAAGAAATAAAAGGAACCCAAATCAGAAAAGAAGAAACTACACTGTCACTTTGCAGATGACATGATACTATACATAGAGAAATCTAAAGATGCCACCAGGGCTTCAGTGGTGGTGCAGTGGTTGAGAATCCGCCTGCCGATGCAGGGGACATGGGTTCGTGCCCCGGTCCGGGAAGATCCCACATGCCGCGGAGAGGCTAAGCCCATTAGACATGGCCGCTGAGCCTGCGGGTCCGGAGGCTGTGCTCCTCAACGGGAGAGGCCACAGCAGTGAGAGGCCTGCGTACCGCAAAAAAAAAAAAAAAAAAAAAAAAATGCCACCAGAAAACTACTAGAGCTAATCAATGAATTTGGTAAAGTTGCAGGATACAAAATTAATGCACAGAAATCTCATGCATTCCTATATACTAATGATGAAAAATCTGAAAGAGAAATTAAGGAAACACTCCCATTTACCATTGCAACAAAAAGAATAAAATACCTAGGAATAAACCTACCTAATGAGACAAAAGACCTGTATGCAGAAAACTATAAGACACTGATGAAAGAAATTAAAGATAATACCAACAGATGGAGAGATATACCATGTTCTTGGATTGGAAGAATCAATATTGTGAAAATGACTATACTACCCAAAGCAATCTACAGATTCAATGCAATCCCTATCAAATTACCAATGGCATTTTTTACGGAACTAGTACAAAAAATCTTAAAATTTGTGTGGAGACACAAAAGACCCTGAATAGCCAAAGCAGTCTTGAGGGCAAAAAACGGAGCTGGAGGAATCAGACTCTCTGACTTCAGACTATACTACAAAGCTACAGTAATCAAGACAATATGATACTGGCACAAAAACAGAAACATAGATCAATGGAACAGGATAGAAAGCCCAGAGATACACCCACACACCTATAGTCAACTAATCTAGGACAAAGGAGGCAAGGATATACAAAGGAGAAAAGACAGTCTCTTCAATAAGTGGTGCTGGGAAAACTGGACAGCTACATGTAAAAGAATGAAATTAGAACACTCCCTAACACCATACACAAAAATAAACTCAAAATGGATTAGAGATCTAAATGTAAGACCGGACACTATAAAACTCTTAGAGGAAAACATAGGAAGAACACTCTTTGACATAAATCACAGCAAGATCTTTTTTGACCCACCTCCTAGAGTAATGGAAATAAAAACAAAAATAAACAAATGGAACCTCATGAAACTTCAAAGCTTTTGCACAGCAAAGGAAACCATAAACAGGATGAAAAGACAACCCTCAAAATGGGAGAAAATATTTGCAAAATGAATCAATGGACAAAGGATTAATCTCCAAAATATATAAACATCACATGCAGTTCAATATTAAAAAAACAAACAACCCAATCCAAAAATGGGCAGAAGATTTAAATAGACATTTCTCCAAAGAAGACAAAACAGATGGCCAAGAAGCACATGAAAAGCTGCTCAACATCACTAATTATTAGAGAAATGCAAATCAAAACTACAATGAGGTATCACCTCACACCAGTTAGAATGGGCATCATCAGAAAATCTACAAACAACAAATGCTGGAGAGGGTGTGGAGAAAAGGGTACCCTCTTGCACTGTTGGTAGGAATGTAAATTGATACAGCCACTATAGAGAGCAGTATGGAGGTTCCTTAAAAAACTAAGAATAGAATTACCATATGATCCAGCAATCCCACTACTGGGCATATACCCAGAGAAAACCATAATTCAAAAGACACATACACCCCAATGTTCATTGCAGCACTATTTACAATAGCCAGGTTATGGAAGCACCCTAAATGCTCATCGACAGATGAATGGATAAAGAAGATGTGGTACATATATACAATGGAATATTAGCCATAAAAAGGAATGAAATTGGGTCATTTGTAGAGACGTGGATGGATCTAGAGACTGTCATACAGAGTGAAGTAAGTCAGAAAGAGACAAACAAATATCGTATATTAATGCATATATGTGGAACCTAGAAAAATGGTACAGATGAACCAGTTTTCAGGACAGAAATTGAGACACAGATGTAAAGAACAAACGTATGGACACCAAGGGGGGAAAGCGGCTGCGTGGGGGGAGGTGGTGTGATGAACTGGGAGATTGGGATTGACATGTATACACTGATGTGTATAAAATTGATGACTAATAAGAACCTGCTGTATAAAATGATAAATAGGGCTTCCCGGGTGGCGCAGTGCTTGAGAGTCCACCTGCCGATGCAGGCAACACGGGTTCGTGCCCCGGTCCGGGAAGATCCCACATGCCACGGAGTGGCTGGGCCCTTGAGCCATGGCTGCTGAGCCTGCGCATCCGGAGCCTGTGCTCCACAACGGGAGAGGCCACAACAGTGAGAGGCCTGCGTACCGCAAAAAATTAATTAATTAATTAAATTAAAAAAATATAATCCCCCCCACGAAAAAAATATATAAAAATAAAGCACTAACCTTGGAAATGGTCATTATATCATTAAAAAAAAAAAGAAAGAGAAAATGTCTCAAACCAATAACATAAGCTTCCACCTGAATAGAAAAAGAACAAAATAAATCCAAAGCAAGCAAAAGAAATGAAATAATAAAGGTAAAAGCAGAAACTAGTGAAATTGAAAACAGAAAAATAATAGAGCAAATCAATGAAACAAAGACCTGGTTCTTTGAAAAGTTCAATAAAATTGACAAATCTCTATCAAGACTGATTCAGAAAAAAAAGAGAGAAGACACACATTACCAATATCAGTAGGTGATATCACTACAGACCTGCATACAACAAAAAATAGTAAGGAAATAGTATAAATAACTTAAACACATAAATTTGACAACTTAGATGAAATGGACCAAGTCCTCAAAAAACATAAACTATCACAATTCACTCAGTATGAATCAAATAACTTGAGTCCCTATAATTATTAAGGCAATTGAATTTGTAATTAAGGAGCTCCAAAAAGAAAGCTCCAGGTTCAGATAGTTTCACTAGAGAATTCTATAAACTATTTAAAGAAGAATTAACACCAATTCTACACAACTTCTTCCAGAAAACAGAAGACGGAACATGTCTCAACTTATCTGAGGAAGTCAATATTACCCTGATACCAAAACCAGACAAAGACAGTACTAGAAAAGAAAACCACAGATCAATATTCCTCATGAGTATAGCTGCAAAAATTCTTAACAAAATATTAGTGAAGAGAATTCAGACATATATAAAAATAATTATATACCATGACTAAGTGGAGTTTAGTCCAGGGATTCAAGGCTAGTTTGAAATTCAAAAATCCATCTATCTCATTCATCATCTCAACAGGCTAAAGAAGAAAAATCACATAATCAAATCAATTGATACAGAAAAAAGCACCTGACAAAATTCAACCCTCCTTCATGATTAAAAAAAAAAAAAATCTTCAGAACACTTTCTCAACTTGATAAAGAATAGCTACTAAAACTCTGTAGCTCACATCATACCTACTGGTGAAAGACTGAATGCTTTTCCCCAAAGATTAGAAGCAAGGCGAAGATGTTCCCTCTCGCCACTCTTATGCAACATAGTACTGGACATTCTAGCCAGAATAATAAGACAAGAAAAGAAATAAAAGGCATATAGATGGGAAATGAAAAGAAATAAAGCTATTTTTTTTTGCAGATGACACTACAGTCTATGTAAAAAATCCCAAGGAATCTACAAAATAACCTAGAACTAGTAAGCAAGTTCAGCAAAATCACAGGACACAAAATCAAACTACAAAAACCAACTGTATTTCTATATACTAGCAATGAACACGTCAAAACCAAAATTTAAGATACCACATCATCTGCAATTGTTAAATATAAATACTAAGGCCTAAATTTAACAAAACATGTGTGGGACTTGTATGCTGAAAACCACAAAATGCTGATGAAAGAAATCAAAGAAAATATACCTAAATGGAGAGACATACTGTGTTCATGGATAGGAATAGTTAACATAGTAAAGATGTCAATTCTCCCTGAATTGATATACAGATTTAACACAATTGCTATCAGAATCCCAGCCCACTTTTTGCAGATAGGGATAAGATTATCTAAAATTTGTATAGAAATGCAAACAAACTAGAATAGCCAAAACAATTTTGAAAAAGAAGAATAACGTGGGAGGACTCACTCTCCCCTATACCCAATTTCAAGACTGTTTTACAGCTACCGTAACCAAGACTGTGTGGTATTGGCAGAAGGTAAAGCACACATATCAGTGGAACAGAAGAGAGAAACCAGAAAGAGTCCCCACACAAGTACAGCCAACTGACTTTTGACAAAAGTGCAAAAGCAATTCAATGGAGGAAGGATAATCTTCTCAATAAATGATGCTGAAGCTGTTGGACACCCATCAGCAAAAAAAAAAATAAAAATAATTTTAAAATATTGACTTGAAACTCTCACACCTTATACAAAACTTAACTAAAAATGAAGCATAGATTTAAATAGAAAACCTTTGGAAGATAACATAGGAGAAAGTCTAAATCTTTGGGACCTAGGACTTGGTAAAGAGTTCTTCGGCATAATCCCATAAATGAAAAAAATTGGCCAATTGGCCTTCATCAAAATTAAAAACTTTTTGTCTGCAGAAGATCATGTGAAGAGGATGAAAAGGCAAGCTACAGACTGGGAGAAAATACTTACAAACCTCACATCTGATAAAGGACTCATATCGAGGAGATATAAAAAACTCTCAAATGTCAAAAGTAAAACAAAGAGTCCAGTTAGAAAATGGGTAAAAGACATGAAGGAACATTTCACTGAAGAAGATATACAGATGGGAAATAAGTACATGAAAAGACGTTCAACCCTTAGGGAAAGGCAAATTAAGACCACAGTGAGATATCAGTACATACCTATTAGAACAGCTGAAATTAAAAATTGCTGCAATACAAACTGCTGGTGAAGATGAGGAGAAACTCTCCTACGTTGCTGGTGGAATGTTAAATGGTACAACTCCTCTGGAAAAGTGTTTAGCAGTTTCTTAAAAAACTAAATACATACTTAGCATATGACCCAGTAATTGCACTCCTGGGCATTTATCTTAAAGATATGGAAACTTATGTCCACACAGATCTGTACTTGATTATTCATAGCAGCTCTAATGTAACAGTCATAAACTGGAAACAACCAAAATGTCTCTCGATAGGTGAATGGTAAAACACACTGTGGTACAACCTCACCTTACAACACTAGCCAGCAATAAAAAAGAGTCAACTATTGAAACACAACTCAGATGGATCTCAATGGCATTTGCTGAGGGGAAAAAGCCAGTCTTAAAAGGTCTCTTATTTATGATCCATTTATATATCGTATGATACTATTTATATAACATTCTTGAAATGACAAAATTACAGAGATGGAAAACATATCTGTAGTTATGAGGGGTTAGGGATGGTGGGGGAAAGGGAGTGTTTGGAGTATAAACACTAGCAGGAGGAGACTTTGTGGCGATGGAATAGTTCTGTATTTTGATTGTGCTAGTGGTTTACACCAAACTACACATGTGATAAAATGACATACAGTAAACTAAACACACGCCATGTGCCAATGTCAGTTGCCTGGTTTTGATATTGTACTGTAGTTACGTACGATGTAACCCCAGGAGTGGCACATAAGATTTTTCTGTACTGTTTTTACAACTTCTTGTGAATCCCTATTTCAAAATAGAAAGTTTTTAAAAATAACCTAAAAATTTTTTAAATGGATTACTTTTCCATTGAAACTCACTAATTACTCATAAGTACTTTTGAAAATCATTTTATAAAGACCTTTACTGTAGATTGGGGTAAAGCTGGGAGGGATAGTTGTTTAAAACAGAGGTTTCAGTGAGAACTTAAAGCTTAAATCAGAGGTTTAGACCTCAAAAAGAGAGTCAACCCACAGGGTCGGAAAATATATTTGCAGCACATGAACAGTAGACTAAAACATTCCTATAGGTTAATAAGAAAAGGACAAACAACCCAGTGGGAAAAGGCTCAAAAGATCAGGCACTTTGCAAGAGAGGAAATCCAAATGACCAATATAACATGAAAAGATGTCCAGTCTCACTAGTAATCAGGGAAATGCAAATTAAAACCACGAGATACTACTATACACCCACCAGACAGATAAAAATTAAGAAGTCTGATGACACTAGGTAGTAGCAAGGGTTGGAGCAAAAAGAACTCTCATATGCTGCTGTGAAAGTGTAAATGAGGTCTATTATTCTGGAAAACAGTTTGGTAAATCTAGTACTAAGGACCAAGATACACATTCCTCATGTCCCAGCAATTTTATTCCCAGGTTAAAAACAAAACAAAAACAGAAACATGTGCTTATGTGTACTGAGATACGTAGACAAAAATATTCAAATATCACTGTCTGTAAGAGCCCCAAATTGGAAACAACCCAAGTGTCCAGGAATATTAAGATGGGTAAACAAACTATGATACAGTCATTCAAGAGAAGAGTATTCAACACTGGAAATCAACTAAAGATAAATGCCACACGTGGATGAATCATAAAGATACAAAGTTGAGTGAAAAGGGGAAGGAAAATGTAGAACAGATACAGTGTGATTCCACTTGTCTGAAGTTCACAAGCAACTAAATTAAACCCTGTTTTTAGGTAGCAAAACTATAAATAAGAGCAAGGAAGTGAACACCGTAAGAATCTAGTTGTGGTTAGCACTAGTGGAAGGAAGGTTTTCATCTGGAAGGAACACAAGAAGCGCTTCCGGGGAGCAGAGTATGTTCTGTTTCTTGACCTGGGTAGAGTTACACAGGTGTTCGTCTTACAGTTTGTTAAACTTTATGCCTATGCATTTTCCTGTATATTTCAAAATGTTCAAAAGTTTTATATTGTTTTCAGAAAGAAACTTTATACAAATTAGTGTACTGCATCTTTAGAGAAGACTTTGCTAATACTTCCCCTCCTATATTTTTAACAACCCACAAACTGACACTCTCTAGTCTTATGGTGGCTTGGGCTACATCACAGAGCTCTCAGAGCGCTCCTCCTATACATGAATCCCTCTTAGTAAGTCTAGCCTGCTATCTATGGTTCTGTTCTCCACAAAGACAAAAATGCAGCGCTTCCCTGGTGGTGCAGTGGTTGAGAGTCCGCCTGCCGATGCAGGGGACACGGGTTCGTGCCCCGGTCCGGGAAGATCCCACATGCTGCGGAGCGGCTGGGCCCGTGAGCCATGGCCGCTGAGCCTGCGCGTCCAGAGCCTGTGCTCCGCAACGGGAGAGGCCACAACAGTGAGAGGCCCGCGTACCGCAAAAAAAAAGAAAAAAAAAAAGAAAAGAAAAATGCAGATTGCCCCCATCTCTAAGCCTTTTGGAATAAATGTTAATAGCATTCATTTAGTGAGTATTGACCCTGTGCCAGGCACTTGCCCAGTTCCTTATAGAAATACTATCTGGCTTCATGAATGGTATCCATTATTGAAATTTCTCATTTAATCCAGATCCCTGTCCTAATAATTCATCTCATTAGACCCACTTTAAGCTCCCTCCTTGTTCTCTAGGCCTTCTTCTAGCTGTGGGTCTAGTTCAGGTTAAGGCCATTCATCAGCCAGAGGAGAAGTGCGAGACGGGGCAACGTTATTTTTGATTCCTCTTTGTCAGGGTCCTGTATCCACAGCTGAGTGGCCACACACACACACACACACACACACACACACACAGTGGCCCAAGGCTGCAGCGTACTTCAAGTGGGCATTTTTCTGGCACCTTCGGATTATGGGCTGCCATCACCAGGCTTTCTCCACGTCAGCGTCACTGACATCTGGGGACGGCTAACTCTCTGTGGTGGGGCCGTCCTGTGTATTGTAGGAAATTTAGCAGCATCGCTGAACTCCACTCACTAGATGCCAGGAGCAAAGCACTCCCTACCCCACCGCTTAGACTGTGACCACCAAAACTCTCCAGGCATTGCCAGATGTCCCCTTGGGGGCCAAATTGTCCCACTTGATAACCACTGTGCTATACTAACCTAGCTTCTGTAACTTAAAACAAATCATCTTTCTCTTTCTACTGTAAAAAGCCTAGCCTCAAAAAGCTCATAATGAATTTCCCTGGTGGCACAGTGGTTAAGAATGCACCTGCCAATGCAGAGGACACGGGTTCGAGCCCTGGTCCGGGAAGATCCCACATGCCGCGGAGCAACTAACCCCGCGAGCCACAGCTACTGAGCCCATGTGCCACAACTACTGAAGCCCTCAAGCCTAGAGCCCGTGCTCCGCAGCAAGAGAAGCCACCGCAATGAGAAGCCCGTGCACCGCAATGAAGAGTAGCCCCCGCTCACCGCAGCTAGAGAAAGCCCGCGCGCAGCAACGAAGACCCAATGCAGCCAAAAATAAATAAATAAATAGTTTTTTTTATAAAAAGGCTCATATCTAACACTTTTATGTTCCTCTTACGTTGTTTGAATATATACAGAAGCTTCTTTCTGCCCTGTTTAACCACAGAGAAACGGAGCACCACGAAGGACGCCAAGAACAGCACTGCAGTCGACGTCAGTGCAAGAAAGAAGATAATGATCCGGTTGGTGTGACCTTTAAAACAGAACAAAAGGAGAAATTCAGACAAAAATAAAAGTTTGCAAATATGCTGATATTTATATTTGCGTTTGTAAACCCTTAAGCATGGGAAGTCGTGCCTTGGGCATCTCCCACCAGCTATCTTAGTAAACTTGCCTGCTTGTTAAGAAAACGTTTTTTACAACCTTAGTCATTTTCCTAGAAGCCCACAGAAATTAAGTGGTTTGGCCTTTCTAGCCTATAGGAAACATGGAACTCTATAATCGCCATTACTTGGCGTTATCAAAGGTGTAATGTCTGCTTGGGTGCAGTCTCACCTCGCTCTGCTTACTAATGTGGAATTCAGAGTGAATAAGAAGCACCCGAAGAAATGGATGGGTCCCTGGAAGCCAGGGTAAGAGGAGGAAGGCATGTCGAGGTGCCTGCTAGAGGCAGAGATGCAAGGCATCAGGAGTGACTTAGACACCAATCCGAATGGCCACATACATTCATTTGATTTAACAGCAACAAACCAGCTACCTGGCTCTCCCCCAGGGGCAGGCATGACGGTGGAGGATGCACCTGGAGAGAAGTCAGCTGATGCCGGTCCGCATACCACATCGCTTTCCTTCGTCCCATTCACAAGGACAGACTTCCCATCCAAAGAACAGCTTAGATGGTCCAATGAAAAGAGTTCAAATCATTAATTCAGGTACGGATCATTCTAATTAAAAAAGACTGACATTTTCTACCCAGGAAAGCAGTTCTGGTGAAAAAGATGTGTGGATCTGGGTTCATAGGCAAAGCAAAGATATTTTGAAAAACTTCTACTTGACCATCTGGGCTTCTACCAATGTTCACTTGGCTTTCGTGGCTCTCCACAATTCATCCCACTCTATCTACCTAATTGGATTCTTCTTTCTTCCCAGGCTGGGGAGGCCTGTCCCACGACAGCTTGCTTCAGGCTGTTGCCTGGTTAGTCTCTCACCCCCACCTTCTTAAGCATATTTGACCATCTCTGGCACACAGGAAGGACAGACAAGTTAGCCTAGGGTTAGGAGCTCCTAACTCCCAGGCTAGTTAGGAGACTCCTGGTCAGTCTGATGTGTTGGCATCAGACTGACCAGGGTTTGAGCCCTGGCTCGGTCCCTTCGTAGAATGACCTTGGGCAAGTTGGGAAATCGCTCTAAGCCTCAGTTTTCTCATCTGAAAAATAAGATATACATGTCCCAGGGCTGTTGTGAAGAGTAAACGACACTACGTGCCTGACTTACTCCCTGTAAACGGTAGCCATCCATCATCATTGTCCACATCACCATCATCATTGTCCTGTGTCTTTCCCCTGCCTCTTTTTATCTAAAGCAAATCCACCTATTCTCCAAAACCCAGTTCGATCCCACTGTCCATGCAGACTCACTTCCCTGCTCTGAACTATTTGTGTCAAAAGACAAACAAACAAACAAAAAACAACAAAAACAACTTTCTAATCTGTTATGGACCAATACTTTTGTAACACACAATAAGAATGTAAATGTAAAATAATGATAAAAATGATTTTCTAGTAAGAAGATCAAAGGCAAAAAGAACAAAAGTGTAAAAAATACACTGTTGGTTATTTTATTACCTGTGGTAGTCTTGTTTCCCCAAGACTATGTTAAAGCTTTTGAGGGAAGGAAACATACTTTACCCTCTTCTGTATCATTATCAATGCTGGCACTGAACACTTGAAGGTGGGTTGATCACTGGGGGAAAGTCAGAGGCAGCAAAGAGATTGGAAGGACACAGAAGGACACCTGGGGCAGACAGTAGCTAAGTTCCACTGGCAAATCTGACCTCATTGTTCTGGGCAGTACTTCTGGAGAAAATGCCCACTTTGGCAATCTAGTCACAATTACCCCATACTGTTCCCATACCACCTATTTGCATGTTATTCTATGTCTACACTTGATAGGTTTAAAAAAGCATCAGTGATCACATTCCTTGTCTTTAGAAAAGTTAAGCCAGATACTTTATGTTGTAAGCAGAAAGAAATGATACGTACTCTGTCCAAGGTTTACAGTCACCATGTTCCCGATCATTAAATGTCCCAAAGGAACAGTCTTTACAACCTTTTGTAAAAATTAAAGGAATAATGAAAAAGGAAGCATTTTAATCATTTTTAACTTTCTCTGTGATGAACATGATCACATAATAATAAAGTCATTAACTTAATAAAATCTGTACCGATTGTCTAACAATTCTTCCTGAATTTCATTAGTGATGAACAATTCTTCTTGAATAGTTTGTGATGAACATAATCCCATAATAAAGTCATTAACTGAATACAATCTACATAGATTGTTCAACCGTTTTTCTTGAAATGAAACCTTAATGCGACTAAAGGTTTTATTCTAGTTGTACATAGAGTATTGTATATGCATGTATAGGATGCATGAAAAGGCATGGTTCTGGTGAAAAACGAATGTGATTTCAAATTATTTCCATTGATTGAGAAATAATTTTGTAAATATCAGATACTTAGCAGTTCATTACTATTACTTAAAGGTTCTACAAATCTACGTTTTATTTTGTAATCAAAGGACCAAGAACTAAGTTAACAACATATGACTAGACCACAAATTGGCACTAGATAGAAGAGGAAACCTACCCTCTTTTGTTAATTCTTGACCTTGTTTACAGTCCTCTTCACACATGTTACATCCTTCTCCCAGGCAGTAGAATCCCGGCACACACTCACACTCTGCATTGCTGGTGGAGGAACACGCTTTCTTGGTCCTGAAAACACCTACAAAGTCCCCCAGTGTTATAATACCCTTGATCTCCAAATCCAGGAAGCAAATTTATGTTCTGCAATAAAAACTATGCTTGTTCTACTTAGAATGGTCCTAATGGTCTCAGAGTATAAAGTTGACTTTTAAATATCTATAGAAGACTTTTTTACATTTTGCTAATTAAAAAATTCTCTCTTGTCTAATGAATATTTCCTCTAATATTTAAAAAGCTCAATCCACCAATAGTTGCTATTACAGTAAATTATTTTACTGGACCTTCCTATTAACAGAGGAACCAGCCTATTTGACACTTCAGATTTTCAAAAGAGATCAGTACACTCGGGAATAAAAGCTTGTCTTCCCAACACATATCTGGATGAAGAATATATCTTTTAAATCATACCTTCACACTTCCTGCATACGTCACAGGCCTTTTGTCCACTTGTGCTGGAGAAACTATTTGAAGGACAAGGAGTGCAAAGCTCATGCTTGTTTTTCCCACAGAAAGTACCTAAAAAGGGTAGATAAGAGCTGTACATGTTTGACAATGGACCATCATCACCCAAAGCATTATGAGGTTCACAGGAAAACCAGAATATGAAACAAAGATTCGTTTTCTAGGTACCACAGTGATAGACTTTATTTGTTGATTGACTGTTTTAAATTATCCATTTGAAAGATTGCCCTAAGCATAATCACAGAATTAAAAATAACAAAGTATAGATATTGCAACAAAAAAATCAATGGAAGGAAAATAGTTTCCTTTACCTATTGAATAAAACAGAATGATTTCTCATGATTAATCCAGGACACCAGTGACTGGATTCAGGAGATCAATGTCCTTTATTGGCACACTACAGTTGAAAGGTGTCTGCCTTTTCCCACTCTGTTAAGCCTCCTGCCACTTGCTTATTCCCTGCTGCACCCCCCAGTCTGAGCACTGTCTGCACACGCAAAACTAACATTTGTTGAGGTCTTTCCCTGTGCCGTGCACTGATCTAAGCCCATCATAGGATCCTCCCAGCAATCAATCCTGTGAGATAGGTTCTCATATCATCCCCAGATGATGAAGCTGGAGCACAAGAGTTTAAGTGACAAGCCTGCATTCACACAGCTAAGATGTAGCATTCAAGAAATGTAATGCAGGTTCTTGTAAATGAATGAATCAAAGATCATTACTGCGGGGGAGGGATAAATTAGAAGTTTGGGATTAACAGATACACACCACTGTATATAAAATAGATAAACAACAAGGACCTACTGTACAGCACAGGGGACTATATTCAATATCTTGTAATATACATATATATATAAATATCTTTGCTGTATGCCTGAAACTAACACAATATTGTAAATCAGCTATAGTTCAATTTTTTAAAAAAATCATTAAAACAGAGCTCATACGCCCTGACTACCAGACTAACTGAACCATGTTTTCAGCAGAACAGATCAAGCACACATGTTAATTTGGTCCTTACCCGCTGAACAGTTACTGCAGAAATCCTGCAATGATCTTGTCCTCTCGAAATTCATGACCAACAGCACAGTAGCCACTATGTTGTAATAGCAATTTCCCATGATGAAATCTTGCAGAGACGTATTAGCCAAGCAGATTCCAAAAGAATTTTAATCAAAGTAGCTGGTTTCACATGTACCACTCTGCAAAAGGTGAAAGTTTCCTAGGATGAGGTGGTTTCTCCTTTCAGAATTACCTACAGTTCAGCTATCATCTGTACAATTCTACACGATCATAACTCAGGGTTTGCAGGAAAAATTAATGATGGAATACCATGGAAAAGGTAGCAAATTCATAGAAACTTCTAGGATAAGAGAAGCAAGACTCAACACATAGCTTTCTGTAGATTTGCCAAAGTCTAAGAGTGTACTTTCCAACATGTTTTGCTGAAATGCAGAAATAACAATAGCAAGAACTTTTGGGGACTTTCATAGATATTTAGCATTAGCGTCTAGATTTCAACAATGCCTGTGGCTTGCTGCCCCTGAAATATAGTCCTTAAAGAGAGAATCTGTCAGGGGCATCCAACAGTTCAGCTCAGTGAGAAGACATCTCATTATTACTATTCTCCCTTTGTCCAAACAGCATGTGGAATTTCAACACCTAGTTGCTAAAATGTTGAAACACCTCCTTGGTCAACTCATTATCACATTTTCTTAATAGACATGTATCTGCTCATTTTGAGATTTAAAGCTCATCTAGTCAGAAAACTAAAGAGTCCAACAATCTCTATAGGCCAGGTTCTTGATCCTTATTTAACGGGCTATGGAATAAAAGTTATTAGAAATTAGGAGGGAAAAGGTCTAGAAATGTACAAAGGGAACAAAGCTTCATCCTCATCCCTCCTCGCTTCCCCCCATCTATCTGCCCCAAATGGACAAACCTTGAGATCGCAGGGATGGTGGAGAACTTTCCTACTCCTTGATCTTCAGAGCAGTGAGGTTCTGCAGCTGACAAGGGCTGCAGGTCAAAGACTCAAAGAGGGGAGTTTGGTGACTCACCCGGGGGCGGGGCCTCGTGGGAAATCCCCAGAGACAGCTCTGTGAGGTAGTTCACTTGATATTTGCTGACCTCAAAGTCCCCTAGAGCTTCTGTCCCCACTTAATAACACACTTCATACTAAAAGCAGCCCTCTGCCGTTAGGGCATTTTTCAGATGACTTTGGCAAACAGATTTTGTCACTTAAAGTAGTTCTCCATGTCAAAGCTTTTAAGGCATCCTTAAAATATTTGAGATTTGAAGGATGAAACCCACTTCTACTAAAGAAAGGTCAGAGGCTTCCCTGGTGGCGCAGTGGTTGAGAGTCCGCCTGCCGATGCAGGGGACACGGGTTCGTGCCCTGGTCCGGGAAGATCCCACGTGCCGCGGAGCGGCTGGGCCCGTGAGCCATGGCCACTGAGCCTGCGCGTCCGGAGCCTGTGCTCCACAACCGGAGAGGCCACAGCAGTGAGAGGCCCGCGTACCGCGCAAAAAAAAAAAAAAAAAAAGGTCAGCACTCCTGTCAATTACTACCTCTTAACCCTATAATAACAGTGATGCTATAGCTATAACTTATTGACTGCAGCTGATGTACCAGGCATCAGATAAGCGACTTAGTTGCAAATGAACCCTAGGTGTTGATAGGATGTTGAAGATGCGTATGACAGTATTATGCAAATAAGATCATTGAGCTATGAGTCTAGCCAGATTATCAGCAGGACGGGGAGCCAGGATTAGAAACAAAGATGACCTGACTCCTTTTGACTGTGTTCCTTGCTATCTGGGTGAGATGGAGGAAGAAGGAGGAAGAAATGGAGGGGAACTGGAGACAACGGAAGCATAGAATTTATATGGCGGGTGACTTTATTGGGTGAAGTTAGGATCTATGAGGGCTTTTAGAAAACCATTATTTCAAATTAAAAAAAAGAAAGAAAGAATAAGAGGAGAGGAAGAGGAGGAGGTTGCTTTCAAGGTGCTAAAACTCACCCAGCACTGAATGGCTAGAAGCCCTCAGGAAGATGACCCGGGAGCCAAGAGCCAGAGTGGTTTTCAATAAAACAGATGGTTTTCTATTAGGATCCAAACAGAAGAGTTCTTTTTCCACAGGAGACAGGGTGGCTTTGTCTTGAATTGGGGGATGAAGGGGGAAGGGAGCAAATATTTATTAAACACTTGCTGTGTGCTAAGCACCTTACACATCTCCACGACTCCTATGATGCCATCAACCTCCTTAGAAACTTTCAGTGGCTCCCTGTTGTCCACAGAAGAAAACCTGGACCCTATAGTCCAGTATTCAAGGACATCCCAGATCTGACCTGAAGCTGCCTTTAAAAAACAAAACAAAACAAAACATACAGTTCACATAAATATCACCATTTTAAAGGGTACATTTCGGTGGATTTTAGTATTCACTACGTTGTGCAATCATCACCAGTATATAATTTCAAAACATTCTCATTGGTCCGAAAAGAAACCCCATATCCATTAGCAGCCACTCCTCAATCTCCCTCCCCCCAGCTGCCGGTAGCCACTAATCTGCTTTCTGTTTCAATGAATTTGCCAGTTCTGGACATTTCATATACATAGATCATACGACAGCTGGTCTTTCGTATTGGGCTTCTTTGACTTAGCATTATATTTTCAAGGTTCTTCCATGATGTAGTACATATCAGTACTTCATTCCTTTTTTAGGGCTGAATACTATTCCATTCTGTAGATTTACCACATCTTGTTCATCCATTCATCAGCTGATGGACATATGGGTCGTTGCCACTTTTTGACTATTACGAATAACACTGCTATGAAGATATGTGTACAAGTTTTTGTACGAACGTATGTTTTCAGTTCTCTTGGGTGTGGAATTGCTCCATTGTGTGGTCAGCCTGTTTCACTTTTTGAGGAATTGCCAGACTGTCTCCCACAGCAGCTGCAGCATTTTACATTCCCACCAGCAATGTACAAGGGTTTCAATTTCTCCACATCCTTGCTACCACTTGTTGGTTTTCTGTCGGGGTTTTTTTTTAACAACAACAAAAAACTTTTTTATTATAGCCATCCAAGTAGGTGTGAAGTATCTCATTGTGGTTTTGATTTGCTACCCACGCCCCAATTTCATCAACCCTCACCCGCACCCCATGTAATGGGAATAGTAGAGTATAGCACACGGTTAAGAGTCCAAGCTTTACTATCAGGCTGATTTGGATTGAATCTAGGCTCTGCCATCACGCAACCTTGGGCAAGTTTCTTCACCTCCCTAAATCTCAGTTTTTCCAACCATACCTTACAGATACAGGAACCCTGTACCCCACCCTCATTTAGTGAGGATTAAATGAAACAATGAATATGAAATGCTTCGTTCAATGCCTGGCACATAGTTCTCAAGAAAATAGTAACTGTTATTATGAGACTTATTATTTCAAAAATTTCCCTCCCCAGCCTCCCACAGTGATTGTCAGTAAAGCAACCAGGGCAAGTAGCAAGAGAGAAGGAGAAAAATGCATGGGCTATCTACAGAATTTATTCCCCAATTCTGAGCATCATCTGAGAGTCATTCTCCCTGTGATAATTGTGGGATCCCCTCCACCAACTTCAGCAGAGTTGGCCGAATAGCGGAGCATCACGCCATAGAAACCACACAGCTGCTAATTTCCTAGCACTTTCAGTGTCACCATCTAACCTCATTTAACTGTGGGACTCTGGGTTTAACATGACAGCATGACATTTAACTGGACTATATTTTTATTTCACTTACTGCTACTTGCTAATTTACATTTTGGATATTCTGTGGGCAGAGGTATTACCTCCCCTGAAAGTGATGTGTGTCCTTTCCTAGCACAGTAATTAGCTCACCTTTTGAAGCGGGGTCAATGACATAAGAGTCTTTACTGAGCTAAAAGGTTCTCAAGATTAGTTTTACCAGCCTATGGTTAAACAAAATCAGCCACTTCAGAATGATTCTACCAGAGGTTGCGCACAGCCTCATTCAGCTGTGTGAAGAGTTTTATAATGTTCACTTTTCTGCATTTTATTTGATAAAATCATGATAAGAAGCTAAGGCAAATTCTATTGCTAACTAGATGCACATGATATTCAAGCTAGCCAAAGCTGTAATACTCTTTCAGTACAATTTTCATTTGCTTTAGAATATCAATACATATCACATTGCTTTATCCATTTTAGTCTTCTAAACAGTCAAAGGCCACAAAAAAACTCACCTCTTCTAAAAAGTCTTCCCAAACTAAACAGAGATAGACCCAACAAAACATCAACACTTTAGCCGTATCAGCAATAACCTTTGTTCCATCACATTCTGAACATCTCGCTCTAAGCCAAGGAAGAGATTTTGTTTTAACGTGACTGGCTGTGGGTCTAAGATTGAAGGTCTCGAGTGAGTATAGCTTGAGGTTAAACAGCATGAAGGCTCAACTACTCTAAATAAGATAAAGACAATACTTAGAAAGGGAAACAGCCCCTCAAAATAAGCTTCCTGTAAAGTATGCTCCTTTCCTGCCAGCACACACCTTAGAGGTAATCTCACCCATGGAATGTTCACTACCTACATTTGTTATTTCCCCCAAAATGGATTCATTCAAGATGCAGTGTCCTTACCCCTCCCCCAAGCATCTATCCATCCAGCCATCCAGGTAGCAGTTGCTGTTAGGGATGGTGGATGCTTGTGATGCCAATGGGAGTCCTGACACATGGGAAGGAAGAAACTAAAAAGGAATTGGAAAAAGGAATGAGTGAGAAATCAGAGAAGAGGAAGGAGGTAGAGTGGGGCAGAGAAGGAAGCATATACTGTAAGGAAAAGTGGAATGTTAGCAGCCATCCAATTTGCTCACTTTTCCTCCCTCTTCACACTTTCTCTGTGTGATATCCACATCTATGTTAGTGACTCATAGATCTGTACCTCCAACTTCAGACCACCTCCAATCCTGCAGCTCCCAGGGCAAGAGGGCAAATGGAGGCCCGCATAGCCTATGTCCGGATATTCAGAAGTTACACATCAAGGTAAATACACTATTAAATAAACTCCATTCTACCCAGGACAGGGCCCCACAAATCAAACACACACAATGAACACACGGTGCCTCTGATCGGGGGTCTGGTGCTTCATGCTGGCATAGAGAATACATAATGCTACCAACAGTTCTATTGCCCTCGGAGATAACACTGTCTGTCCCCAGGTCAACTCCTCCCCACAGCTCTTTTCTACATCCTGAAATGCAAGGTGACGGGGTCTCTGTGCTTTTTTACTGCCAAACAGAGCAGCCTTGCCTTGGAGCACAGCGAGCATGAGCCACAGAAGTAGGGGGCTGGGAAAAGGCAAATCAAGTAATCAAATCCTGGAACTTCCATGGTGACACAGTGGTTAAGAATCCGCCTGCCAATGCAGGGCACACGGGTTCGATCCCTGGTCCAGGAAGATCCCACATGCCGTGGAGCAACTAGGCCCGTGCACCACAACTACTGAGCGCACGCTCTAGAACACACAAGCCACAACTACTGAAGCCCGTGTGCCTAGAGCAGCCCATGCTCTGCAACAAGAGAAGCCATGGCAATGAGAAGCCTGCGCACCACAACAAAGAGCAGCCCCCTCGCGGATTGATTCAAGATGGTGGAGTAGAAGGATGTGCACTCACTCCCTCTTGTAAGAGCACCAGAATCACAACTAACTGCTGAACAATCACTGACAGGAAGATAGTGGAACTCACCAAAAAAGATACCCCACATCCAAAGAAAAAGGAGAAGCCACAATGAGATGGTAGGAGGGGCTCAGTCACAATAAAATCAAATCCCATAACTGCTGGGTAGGTGACTCAAACTGGAGAACACTTATACCACAGAAGTCCCCCAACTGCAGTGAAGGTTCTGAACCCCATGTCAGGCTTCCCAACCTGGGAGTCCGGCAACAGGATGAGGAATTCCTAGAGGATCAGACTTTGAAGACCAGTGGGACTTGATTGCAGGACTTTGACAGGACTGGGGAAACAGAGACTCCACTCCTGGAGGGCACACACAAAGTAGTATGTGAATCGGGACCCAGGGGAAGGAGCAGTGATCCCATTGGAGACTGAACCAGACCTACCTGCTAGTGTTGGAGGGTCTCCTGCAGAGGTGGGGGGGTGGCTGTGGCTCACCATGGGGACAAGGACACTGGCAGCAGAAGTTCTGGGAAGTACTCCTTGGCGTGAGCCCTTCCAGTGTGCGCCATTAGCCCCACCAAAGAACCGGGTAGGCTCCAGTGTTGGGTCACCTCAGGCCAAACAACCAACAGGGAGGGAACCCAGCCCCACCCATCATCAGAGAAGTGGATTAAAGTTTTACAGAGCTCTGCCCACCAGAGCAACAGTCACCTCTACCCACCACCAGTCCCTCTCATCAGGAAGCTTGCACAAGCCTCTTAGATAGCCTCATCCACCAGAGGGCAGACAGAAGAAGCAAGAAGAACTACAATTCTGCAGCCTGTGGAAGGAAAACCACATTCACAGAAAGATAGACAAAATGAAAAGGCAGAGGACTTTGTACCAGATGAAGGAACAAGATAAAACCCCAGAAAAACAACTAAATGAAGTGGAGATAGGCAACCTTCCAGAAAAAGAATTCAGAATAATGATAGTGAAGATGATCCAGGACCTCGGAAACAGAATGGAGGCAAAGGACTTCCCTGGTGATGCAGTGGTTAAGAATCCATCTGCCAATGCAGGGGGCACGGGTTCGAGTCCTGGTACAGGAAGATCCCACAGGCCGCAGAGCAACGAACCCTGTGCACCACAGCTACTGAGCCTGCACTCTGGAGCCCTCGAGCCACAACTACTGAGCCCATGTGCCACAACTACTGAGCCCACAAGCCTAGAGCCTTTGCACCATAACAAGAGAAGCCACCGCAGTAGGAAGCCCATGCACTGCAACCAAGTTGGCCCCCACTCACCGCAACTAGAGAAAGCCTGTGCACAGCGACGAACACACAACGCAGCCAAAAATAAAAAAATTAAAAGAATGGAGGCAAAGATCGAGAAGATGCAAGGAATGTTTAAAAAGACCTAGAAGAATTAAAGAACAAGCACCTAGAAGAATGAAAGAACAAACAAACAGAGATGAATAGCACAATAACTGAAATGAAAAATACACTAGAAGGAATCAATAGCAGAATAACTGAGACAGAAGAATGGATAAGTGACCTGGAAGAGAGAATGGTGGAATTCACTGCCACAGAACAGAATAAAGAAAAAAGAATGAAAAGAAATGAAGACAGACTAAGAGACCTTTGGGACAACATTAAACGCAACAACATTCGCATTATAGGGGTCCCAGAAGGAGAAGAGAGAGAGAAAGGACCAGAGAAAATATTTCAAGAGATTATAGTCAAAAACTTCCCTAACATGGGAAAGGAAATAGCCACCCAAGGCCAGGAAGTGCAGAGAGCCCCATACAGGATAAACCCAATGAGAAACATGCCGAGACACATAGTAATCAAATTGGCAAAAATTAAAGACAAAGAAAAATTATTGAAAGCAGCAAGGGAACAGGATAAATAACATACAAGGGAACTCCCATAAGGTTAACAGCTGATTTCTCAGCAGAAACTCTACAAACCAGAAGGGAGTGGCATGATATACTTAAAGTGATGAAAGGGAAGAACCTACAACCAAGATTACTCAACCCAGCAAGGATCTCATTCAGATTTGATGGAGAAATCAAAAGCTTTACAGATAAGCAAAAGCTAAGAATTCAGCACCACCAAACCAGCTCTATAACAAATGCTAAAGGAACTTCTCCAAGTGGGAAACACAAGAGAAGAATAGGACCTACAAAAACAAACCAAAAACAGTTAAGAAAATGGTCATAGGAACATACATATTGATAATTACCTTAAATGTGAATGGATTAAATGCTCCAACCAAACAACACAGGCTTGCTGAATGGATACAAAAACAAGAACCGTCTATATGCTGTCTACAAGAAACCCACATCAGACCTAGGGATACATACAGACTGAAAGTGAGGGGATGGAAAAAGATATTCCATGCAAATAGAAATCCAAAGAGAGCTGGAGTAGCAGTACTCATATCAGATAAAATAGATTTTAAAATAAAGAATCTTACAAGAGACAAGGAAGAACACTACATAATGATCAAAGGATCAATCCAAGAAGAAGATATAACAATTATAAATATACATACACCCAACATAGGAGCACCTCAATACATAAGGTAACTGCTAAGAGCTGTAAAAGAGAAAATCAACAGTAACACAATAATACTGGAGGACTTTAACATCTCACTTACACCAATGGACAGATCATCCGAAATGAAAATAAATAAGGAAACAGAAACTTTAAATGACACAATAGACCACATAGATTTAATTGATATTTATAGGACATTCCATCCAAAAACAGCAGATTACACTTTCTTCTCAAGTGCGCATGGAACATTCTCCAGGATAGATCACATCTTGGGTCACAAATCAAGCCCAGTAAATTTAAGAAAATTGAAATCATATCAAGCATCTTCTCTGACCCCAGCGCTATGAGATTAGAAATCAATTACAGGGGAAAAAACGTAAAAAACACAAGCACATGGAGGCTAAACAATACATTACTAAATAACCAAGACATCACTGAAGAAATCAAAGAGGAAATCAAAAAATACCTAGAGACAAATGACAATGAAAACACGATGATCCTAAATCTATGGGATGCAGCAAAAGCAGCTCTAAGAGGGATGTGTATAGCTATACAAGCCTACCTCAAGAAACAAGAAAACTCTCAAATAAACAATCTAACCTTACACCTAAAGAAACTAGAGAAAGAAGAAAAAACAAAACCCAAAGTTGGCAGAAGGAAAGAAATCATAAAGATCAGAGCAGAAATAAATGAAATAGAAACAAAGAAAACAACAGTAAAGATCAATAAAACTAAAAGCTGGTTCTTTGAGATGATAAACAAAATTGATAAACCATTAGCCAGACTCATCAAGAAAAAGAGAGAGAGGACTCAAATCAATAAAATTAGAAATGAAAAAGGAGAAGTTACAAGAGACACCACAGAAATACAAAGCATCCTAAGAGACTACTACAAGCAACTCTATGCCAATAAAATGGATAACCTGGAAGAAATGGACAAATTCTTAGAAAGGTATAACCTTCCAAGACTGAACCAGGAATAAATAAAAATATGAACAGACAAATCACAAGGAGTGAAGTTGAAGCTGTGATTAAAAATCTTCCAATAAACAAAAGTCCAGGACCAGATGGCTTCACAGGTGAATTCTATCAAACATTTAGAGAAGAGCTAACACCCATCCTTCTCAAACTCTTCTAAAAAATTGCAGAGGAAGGAACACTCCCAAACTCATTCTACGAGGTCACCATCACCCTGATACCAAAACCAGACAAAGATGTCACAAAAAAAGAAAATTACAGACCAATATCACTGATGAATATAGATGCAAAAATCCTCAACAAAATACTAGCAGACAGAATCCAACAGCACATTAAAAGGATCATACACCATGATCAAGTGGGATTTATCCCAGGGATGCAAGGATTCTTCAATATATGCAAATCAATCAATGTGATACACCATATTAACAAATGGAAGAATAAAAACCATATGATCATCCCAATAGATGCAGAAAAAGCTTTTGACAAAATTCAACATCAATTTATGATAAAAACTCTCCAGAAAGTGGAGTGGGCATAGAGGCAACCTACCTCAACATAATAAAGGCCATATATGGCAAACCCACAGCAAACATCATTCTCAATGGTGAAAAACTGAAAGCATTTCCTCTAAGATCAGGAACGAGAGAAGGATGTCCACTCTCACCACTATTATTCAACATAGTTTTGGAAGTCCTAGCCATGGCAATCAGAGAAGAAAAAGAAAAAAAAGAAATACAAATTGGAAAAGAAGAAGTAAATCTGTCACTGTTTGCAGATGACATGATACTTTACATAGAGAATCCTAAAGATGCCACCAGAAAACTGCTAGAGCTAATCAATGAATTTGGCAAAGTTGCAGGATACAAAATTAATGCACAGAAATCTCTTACATTCCTATACACTAACGATGAAAAATCTGAAAGAGAAATTAAAGAAACACTCTCATGTACCACTGCAACAAAAAGAATAAAATACCTAGGAATAAACCTATCTAGGGAGACCAAAGACGTGTATGCAGAAAACTATAAGACACTGATGAAAGAAATTAAAGATGATACCAACAGATGGAGAGATATATTATGTTCTTGGATTGGAAGAATGAATATTGTGGAAATGACTCTACTACCCAAAGCAATCTACAGATTCAGTGCAATCCCTATCAAATCGCCAATGGCATTTTTTATGGAACTAGAATAAAAAATCTTAAAATTTGTATGGAGACACAAAAGACCCTGAATAGCCAAAGCGGTCTTGAGGGCAAAAAACGGAGCTGGAGGAATCAGACTCCCTGACTTCAGACTATACTACAAAGCTACAGTAATCAAGACAATATGGTACTGGCACAAAAACAGAAATACAGATCAATGTAGCAAGATGGAAAGCCCAGAGATAAACCCACACACCTATGGTCAACTAATCTAGGACAAAGGAGGCAAGGATATACAAAGGAGAAAAGACAGTCTCTTCAATAAGTGGTGCTGGGAAAATTGGACAGCTATATGTAAAAGAATGAAATTAGAACACTCCCTAACACCATACACAAAAATAAACTCAAAATGGATTAGAGACCTAAATGTAAGACCAGACACTATAAAACTCTTAGAGGAAAACATAGGAAGAACACACTTTGATATAAATCACAGCAAGATCTTTTTTGACCCACCTCCTAGAGTAATGGAAACAAAAACAAAAATAAAGAAATGGGACCTCATGAAACTTAAAAGCTTTTGCACAGCAAAGGAAGCCATAAGCAAGACAAAAATATAACCCTCAAAATGGGAGAAAACATTTGCAAACGAATCAACAGACAAAGGATTAATCTCCAAATTATATAAACAGCTCATGCAGCTCAATATTTAAAGAACAAACAACCCAATCCAAAAATGGGCAGAAGACCTAAATAGACATTTCTCCAAAGAAGACATACAGGTGGCCAAAAACACATGAAAAGCTGCTCAACATTTCTAATTATTAGAGAAATGCAAATCAAAACTACAATGAGGTATCCCCTCACACCAGTTAGAATGGGCATCATCAGTAAATCTACAAACAACAAATGCTGGAGAGGGTGTGGAGAAATGGAACCCTCTTGCACTGTTCGTGGGAGTGTAAATTTATATAGCCACTGTGGAGAGCAGTATGGAGGTTCCTTAAAAAACTAAAAATAGGGCTTTCCTGGTGGTGCAGTGGCAAAGAATCCGCCTGCCAATGCAGGGGACACGGGTTCGAGGCCTGGTCCAGGAAGATCCCACATGCCGCGGGGCAAGTAAGCCCGTGCGCCACTACTACTGAGCCTGCGCTGTAGAGCCTGCGCTGTAGAGCCCGCAAGCCACAACTACTGAGCCCGTGTGCCACAACTACTGAAGCCCACGCTCCTAGAACCCGTTGCCCACAACAAAGAGAAGCCACCGCAATGAGAAGCCCATGCACCGCAATGAAGAGCCAACGCAGCCAAAAATAAATAAATAAATTTTAAAAAACCCCAAAAACTAAAAGTAGAATTACCATATGACCCAGCAATCCCAATACTGGGCATATACCCAGAGAAAACCATAATTCAAAAAGACAGGGCTTCCCTGTTGGCGTAGTGGTTGAGAGTCCACCTGCCGATGCAGGGGATGCAGGTTCGTGCCCCGGTCCGGGAAGATCCCACATGCCGTGGAGCAGCTGGGCCCGTGAGCCATGGCCGCTGAGTTGCGCGTCTGGAGCCTGTGCTCCGCAACAGGAGAGGCCACAACAGTGAGAGGCCCGCGTACCGCAAAAAAAAAAAAAAAAAAAAAAAAAAAAGACATATGCACCCCAATGTTCACAGCAGCACTATTTACAATAGCCAGGTCATGGAAGCAACCTAAATGCCCATCTGCAGATGAATGTATAGAAGATGTGGCACATATATACAATGGATTATTACTCAGCCATAAAAAGGAACAAAATGGGTCATTTATAGAGACGTGGATGGATCTAGAGACTGTCATACAGAGTGAAGTAAGTCAGAAAGAGAAAAACAAATATCGTATACTAACACATATATGTGGAACCTAGAAAAATGGTACAGATGAACCGGTTTGCAGGGCAGAAATTGAGACACAGATGTAGAGAACAAACGTATGGACACCAGGGGGGAAAGTGGCAGGGGTGCTAGTGGTGGGATGAACTGGGAGATTGGGATTGACATGTATACACTAATATGTATAAAATGGATAACTAATAAGAACCTGTTGTATAAAAAAATAAATAAAATAAAATTCAAAATGAAAAAAAGAGTATCCCCCTCTTGCCACAACTAGAGAAAGTCTGCACGCAGCAATGAAGACGCAATGCAGCCAAAAAAAAAAAAAAACCTGGAAAAAATAAAAATCAACATGAGATTTAAAAAAAAAATTAATCAAATCCCTCTCAGAGGCCTAGGATGCGATAAATTCTTGCATAATCTGTTATTATGCAGGAACATTCTGGAAACTGTAGCTTCCCAGGAGTCCCAAGTGTCTATTATCTTGATGCTACTTATGCTCCCTTTTGTGGTTTTGGAAGTCCTTGTGAATTACCATGGAATTCAAAATAGTTGCACAAGAAATCTGAGGAAGGCTTTGCAATATTAAATGATTCATCTGACAGTTAAATCTCCACATATGTAGGAAGTAGCATGAGAACTGTAATAGTGGTTCTTTACAGGAATTAACTAGAGGGACATTGAACCCCAGAATGGCAAACAGTTTTAATTTTTATAAAAGTATTTAATAAAATTTAATTAAATTTCACAAAATAAAAAGGTCAGATATATTTAAACAAACTAGATATTTGATTTTTATCAAGTATACTATTTTAATTTTATAGATAATTTTGAAACATTCAGAAGAAAAATACTTTTTTTCTGGCTGCACCATGCAGCTTGCGGGATCTTAGTTCCCCCACCCGGGATTGAACCTGCACCCTCAGCAGTGAAAGTGTGGAGTCCTAACCACTGGACCGCCAGGGAAGTCCCAGAAAAATAACTTTAAAACAACATGAAAAAATTTTAACTTAATTTAATTTAATATTATGGACCAAATATATACTAATTTATGAACTGTGTGTCTTCACCACCCATGCAAACATTTCTAGGCCATCAAAGAACGTAGACACCTGTAATAATTAAATCCAGTCATCTTTGATATTTTCGTACCTTTGTCACATAAAAGCAATTTTTCTTTATTTTGTTATTTTGAAGATTTCTCTGTTGAAGTGGAAAAGAACACATTCAACACTGGCTGGGTTTGCCACTTATTTAGATGTAGGGTGTATGAGCCCCATTTCTACACTTGCTCAAGGCCCACAAGTGGTAGTGAATGTGTTGAGAGGCACATAGTAGGCAGTCAAGAAACCTTTCTTGAATGAATGGAGTGATTGAATGAATGAGTGAATGAATCAATGAATAACTCCAGTCTCAGAGTCTGCCTACTTCTTCACGACCTAAAGTTTTACTTCTCCCCCTCTTCCTTGGGAAATCGTTCTGGTGTGTAAACCCCAGCCAAAGCTGTACGGCTTTCCTTTCTCACATTTGCTTTTCTGCAAATGGCTCACATTTGCTGAGGGTTTACTACCTGCGAGGCACTGCTTTATGTTTACATAGTCCCCTAAATTATACCTCACAGCACCCTTCATCCCTAGGGCACGAGAAGCTGGGTAGCCTGCCCAGTGTCCCCTGGCTGGAAAGGAACCGAGAAAGGGTTCAAACTCAGCTGTTTGGCTCTGCAGCCCATGCTCCTATCAAGGACTCTTAACCTTTAATCTTGTAGACCTGACGCTTGTGGTGTCCCACAGAATGATGTTCTTAAGTTTGTAAATATAATACAAAGGATTACAAAGGAGACCGATTGTATTGAAATATACTTACCAAATATTTAAAAACCGATTTGTGATGTAGTAATACATGGACTTCTTCATGATCACATACCTTCAAATTCACCTTTGGGTAAATGGTATTTGGGGATATCTGCAAGAACCGTAATGTGATATGAAAACTAATTTCTATTGGTGCAACACCACAGGTACTGTTTCTTTGTCTATGTTTGTGAATTTTTTAATTCAAAATTGAAGGCTAGGGCTTCCCTGGTGGCGCAGTGGTTGAGAGTCCGCCTGCCGCTGCAGGGCACACGGGTTTGTGCCCCGGTCCGGGAAGGTCCCACATGCCGCGGAGCGGCTGGGCCCGTGAGCCATGGCCGCTGAGCCTGCGCGTGCGGAGCCTGTGCTCCGCAACGGGAGAGGCCACAACAGTGAGAGGCCCGCGTACTGCAAAAAAAAAAAAAAAAAAAATTGAAGCCTAGGTTTCCATTAGAGATTAGTGAAAATGAAAGATGTAGTTGTCCCCATCCAAATTCACACATCCCTGAACTTTGTGCCCCTTGGGCATCTGCAGAGCTCCACATCACAACCCCTGTACCAAGTCCCTTTGTTGCCTTTCAGGCCAAGATAAATGTCTTGTTTTGAGACAGGTACTCAAAGCTTAAATAGGTTTAGCTCTGGGAATCTGCTCTGACTCTAAGAAGAGCCATTTGCACTTTATTTTTTTCAAATCCTTCCATGAAATCCTGTCACTGTATCTCAAGGCAAAAACTTTAACTATACAATTTCTAGCCCTCATCTTCTTCAACAAGATGGTATATCTTTATGGCATATCATTTTCTCTGTTCCTCTCCTGTGATCCCATCACCACTGAATTTAAACAGATTGCAACTATTGATAAATAAATGTTTTCTAATCTTAATAATAGTAAATACTTACGGGTGGCTTCCTGCATTGCAGTAGTGTTTCAGCACATTATTTTATGTAGCCTCTTACCAATTCTAGGAGGTAAGAACTAATGTAACTCTTCTAATGCTAAAGAAACAGAAGCTGAGAGAGTTCAAGTAACAGCCAAGTATTAATGGCAGCATTTGAGTATTTATTCTAGGCCAATGTTCTAGCTCTGTCTTTATAAACTCTTTTAATCCTTATGAGAACACTTTGAAGTTATCCCTGTTCTATAGGTGGGGAACCCAAGGCATGAAGGATAAGTAATTTGCTCAGGATCACTTAGCTAGCATGGGGCAGATCTGGGCTGGACCCCAGACAGGCCACACTCAGAGCAAATATCAATACTTTCCCACCACTCATGCTGCCACATTTAAGGAACGAGGAAGCCAGGGATGGAATGAAGTCTCATTCCAAGGTTGCCTTAACATTTGGCCACCGGTTGTGACTAACTCAGGAACTGCCCGTAATGGAACTACTCATTCCTGTGAATGAATAAAAAGATGTGTTGACTCAGCAACCAAGACTGAGACAGTCAACTCAGTGGTTTGAGAGCTGAGTCGAAAACCACAATCTCATATACGTGAATGATTGCCAAGAAACTGACAGTTTAAACTTTGAGAAGTGTTACAAAGAGTGAAATCAATAGCCCATAGTAGCCACTTTTTAGATAGAGCCAAACCGAAATAATAATAGTAACAAAATTCAAAAATTTTTTAAAGTTAAGAGCTTGTCATCAAAAACTATTAAGTAAACAAGTGTTCTGTATTTTTAAATTCTGCTGGAGAGAGTTGCCATGAGCCACTAAGGGTTGGGCTGCAAATGACAACTGTTGCCACAGCAATATCACTCCAACAAGCAACGTGACCTTGAAGTTTATGACTTAGAGCTAAAGGTCAAATTCTGCCTGTAGGGTATTGGCTCCCTGCCCCTAGCGTTCCCTTTAGCCATGGGGAAGGTAGGGGTTTTAAAATGTATCTGATTATCTCATACACTCAACTTTTGTCAACTAACATTCAAATATTTTTCCTGCAAATAAAAAGGACAACATCAGGAGATGGATTTTGTTTCCTTCCTAAATTTATTTTTATAATTTTTATTGGAGTATAATTGATTTAAAATGTTGTGTTAGGGACTTCTCTGGTGGCACAGGGGTCGAGAATCCACCTGCCGATGCAGGGGACACGGGTTCGATCCCTGGTCTGGAAAGATCCCACGTGCCGCGGAGCAACTAAGACTGTGGGCCACAACTACTGAGCCTGCACTCTAGAGCCCACGAGCCACAAATACTGAGCCCGTGTGCCACAACTACTGAAGCCCGCATGCCTAGAGCCCGTGCTCCACAACAAAGAGAAGCCTCCACAATGAGAAGCCTGCACACCCCAACAAAGAGTAGCCCCCGCTCGCCCCAAAGAGAAAGCCCACGCAAGTAACAAAGACCCAACACAGCCAAAAAACAAAAAAATGTTGTGCTAGTTTCTGCTATACAACAAAATGAATGAATTAAACATACACAGATATCCACTCTTTAATAGATTCTTTTTCCATATAGATCATTGCAGAGTATTGAGGAGTTCCCTGTGTCATACAGTAGGTCCTTATTAGTTATCTATTTTATGTATAGTAATGTACATATGTCCATCCCAATCTCCCAGTTTATCCCTCTCCCCCTTCTCCCTGGTAACCATAAATTTGTTTTCTACATCTGTGACTCTATTTCTGTTTTCTACATAAGTTAATTTGTACCATTTTTTTAGATTCCACATGTGATATCATAGATCTTTCTCTGTCTGACTTATTTCACTCAGTATGACAACCTCTAGGTCGGCCCATGTTTCTGCAAATGACATTATTATTATATTTTGTTCTTTTTTATGGCTGAGTAATATTCCCTGGTGGTCCAGTAGTTAGGACTCCATGCTTTCATTGCCAAGGGTATGGGTTCAGTCCCTGGTCAGGGAACTAAGATCCTGCAAACAGCGCAGCATGGCCAATAAATAAATAAATCAATCAAAAGCGCATTCCCTCCGAACTTTTTTTTTTTTTTTTGTGGTACGTGGGCCTCTCACTGTTGTGGCCTCTCCCGTTGCGGAACACAGGCTCCGGACGTGCAGGCTCAGCGGCCATGGCTCATGGGCCCAGCCGCTCCGCGGCATGTGGGATCTTCCCGGACCGGGGCACGAACCCACGTCCCCTGCATCGGCAGGCGGACTCTCAACCACTGCGCCACCAGGGAAGCCCCCTCCGAACTTTTTAAGAGCAGTCAGTATTATCTACCAAATAATTCCACTCACTGGAGTGATGTCAATCCATTTCTTCCTCCAAGAAATCTACCTCCCCGTCTTCTGGGTTTCCATTCTAATGGAAGATCCCTGCATTAACCATTGGTTTTCACTAAGATTTTTTCAGTGAAATGTCGCCGCACTAAATAACAGTTCCAACGTATGTGTGTGCAAACTGTGAATACTTTATATATGCCTACTGGGTCTATCCCATCCAAGCCATCTCCAAGTTTCCTTGTTACTGTCGTTATTCTCCATCCCTTATCGATTTAATAAATTCAATCCAACAAGCATTTCTTGAATGTCTAATGTAAGTGTGTCATGATCTAACCCCCTACCTTCTCCTGCTTTAAGTCCCACCACTCCCCTCTGGTCTGACTCCCTTGCTGTTTTTTAACATACTAAACACACTTCTGCTTCAGGGCCTTTACGCTGCTCCCTCATCTAAAATCTCTTCCTCCTGCTTTCTATATGACTTCATTTTACTCAGGTTTCCTCCTCAGGAAAAAAAAAAAAAAAAAAGGCTTCCTTGACCACTCTCTATTCCCTGTCATTCTCCATCTCCTTTGGAGGACATTGTTTTTTCACTGCTGTGTTCATGGCACCCAGAGTAGGACTGTGCACGTGACAGGCCCTCAGTAAGTGCTTCTTGAATGAGTTTTGCTGTTTTGTGAGGCATAGAAAGATAAGGAACCATCCCAATAGCTTTTACAACCTAGAGAGGGAGGAAGAAGTTTATGCACATTAGGTAAGGCCACACAGCCTTATAGATTCTATATTAGGAGGACAAAGTACTATGGGAATATAGAGAAAGTTTCCTGGAGGGATTGGCACTGCGACTGGGTTTTGCAGGATGGATAATGCATTGAAAGTATAGTACAGAAGCATAGGGGCATTCCAGTTAAGAGGGAGAAGCATGAAGCTTGAAGAAGGCAAATACAGGGTATGTTCAAGGAACAGATAAAGTGAGCGAGGGAGAGTAAGAGGTCAGAATGTGGCAGATCAGGCAGAAAAGAAGTTTGAACCACAGTGTGGAGGGATTTGAATGTCATTGGCAAACCTCCTATTGATTTTAATCCCCTACATAGTGGCGCGCTGCCAGTCCGCAGATCCACAGAATGTTGCAGACATGCAAAAGGTCTCCAGGTTCTCACCCTGGTGCAGCCACAGTTTAACAATCTGTGGAGTACGTGGGCCTCAAGAAAAGAAAGGGATACAAGATGCAGTCAACAGGTAGGGAGTCAGGAAAGTTCTGCTAGGTTCAAATGTGTGTTGCTGGGTGGAATGTTGATTACTTTGCACGTTGAGAGAAACGTTGGCATAGCTCCTGGATTATATGAAGACATTACTGAAGCAGAATTAAAGAACTACAACAGGAAATAACAAAAAGGGACTCAACATTTCAATTCCTTTGAGCTTAGCGTTTTAGGTAAGAGAGATCTAGGGCCTCACCAAGCTACGGACAGGCATTACTATTCACATTTTACAACTGAAAAGGGTTTTTTAAAGCTTTGATAACCCATATTGAAACCCTAATCAGATCTTACTCTACTTCCAGAAATAAGGTGCCAGTAAGAGCAGAGCACAGCAGCAGCTGTTTTCCGGGAGAAATGAGAAACAACGGAGCCCACGGCAGAGCCTTGTTTTCCCACAGGGCTCTGCAGGTTTTCCAATAAGTTATCAATGAGGTGATGAATACACAGGATGCTGCAGAGCCTGGGTTTTGATTCTTCAAAACACCCATGGCTCCAGAGACCGGGGACAGGGTCAGTGTCGTTCCCTCGCGCATCCACCGCCCTCTGCCACCAATCGGCCACCGGAGCCAATCTGGGACGAGGAGGTGGGGAGCGTCGATTTCCTGCCTCCCCCTCCCAGAGCGCAACCTTCCCCAGAAGTCCGCAAGGTCGTTAAGGGGCAGCGACCCCAACGTGACTGGCCGCGTGGTTCAGGGCCCGTTCTCGCCGCCCACAAGGAGTGGGCCTGAGGGGTCACGTCGCGCAGCTGCTAGAGCTGGCCATGAACTCACACAGCGTCCCACCTCCGAGCCGCGTGCCGCCCCCGCCTCCTCGCGCCCGACCCGCCCCGACCCGCCCACTGCGGTGCGGCTCAACCAATCCAGGCGCAGCACGACCAGGCCGACGGAAGTGGGTCTGACGTCACTGCGGGTCAGCCGGCCCGTTTCCGGCGCTCGGCTGGCCGTGGGAGTTGTGCGTCGTGGCCCGCGGCTGGGGGGGGCTTTTCACACGGGGTGGGAGCAGAGGCGAAGGTATCCTCCGGGCCCTCACAGACCTCGGTGTCAGAATTTCCCCCTTTGAGCCAGCGCTGCTTCAAATGTCAGGGCTCGCCCACTCTTCTCCGGTCTCGCCAGCCTAACCTTTTGGGGGCTTGTAGGGGAAATTCGCAGTTCCTGTCGGACCTCTCTAGGGAGTGCCCTGAACCCAGCCTTTACTGGATATTGAAAAAATGCATTTATTTGATGCCAAACAAATGGGTTCTTTATGCCCAGTAACTGCAATTAGAGCTTCCATCCCCCCAACCTTCCCCCGCCTTTCAGTGAAGAGAAAGCAGGTGAAAATAAAATGACGTGGGAAATAAGATTAAAATAGGAACAAGAAATTGGTTGAAATCACATCGTGAACTTCAGTATTCTACAAATGTAAAGTATTAATCTATAGCCATAGTCAAAGAAAGGAAGGAACGTCTTACAGGGTGAAATCAGGATAACACCTGCAAGAATTTATCAAACACCTGCTATGCGCCAGAGGCTGCAATAGATGCTAGGGATTCAGCAGTGACCAAGACAGGAAGGTCCTATCATGGCGTTCACAGGATTAAAGGGAGACATAATAAATAAGTAAACAAAAGATAAGAAAATGCTGAATAAGTGCTATCAATGAAATAAAAGGATACATTCATAGAAAGTGAGTGTTATTAAGCAAGATGTAAGTGACCCATGAAAAAATAATAAATAACCTGGCAGCGGCTTCTTTGCTATTTATTGTGATATGGCTACTTCCAGGAAGTTGCTTTGTAGAACCAGTATCAGAAGGGCCATGGTTCGCTGTTGGCTAATGTAGGGGCCGCAAAAACTTTACCTTCTTAAGGCCTCTGGCTGGACCTGAGAATTAAATTGACATTAAGATTTAGAAAAAGCATGCAAATTAATATAAACTTTACCATGACCTGGGAGATTTTGTAAGGAATTGGAAGACCCAAAGAAGAAATAAAACCCAGGTGTATATACACTGGGTTGAGCAAAAAGTGGGAATTGTGGGAAAGTAGAAGAAAATGGGGGAAATTAGAGGAAGTTGAGAGTTATTTTAACAAAGTCTCTTTGTACAAATTCTAACAGACCCTTCTCCCTCTCTGGTGATAAGAATGTTTCTTTCTTCTTGGTATAGGGAGGGAAGTTCCTACATAAGAGCGTCATTTGCTTTGGGGAAGGAAAAATGGGAATCAGAGTGCTGATTGTTTTTCATATGCCTTTAACTCAAAATAATCGATATGCTAAAGTGGCATACTTGGAGGTGGCACATCCTAAAGTCCTTCACTAACATTAGCAACACCATTTCTCCACTGTTGGATTGTGAGCTCCACAAGGCAGCTCAAGATCTCTTAAATAAATGTTTCAACAGCTGCAAGAAACTGACAATTTTAAGCTCCTCGAAAACAGGGAGAGTCTTTTAGTATGTACTTGCTCCAATGCCTAAAGACTTGTCAAATGTTGAATTAAAAATGCAGTGGATAGGATGGCATTGTTCTACCTGGAAAAAGGGACTGAACTAAGGGATGTCTTCATTTCCAGTACTAGAGCAAGGTTTTTTGGTAAGTGGTTTAATTTTTTGGCTTAGTTTTGTAAATGTGTGATGAGAAATAGGTATGAACTCTAAGGTTGAAAGAGTGTTGAGTTGCTGACTTATTAATAAGTAATATTGATAGAGTCTATGGTGGGTAGAGTATGAAATCTGGCATCAGAATATCTGAATTGGACCAAGACTCTGCAGGACCTTATACAGTCACTTCACCCCTCTGGACCTCAACCTCTGCATCTGTGAAATGAAAACTATGTTAATACCTGCCAGGAAGTCTATATATAATGTCTAAAACAAACACGTGAGAAGTAACAGTATTAGCGTATTGTTTTAAAATAGAGATAATTACCAGAAGAAATCATTTAAAGAGCTGAAAATATTTGCCTCTGGAGAGCAGGGCTGAGGAGTATGAAGGACAGAGTCAGAAGGCTGCTGTTTTTTCCTGATGAGCCTTTGAAGGCAGTCATCAGTGGGCTATCACTGTGCAACAAAATCTGGGTACTGCATTCTGTTCCCTGGGGGGCAGTCTCTTCCTATGGCAAGGCCAAAGTACAAGCGAGCAAACCTAATCCTCAGGTCGGTGCTTTTCAAGGCTTTGATCAGGTCGTGTCTGTTGGACAAAGCAAGGACAAACCCAAAGTCAAGGGGCTGCAGGTGGAGAGGAAAGAGGGAATATTTCTGAAAAATAATCCAATCTACCCTAAGTAATAATTTGGGTTTTTAAAACTGTACGTAATGTATTCATTTGGCAAAAATTCACACTGACTCAGGTCCATTTCAGCTCCTGATGGTGATGCAGATGTCTCAGGAGTGTTAACTCAGATTCTTTCTCTCTCTCTTTTACTGAACCTTTGTCTTGCCATTTTTATTCTGTCCTGGTTGTCTCATGCTGTGGCAGGTATGGTTGTCTCCTTACAAGAGTTTACCATGGGCTCTAGAGCAAAACAGCCCGTCTTCTCTTAGTTTTCCTTCTATCCACCTAAATCCCTCCTTGGTTCTTTTTTTTTTAATATATAACGTATTTTTTTTTTGGCTGCATTGGGTCTTCATTGCTGTGTGCAGGCTTTCTCTAGCTGCAGTGAGCAGGGGCTACTCTTCGTTGCGGTGCTCAGGCTCTAGATGCGCGGGCTTCAGTAGTTGTAGCACACGGGCTCAGTAGTTGTGGCTCTCGGGCTTGGTTGCTCCACGGCATGTGGGATCTTCCCAGACCAGGGCTTGAACCCACGTCCCCTGCATCGGCAGGGGGATTCTTAACCACTGCGCCACCAGGGAAGTCCCTTCCTTTGTTCTTGAAGTGTGTCTGACCACTTGTCTCCTCTCCTTCTTTGTCTCTATTTCCCACACCCCTTCAAAATTAAAAGGGGGCAACTTTTGCCTGCTTTCTTCACAAAGAGCCAAAGGTGAAGTCATTCCAGAACTCCCCAAACATTTTCTTCTTAAAATGCAAAATGACTGGAGGCACTTAAATTTTTTGCATGAGTGCAGTGCTGCATAAATTAATATAGTTACAATTTTTAAAAATTAAATAAAAACCAGTCACCACCATTGTAAGGATAACATGAAATATATGAAAGTGTTCTGCAAATAAAAATGGCATGTTATTTCTTGAAAAGAAACAGGTTTTTAATATCTAAATCAAAACTTTAAAAACACTGACATTTAAAAATACTGTTTGATCTCATACATTAATGGTGAGAATGCTAAGTGATTCAACTTGTACGGAGTCGCTCAAATTTATTTCCCACTTCTGGGAATTTATCCTCCAGTTATCCTTGCACAAGTAGGACATATGAACATGGTCAGTCAATGCAGTGCTTTTGGCAGAAAACGACTCGAAATAACCTAAGTGTTAACGATAGGGCACCAGTAAATAATCTACGAAACGTGTCCACAATGGCATACTATTTATCCGTGGGGAAAAAAATGAGGAACTTCTTGATATGGAAAATCTTCAAGATATTCTTAATATGGTAGTGGCAGCAGGTAGGGAAGTGCAGAACAATATAGAGTCTGCTACATTTCTATGAGAAAGAAGGAAAATAATAGTATATATTGGTATTTGCTTGTGCATGCATAAATAATGGAAGGATGCCCAAGAAACTAAGAACATTGTTACCTAGGAGGTGGGAATGGAACTGGATGGGGACCCGGATAGGAGTTGTCTGTTCAGTGTAACCATATCATTTTGGATTCTGAAACCAGTAAAAGTATCACTAACCAGACTTTTAACAACATAATTTGAGATTGTTGACCTTAAAACAAATAAAATAGTAAGACCTTTAGCTAGCCAAGATGAGTTTACTTGGGAATAGCAGAGGAATTGCAATTCAGGACAAGCCAACTATGGTGAAAACCACAGGCAAGTTCAAGGAGGCCAACGGAAGGTCAGTTTTTACTAGATTCTGAAGGAAATTGGGGAGGGCTGTGGCAGGTTTTTTATTGGCTGCAATTATAGGCAGCTTGTTGCTGTGCCAGAAGGAAATTTTCTTTCTTTCCCTGGGGCCTGTAAGATGCAGTGAGTGATACGTGTGTTAGAACCCTCCCTTCATGGTTTCCCCAGCCCATTTTGATTTAGGTTTCCTTTGTGCATTTTCACAAGATTGTAATTTCAATAAATTAATTAATCAAATACAGACATACTTCATTTTATCGCACTTCACTTTATTGTGCTTCGTAGACATTTCATTTCTTACAAATAGAAAGTTTGTGGCAACCCTGCATCAAGCAAGTCTACCAGCACCATTTTTCCAACAGCGCTTGCTCCCTTCGTGTCTGTGGCACATTTGGGTAATTCTCCCAGAATTAAAAGTGGAACCTGAAGATGTAACTCAGTTGCTGCGATTTCATGATCAAACTTTACCTTAAGGAGATGAGATGTTACTTCTTATGGATGCGCTAAGTAAGTGGTTTCTTGAGCTGGAATCTACTAATGGTGAAGATGCTCTGAAATTATTGAAATGGCAACAAAGGATTTAGAATATGACATCAACTTACCCGACAAAGCAGTGGCAGGACTTGAGAGGGCTGACTCCAATCTTAAAAAGTTCTAAAGCATTTGGTAAAATGCTACCAAACAGCACTGCATGCTGTAGAGAAATCCTTCATGAAAAGCAGAGTCAATTGATATATTTTCATTGTTTTAGTTTAAGAAATTGCTACAGCCGCCCCCAACCTTCAGAAAGCATCACCCTATTCAGTCAGCAGCCATCCACATCCCAGGCTCCACCAGCAAAACCCTTTCATCAGCAAAAAGATTAGGACTCCATGAAGGCTCAGGTGATGGTTAGCATTTTTTAGGAATAATAATAAAAAAAAAAGCACATACTCTTTTTGGACGTAATGCTATTGCACACTTAACAGACTACAGTATAGTGTTAATATAACTCTTATTTGCACTGGAACACCAAAGAACTCGAGCGTCTCGCTTCACTGTAGTGGTGTGGGACCCAACCTGCGGTATTTCTTTTTTTTTTTTTAACGCGCAGGCTCAGCGGCCATGGCTCACGGGCCCAGCCGCTCCGCATCATGTGGGATCTTCCCGGACCGGGGCACGAACCCGTGTCCCCTGTATTAGCAGGCGGACTCTCAACCACTGCGCCACCAGGGAAGCCCTACAATATCTCGTAAGTACACCTAGACGTGCCTGATTTACGTGCTCGGCTCCCTCCCTAATTCTGTGGATGCAGAAGCAGCTTTGGAATCTTTAAAAGATACTATTTTGAGAAACGAATACACCTGAAATTAGCCTCCGTAACCAAATTAGTCACAGGGGATCGGGTGACAGAGCGCAGGGAGACCCTGAAGAGTCCTAATAGAGCGGGGGCGACGAGGGAAGGCGCTCCAGGAAACAGGAACAATGCAGAGGGAGCCCTAAGTGCACAGATGAAGCGTGAAAGGAACAATTCTACTGATATTTTGTGAAAATGAGTATTTAAAGGAAGCCGACGCACTCTCCAGACCGGCACAGCAAAAAACGTATGGGCTGCGGGGAAAAAAAAAAAAAACGGGTTAAATTCAGCGTGAGCCGTAGGCACACCGAACCGTGCCTCGGATGTGGGAGATTTCGGCAGGATACGTGAGTCCACAGGCTTCCCGCGGTGCCGGTTGTTCCAAATGGAATCAATCCCAGGAGCACAATCTCCACGCTGAAGGGTAGGCGCTTCCCACCCGTTCTCCAGGGTGGGTTCGGCCGGACGTGACGTAATGTGATGTGAGCGAGGTGCGTCTGCGCAGTGCGAGGCTGAGGAGCCGGGCCGGACGGCGCGCGTCTGCGCAGTGAGGGGCGATGAGAAGCCGGACGGCGCGCGCCTGCGTAATGAGGGGCTGAGACCGGAGCGTGGCGGCGCGCGTGCGTGCTGGTTTGCGTACCTGCGTGAGTCCTGGGTTAGTCCCGTTCTGGCCCTGTTGTCCTCCGGGTAGAGGTGCCGACGGAAGGGGCCGAGTCTCCGCGTCCCTGGGAAGAGAGGCGAGGTTCAGGTCGGGGTCTTGGGGAACCCGGCGTGTGCGCAGGCCGTGGCGCCGCGGGCGGCGAGGGCGCGCCGGCCGCCCGCTGGACCCTCGGGGGGTCCCGGAGGCGGCGCGGACCTGGCCGGCGTTTCGCAGTGTTTGAGGGGTGGGCGGCCTTCTGACATAAGCAGAGGACGCCGTTAGGCCGCCAGCGTAGTAGCAACGCTAAAGCTGCCGGAATTTGCGTGCATAGCATCCCACCAGCCGGGAGCTAGTTAATCCTGTGTGTGTTAGCATCGTTTTACCAAGATCAGTTCACGGAAGACAAACCCTGCGGAAAGACAACAGGCTAAAAACTATTCAGACCCTGGCTTAGCAGCCGTCGTTTACAACGGCGTTTGCTAAGTGCAAAGAGAGAATCTAGCTGCATTGAGCGTAGTGAGGGGGAATTACCATTTTTCTCCGTTATTAAAAAAAAAAAAGTGTGTTCAAATATTTAACACTGTTAACTTCCCCCGAATTTTTAGTGCAGTTATTGGAACTAAAAAAAAAAATCCCCTCCAAAAATCTCAGGAGCTAATTGCTAAAGAGTGTATTTCGTTTCTCACCCAGCTAATAAAGTTTAGTCGTTTCTTTGTGAAATAGTACTTGAAAAAAGATGACTTTGTACCTCCCCCGCGTCGTGTGAAATGAAAGACCCATGTACTTGTGTCTTGGAAAATTACATTTGCAATATATTACTAGGAATTGGATTTTTAAAAACATGATGAAAGAAAATCTAAACAATACCAGCGTGTTGGCAACCTTACTGTGTTTTCATCTCAAAAAACATCAATTGAAATGCTGTGAAAACCAGTGTTAATCTAAAATGCATTTTTCATGTTCAGTTGTGTTTGTGTATCAAAACCTTTTCCCTAGGAGGCACTTAGTTACTCTCCTTAAAAATGTTCCTAAAATTGAAGTTGTTGGCTCTTACAGAGTCGCAGTGAAAGTTTTTCGAAAATCTTTTTTTCTTTTTTCTTTTTTTCAGTTACATCTTTAAGAAATCCAACATCAAAATGGCTTCAAAAAGAGCTCTGGTCATCCTGGCTACAGGAGCAGAGGAGATGGAGACGGTCATCCCTGTCGATGTCATGAGACGAGCTGGAGTATGTCCCCCAAAGTTTTCTAGCTCTCCTGTCTTTTAAAACATTTTTGGAGTTTTATAAGTCATTTTGAATAAAGTAATGTTCCATGTACTTTATGAAGTATTTCAAACAGACACGACAGTACAGGGACTGATTCCACCTGTTTATCTACTGTGCACATTTACTACTTGTTAACATTTTGCTATATTTCTTTCTGACCTGCGCCTTGAAGAACAGGTGCTTTAAAGGAAGAAGGCATTGCAAAGCCCTCTTTGTAAATTTCCCTAATCCCTTTCCCTTTCTTGCCCCAGAGGTAACTGCTGTCCTCACAGTGACCTATGCGTGTCTTTAAAGTAGCATAAGAGTGTGGTTCTCATTTTGCATGTCTGTGGTATAAACCCCTATATACACATATAACCATAGTGAATGCTTAAATAGCATTTACTGAGTGGTAGGTATCATTCTAAGCACTTATATAAACTTTTTAAAATTTTATAACCTTATGAATTATTGCCATTCTCATTTTAAAGTTGAAGGAACTGAGGCACAGAAACAATCAATAAAATAATTAAATAAAGTGCCCACGTTGTAGTAAAAGTATAGATCCAGTTTGTTTATTTAAAAATGCTGCGTAGAGAATTCCCTGGCGGTCCAGTGGTTAGGACTCTGTGCTTCCCCTGCAGGGGGCACGGGTTCGGTCGCTGGTTGGGGAACTAAGATCCCGCATGCCGCGCGTGGCATGGTCAAATAAAAAACAATAAAATTGCTGGTTAGTCTTGCACTGTAGGAATATGCCAGTCTATCCATTCCTTTATTACACTGTTTCACAGCATTCTAATACTGTAATATTCTTGTACAGGTTTCATTGTTCACAGGTTTAGCAGTTTTTCTAGGCTCTATGCCTAAAGGGAATTGCTAGTTGCCTGGTTGGTGTTACTAGATTTTGTCAAATGACTATCCAAAGTACTAATATGTGGGCCCACCAGCAGTGAGGAAAATTCCCATTTTTTCCAGTATTGTCAACTTTGTAAATTTTTGCAAGGCGGAGTAGTATTTCGTTGTTTTAACTTGTATTTCTACCTTAAGAAAATACCAGGAGGGTTAAATGGCAGCAGCAACTTTGCCAGGTGGATTATTGATAGGAGGATCATATAATTTATCACCTAAACCAGAACACTTGTGGGAGAAAGGACGCTAAACAGACAGGGTGCTGGGACAGCATCTTTAATTCATACTGTTCCAGGCAAAGTGGGACAGACCTAGTGATTAAATATATTTAGCCATCTTAATAGCCTAAGGTCAGCATGGTTTGGTTGCAGTATTTCCTGCCCAGTTATTTTAAAACACAGGGCAGCTGTGGAAATGTTACTCTAAATTTATGTTTCAGTGTTCTTAAATATCGTGATGATGTCTTTCTCTTAGATTAAGGTCACCATTGCAGGTCTGACTGGAAAAGACCCGGTACAGTGTAGCCGAGATGTTGTCATTTGTCCTGATGCCAGTCTAGAAGATGCAAAAAAACAGGTTTGTTCCATATACTTGGAATTATTCCTTCCTCTGGCTTCTTTATCAGTTTCTTGAACTGTCTCTTGACGACATCTAAGACTGTTGTTAGCACAGACTTATTTTAAGAAAGTTACTTTGCTTGGACGTCTTCGGCACTAAACTAAGCCCTGGGAAGTGAAGGACTTTGCCTTTTTCCACTGTGTATCCACGGAACCTGGCAGGTCCCTGATACCACGTGTGCTCAGTGTGGGTGGATGGGTGGGACCCTTTCATCAGTGTTCTGGCTCATACAGGCAGCCTGTCCTCCGCTTATAATTATGTTAATATAAAAGAGTCAAGTGGACATTTCCCATTCATTTTTTACTCTTTACTTGAAAGCTACTTCTTATCTTTCCTTTATCAGTGACACAGACGTGGTTGTGTGATTCATGTTACATGGAACAACTCATACTTGATTTGTGGTCGGATTAAGGGAGGGGTAAGAGGTCCCCTGAAACTGGTCACTTTTTCATTATTGCGGTTCTTCCTTTTGAGGGGGACCAACACTTCCGGGAATCTGTCAAGAGCTGTGGTCCCTTTCCTCAGAAGCGTGCCCCACGCTACGTATACCAGACAACTTTGCACACGGTTTCACCGGGCTCAGGCTTCAGGGGCCGGTGTGACAGGAGTGTAGGCTGTACCCTCTTGGAGCAGAGCCCTCTCATGGACGGCCATCTCTGCCCTCCTGGGGAACCTGGAGCCTGATTTCCCTATGCCTCACTGTCAAATGCATAGAAAAAAGTGTATTCCTTTCTAATAAATCCAGATATTTCAGATTTATTTGCTAGACTGTGGAGTGTAAGAACATTGGTATTTCACATAAATTGGTGAAACTTTCTAAATAGCAGGTTAAAAATGAGAAAGTAGGAGTAAATATTCCTTCCCTGTTCCTTTTTGTCCTGTGGTGTCTGGGTGTGTTTTAGACCAGGTGACTGGGTGTTTTAGAACAGGTGACATCTTGTGTCTATTTAGTGTTTAGTTCAGTTTCCAAAAGGAGTGAAAAAAGTTCTGTACTTCACAAATATTGTTCTAAGTTTTGCTTGGTTTTCAAACAACATAGGGCATTTTACAGTCTTTAAAAGTAACTCTAAATAGTATATGTTGGACTAAAAATGTAAATTTTCATTTCATTTGCTTAATGACTAAATTTTTAAAGCTTTTAACAATTTAAGATACCGTATTAAACCAATTTCTATTTGTAATTTCAGCAAGTTTGAAATCATTAGACTTCTGGGGTGTTCTGGTATCTGGGATACTAAAATATTGCATCATTTTTATCCTCCAAGTTCCATTTTTCATAAGGTTAAGAAAAACTTTTTGTGCTTTTTAGAGTTTGTTTTTAGTTATTTATTACTATGTACATTCTTGTTGAAAACAATTCACGCGGTGTAGACAAACGCAGAGTCAAACGCTCAATGTCCCTTTCTTGTTCTCGCCCTCCCCCCACCCTGCCTCAGCTGGCGAGCTCCTTTGTCCATGAGTGTCTGTACACTGTACACATGTATGTGGGGGCATTGAGAGGTGTGTGCACACATGCATGTACATGCGTGTGTATATCTATGCTTTGTACAGGAATGAGATCATGATAACGCCTGCAGTTCTGCAGCATGGACATCGTTTCATGTTACTGTGTACAGATTTTCTGCAGTTTTTACTTACAGTATCCCATTATAGAGAAACCCCTAATTTAACTGTTCTTCTGTGAACAGCTTTTTGCTCTGATGTGAAAGTGTTCCTGCTTAACGCACACTTCAAGTGAAACATCTTCACGTCCTTTTTCATTTTTTGAACTGTTACAGGGACCTTACGATGTGGTGGTTATGCCAGGAGGTGGTCTGGGCGCACAGAATTTATGCCAGGTAAAGCTGGGGGGCTTCAGCCTCTCGTATTCTGCTGGGTTTGCTGCTAAAATATTTCAGGAAGGAGGCTGTGGATAGATTAGGAAAAGGTGAAATTAACAAAGTGCTGTTCTAGCTTAATTTTTAAAAAAAGCTTCTGATAACATTTACTATAGAAGTAAGCGGAATTGGTGAAACAGTTATGAACAGATTCTGTGAATACAGTTCAAATGTAAGACTACTTGTTTTTTTCCCCCAACCGCAGCAGAATGATTAATTTTGTGCTTGTGAGAAGGGTTAAGCCTAGAAAGATAAGAGATCGGCTGTCTACTCAACCATCGGGGTTAGGGAGGTTGCAGGGGGCTGGAGCTGCCAGCTTGAATGAAAAATGGCATAAAAGAAGCCGCTGCTGCTTCTTTTTGTCTCGTGTGAAGAGTTAGCCTGCAGGAAGAAGAAGAGAGAGAGGTGGCAGGGGCAGGGCACACAGAAGCTCATGAGGCAGGTGGAATCAGACATTTGGGGCTGCTGAGCTCCACTCCCTACTCTGCTGTCGGAAAACACCCAAAACAGCACATTTCCTCCCTTCTGTGTCTTTCTCCCTAGAGTACAAAATGGCAAGGGTTAATATGCCCAAGGGAAATTGCTTTTCTTATCTTTAAACATCTTTAAGAAAAGGGTACCTTTTTCTTATAGTAAATGCCTTGATTGGGTTTAAGGATGTAGAAACACTACGAATTTGGTAGTTTTTATATTGATGATTTAGCGGTATTGTTGAAAAATAGATTGAAGACCTTGTGGTTTAAGCTAAAATCAGATTCTGCCGAAGTTGCCAGCCAGATTGGCTGCAGCTTAATGACAACGTGCTGTGTTTTTGGTTTTCTTCGACTAGTCCTCTGCTGTGAAGGAGATACTGAAGGAACAAGAAAAGAGGAAGGGCCTCATCGCCGCAATCTGTGCGGGTAAGTACAGAGCCGTCCTGTGTTCAAGTGTGTTGTTGACTTTCTTCAGAAAATTCGTGACGGGGTCGTCTTTAGTTATAAGATCGTGTTCCCAGTACTTCTTCCCCTTCCTAAGGTATGAAGGGCATCTGTATCGGTGTATTTAGTTTGGGGCATGAGGCTGATGTCATCTCAGAAATTACTAGTTCCGTTTTCTGCCTCTCCCTGCCTTTGGTCTACGTTCTGTGAAACTTAGTGTTTTCCCTGTTTGGTGGACCTGGAGGAGAACGTGGCCCCTCTGGCACTCAGTAAACAGCTTGTTACGACAAACCCCCGTGCCAGGAAGTACTTCTGCCCGCACAGGGTCAGCAAGAATTGGGCCAGCATAGTGTCAGAGCTCTGCCCTGTGCTTGCCCTGGGGGGCTTCCTGCCTGGTCCCCAGTGTTGAGAGCTGGGTCTTAGGTACTGTATTCTCTGCCACTTAATTTAGAGTAAGGCTGTTGGTGCTTTGTCGATGTCTCCACATCTTTGAAACCTAGTAATACTTTGGTTTTTGATACCATTTTAAAGTCCATCCTTCTTGCTCTAATATCAGATGATATTCTGCCATCTTGCATTTTTTTTCATAGTGTAATTTTGGCAGGTGCTTTCCTTATTCATAGGTCTTCATTAAATGTTTGTCAAAAAGAGCAAATACGGGCTTCCCTGGTGGCGCAGTGATTGAGAGTCCGCCTGCCGATGCAGGGGACGCGGGTTCTTGCCCCGGTCCGGGAAGATCCCACATGCCGCGGAGCGGCTCGGCCCGTGGGCCATGGCCGCTGAGCCTGCGCGTCCGGAGCCTGTGCTCCACAACGGGAGAGGCCACAACAGTGAGAGGCCCGCGTACCGCCAAAAAAAAAAAAAAAGAGCAAATAAAGAGATGAATGTATGGATGGTTAATTAAAATGATGTGTTGATATTTTCTTCAATACAGTAGACTTTTTAAAAGAAGTCATAGGCCGGGGATCTGGGGACTGCATTACAGCAGTGGTTCTCGGAGTTTTTTCAGAGGGTTCGTAAGGGCAGAGCAGATACTATTTATACACTATTTGCCTTTTTCCTTCTTATTCTCACAAGAGTGCCATCAGAGTATGACGATGTCATCATTCAGGCATGGCTTGTGTGCTCGAGTATTCTTATGTTGTAAACCTGTCCCAGTTTTAATTTCTAGCATGGCAGATACTGATAAATGTAACTCGTATAATAGCTAGAGGGGTCCTAAGACCCCTTTACATGTTTGAGAACCTCTGCATTAAAGACCGGGAAGGACTGAGGGGCAACCACCTGGCAAGTCCCGTCCTTGGGTTCCGGTCAGCACTGATCTCTGACCTGCCCTTGGGGCTCGAGGATTTCTGTCTGCTGAAGGACGCTGCAGCCCAAGCAGCTGCAGCCCTCCTTGTGGAGGAAGACAGAGGAGCTGTCATTCATGCAAGGGCTTAGTCCCCCTCCCCCTCCCCACGTGCTGACCCTCACCTCTGCCTCATTCTTAGTGCTTTACCTAAAGGAAGAAAGGAAGGGTTTGGGCTGGGTTTGTCCTCTTAGGACTGTGTTGCAAGTAAAAACCACATATCAGTTTGTCATTTTGTGTCACCAAAGTAGAATTATCAGCCACATCTGGTTCAGGGTTTTGTGTTCAGGCAGACTTGAATCCCACGCTGCTAAGACACACAGGCCTTGTCGTCATTTACATCCACATTGTAAAGTGAACGGAGCTAGTGACCTGTTGTCCTGTTGAATGTCCTGCACTGCCCCTCTGGGTGCTGCACAAAGTAGGAGAGGCGTGATGGCCTGTGAAGGAGATTGCAGCGAGGTTGGAACGAGCGATGGGAGAGATTCTGGTGTTTAAATCAGCAGATGAGAACAAGATGATTCTTAACTGTCACAGTTAGGAAATGGGAACGGTTTATTGAACTGAAGGAATATTAACTTAACCCCTAATATGGAGTGAACGGGAGAGACAGAAATTGGAAGGGAGGCTGCCTTGAGAAGAAAATAAAACGAGATTCACTCTGGGTGGGGCAGGGGAAGGAAGCCTGGAGGTGACGAGCAGGCTGTGGGCAAGCGCTGGGCTGCAGGTGCAAGCTGGGGGCGGTTGCCGGGCTTGGTGTTCCCTCTGTACATCACCACACGGTGGCGCTGTTGGCTTTCGCCTCTGGGCCTCCCAAGGCGATTCTGTCCACTGGACCCTCTGTTCCCTGGACCTTCTGCTCCCTGCTCAGAGCTGGACCCCTGTTGCAGACTCGGCCACATTTCATCCACCGGAATCTCAAGTAATAGGAGCAGTTAAGTGTCCCCTCGAGTTTTCCAGCTAGGATTCTGAAGCACCGGCAAGCAGTAATTTTGAGCTTACCGTACAGTCACTGATGTTATAGGCAGCCATTTTATCACCTGGAGGGAGCGGCCTAAGAATTCCTCGCTCACTGTATGACCTGCTGTCCTCATGTACGATCAGTCCTTGCTTGAAATTTGCTTTAAAATATATGACGTAGGAAATTATTTTTTATTAAAATCTTACAAAATAAGAATTAAAGGTAATTCATGAATACATCAAATAAAAATTGAGATAATTACTCAATTTTTACACACTCTTAGGATTTGCTACCAAACATAGCTCTCATATGCAGCATACAAGTAAGGAGGAAGGGGGCGTCAAGTATATTTAAGAGGCTTTCCAGTTAAGATATAAGTGAGGACTTGGTATGAAACTGACAACTGACGTTAAGACAGAAAGCTTATGTAATTACGTATCATTTGTTTGATCTTCCTGTTAGTAGCAGGTAAGATCTGAGTAGCCTGTAGGTAGGTCCGTTATATAACCACTTTATCCTTGGAACGGTGCTGTAAAACGAAAGGTCATGAGAGCAAGTGCTTGGGTTTGCTGGAGTTAAAGTGTGCAGAGTCCGTCCTGGGATGTTAACCACAGTGCCCTAACCACTTAGAAGGCCACGGTGCTCTTCTGAAGTTTTTCTGGGTGTGACATTAGGCCTTAGAAAGTTTTTCTTTTGTTATTTTTTGGTGGCTTAGAGGGAAAAGGTAGAAAAACTACTTTTCTAAAAGTTTTAAGATAACAAATAGGGACTTTTTTGTCTTAGTCCCTATTTGAGGACTGTGACCTACAAAATATGCTTGTGATTAGCAGTGAAGTTGACCATTCATAAAAATCTCAAGTTAGCAGCGGCATATTTTTTTTTAACCTTCATTTTAAGAGGGAGCATGTAGAGGACCACAGGGGGCATTTGCACAGGGTTCTTAAGTGCGTCGTCGTGAGACAGAAACGCCAGTGCCTTTGTATCTCAGACATGGGCGTTTCACAGGTGTCTCCTTTGGGGCTGGTACAATGTCCTGTTCATTTTAATAATCCTACCGCCTGATACATTTGGATAGACAGATGGATGAGTGCTAATTTTTCATTCTCAAGTAGAAAAATAAAACTAGTCTCTACAATAGCAGTCAAGCCCAGGGGTTCAGAGAGTATTAGTTGCCTTTAATGTGTAACTAAATCTTCCATGTGCAAAGGGTAAGCAGGACGTTTTGCCCTCCATGGTCTCCCCCTCCTTTGTGCCCCTGTTACACTTGCAGCCTGTCCCTCGAGGGGACATGTTCTATTTATCTGTTTGCGCCTCAGCTATAAAAGCAGATATTTTTGATTAAATGGTTATTGATGTGTTTTAAGTTTGTGCGTTTTTGCCGCATGTGCTCAGCAGATGGTTTATTATAAACACACTTTACCTCTCATACTAAGAAGTGTTTAGTTTCAGAATCGTAAGCATATTTTAGATAAGAGCCCCTGATTTTGAAGAATAGTTTTGCTGCTGCGATTTTTAAAACATGGGTTTTTCTGTGTCTACATTTAAGTCTTTTTATTCATCTTCTTTTTAGGACCTACGGCTCTGTTGACTCATGAAATAGGTTTTGGAAGCAAAGTTACAACACACCCACTTGCTAAAGACAAAATGATGGACGGAAGTAAGTACCTGCTTATATTGTAATGAGCCAAAAGACCTACTCAGAAAGCTGTGCTATAGCGTTGTCTCCCGCTTGGTAGACAGTAGTACATAGGGATTCTCTGTGGGTTGGGGTGTGATGTGTTCCTCACTTTCTTTGCAAGTGTTTCAGTGAGAGAGACGGGCTAATGGTGTGGGTGTCTACGTGTGCGCCCCCTGACGGTGTGGGTCTGCAGACATGCACCCTAACGGGAACGCAGGTGCTGAGCCAAAGGCCAGCCTGGCTCGGAGTGGCGCAAAATGCCAGTTTAACGAGTATTTTACTCAATACTTTGCCAGTGGCCTGAGGGTAAATTTTAAACCTTGATAGCGATTTCAGAAGGTGCCCTTTTGCCCACAGTCCAAAGTAAAATGGACATTGCTCCCTTCTTCCAGAGGAGGCCCGGGTGGCAGGCAGGCCTGTTCCTTCGCTCATGGGCTTCTTTTATAAATATCAGCTAGGTGTTTAACTTTCATTCATTTATTTTTATGAAAACAATTTCTATACATGGTTAAAATAAAAATGCAAACAGTACAGAAAGGGGTGAAGTAAAAGGAAGTGTTTCTCTTCTCTCTAACTTCCCCAGCACCTTTCTACTTTTCACATTTAACTTCTATTAAGTTTTCCTGTGAAACTCTAGAATTTTCTCTGCACGTACTCATTGCCCTTTGCAGTTTAATATTGTTACTCACATGAGATCTAGTAAGTACATTCTACAGCTTGCTTTTTTAACCTAATAGTATAACCTGTAATTGATCAGCTTTTTAAAAAATTCTCATATTGTTGCTTGTCACTTGGAGATTATTTTTAAAAAGCACGTCATTGTCTCTGCCCTCCAAGAGTTAACAGCTTGCAGAGACATGTGCATCAGACTTAAAAATATGAGGCAGTGTGTAATTAACAGCAAAACAATGTAACCAAGCTCCTGGATGTCCAACTGTGTAGCCACTGCTTCTCAGTGTGACATTCAGAGCACCAACCAAGTAGTGTCTTTTGTCAGGTGGTATCTTCCTCTGCCACCTGTCCCTGGAGTGCATATCACAGGGTGGCAGAGACCCTGGAACATGCAGAGAGAAAGGAAAATCACGCTGGTGTGGATAAGTGCAGGGAATCACAGATTCCCACTTAGAAGCCAAAAGTGGTTCGACTGGCGTTCAGCCAGCAGGGAGACCGAGTGACCGGCTCTGTTTAAAACACCCACCAACCAAAAACCAGTGGCTAAATAAAAAGACTAATAGGGAGGGTGGGAGGGAGACGCAAGAGGGAGGAGATATGGGGATATATGTACACGTACAGCTGATTCACTTTGTTATACAGCAGAAACTAACACACCATTGTAGAGCAGTTATACTCCAATAAAGATGTTGGAAAAAAAATAAAAGACTAATGGTATCAAAAGCGGATTTGAAAACAGCTGCGCGACTGATAGATTTTCTTGTCTATCTCTGTTCTGCTCTGGACTTATTCTGAACTAAAAGTAGGGCAAGTAAATTTTTTCTTATGTTAATGCTTTCATCGCAAAGTAAAGTGATGCATTTTTCATTCACTGCCTTTTTAAAAAGATTAATAGACCTTATTTTTTAGAGGAGTGTTATGTTCACAGCAAAATTAAGCAAAAAATACAGCGTTTCCCTAAACCCCCAGTACCCCACCCCATCCCCCTCACCGTCAGCTTTGTTTCCCCCACCAGACGGTGCCTTGGCTGCAGTCGATGAACTCGCGCTGATGTGTCGTCATCACCCAAAGTCCATAGTTTATGTCAGGGTTCACTCTCGGTGTTGCAGATTCTGCATATTCTTAAATCTGATCCAAAGTAGTATTTTCTTGGAAAATCGATGAGTTGAGTTGGCAGAAAGATACGAAGTTGTCAGTAAAGCCATCTTTGTGAAAATTGACTTTTTCTTTTAAAGGCTCTGGTTTCTGGGCATTTTTTATTGTAGGGGTTTAATTTACTTTGAGCTCATGGAGGGGTTTGGGAGGGTTAGAAAGAACAGAGTCGGGCTTCCTTTAGTAGTTACGACACATGAGAAGGAAGAAGGAGTGGAACGTGTTCCCCGCTATCTGCACATGTATCTCTGTGGCTCTTTCCTTGTAACGCCTCAGGAAGTTGAGGCTGATAGAACTAGAAAAAGATGAGATCGTTAACTCTCGGGCACCTACAGGGTATATTCCTGCGTGTTATCTCGAGCCTTGCATCCCCGGTGCCCAGCAAGGCAGGTGTTGGCTTCACCTCGCCTGGGGAGGCGAGGCCACTTGTTGGAGCTGGGCCGGAACTGGGGCCCCCGCCTCTGTCCTGGTGAGGCCCCCCACACGCCTAAGTTACCAGCATTGCATTCTGTCCTCTTACACGTAAGTCCTCTTGTAAGAGAAAAATGTTTGCAGTTTCTGCCCCTTCAGAACATTCTGAGAGGTGGAGCTGTAATCGCTTCCTGGATGTCTCCTCCGGGAGGCCCTCTGTCTCGTCCTCGTGGTGAACGTCGTGTTAAGATCAGTAGGCCTGGCTGTGTGCTGAGTGCTGGGGACGCCGCAGTGAACAGGCTGCCCTTGCCTGGCCACGTCTGCGGTAGTGACACCACCACTTTCTGCTGGCGTTTGGTTCGGTTGGGTTCCCATGATCATCCTGTTAGGTTGGTATCATCCCCATTTTACAGAAGAGAAAAAGGAGGCTCAGAGGGGTCAGACAGCTACTGAATGGCAGACCTGGATTTGAACCCAGAGCTGCTGTGCTCAGGGGTCGGCGGCTTTTCCTTGAAGGGCCAGATGGTAAATATCTCGGGCTCTCTGGGACGCCCCGTCTCTGTGGCGACTCCTCCACCTGTGGCGCCCAGACCACGTAGGTGAGGGGTGTGCAGGTAAGAGCTGCCGTTAGTTGCTGCCCCCCGGCCCCCGGCCCCCCAGGTGTTTGATCTCTGGGCTTTGAGAGAGGCTTTGGGGTGTTTGCTTAAAGTTAACGGAATGAATGCCTCCTGCGGGTTGGCTGGGAGTTGGCTGGTGCGCGGGGCGTTTTCCTCATTGTCGCCACTAGGTGGAGGTGGTCCGTAAGTAGACCTTTTGCTCTTCCTGGTTGAGATTCTTAGAACCGTGGAACCTTTAAACATCTTTAACCAGTTTAGGCTGTATTTGTAATATTTTACCCACAAAGAGGTTGTTAAGTGAACCATTTAGAGCCGTGCCTCCCGCTGACCTGTCCGTCTCAGCTCCAGGAGACCCAGCCCAGCCGGTTTCCTAGTTCAGCATTTAAAATGATCTTTAACCATCAGGAAATGAGGTTAGATTAGGAAAACCTCTCGCCCTCAAACCAGGGATCCACTTTTCTTCTAAAAAAGTGTAACTAGGAAATGTTTCACGTACTGTAGTCAGCTATTTCAGTGGGTGACGTGATTTTTAATGAGGTTTAGGAAGACCTAAATCACTGCAGGTGTTATTCATCCACTTTGAAAGGACACGAGCATCAGGACGTGGTTTCTAAAGCTCGTTAACACAGCAGAAGCATCTTGCTCAGGAGACTTCTTTTTTTTTTTTGGCTGCGTTGGGTCTTAGTTGCAGTGCGTGGGCTCAGTAGTTGCAGCGCGTGGGCTTAGTTGCCCCGCGGCATGTGGGATCTTAGTTCCCCGACCAGGGATCAAACGCATGTCCCCTGCATTGGAAGGCGGATTCTTAACCACTGGACTGCCAGGGAAGTCCCAGGAGACGTTTTTCTGTATGTGTTCACTGAACAGGCATTTCCTGAGCTCTTCCTTAGGCTCTGGGAACAGAAAAGGGAACAAGATAGAGCCACGTCCTCAGGTGTTCTCGGGGGTGGGGGGTGGGGGTGGGGGGGGACTGGCAGGAGGTCTGCACTGAGCATGGGGGAGGGGAGGGGTTCAGAGGCGGTGTGTGCCTGGCTCTCCCTGCGGGGACTGGGTGTGGCGGGATCTCACGGGGACCCTCTGTCCTTCGTGTCCCACGTCACTGAGTGGTACCACCACCCGCCCACCCAGTTGCCCAGGACAGGCGACTGGGAGTCATCCTTGATGTCTCTCCACATCGAGTCTTTCCCCAAGGCCCGGGCATTTTATCTCCAAGGTACATCTCAGACCTTCATTTCCTCTCCGTTGCCGCTGTCCCATCCAGGTCACCGTTTGCCCCCACCTGGATGCGGCTTCTTTTCCGTCTCCCCTCTGGTTCCTTCCGGTCCAGTCTCTGTGCGCAGGCCAGGCCCCGGGGTTTGTGCACCGTGACGTGGAGCTCAGGGTCACCTCAATGTGCTGGAGAAAGTTGGCGAAGGCTTCTCCTGGGGGAACTGGGTGTGCTCTGATTTGCGCTTTGGAAAGGTTCCCGTTTTGGTGGTGCTGAGTGTGGAGGGAAGGGCAGCCAGAAGGGAGGCTGGACACAGAGGTCCCGCAATAAGGCAGCAGGCGGAGGAACAGTCATTCATTCTTTCATTTACCTGGTCCTCGGGGGCCCCCCCTTGGTGCCATTAATACCCTGGCCCAGACGGGCAGGTGAAGGCTCAGCGTTTTACAGAATAGACAGTAAACAGGAGACGGATTGTTTCCTCGGCGCTGCGAGGGCACTGTGATGGAGTGACCTGAGGGACCTGGTTTAGAGAGGGGTCACAGGTGCCCTCTCTGAGGGCTTGGTGCTGATGCTGAAGTTGAAAGAGCAAGTCGCTGAGAAGAGCTTCCTGGGCAGAGGGAGCGGCCCAGGCCCCCCGTGGGGCCGGAAAGAGTGCAGTGTGCCCGGCAGCAGCTCCCGGCGCAAGAGGGCGGTGGGGCCGGCTGCATGGGGCGGCGGTGCTGCACGCGCGCGTGGGGGGAGGATCTGCTGCCGCCTGCCTGGCGTGGAGGGTGAGAGCTGTGGGGGCTGGTGCGGGGAATCCCAGCTTTGTGCCCTGAGACTTGCCCGGAGGTAGTGTCGTTTACTTCCTGGGAATATAGGAGAAGCACATTTCTTATTACATTTGCAAAAATACAGCCAACTGGGGCCGCAGAGGAAAATAGTCCCTGACGAGTGAGTGTGGTTCCTCCTCCGCGCCTCCCTCCCCGCTCCCGATCCCTTATGTGTAGTTTGTGCTTGTTTGATTTTGAGGCAGCAGAGCGCGTGTGTGTGCGTTACCTAGGTGGTCTGTATCACAGGTAGTTTCTACCTTCAACACCAGTTCACCCTCATCCCCCTTTCCTCCAGCATTTTGTAGGGAAGGAAAAGTAATTTTCCCTCTACTCTTCTGAGTTCTTAGTTGAGACCCCTGAAAAAAAAAAAAAAAAGACAGATTGACCAGAGAAAAACAAGCTTAACGTGTATACATGGGAGATACCCAGGGAAAAATGAGTAACTCCCTGAGATGGTTTAGAATTCTGGCTTAAGTACCATCTTAATAGAGAAAGGAGACGGGGAGGTAGGCCTCTCAGGGGAGCGTAATTGGCTTTTAGGAAAGTTGAAGGGACCCTTCGAAGAGCAGATGGGAGGAGTAGTAGTTGTGACAAGTTCGTCTGGGTGTGGTGTCAACTTCTAGTTTTCTCTCCCGGTTGATGAGACTCCCGGGAGGGGATTTCTGAGTTCCTTCCGGATGATCTGTCTTTAGGCAGGAAAGGAGGTTCCGAGGAAGCCACTCCCTCTCCCTGCCTGTGCTGTTTTTCAAGTGCTTTTAGCTCAAAATAATCAGCAAAGCAAAGCAGCCTATTTTGGGGTGGCGTTTCCTGAACTCCTGCCGTCACACTTTCGAGTGTGTATTCTCTCCCCTTCACTTCACAGAATTGACACTTGGGTGTGTTGTGGAATAGAAACGTGACTGCTTAGCATTCGCTCTGGCATCCCCCTCACACGTACGAGGGCTTTTGCAGCTGCGTTGAAGTCACGTGTGTTCACACACTTCATTTCAGCAGTTGGTAGCGCCTCCTGCTCTTTGCTGTGCGTGGCGGCCTCGGTATCTTCCCGCTGTGCTCCGAGAGCTGGGAGTGCCTGAGGGTCGCGAGGGACTGGCCACCTCGTTGTTGTCCCGGGGGTTTTTGCTTGTTCTTGTTTTGATTTTCATGAGACCAGTAGTAGTGCTGCAGGGGAGTGGGGCTGCTGAGTGGTGGTTCTTGCTGTCCAGCATAGCCCGCTGGGACATAACCCTTTTTTGTTTTTATTTCGAAGATCATTACAGCTACTCAGAGAACCGCGTGGAAAGGGACGGCCTGATCCTCACCAGCCGGGGGCCGGGAACCAGCTTCGAGTTTGCCCTGGCGATTGTCGAGGCGCTGGCCGGCAAGGAGGTGGCCGAACAAGTGAAGGCCCCGCTGGTTCTTAAAGATTAGAGCAGAGAGGTTTGGTGATGGGTAATCCATGCTCACCGTGTTCGCTTTAAACAAAAGAAGGGGGATTACCGTGCGGAGACGCCGTCATCACCATCCCCCCTCAAGTGTGGCTGTGACGTGACAGCTGCACAGAGATTCCTCAACCTGCACTTGTGTCCCCACGTTTCTGAACCTTGACTGCAGAATAAATGGGGCATTTAGCAAAACTACTGATGCTTCCTTCTTTTACTTCTGGTCTCTGTTTTCTTGTGTGAAACCAAGTGATTGTCAGCTTCGTCCGCAGCTCTTAACTATTGATACGGCTGCTGAAATAAATGAATAGGAAACGCATTTTACACAGCAGGGAGGAAAAGCATAAAACAGAGATTGAAAAGGCTTGTGACTTCTCTCCCGTCCATTAACTGTATCTCTAATGTGCGACTAAAAGATACCAACGAAGTTGGCTGCACTGGTGAATTTTTGTAAGCTAATCCCTCGTCTCCCATTGCAGAGAGTCCTGAGATGGAATTGAAAACTTCCCAAGGCTGGCCTAGCCTGCCCTCCCTTCCTTGGGTAACAGTACCTGGCTGTTTCACCCCGCGAGCCGCCCGGCTCCCGTGTGCAGTGGGTGGGATGCACACCAGGGCTGGGCACACAGCCCAGGCCCAGCCAGTCAAAGCCTGACGCACCCTGACCAAGGTGGGACCGTCAGCCAGTGGGATTCAGTGCCAGGGCCTGCGCCCTGCCCGCTGGGGTTCTCTGCTGGGTGGTCAGGAGGGCCGGCAGCGAACCTGGAGGAAAAAGGCCTGGCCGAACGTGACTCCAGCATGACAGGCGGAAAGCTCAGAACGTGCTTGACCCAAGATCCTGCCCCTGAAGCAGGCAACGCCTGGACTTGCGAACAGGAGCCAGCAAATTCCCGTGGCCTTTTTGTTTCACTATTTATAAGTGACTGATGGGACCCAGAGGAACGAGGTGGTGGGCAGGCTCCTGAAGGTGGAGGGCTGAGCCACTGAGTAAAACTGCCGAACCACCAGCGTGCTCTGCTGCCTGTCCCGGCTTGCCCCCCACCCCACCCCCGTCTCTCCTTCCCCCCTCCCTCCTGTTCCTCCTTCCCTCCCTCCTGGCCTTTTCGACGTGTAGGCTGTGAGGTTTCTGTCACAGCTACTCAGCTCTGTCCTAGTAGCACAAAAGCAGCCACAGCCACGCCACCAAGCAGGCAGGATGGCCGCGCAGCAAAACCTTTATCAAACCGGGCAGCAGTGGGGATTGCACCCTCGGGCTGCAGCTTGCCTACCCCTGAGCCAGAAGGCAAGACGGATGTTACTGATGAAAAATGCAAACGTAATTGCAGGTTTTAATAAGCACTGATGGTGTAAAGAGGATGCCGGGGAGGGAACAGGAGAGACTGCGTGAGGGGTGGGGGGGCCTCTGAGGTGAGGTTTCAGCTGAGACCTGACGAAAGGTCAGGTTTGCCCCTTCAGCAGCCGTTGGCTGTGCTGGACCTGCTCTGTGCCCAGCCCATTCCTGGTGCTGCAAGAGCCACTGGGAGACACAGTCTGTCCTCTTAGAGCTAACATGTGGGATTGGGAGAGACTGGAAAACATCTACGTTCTATGAAGAGAAGCCAGGTAAGGGGGCAGTGACGGGGATGTTTCCTGCAGGGCGTATATAGGAGACCTCTGTGAAAAGGGACCTGAGGGGAAACCTGGAGAGATCCGGTGTTGAGTAAGGCAGGACTGCTAAGAGCATTCCAGGAAGAAGAAACAGGAAGAGCAAAGGCCCTGCGGCAGGATCAGTGGGGTGTGGAGGGCGGCTGGCTGGGGGTGGGGTTGGAGAGCTAGCTGGCAGGCACCTAGATGGGGAGACCTGGAGGAGGACCCTGATCTCTCTCGGTTCAGAGGTTCTCTGTTGAGAGGGGACCCATGGGGAGCAGGGGGGAGGACCCCAGAGGTGGGCGCCCATGTGGGTGAGAAGGCCATTCCCACGTTTCCAACTCGAACACACGGTCAAATGGAAATTTTGTGTCCTGAGCTGGAGAAGGAGCCCGTGGGGTAGGAGGGGTGAATTTGGAGTGCAGATTGATGAATTCAAGAGGTCTATAAAATACACTTTCAACAAAGAAAGAAAAACTCAAAACCTGTTACTTTGAAAGTCCCAGTTTACTGATGTTTAAGTAATTCATTGTTAAGAGTGAACAGTAAAAATTCCTGCGTGACTTCCCTGGCGGTTAGGACCCTGCGCTTCCACTGCAGGGGGTGCAGTTTCGATCCCTGGTCGGGGAACTGAGATCCCGCATGCTGCGCGGCCAAAAAAGAAAAAGAAAGAGAGACAGACTAATTATTTGGTTTTAAAAAAAAGACTCTCGCAAGTCATGGCGTATCTTACCAGCAGCCCCTACCTCTGATTAAGCTCCCTGGAATTTGAGTGATCTGCAGGAAGGGAACTATTTAAGAGATTAGCTCTTTGAATTTTTGTGCCTTTGGGGCGGCAGGGAAAGGTGATTCCAGATGGACAAAAAGGAAGGAGCATTTTTAAGAGACTCAGTTTATCAGACTCCAGGCGATATAGGGAAGATTTCCACCACCACCACCACCACCACCACCCCCCCCCCACCGACAGTGTTTGGGGCAGGGGCTCCAGGACCTGCTTTATCTAAACCTTAGACCTTTTCGGGCCAGGTCAAGAATTACTGGCTTCAGGCGGATCGATAGCATCTAAAAGCCTCCACCCTGTCAATCTGCCGGCTTCTTTCCTATGCTAAACACACCTGCTCTCTTCCTTCTAGGAAGTAGGGGGGCAGGGAGTGCGGGACAGTGGTGCCGACCGAGAGAACTTGGGAACTGAAGGAGGGGGGCGGCTGGCTACATTTCAAAGTGACCTGGACTTGGAGTTTTAAGTGTGTGGCCCCTCCAGCTAAACGGGCCTCCTCAGCCAGGGGTCACCCCACTTTGGGCATCATTTCCTCCACTCTCACCTTTGCGACAGTAGCTGTGGCTTCTGGAGCTCCGGTGTCTGCCCAAGGCCGCTTGCAGAGTTAGGGAGGAGATGGGGTCTGGAAGTCAAATCTCTTACCCGGAGCCCAGCCCGGGTGAGCAGCTCAGGGCAGTGGCTTTCCGGCACTGGGCAGAGGTGGCCAGGCTCGGCTGGCCAGGCGGTCACTGTTGCCCCAGGGGAGGGACGGCCAAACTGCTCTTCCAAAGAGTTAGTGATTGGGACTGTATCTGGTGAAAGCCTGATGAATAAATGAAGGAGGGGCTTAGGGCGGCTGTTTCCCAGGGGCTAAGTAGTACAACAGGGAGGGTCCAGGGTGGACCAAGCATCCAGCTGGGTGGCTAACCTTTCACACTGGATGCAGACAGAGTCATTACGTGTGTCACTGTTCTCCCCCTGCTTTTTCACTGATTGTTATCCTAGAGAACCTTTTCTCTGCCAGCATGCGGAGATGTACGTGCTGGCTACATCATGCAACTCAATTCTCCCAACGTCCTGACAAAGTGGCCATTGGCATCCGTTGTAAAAAGAAGAGAAAATTGTCGTCTCTCGGTCCTGTGCTGTAGGGTTGTCCGAAGGTCAGAGGCAGCCATGAAGGGGGGAAGTACATTTCTTCAACTGTGAAACATGAGATGTAAAGTGTGGTTTCAGCGTAGCCGACTCTATCATCTTAGAGTCTGGTTGTGTGTTCTGTACTCTAGGCTGTTGCTTCCCTAAGGAATGAGGAGAACATGCAATTTTCCTGAGCAATCATCTCATAGTTTTGCTTTTTTTTAAAAAAAAAAAAAACTCCCTGCCTTTGCCCTTGGTCAGGGGACCTGGGTGCCCGAGGAGCAGCAGGGGGTCAGGGCCACTGACATACCTGCCACAGCGTCTGCCCTCGCGTGTGAGGTCAGAGTCAGTGAGGTGCACAGGAAGGGGCTGAGGAGTATCTGGGCTGGACACACCCTGCTGGCTCCTAGCGTGGGATCCTGGAGCTAGCCCCTCCCCCAGATCCCAGCTCCAGCCTCAAGGCACCCAGGGCCAGAGGGCCAGGGCTCTCTTGAGGCCAGGCGCTGCGGCAGGATTGCCATCACCATCATTATCACCATCGCCATCAGCATCACCATCTTTGCTTCCTGCAGCCCGCAGGGGCTGTTTCAGGTTCCCCAAGTCCTGGGCCAGCTGCTATCCATCGTCAGATCAGATGCGATCCCCGCTCCGGGCCTCACAACTCAGCTGCTTTATTTTGCTTTTTCAGTTCTGCGTGTGATCACATTCTCGGGTTTTCTCTTTAAAAAAGTTTATTTTTTGTTGTTTTGTTTTTGAATTCATCCTGCTCTTGGAGATTTTTCCTTGGATTAAAAATGACATTCGAGTGGAAAGTTCATTGTCTTAAAAAAGAAAAAAGTTGTGGGTAACAGAGGAGCCATATGCAGACACAGACCTTGGGTTGGCGGTGACGGAATCCCGCCCGGGATCGGGACGCTGGGCCTCGGTCGATGTCACGGCTTTGCTTGAGAGGTTTTCTTAAAAGCCAAGCAAAAGTGAGTATGCCGTAAAGGTTTCTTTGTTCAAGGGGAGAATAATATTTCACAGAGTTTACTGAAGAGCGAGTTGTGCTTTGATTTAAAAGACACATGGAATGTAACCGGTGTCAGTCCTGAATTCCTGCGTCCTGAGGGCTTGTCCCTCCAGCCCCTACCCCACTCCGGCCTGTTGTGGGGAGGTCTTGGGGCCCACCTGCCTTGAGCCTCAGGCCCCCAACGTGATGTGTGGTCAGTTACACAAAAAGCAGTCTCTCTCCATTAGCCTTGCTGAATGACTAGCCCTGGGGATGTAGGGAGATAAGGTGGCAATCTTGTTAGGGATGACTTGCCAGGTGAGAGGCAGGTAAAGGATGATGATGCGGAAACTGATAGTCGTGCCTTAGAGCCTTAGACCATCCCCTTGGTTTGCCTTAAGCAGCGAATCAATGCAAGAATAATGGACAAGTTTGCAAGCAAGAATGAACTCACCCTCTTTTTTAATACTTGGTTATGCTTCTCCTTCCATCATCCAAGAATGACGGGCCGCTCAGCCTACTTACGACAGAGTGAACTGCCTCTGGATTGTGGATAATACTATGTCATTAGCCCATGAGACATCCAGCTCAGTGCCACCCGAGTCTTCAAGCACTTTTTAAAAAATTTAATTATACTGCATTCTACAATTTATCCATTGTATTGCTAATGAGCGTTTGGGCCCTTTCCAGTCTCCCAGGGTTTTGCTCGTATCTCCTGATGCATATGGGCAAGAGTTTCTCCATGGTAGACATTTTGCTAAGGACCACTTATTTTAGTATTTGCTTTTTTGTTTCATGGACCCCTTTGGTACAGTAGTGAAGTCTTGGATGACTTCTTAGAATAACATTTTAAAATACATAAAATACATTGGATTACAAGGGAAACCAATCGTATTGGAATATAGTTTTCAAAATGTTAAAAATACAAACTTGTGATAAAGCAATACATGTCCTCCTCCCATTAAATGGTCCTATTTAGCCATTGGTCTAACAACGACCATAATTTCGAAGTTCTGGTGAGCATAACCGGTATTTTGAGATATCTGCAACAAATTCAATGTAATACACAAAATCTGTATCCTCTTGGTTGGTACACGTCACAGGTGCAGCACTAGTAACACAAAGGTTTGGTTCCTAATGGAAGGAAATAGCAAGTTTCAGTTAGAGATTAGTGACAACACAGACATACTTTTTTTTCCCATTCGAGCACACAGACGCCCCCTGAACTCTAACCACGTGCCCCAGGTTAAGAAGTCTTGCGCTAGGACGCGCTAAGCCACTTCCCAACAGTTCTGGGAATTTATTCTCCACGAGCGGTGTTGCTTCATATCCTGTCGCCATTAGCTATTGTCCAACTCTTAAGTTATTGCCAATTTGGTAGGTGTGAAGTGGTATCTCCTTGAGGCTTTAATTTGCATTTTCCTGGTAACTCAGGAAGCATTTTTCTTATGGTTTCTTCTGTGTAATGACTCTCTTTTGCTCATTTTCCTGTTGGGTTTTCATCTTTTTGATTTGTAGGAATTTTTTATACATTCTGAATATTAATCACTATCATTTATTTGAGAAGAAATTGGGAGAAATGAGTGAACTGCTTTTTTTTTTCTTTTGCGGTACGTGGGCCTCTCACTGTTGTGGCCTCTCCCGTTGCGGAGCACGGGCTCTAGATGCGCAGGCTCAGCGGCCATGGCTCACGGGCCCAGCCGCTCCGCGGCATGCGGGATCATCCTCCCGGGCCGGGGCACGAACCCGCGTCCCCTGCATCGGCAGGCAGACTCTCAACCACTGCGCCACCAGGGAAGCCCGAGTGAACTGCTTTTGATTTTAGTTTAAATAAAGAAGAAAAAAAAACCCTGTTATTTATTTGTTTTGCAAATATCTTCTGGATTGTGGCTTGCCTTTTCACTTGTTTTTTTTTAAGATTTTTTTTTTTAATGAAGTATAGTTGGTTTACAATGTTCTGTTAGCTTCAGGCATACAGCAAAGTGATTCAGTTATATATATCAGATTCTTTTCCTTTATAGGTTATTACAAGATATTGAATATAGTTCCCTGTGCTATACAGTAGGTCCTTATTGTCAATCTATTTTATGTATAGTAGTTTGTATCTGTTCATCTCAAACTCCCCCTTTGGCAACCATAAGATTGTTTTCTATGCCTGTGAGTCTATTTCTATTTCGTAAATAAATTCATTTGTATCATTTTTTAGTTTCCACATATAAGTGAAATCATATGATATCTGTCTTTCTCGGACTTACTTCACTTGCTGTGATGATCTCTACGTCCATCCATGTTGCTGCAAATGGCATTATTTCATTCTTTTATTTATGGCTGAGTAGCCTTTTCATTCTCTATGGCATCTCTGATAAACAGAAATTCTTAATTTTAATATAGTAGAATCTCAATGTTTGTCTTTATAGTTTGTGCTGAACTCTTTTCTCTCTCAAGATTGTAAAGATGTCCACTTGTATTGTCTACTGAATTTTTACAGTTTTGCATTCCACCTGTAAGCCTTTAAGCCATCTGGAATTAACTTTGTGTATGTGTGAGGTATGGACCAGATTTCTCTTTGTTCCAAATGGTTAATTAGTTGTCCCAGCACCAGTTGGTGAAGGGTCCATCTTTTCCCCACTAATCTGCAATTCTAGTTCTGTCCTAACTCAGATTTCCATAGCGTTTATCTTTGTTTAGGGGCTCTATTCTGTTTCATCAATCTATTGGTCTGTGTCTGCATCAGTACCACACAGGCTAATTTCTTTACCTGGTGGAGGTAATTCTCCCAACTTCTTCAGAAGTCCCTTGGCAATTTGTAGCCTTGGCTCTTCCAGATAAATGTTAGAATCAGCTTATCACGTCTCACAAAACATACCGTTGGGATTTTTGGATTTTTCAATTTTTGATTGAATTTGTAGAGCAATTTAGGGAAAGTTGACGTCTTTCTGATGTTGATCCTTCTTAACTAAGAACAGAGTATACTCTCTACCCTTTTGTGTCTTCTTTAATATCTGCCTTTAATAAACTTTTCCGATTTCTCTATCAAGAGCTTGCACATCTTTTGTTAGATTCTTTAAATCTTTCTCCCTTCCCTTCCCCCTCCCCTTCTTCTTTTTCCTCCTTCTCTCTTTTTTCCTTTCTTTCTTTCTGTCTTTCTTCTGATATGTAAATACCTTTGAAAAAATGTTTTCAGATTGTTGCTGGCATATAGAAATGCAGATACTTTTATATATTGATCATGTACTCAGGCTTTTAAACTCTCTTATTCTAATATAACTAGCTATAAATAATTAGCTATAAATTATACAGAATTTTTTATGTAGACATTCACATCATCAGCAAAGAATGGCAATTTATTTCTCTCTTTCCAGTCCTTAGATGTTTGGCTTTATCTTGCCATTCTATCCTGGTTAGGATCTGAATTTAGTAAAATTCTAAATTCAGGTGGTAACAATAGCCATCTTAAGTGGTACTGGATTTTTTTTTTTTTTTTTTTTTTGCGGTACGCGGGCCTCTCACTGCTGTGGCCTCTCCCGTTGCGGAGCACAGGCTCCGGACGCAGAGGCTCAGCGGCCGTGGCTCACGGGCCCAGCCGCTCTGCGGCATGTGGGATCTTCCCGGACCGGGGCACGAACCCGTGTCCCCTGCATCGGCAGGCAGACTCTCAACCACTGTGCCACCAGGGAAGCCCTACTGTAGAGTTCTTTTGTTGTTGTTATGTTGTTATTAGGTTTCTATTGTTGTAACAAATTACCACAATTTTAGTGGTTTAACAACACAAGTATATTATCTTACAGTTCTGAAGGTCAGACCTCTGACACTGGTCTCACTGGGCTAAAATCAAGGTGTGGGCCGGTGTGTGTTTCCTTCCGGAAACGCTAGAGGAGAATCTATCTCTTTGCCTTTTCCAGCTTCTAGAGGCCCCCTGCAGTCCTAGGCTCGTGGCCCAGTCCTCCATCCTCAAAGCCAGCAGCACAACATCTCCCTGACTGTTCTTCTGTGGTCACATGGCCCTCTCTGACTGACTGCAGCCAGCAAAGTTTCTCCACTTTTAAGGATTTGTATGACTGGTTTGGGCCCACCCGGATAACCCAAAATTATCTCCCACTTTGAGGTCCTGAGCCTTAATCATATCTTCAGAGTCTCTTTTGCCATTAATGGTAACCTATAGGTTCTGGAGATTAGAACAGGGACATCTTTAGGGGAGGGGAGGTTGTGGGTGGGAGCATTATTCTGCCTGCCGTCATCATATTCTTTATTAGGTAAGGAAATACACTTCCATTCTTTGCATGCTAAATTTGTGTCATGCATGGATGTTGAAATTTATTAAATGCTTTTCCCACAGCAGTTGAGATCATTAAAGGTTTTTGTCCTTTGATCTGTTAATGTGGTGAATTAAATTAGTAAATTTTCTAATCTACTAATCTCTTGCATGCCTAGATAAACCCAACTTAGTCATCATGTTTTATCTTTTTTATTCATTACCAGATTCTGTTTGCTAAGTATTTATTTTAGGATTTTTTTGCATCTCACGTGTAAGGTTGAACTGGAAGTTTCCTTTCTTGTACAATTTTGGTATCAAGCTTGTGCTAAGGTCATAATTTGAGTTGGGGAATATCCACCCCCCACCCCCATTTTTTTCTTTTCTATAGAATCATTTGTGAAGGATTAAACTTATATATTCTTTGAATGTTTGATGAAATTTCCTTCTAAATCAATCTAGACCCAGTGTTTTCTTTGTGGTGAGATTTCTGTTTTAACTGAGCTGAAATTCATATAACATAATATTAACCATTTTAGAGCATGGAATTACTGGGTTTTCTATGGGTTCAGTCACTCTACGTTTAACTGCTTGAAGAACCACCATTCAAATTCTTTGCAGGCAATAGGATTAGTCAGGTTCTTTTATCTTCCTGAGATGGTTTTGGCCCCTGAGATGGTTTTGGTAAAGTTGTATTTGTCTAGGACTTTATCTTCATTACTTAAGTTTTCAAATTTATTGGCATAAACTGGTTTATAGTCGCTTAGAATGTTTTTAATCTTGGCAACCACCTGGAATCGTGTCCCTCTTTTCATTCTTATTATTGTTTATTTGTGCTTTCTCCTTTTATTTTCTTTGACTAATAATCGTGCAAGGGATTTGTCTATTTAATTAGTCTTTTCAAAGAATCAACTTTTGATAATACTTTCTATTTTACGTTTTCCCTACTTTTCAGAAATTTCTTACTCTTTCCAGACTTTTCAACCTCTACACTTGGATGCTTGGCTCCCTAATTTTGAGATTTTCTTCTTTTCTAATAGAAACATTCAAGGCTCTACTTTTTTTAAAAATATATATATTGATGTCAGTTTGTGTTAGCATTTGGTTCTGATTATTTCCGACTGCCTGCATCTTTTTTTCAATTTATCCAGCTATATTTTTGCTATTGATTTCTAACTTAATTGTAACGTGGTCAGAGAGCCTGGTCTGTAGGGTAACAGTCTTTTGAATTTTGTTGAACCTTACCATTGGGTCAGTTTTGTAAATATTTCATGTGTGATGGAGAAGCATGGGTCTTCTCACGCCCATCAGAATGGCTAAGATGAAGATAGTAGGGTAATATTGAGCATGGATGATGGGGGAGCATCTGGAACACTCATATGCTGCTGGTGGGGATACAAATTGCTACAACCATTTGGGAAAATTTTTTGTCAGTATCTGCACAATAACTAAACCTGAGCTCAGCCTGCTCAGCAGAAATGTGTACACATGATCATCAGAAGACATGTCCAAGAATGTTCATCTCAGCATCATTTGTATTAGCTGTGAGGAGGAAACTATCTAAACGTCCACCAGTGAAACAAGAGATAAACATCTTGTGGTTTATTCATATAATGGAAGAACGAAGAAGACATTTCTACATGCTTAAATCTCACAAACCTAATATTGAGCCAAAGAGATACAAAAGAGTACTACTATATGATTCCATTTATATAAAGTAAAAAGGGACAAAATTAATCTGTGGTGTTAGAAGCCGGGATGATGGTTACCTATATAGCATGGATTGTGACTGGGGGTGGGGCAGAGCAGCAAGAAAGGGGGTTCTGGGGTGCTGTAAGTTTCCATTTCCTGATTTAATCCAAGTCCTGGATCTGCAGTGTGTCCACTTTGTGAGAAATCGTTGAGTCATATATATATATTTTTTTGGGGGGGGGATACCAAATTACTTTATTTGAAGGAATGGTACTAAGGAAAGGACTTGTAGATATTTTGGTACAACTTACAGAAAAGGTAAGGTAACCCAAACATGCATGCACTGCCTTGGTGACCAGGGAAGTCACCCCTGTGGCTACGGGAAGCCAGCCCAAGGCTTAGCTCTCATCATCACTATTTCCCAGGGTGTGCTTGTCAAAAAGATACTGTGCCAAGCCAGATTCGGGGGCCCCCATCGTGCGCAAGTTGGTTACGTGGTCACCCAATTCTTCAATGGATTTCACCTGCTCATTCAGATAATGAGTCTCAATGAAGTCACACCAATGGGGGTCATTTTTCTCAGTGGTCAGTTGGTGCAGTTCCAGTAGTGACTGAGTCACACTTTTTTCCAAGGGTAGCGCGCATTCCATTGCACTCAGCCCATTCTCCCAGTCATCACGGTCTGGTTTCTTGATATCCCAAAGGAAGATTCGGCCACCCCGTTGGTTCTGCAGCTTCATCAGTTTCTCAGCATGTTCCCTCTCCTCACAAGATTGGTGAAGAAAGTATTTGGCAAAGTTCTTCAAAGCCACATCATCGCGGTCAAAATAGTACGACCTGGACAGGTAGACGTAGGAGGCGTAGAGTTCCAGGTTGATCTGGTGGTTGATGGCAGCCTCCGAGTCCCGGTGGTAGTTCTGGCGCACCTGCGAGGGGGACGTGGTCGTCATGGCGGGCGGCTGAGGTGAAACGGTGGCGGTGGCTGCGCGGCGCTGTAACGACAGCGGCGGGGACCTTGGGGCGGTCGGAGGGCGCCGTGAGGTGATGGCGAGGGCTGGCTCTGAGCGGCCGGCCGGAACGGGGGACGAGCGCCGGGTTCCGTCCAAGCACTGTTGAAGCAAGAAACCGCGGCGACTCTCCGCGAGGACTGTCGAGTCATATATTTTTGATCTGTGTACTCTTCTCTATTTATGTTCTCATTCAGTTAAAAGTTTAGTTTAAAAATGTTTATTCCTGGGCTTCCCTGGTGGCGCAGTGGTTGAGAGTCCGCCTGCCGATGCAGGGGACACGGGTTCGTGCCCCGGTCCAGGAAGATCTCACATGCCGCAGAGCGGCTGGGCCCGTGAGCCACAACTACTGAGCCTGCGCGTCCGGAGCCTGTGCTCTGCAACGGGAGAGGCCACAACAGTGAGAGGCCCGCGTACCGCAAAAAAATAAAAATAAAGTCCCTTCTTGGGAAAGAATCTGAAAAATATATATATATATTCTTAATAACTTTGCTGTACACCTGAAACATTGTAAATCAACTATACTTACTTCAGTAAAAAACTCTATTCTTTAGTTGCTGGGTGCGATGTTTATATATTCATTACATCAAGTGTGTTAACTGTGCTAGTCACATCTTCTCTGTCCGCACCTATTTCTTATATGCTTGATATGTCAGTTACTGAGAGAAGTGTGTTCAACTTTCCCACCGTAATGGTGGCTTTGTCAGTTTCTTCTCATAGATGCGTACATATTTGCTTTGTATATCTCGAGGCTATATTATTAGATACATATAAGTTCAGAATTGTTATCTCCTCCTGGTAAACTGGATTTTAAAAAAATCACTATGTAGTAGTCCTCTTTATTGCTTTTTGCTTTAATGTCTATTTTGTCTGATTTTTTTGGATAATTTTCTGTTTCTGTTTATTAATTAATTTATTTACTTTTGCTATGTTGGGTCTTCGTTTCTGTGCGAGGGCTTTCTCTAGTTGTGGCAGGCGGGGGCCACTCTTCATCACGGTGCGCGGGCCTCTCACTATCGCGGCCTCTCTTGTTGCGGAGCACAGGCTCCAGACGCGCAGGCTCAGTAGTTGTGGCTGGCTCACGGACTCAGTTGCTCCACGGCATCTGGGATCCTCCCAGACCAGGGCTCGAACCCGTGTCCCCTGCATTGGCAGGCAGATTCTCAACCACTGCCGCCACCAGGGAAGCCCTTGTCTGATGTTTAATAAGCTATTTCAGCTTTCTCTTGGCCACTACTTTGTGGTTTACTTTTTTCTATATTTTCAAATTTTTAGTGTCCTTATGTTTTGGAAGCACCTCTTGTGAATAGCATAGAGAAGAATTATTTTTTAAAAAATCTGGCCCAACAGTGTTTTTTTTTTGGCCACACCACGCGGCATGCAGGATCTGAGTTCCCCGAACACCCGCCCCCTGCAGTGGAAGTGCGGAGTCTCAACCACTAGACCACCAGGGAGGTCCCCAACAATGTTTTCTTTTAACTAGCATTTTTCTTCTGACTCCCATTGTTGCAGCTGAGAATTTAGTCATCTAATTGTTATTCCTTTGTAGGTGATTTTTTTTTTTCTCCTGCTTTGGCTGCTTCTAAAACTTTTCCTTTCCTCTGGTGTTTTGCACTGCAAATCCATGATTTGTGGATTTATTTCCTTCCTTCCTTCCTTCTTTCCTTTTAATCTGCTGGGATTTATTAGAATTTCTGGATTTGAGCCTTGGTATGTTTCAACAATTCTGGCAAATTCTCATCCATTATCTTTTCAAATATTGCTTCTTCCTCATTCCCTCTTGTCTCTCCTTCCAGATAATGTAATTTACCTCCTTTTATTATATGTTTCATATCTCTTGACCTCTCTTTTTACATTTTTTTGTTTTGTTTTGTTTGTTTTTGGTTTTTTTTTGCTTTCTTGGTTTTTTTTTTGTGGTACGCGGGCCTCTCACTGTTGTGGCCTCTCCCGTTGCGGAGCACAGGCTCCGGACGCACAGGGTCAGCGGCCATGGCCCACGGCCCAGCCGCTCCGCGGCATGTGGGATCTTCCCGGACCGGGGCACGAACCCGTGTCCCCTGCATCGGCAGGCGGACTCTCAACCACTGTGCCACCAGGGAAGCCCTGTTACATATTAATTTTACTTTAAAATGTTTTATTCTTTTTCAAATCTATTTGTTGTAGGCACATGTTTATTTATTTAAATATACCAAACATATGTGTTTTTTATGTTTTTTTTAAAATTTTTATTTTATATTGGAGTATAGTTGGTTGACAATGTTGTGTTAGTTTCAGGTGTACAGCAAAGTGATTCAGTTACACATATATATGTAACTATTCTTTTTCAAATTCTTTTCCCACTTAGGTTGTTACACAGTATTGAGCAGAGTTCCCTGTGCTATACAGTAGGTCCTCACTGGTTATCTATGTTAAATATAGCCGTGTGTGTCTGATAATTCCCAAATCCAAAGTCTTTGCAGTTCTGTCTCTGCTGTCTGTGGTTCCTGCTGTTTTTGTTTATGGTGCTTTGTTTCCCTGTGTGTTTTGTGGTTTTTGCTTGGGAAGTGTTCATTTTCCTTTCTTTTATTGTTAATTCTATAGGATTCTTTGAGGTTCAGACTGAGTTTGAGCTCTTCCCAGAGAGGGTTTACACTACTTCTGAAAGTCACCTGAGGGGCCCTATCATTCTAAGACCTGAGTGGTTGTGTGTGTTACCAGTTTCAGAGTTCAGTGCAGGAAATAGAAACCACTCAGTGTATTTTAAGCAGAAAGGGGTTTAAAACAGGAAATTAGGTGCTTATAAAATCACTGGAAAAACTGGAGGTGTGGTAAATCAGGAAAGCTCCCCTGGAACTATTGAGTTGAAGACCACATCAGTGTAGTTTTGATTCAGGCATAAGGAAGCCAGGGTTAGGAGGCCACTGCTGCTGCGGCTGTTTCCATAATGACCATATCTACCCACAAAGCTGCTGATAAAACCCTGAAATGCTGAGTCTGGCCACTGCCAATCTTTTACACTCCTCGTCATGACCTTGGTTGCCAGCGGAACAACAGTCTTGGCCTCAATTCCAGCTACCAAATCTCATGCAGGTCCATGCAGTTGGGAGAACCTAATTCATGTCTAGAGTCTAGCTGCAAAAGAGCATCAGAAATTAGGTTTTTACGTTCCAGCCTCTACAATACAGGAGTTGAAAAGCGGGCTGAGTCCGTTGATCATGACCTGCTCAGAGCTACTGGGTTGCTTCTCACCGCTCTGCAGCCTCCCAGTTCTTGTTACCCTTTTGTCAGCCTGTGCCTAGTGTATCTTTTCCATCCCTGTATTTTGAACCTGTGTGAGACACTCTTCACTGGCTATGGAGCATTCATTTCGAAATCCCTTATCTCTTGTCTGCCTTTACTAAATAAGCTGGGGTGACCTCCCCTCTTGCCAGCTGACAACAGTTTTTTGTTTTTTGTTTTTTTTTGCGGTACGTGGGCCTCTCACTGTTGTGGCCTCTCCCGCTGCAGAGCACAGGCTCCGGACGCGCAGGCTCAGCGGCCATGGCTCATGGGCCCAGCCGCTCCGCAGCATGTGGGATCCTCCCGGACCGGGGCACGAACCCGTGTCCCCTCCATCAGCAGGCGGACTCTCAACCACTGCGCCACCAGGGAAGCCCTGACAACAGTTTTGATTACTGAAACACCAGCAGAAGTCTGTTGAGAACTCTGGGAAGGTTTTTGCTTTTCCTGAAAGAGGAAGCCATGGGACCAGTGTTGTTTTTTTCCCATTCCTGCTTTCAATGTGGATGTAATGCGTAAAGCCTTGGCAGCCATCCTGTGACCATGAAGAAAAGGCCAAGAGAACTGCAGAGATACCGCCCCTACGCTGACGAACCAACACCAGCAGCCACGTGCTTCCAGACTTCTACAAGAAAAATAAACCCACTTTGTTAGACACTGTAGTTGGTGTTTCTGTTATTTGTATTCAAAAGCAGTTCCAACTAACATATAACTTTCTTTTCACGTGTGTCTTCTGCGAATAACATATCAATTTGGTTGTCGTTAATCTGAAAGTCTCTATTTTTAATGTCACCTTCATCTTCTTTGCTGTTGTTTACATAAATTTTATTTTACTGAAGTATGGTTGACTTACAATGTCCTACTAGTTTCAGGTGTACAGCACAGTGATTCAGTTATACATACATATATACATACATATATATTATTTTTCAGATTCTTTTCTCTTATAGGTTATTACAAAATATTGGGTAGAGTTCCCTGTCCTTGTTGGCTATCTATTTTATATATAGTAGTGTGTATATGTTAATCCCAACCTCCTAATTCATCCCTACCCCCCTTTCCCCTTTGGTAACCATACATTTGTTTTCTATGTCTGTGGGTCTATTTCTGTTTTGTAAATAAGTTCATTTGTATCTTTTCTTTTTTTTAGATTCCACATATAAGCAATATCATATATTTGTCTTTGTCTGGCTTACTTCATTTTGTGTGATGATCTCTACGTCTATCCATGTTGCTGCAGATGGCACTATTTCATTCTTTTTTATGGCTGAATAATATTCCATTGTGTGTATGTATGTATGTATGTGTGTGTGTGTGTGTGTGTGTGTGTGTGTGTGTGTATATATCTCACATCTTCTTTATCCATTCATCTGTCATCTGTCAGTGGACATTTAAGTTGCTTCCATGTCTTGGCTATTGTAAATAGTGCTGCAATGAACTTTGGGGTGCATGCATTTTTTCTAATTATAGTTTTCTTCAGATATATGCCCAGGAGTGGGATTGCAGAATCATATGATAGCTCTATGTGTAGTTTTTTAAGGAACCTCCATACTGTTCTCCACAGTGGCTGTACCAATTTACATTCCCACCAGCAGTGCAAGAGGGCTCCTTTTTCTCTACACCTTCTCCAGCATTTATTATTTGTAGACTTTTTGATGATGGCCATTCTGACCAAAGTGAGGTGATACCTCATTGTAGTTTTGATTTGTATTTCTCTAATTATTAGTGATGTTGAGCATTTTTTCATGTACCTGTTGGCTATCTGTGTGATTTTTTTTTTTCTTTTCTTTTTTTTGTGGTACACGGGCCTCTCACTGTTGTGGCCTCTCCCGTTGCGGAGCACAGGCTCCGGACGCGCAGGCTCAGCAGCCACGGCTCACGGGCCCAGCCGCTCCGCGGCATGTGGGATCTTCCCGGACCGGGGCACGAACCCGCGTCCCCTGCATCGGTAGGCGGACTCTCAACCACTGCGCCACCAGGGAAGCCCTATCTGTGTGATTTCTTTGGAGAAATGTCTGTTTAGGTCTTCTGCCCATTTTTTATTGGCTTGTTTGTTTTTTTGTTATTGAGCTGTATGAGCTCCTTGTATATTTTGGAAATTAATCCCTTGTTGGTTGCATCATTTGCAAATATTTTCTCCCATTCTGTAGGTTGTCTTTTTGTTTTATTTATGGTTTCCTTTGCTGTACAAAAGCTCAAGTTTCATTAGGTCCCATTTGTTTATTTTTGTTTTTATTTCCATTTCTCTAGGAGGCGTATCTAAAAAGGTATTGCTGCAATTTCTGCCAAAGAGTGTAAATGGGAATTTAATTCATACCCCTTGTGATTACTGGAATGTTTTGACTTATTCTTGCTATCTTATTTTATGTTTGCTTTTTACCATGATTTTTCATATTAAATTTCTCCTCTTACCATTTCTTGGATTGATCACTCTCTTAAAGTTTCATTTTCTTTTTCTTCAAGTGTTTTAGAAGGTGTACATCCAATTTCTACCATCCCACTTGGGACAAGTTTCCAATCGATTTTCTTTTTGTGCTGTAGTTTGAATACCTTCTACTTACCTGTTTTTATGTTCACATTACGATCCTTTCTTTTGCAGTATCCAATCTGCTTTCAATCTCCTAAAATTTTTTCTTTCAGATATAGCATTTTTCAGGTCTAAGATTTCCATTTGGCTCTTTTTTAGTGTTTCTATATTGCTCCTAAAAAGTCATCCCTATACCTTCACCCATTATATCCCTCTTTTCCTGTCAAATCTTTAACATATTTATAATAATTATTTTTGAGTCTTCGCTAATTCTAGTGTCTGGCTCTTCTGTGGGTCTGCTTTTTTCTCTTGATTATGGGATGCAGTCTCCTGCTTCTTTGCGTGTCTCATAAATTCTGATCGTACACTGAACATTATGGGTGATACATCATGACAGACACATAGTTTCTGTCAACTTCCTCTGAAAGGTGATGAACTTTGTTCTAGAAGGCCATTAAATTACTGGCAGATAAACTTGGTCCTGTGGCAGCTCAGTTCTAGGCTTTGTTAGGGTATGTTTATTTCAGTTTTGCCCTCAGTGCCTTCATTTTGTGTGATGATCTCTACGTCCATCCATGTTGCTGCAGATGGGACTATTTCATTCTTTTTTATGGCTGAATAATATTCCACTGTGTGTATGTATGTATGTGTATGTGTGTGTATATACGGGCCTCACTTCTAAAACATGGCCTTTCTGGGGTTTTAGTATAAAGCCCAGGGGGTTTACCAAACACCTCGAACTAGGGTGGACTTGAATTCCAAACTCTGAGTCTGCAGTCGGGCAGCTGCTGAAATCTCTGCTCAGTCCTCTGTCTCTCCACTTGGCACTTTCAACTGGGCTCCTTGGAGGCATGACCCGTACATACCAGGTTCAGCAATCAGCCCAGGCTTGAAGGGTTATTTGTACACAGATCTGGGGGCTTCCTCCTTTCAGGATCTGCCCTCCCTCAATTCCCAGCTACTCTGGCAGCCCTTAAATCCAGCTTCTGTCTTTTCAGCCCTGTAAGATGAGGTGGACCACCCCGAGATTCCTTCCGTCTAGGGCACTGTGTCTTCACCTAGTTGTTTGTTATGTTTTTCCCGAGTTTCTAACTCTCAATAGCTTCTGTGCTATTACCTGAGGTGGAACTTACCCTCTAGATTTTTTGTCTTTTGAGACTGGAACAGCAAGCTTTATTCAGTGGGCAAAGAATGGAGAAGCGGGAACCTACTTCAGACATCGTCTCCTATCCTCTAGATTTTTTTTTTAATTCCCATGCCACTCTCTATATTTTACAGCTTAATTTTTAATGGTTTCCTAGGGAGCCTGACACTTCTCATTTATTTATTTAGGCTGTGCCGGGTCTTAGTTGCGGCACACGGGATCTTTCAGTTGCGGAATGCGGACTTCTTAGTTGCGGCATGCGTGCGGGACCTAGTTCCCCGACCAGGGATCAAACCTGGGCCCCCTGCATTGGGAGCGTGGAGTCTTACCCACTGGACCTCCAGGGAAGCCCCTCCTCTAGATTTTTAATGTACACTAATAGTATTCAATAATATCCAGAATTAATCAATTCTATCCTCTCCTCCCGAAAGACCAAAACCTGAGTCTGTTTTCACTTCCCTTCTCATTCTCCTTTTCCTTGAATTAATCCGGGATCTTAGTTCTCTATTATTATTCATTTTTTAGCTATGCATAAAAACTATTTAAACTTCACTATAAGCTGTAATGGCTGCTCTGTTGGCCACTGCCCATTGGATACCATAGCTACCTCCTTCTTGGATTCTTTGTGTCTTGCTATGTGGCAATCCTTGAGAAATTCCTTCAGGGAGCAAATCTGAGAGTGACAGACTTCCTGAGGTTTATATGCCCCAAGTATTTCGCTGTGACCTTTCACGTGAATGCTAATTTGGCTGAGTAAAGGCCTCTGGGTTCAAAGTCCTTTTTTCTTAGAACCTTGATGACATTGCTCCAGTTTCCACCAGCATCCTATGTTGCTGGGGCTCATACAATTCTTACTTCTTTGAGGGTAATTTTCTGCTTATTTTCCTTTGGAAACGGTGTTGTTTTCTGTTTTTGTTTTTCTCTCGGTATTCTGAAGTTTTGGGAAATGTGTAAGGGTGTGTCTTATTTCCAAGTAAGTCATTTTGTCACCCGAGGGCCCTTTCCATGTGAAGACCTGTATCTTTCTTCAGATCTGGGAAATTTTCTTCCATTATGTTTTAATTATTTCTTTCATGCCACTCTCTGTTCCTGTCTCCTCAGATTCTAAACGCCTCTTTACTTTTCTTCTCCTTTGCTGTTCCTCGGACTTTTCCCATAATACCTTGGTTTTGTGTCTTGTAATATTGTGTCTGAGGGTTATTTCCACACCTGTTTACTTTGTGAAATCTTTGCATGGGTGCTGGTCTCTGTTTATAGAGTTGTGTGCTCTTCTTGACATTCATTGGTTTTCAGATGTTTGGTGATTTTTAATCTTAGGCTCCTATTTGTGTTTGAAAACCCCCAATTCTGCTGTCTGTGGATCCAGGCTCTGATCACATGTGCTTGGAAGAGGAGGGTCCGTGCTTCTGACAGGGTGTGCAGTGGGGATGGGTCCTCTTCATCGGGAAGGGCTTTCCGTCCCACCTAGAGACTTCCTGCTGCCTGGGGCCTTGCCTGTCTCTTGGACACTAACGCTCTAGCCTGGAGGCAGACACTCACTGGCACGGGTTTAGTACAGGGAAGGGAGTGGGAGCCGCCGCTAGCCAGCGGATACTCCGAAAGTGGTTCCCCAGATAATCACCCTGACTACTGCCCCAGGGCTGCTTCCTGTTCCATTTCCATAAACACAGAACTTTCTCAGAACTCTTGGACTGCTTTCACAGAAGTCACTGCCTGTGAATATTTTAGGTTTCCTTTTCCTTTGATCCTATTTCTCCAACAAACCACACCTATCTACTCTGTATCTTTCGTGAATTCCTGAAACAGTCCGGTATGCCAATAGACATTTTGGGTTTTTACTTAAAGGTTTTTTTGTGTTTTTTTTCTGGCGGGGGGCCTCGCCGCGTGGCTTGTGGGATCTTAGTTCCCCAACCAGGGACTGAACCCAGGCCCATGGCAGTGGGAGCGCGGAGTCCTCACCACTGGACCGCCAGGGAGGTCCCAGGTTTATTCTTGACTTCAGGGGACTCCAGGATATGTTTACCAGGGAGGCAGGAGGCCCACCTGCGTTGGGCTATGGATGGGTCCCCACAGCTCGCCTGCATCACATTCCTGGTTATGGACCACAGGGTAGGGGCTCTGCACCCCTCCGAATAATACAGTGTCTCTTGTCCTGGTTGAGGTTCAAACTTAAAGGAGAAAGACCTGCTGACGTCAGGATTTGCAACTGGGAGAGGGGTTGAAAACATATCCTCAACATTAGGCTACAGAATTTCAGAAGAAAACCTTTCCATGAAATTCCCACCTAGAACCAGTTACGGGGAAGTGAGGTGATAAATGAGTCCAGAAAAATATACAAGGGCTTCTAAGTTAGCCACAGCTTGCGTCAGGACACAGTGATGTAGAAATAACACAGCAAAGTTTTACGTGCAACTCAGGGTGTGGCATGTATGTATGATTCAGAAAGAATAATATAAGTTTGTATAGCTGGAAATGGGCATTTGGGTGGGGATTAAGCAACGACAGAATTATAATGCACGCTGGGTGGGACGGTAACACCTCTTTTTGCCTGTAAGGCTGTTCAGAGAAAACTCTGTATCCAGAAATCTGTCTTTTTAGGATTACTGAATACATAGAACCATTAAGAATATGATTTAAGAAAAAAAAAAAGACATGAATAGAAGATGTCTATAGACTGATGATACCCCAGGTTTTAGAGGAAAACATTGAAAATGAGGATTTGGGGCTTCCCTGGGGGCACAGTGGTTAAGAATCCACCTGTCAATGCAGGGCACAGGGGTTCGAGCCCTGGTCCGGGAAGATCCCACATGCTGCAGAGCAACGAAGCCCGCATGCCACAACTACTGAGCCTGCGCTCTAAAGCCTGCAAGCCACAACTACTGAAGCCCATGCACCTAGAGCCTGTATTCTGCAACAAGAGAAGCCACTGCAATGAGAAGCCCGCAACAAAGAGTAGCCCCCACTCGCCGCAACTAGAGAAAGCCCACGCGCAGCAACAAAGACCCAATGCAGCCAAAAATAAATAAATTTAAAAAAAAAAAGAAAGAAAATGAGGATTTCAAGTGTACAGCAAAGTGAATCAGTTATACGTATACATATATCCACTCTTTTTTAGATTCTTTTCCCATATAGGTCATCACAGAGTATTGAGTAGAGTTCCCTGTGCTATACTAGAGGTTCTATTAGTTGTCTATTTTATATATAGTAGTGTATATGTGTCAATCCCAATCTTCCAATTTATCCCTCCCCCCCTTACCCACCGGTAACCATAAATTTATTTTCTACATCTGTAACTCTAATTCTGTTTTGTAGATAAATTCATTGGTAGCCTTTTGTTTTTAGATTCCACATATACGTGATATCATATGATACCTGTCTTAGTCTGTCTGACTTACTTCACTCAGTATGATAATCTCTAAGTCCATCCACGTTGCTGCAAATGGCATCATCTTGTTCTTTTTAATGGCTAATATTCCATTGTATATATGTACCACATCTAAATCAACTATAAAACATGACAATTTCAGTTTGGTAAATCAATTTCTTTATGAGATACTCATCAGTAACCAAAGAAGTGCCAACCTATTAGCGTTAAAGTGTGCGGATTCTTGCAAAAGGAAAAAACTGCACTGATTCGGCATCCAGTAAGCTTGGAAGAAAAAAAAAAAAAACTAGCCTCGAAAACAAAAATAAATACAGATTTCTGGCTGCTGTCCACAAAATCCTCCCATACAGCTGACTGATGACAGGTTGAACACCTGTTGTGTTACCTGCTCCCACGGCACACCTTTCTTTCCTCAATGAGCCTCTGACGTGTGCCAAATCAGGATTTTGGTCCCAGTGACAGTGACTTTCTCGCGCGGCTCCGTACAAGTGTCTTTTTTCTTTTCTTCTTTTTTTTTTTTGGCCATACCACGCGGCATGCAGGATCCTAGTTCCCCAACCAGGGATCGAACCCGCCGCCCCACCCCCACCCCCCGCAGTGGAAGAACGGAGTCCCAACCACTGGACCGTCAGGGAAGTCCCAAGCATCTTTTCTTTTGAACCAGGTCGCTTGGTTGTAAGGCAGATGCTGGTAGCTTCACGCAAGATCTCCGTGTGCCCAGCACCGCCGCTGGCAAAGGGCACGTTTCTGATAACTGGTGACTGTTAACACGGTCAGGGAAATGCAGGAACAGGTTCAATCAGTCAAAGTGGCATCCGCGAGCCACCTCTCAGGCCAAAGCTACCTTGAGTGGGGGGAACACGGCTGCCTGGGGCCTCGATATTGTGCTTTTTTGCACTGACTCTGCCGCGATGCCCAGCTGTTTTCTGCTGTGCCAGTTAGGGGGCAGGTGGAAAGTTGAGCTGGAAAGACCAGAAAGGTAGAGCCTGAAACCTTGATGGGAGGATAAAATTGTGGCAGTGCTTGCAGAAGAGCCACCTGGGTAAATGGACTGTTGTCTTTGGAAGGCGGTTGTCATAATTCGTATTGAAATGACGCACGGGGCCCGGAGAAGCCTCCCTGATCCGGCTGCCCAGGCAGTGAGAACCGTGCCCGCGCTATCTTCACAGTTCTGGGATCTTGTGAGCCGGGCCACCTGGGCTCCTGCGAGCCCCAGACGTGTAATTAGAGCCTCCCAGGCCGGGACGATACGCAGACAAGTCTTATCATGCGTGTGGGCTGCTGTGGGTGCGCTGAGCCGGGCTCCCAGGTCTCCCTGAACCTCAGGATCCGGCCCCGGCTTCTGCTTAGCCAAGAGCTGTGATCGGTTACTAGGTAGAAAACTGTGTACAGGACACTAGTGCCTGCAAGAACCTCAGCACGGCCGAGGAGCTGGCACAGGCAAAATACAGCTTCCTGTGTGCTGAGCCCAGGGCCACTCAGAGCTCAGGCCTGACAGACAGACTCATCCTGCCTTACACAAGAGGGGTGTGCACAAAAGTCACGCGGTCCCAGGGGAGGCGCTGGGCTAATCCCTCATAACTGCGAAATGAAGAAACATGCAAGAAGCATGTGATTCAGATGTTTATTTGACACGGATCCAAAGTTATTTCCAAGGAATGAAGGTGCTGCCTTTTCCCATCGGGGCACAGAGTTCAAGATGACGAATGCTCGTACGTTCCCAAGGACCAGTCCCTTGGTTATAACCCCTCGGTTCCCCCTCTTACTTTGGTTGGGGGAGGGAGGAAGAGAAGATTCACGTGCCATCATGGATGCTGTTTTAGAGAACTTGCTACGGGTGGGCTTACTTTGGCTTCCAGGCCATTTGATGGGATCGCAGGGTGAAGGATGACGGCATAGTGGAGGCACGTGTAAGCCCAATGGCCTGCCAGCAGCTCTCTTTCTAGGCAGGGAAAACCTTCCCAACCATCCCCAGCCCCCTCTCCATCCCAAACCCCCCCTGCGGCCCTGCCAGGTGGCCACGGACCTGAGAAGCAAAGGGCCGTCAAGGGCTGCTCTGATGTGAAAGCATTTCTGCAGGTGCTGGAAAACGTAAACACTATACCTACCTTTGCCACTGAATTCTGGGCAGATCACGTGAAAGCCGAGGTGAGCCTGTCTAAACACGCTCTAGTAACACATCTGGGCTGCTTAGGTAGAAGTATCTTGAAGTTTGATACATTCAAGTGAAAAGCAAGCATGAAAATTCACACCCTCAGATCGCATTAGACATGCTTCAGTTACACTGTTTCGCTTGGTACCATCAGGCTAGCTGATTTCGGATGCACTTGAACCTTCTGCCCTATTCTCTCCTCTCTCTCCTTTCCAAATAAAACACCAAAACTTCTCTTAAAAGGTGTATGATTCAAATGTGGAGAGGAAAAGGGTCAGAACGTTTGTCAAATGGTCTAGTCTGCAAAGCAAACCAGTCTCTGAGTGTATCTTAGTTGGACCTAAGCGTATTTTCTTAAAAACAAGAACCCATACCACCACCATACCCCCCATTCCCAAGCTTTAGTACTGGATTGGAAACTCACAGTTTGCCTCCTGTTGTTACACGATTCAGATTCAAAGGTGTGGAACCTCAGTCTGTCTATCTGAAGGCCTTTAAAGGAAAAATCATTCAAGAATCCTCAAAGTTTGAAGTAATATCTTGACTAGAGCTAATGCAAAGTAATCTTGTGGAGAATCCTGGCAGGTCAGAACCAGCCTGAGTCAGCTTTATCTTCTCAGTTGCCGTTACCATAATGTAGACATTTTTACACGGCAACATAGTTTTAAAGTTTTATTGGCTTTTCACAAAATGCCTAACAGAATGCTGAAATGAATTTCTAAGTTAATTTTATAAAAGTAGGCCCTAAGTCCATTTTGATAGTAACTATTGCTAAATAAAATACTGTATATATATATATATATATATACACGTATATGTGTATATATATATATATATATATATATATATATATACACACACATGTGTTGTGGCAATGTCAATTTCCTGGCTTTGATTATGGACTATGATTATACGTTATCATTGGGGAAATCTGAGTAATGGGTACAGGGGAGCTCTCTGTACTGTTTTTGAAACTTTTGAATCTATAATTAATCTCAAAACGAAAAGTCAAAAACAAAAACAAAGCTCTGTATGAAATAACCATACTAGGAGCTTATTTTTAAGAAAATGTCTCCCTATACCCTAATATAATAAATTATGTGATGAAATTAAGAACTAAAATAGAGGGACTTCCCTGGCGGTCCAGTGGTTAAGACTCCGTGTTTCCACTGCAGGGGACACGGGTTTCGATCCCTGGTTGGGGAACTAAGATCCCGCATGCCATGCAGTACAGCCAAAAAATAAAATGAATAAAATTTTTTTAAAAAGAACTAAAATAGAGAATAGCTTAATATATATTTTGATCCTTAAACCAGTAGGTGGATGTAGTTCTCTTTTCTCCGACTATGAATTGCTCTAGAAAAATCTATGGCTCTGTTGTTTTGACGAGGGCCCCTAGCATTAAGAAACATCCTTTTAAAAGATCTTTTCATAACACAGTTAAGACATCCCTTGAGACCTAAAGAGAAATAAGCAACACATAAACAAGATTAAACTTCCATTAGAATGTGGAATTTGGTAAGATCGGCAAGGCATACTCGATGACTGCAGCCTAGAGAGACTTGGAATTTAATATTATCCAGATTTGGGGTTGACTTAACAAAGGAGTCCTCTTGAACTTAGCTTCTGCTTTCTGCCATGAAACGGTCCCTAATAATAAATTCCTTCTGTTTGCATAGGGCTGGGCCCTGCTCTGCTGTGGTCTCCCGTTCATGGGGAAGGGAAGCTCAGGGAATCCTTCCCGGAGGACGTGGGAGGTTGAGATGAGCCTGCACTTCCTGACTTTAGGCCAGAGCCTTGTTAACTAGGTAAGGCCCGTCTTTAAGTGAGGACTCAAGAGTGCATTCAGTGGCAGCTGAGAGCCGGCTGTCTCCTCGCCCGTAACGGTCTTATCGACACTAAGAGAGCAGGCCCAGGGCTGCCCTGGGCCAGGGGAGCGCTTAGAATTCCATCTGCTCTGTGTGCTGGCCAAGGACTGAGCTGGCAAGCGGTGCTATGGATAGCGTTCTGGTCACTAGTGGCACTGGCCAGGAAGAAACAGGAAAAGATAATAGTCGCGCAAAATCAAGGAACAACATGAAGGTGAGAGGGAAGCAAGTACGCAATGAATTAAAGATGGTCTTGACCACAGTACAAAGAAAAGGCAGTGGAGTGGGAAAAACAGGCAAAAACCACGAGCTGCAGATGGTGCGGTCTCAGTGCCGTGATCGGGAGCCCCCGGGGGACAGGCACAGTGGCCCGGGCCACACACCTGGGTCTGCCTCCCACCTGAGATCACCACCTGCTATTTCTACCTCCAAGTATCTGCAAAGCCAGTGTTTCTCCGTCTCCACCGCCGGACACTCGGATCTCAGTTCCGACAGCCTGTCCTGAAGTCTCCCCCTTTCCAATCCGTTCTGCATGCAACAGCCCTTGGTCTTCTTGAAACACATCCCATCCCATCCATCCCCTGCTTAGACCTTTGAGTGGCATCCGCTACCCTTCCCCGTTGTCGCTCTCGCTGGGTAACTTCCGGCCCCTGGCGAATGCCCAGCTTCCCTCCAGCCTTGCGGTCCCCGTCCTGGGCTTCCCAGTTCACTCTGCTTCCTTTGGCTCAGATTCCATCCCTTCAGATCTCATCACCTCAGAGAGGTGGGGGCCCTTTTGTCATTCTGTCACCACCGCTGTTCATTCCTTTCCAGCGTTTATCACAAATGGTCACTAGGTACTGCTTCAAATTCCATAAGGGCCTGGGTGTGTTTTCCGAGGATCCAGCACTTGGTAGTTATTCAACAAACGTCTGTTGAAGGAACTCCTCAAACCCATTTCTTCATCTGTCAATTGCCAGAAATAACGCCCAGCTTGTGGGGTGAGGATGAAATCAATCCACAGACAGGGCCCCCACTGTGTACCAGCTACTGGTTTATACGCCGTTGTCACAGATAATTCCCGGTCGTAGTTGTAACCCTCTCCCCCAGTTTTACCAATGAGAAAACTGAGGTACAGAGATTTCGAAGAATCTGCCCAACACGTCATTAGAAAGAGCTGGAGTTGGACTTTCAGCCCAGATATACCATTTCCGAGTCCTCGCTCTTTACTCTGGAAGGAACCAAGCACAGGCAGGGGTGCAGGTAAAGTCATGGAGAGCTTTGCCGTCGCCCAGGAAGCTGGGGAGTGTCGCGGGCCGGGGGCGGGGGACGGCAGGCAGCTGGATTTCAGCGACAGGGCAGAAGAAAGGGAGGCGAACAGGCAAAGGACCAGGCGACACCGGACGGGCACCCTCCCCGACGGCATCCCAGCCTCCTCCCGCCTCCCAAACCTATGACTCAATGAGAAGCCAGGGCAGGCTGGCCTTCCTTTGGTGGCCTTGCATCAAGCAAGAAGCAGAGCCTCCCCCAGGGGCCCAGGGCAACCCAGACCCAGTCCTCAAACTCAAAGTGCGTCACATCAGGGGCTTCCCTGGTGGCGCGGTGGTTGAGAGTCCGCCTGCCGATGCGGGGGGCGCGGGTTCGTGCCCCGGTCCGGGAGGATCCCACGTGCCGCGGAGCGGCTGGGCCCGTGGGCCATGGCCGCTGGGCCTGCGCGTCCGGAGCCTGTGCCCCGCGGCGGGGGAGGCCACAGCAGTGAGAGGCCCGCGTAACGCAAAAAAAAAAAAAAAAAAAAAAAAAAAAAAAGTGCGTCACATCAGGTCCATGTCAGAGCTGGCTGCTTCCTGTTAGAGCCCCTTGGATGGGGACGCCCCTCCCCAGAAGGAACCTGTTTCCACAGCAACAAACCAGCATCAATTCAGATGCACCTTCTTAATTGTTATAAATACAAACAGCTCGTTTTCACTGTCTGTATACTACTTAAATGTACATTGCTTAAATCGTCTGTCATTTTAGGGAATGGTGGTAAATTTCAAGCCTATGTTAGACTGCTTAAAAATGTTCCCTTGTGCTTAAAAATGGTCATGTTGTCATATTACTCGAGACACAAATTTTTTTTACACCTCCCCTCCCCCTCCCTCGAGACACAAAATTTTATAAGAGTGTAGGCAAGAAACATTATTAACGGTGTCATAAATAAGTATTATAACTTTATTAAAATGAAAAGACAATATTCAAAATAATGCAACAAAAACGAATAAAATCCTTTGTCCAATACTGTACACATAAATGCAGAAATCAGTGCATTTTTCTAAAGCATGTTTTAACCTTCATTTAGTTCATACTAAAATATAAGCTTTAAATAACTCAAATAACATCACTCAGCAGTTTAAACTGTAAACAGCTTGTTTAACATGAAGAACGTTGCAGTAAGGTACTTCTGTCACTGAGCACCATCTCCTTTGTGCGGCTCTACACAAGATAAATACAGCGAAGCTTGTGAAAATGGGAACGTGAGCTCTCCGAGCGGAGCAGCCGACTGTGAGAGTTTCCAAAGCAGTGCTGAGGTGACCTCTGCTCTTAAGACATACTGGGCTGTTGGTCAGAAGTGTTTTACTTAAAAAGCAAACAATCCCCGGGAAATACTGAAGAGGAACCAGCAACACAAGGCCAGCTTGTGTTGTATTCGTTTATTTATACAGTCTAAAAAAGGGGAGGGAAAAAACCCAGGACAAAAAAACAAGAAACAAACAAAACAAAAAAACCCACGACACACGTCCCCACACAGATCCTCTCAACCGCATTGCTGTCTCATTATTGCTTCAACTGACATCCTCAACACTGGCGAAGAGTTTAATTTGCTCTCCCCCCCGAGCGCCCTGTGTTTCGGGGTGGGGTGGGGGTGGGGGGTAGAATACAGCAGGAATGGTAAGGAAAAATGACTGACTAATTCTGTTACCTTCCCATTTTTCAAGATGTGAGACACGGACAGGTGAGAATACGGTACCAAATATGTGGCCATCCCTCCCCTCAACAGACCAGAAAGCAAGACCTAAAGGATTTAGGTCTTGGGATGACTTGAACGAGGCAGGTTAAATCACGGAAAGAACGAATGCCCTGCCCTCCATGGAAAAACTGCTTGCAAAGATGAATGAGACAAAACGGAACAGGCCTCCGAGCCAGAAATCCTCCAACTTAGTAAGCAGAAATAGTTGGGTTTTTTTCTAATGATTTTGATCTAAACAATACTGTATTCTGTATTCTCTTCCATGTGCTCAATCTTCAGTCTGCCAGGAGCCATCCTCCAGCTTTAGTTTTTATCATTCTAAATATATATTACTCTAAGATAGCAACTACTTGGTTAACTTGCAACTAGGATCTACGACTTTACCACAAGTGTAGGTACGGGTGCATAACGTGAGCACGTACAGAAATGTCCCCATCCTTCCTTCCCGCATCACATCTTTAAATCACAGACTTGAGCGGACTTTTCTCCGCCACTAACACGGGCAGGGATGCTCAGCGTGGCAGCACCTCACGACCCTCTAAACCCTTCTCTTTAAGACAGACAGTTCGACTCTCTGACCCTGCGACCTGCCCCGTCTTCCTGGGAACCGCCATCAGGCTGCAGAACTGCAGGAGAACCGCTGGCTGCTGCGGCGCCTCTGCTGAGCCAGGACCCAGGGTCTAAGGGGAAACCACGTAGGAGAAATGTCTGCGCTTCACGTGGCCTGCCAGATCCACTCTTGGTTTCGAGTCCAGCTTTTCTGGGGCCGAAAAGACACCGCCGTCGGCAGGGAGGGGCTGGATGGGGGTGCTCGTGTGTGTCTCTTCTGCTTCCCTAAAAAACTTTTCGTATTTGTCCAGGTAGGGCGGCCTCTCAGGGAGCAGGTAATAATGCGTTGAGCTCACTTTCTTCCCGTTTTCAATGATGGGCAGGATGCAGGGGACCTTACCGGCGGCCCCCTCGCTGTGCTGTCTCTGCAGGGCTTTGCTGCTCACATACTTGGGGTCGGGGGCAAAGCTCTGCGTGGGGGGCATGACCCCGTTGAGGTAAGACGGGAGACTTTTGGGGCTCGGGGTGCGGGAGTTACTCCCGGACAAGGGTTCTCTCGGCGGGACTTTGGGGGGCCTGTCCTCGTCGCTGTAGGTGCTGGAAGTGACTTCGGCCGACCACCTTCTGTAGTCCGGCTTGGCCGGCCGGGGAGGGATGGGGACCCGGGGGGGCACCTCGGGCTTGTCGTCATCGGAGTTGGGAGAAGCCCTGTGCACGTAGCTGGAGATCCTGATGGCCGGCTTGTTAAAGGACCCTGCGGGGCCTGAGTGACACCTCCTCAGTCTCCGGTGGGCCTGGGACAGAGGGGGGTTGGCACTCGTCCCCCCAGCAGCCTGGTCGTGCGCCTGGCTGAGATCCGCGGCCGAGACGGCCGGGGTATCGAAATACGCGTAGTTGATCTGTCCGCACCCTCGGAAGCTGCGCCTGCCAGGGCCGTCAGGTCTGAACTCGGAGATCGCGCAGTCTTCTAGAAGGAAGTCCGTGTCCGAGCTGGTCAGGAACTCGACCTCGCAGTCCGTCTCGTCCAGGGAGAGGTCCTCGGAGATGGGCAGGGGTGGCAGGGGCCTAGAGCCCCGCTCGCAGGGGGCCACGCCAGGGAAGAGGGACGGGGGCGTCTTGATGGGGGTGAGCGGGGGCGTGGAGGCACAGACCCCGTTCACTGCCAGCTTCTTCAATCCACACGCCACCCGACCCTCCTCCTGCTGCCCCCAGCCTTCACTCGGGGGGATGATGAGAGGGGGCAGGCGAGACTTGGCGGAGGGGCCGTGCTCCGGAAAGTGGCTGCCGTTCATCGGAGCAGACCTGGAAGCGCGCCCTGGAAGGAACCCGAGAGGTTACCCAAGATCGACCACGCTCGCCCTCAGCTGCCCGCGCTCCTGCCGCCTTCTGCCGGGTCGCTCCTGGCCAAACCCCCAGCCGCTGGAACGCCGAGCACACCCAGGCAAGCCCCACGGGCGTAATTAGGGCCCGGAGGTGGGGAACGCACCTGATCCGGTTCAAAGAACAAATGACCTCTTCTATCTGCCTTGGACGCGTGCGCGGCGCATGCCCACACGCCCCAGACAGGTTCTGTGACGTGTGCAGAATCCACAGAAGGCCAGCAGCATGTAACTTACGCGAGTGCCAGCCTGCACCAACCTGGTCCTTTGAGAGGTGGACCACACAGCACACTCAGGGCGGCCCTGAGATAGGACAGAGCCTCACCAGGCCCCTTGCGATACCGCGAGCCAGAGACTCGCCTGCGATGGGACAAGCAGCCCTTGGCAAAAATCTAAGGAACACCAGGTTCACGTTAGGAGGACTAACATACACACACTCTTCTAAGTTTTTGTCAACACTTATACCGCTTTGTCACTTTCGAACAGGCATTCGAGGCTCGTCAGGAAGAAGAGAGATCCTGTCCGGGGTTCCTGAGAGTTATTATGTCTCATCGCTGGGACGCCTTAGAAGCTCACACCCCCACGGGGAGACCCAGTGACTCAGGCTGAGGTGCAAAGGCGGCTAAGAACACGCTTAGCTTCAGAATCTGTCGCCACTAGGGGACCGGCTCCTGTCGGAAACAGCTCAGGTCGTTCCCTCATTTAGAAAATAACGCTGGAGGCCAAGCTCACGCGAGGGGCTGCCACCACCCTCCTCCCCCAGTGCCAGGGGCGCTTGGGCTTTCAGGACACATACCTATGGATGTTAGGTGCTCCGCCGTCGAGTTCAGACTGTAGGCCATGGTTATGGGGTCGATGTTCAAAAAGCCGCTGAAAGGAAAGGACAGACACCTTGGTGACAAACAGGCAGCAATCGCGTCCCCGCCCTCACTCGGACGTCACACACTCAGGCTCCAGCGGCCCCACGTCCTGCACTTACTTCTCAAACTCGCCGCGGCCCCCCCAGCAGGCCTTCAGGCTCCCCAGGGCTTGGCCATCGTGCAGAAACCCAGTTTTTAACGGGACTCTGATCTCCTGAGCAGCGACTCCGGCCATGGACATTGTGCCTTATTCTGGGAAGTCTTAAAACTCGTGAAGCCCAGGGAGGGATGTGTGGTCAGCCAGTGGCTTTCATTTCCTAGAGGGGATACAGAGGAGAGAGTAAACGGAACAATCCCGAAGCACACGCAACTCGCCACGGTGAGACAATTTCGGGGGCTGTGGAATGGAAACGTTCCACGACCGACTTCCACTCAGTTCTTCCATTTTTTTTTTGCGGTACGCGGGTCTCTCACTGCTGTGGCCTATCCCGTTGTGGAGCACAGGCTCCGGACACGCAGGCTCCGCGGCACGCGGGATCTTCCCGGACCGGGGCGCGAACCCGCGTCCCCTGCATCAGCAGGCGGACTCTCAACCACTGCGCCACCAGGGAAGCCCGGTTCTTCCATTTTTATGTTACCTAGCTCTTACTTTTCACGAGGGTACGTAAATGTAGACATTATAAGTCTTTTTTGGGGGGCGGGGGAATGTACTAATCCAGGATGTGAGATGCTTTCAGCCAATGGGAAACAGACCAGCCGAGGCAGAGGTCCTGCGCGCTGACAGCTGCACAACACAGCGGCCTCACCCGCCGGAGCACACACACGGACCTTCCAGCGTGTGGTTGTGTTGAGAGTGGAGCTCATCCCACCCCGACCCCCGAGCTACACAAGTAATTTCAGAAATTACTGGGTTCCGATCTGCAACACTAATATTCTCTAAGCCCCAACGCTTAGATGAAGCAGGAGAGTACACTCGGCCCCTGATGACCAACCCCACAAGCCCAGCATTTACTTGGATTCCGTATTTCGGATGTGGGCCCCGGGAAGACAAATTCTCCAGTAACTACTTTTGCGAGAAAAAAGAACTCGTTACATATGAAGATACTCATTTCCATTCTCCCGTGGAAATCGAGTTCTGCATGGCGGCTTCGGCAGAGACCTGGATAGCGTCCTCCTCCCTTTTAAAGGCAAACTGAAGACTGCATTCTCCACATTCTCCCCTGTGAACTGCCTAGTAATTTACGTCTGTCCTGCCTAGCTGCGAGGCATGGATTACAGTTTTCTTAACCCAGCAGTTCCTCACCTTCAGACCCCTCCGCCCCCTTGTCAGATGTGTCTGGAGTCCCCAGTCCCCATTTTCCGTATTCATTACCACGGTGTATTCGTTATTAGCATCCACGTCTGCCCTGTCTTCAGATACGCATGTTTGCTTAGAATAAGGTGAGGACGTCACTTGTCAAGTCTCCGTGTCACATTGGCCCCTTGTGCGACGTGTACATACACTTTCTAACGCTTTCTCATCCTCTTGGCAAGTATTTTCGCACAAACCGAGAGCTGGGTGCCGTGCTGAGGACTGTGGGTGACACAAGACGAGTGAGATGGGTGCTGTGCTGGGGGAGGGGCACACAGGTCAGAGTTTTGTTTCAGGGTCAAATCCATCACCCCCTACAAGACTGTGAGCTCAGGAAAGAGGCTGCACCCCAATCATTAATTATCACCACCTGAACGTTAGCAGGTGCTCAGTAAGGGAACGTTTGTACAACGCCATCTATTAGTATTGTCAGCAGCAACTGAATGTAAACAATATGTAAGGCACAGGGTTTATTTTTTGTTTTTTTTAAAGCTAAGGGTCTAAAAAAATACTCTGCAAATGTTGATGATTCATTTTTTTTCACGTAAAAAGGAATGCAGACAGTTAATGTTTCAGTGACAAAGGAGGACGGGGTCCGATCAGCCCTTCTCAGCTTTTTACTCTCCCGAAGTCAGCTGTTTTCATATACTAGGCAGAGATTTCAACAGGTTTAAAATATTATTTCTAATAGTCAAGCATTATCTTTCTTTCATCGGTCTCTAAAGATACGTGATTAAGAAGAGGGGGGGAAAAAACCCCCATCATTTCAGAAATCTAAGTTATTGGGAGGTCTTTTTTTGTTGTTTCTGAGGGTTGGTTTTTAAGATCAGGAACAAAGCAAATGTGTTTTTACTTCCCCTGAATGCAGTTAAGCTCTAAGAAAAATTTAAGATAAAATCTTCAGCAAAAAATTGCTAGACATACCCTCTCTGTCCCTGCCCGGTGGTCTAGGGTGCTGTTTCTGAGCAATCTGCAAGCACTGGCAGGAGGACAGGGACAGTATCTGTGGCGATAGAAAACTGAAAGGCCAGATAGGAAGAAGAATATGGTATCTGACTGGTTTGAAAGCACACGTTTGAAGATCGCCCATCCAGATTACAGGAAAGTGCTGCAGGGGACGGTGAAGGCCCAGCCCTCACCTGTCTGCAGGCCAGCAAGAACTACCAGTAATTACTGTGGGTCGGCCTCCGAATGCCATCTAAATCTTCGCTTTCAACAGGGTGATTGTGTAACCATCGCCTCTGCTGAAATGACCTCGGAATTCTGGACTTCCATTTCAGTGGTCCCTTAACATTATGTACACGTTCTAGAAAAAGTTATTTTTCGGTCATTGTTTCCATCACCTCCTTGTTAGCTTTCTTAAGAAAAAAAATTTTTTTTTTTTTTTTTAGTATAAAAAGAATTGTGTTCACTGAGGCAGCTCGCTTGTGACCACAATAGTGTCTTTGTGCATTCATCGAAGGTGACCTGCCTCTACATTTCAATGGGGAATTGTGAATGGGCCATGTTATGAAACTGTCCAAACTTCCCACTGGCTCGCACGGGGAGCTCCCAGGGCAGTGTCACTGTGTGCTCTCTTCTTCTGGAAAATAACTCCCAACTGTAGACTCAAAAAAGGGAACCTGCAGGGGGTCTGGAAGGAAACTTTTAAAGTGTGTTCCTCAGGTTGTAAACTCAACCACCTGGAATTCTTTTATGCCTCTTTCAAAACTCTGGAAGTATTCAATATGTATACTCCTCTGTAAAAAAAAAAAAAAAAAAAAAAAAAAAAAAAAAAGTCAATCAATTTGGTCAACCTCGAGTCAAAAAGAAACACGGCGCTCAAGTGAAATTTAACTGATGCTGCCGTGTTTCGAAGTTTGTTCCCTTGTAACTGTAAAACTAGCGCTACCTTACAATTCATTAGGAAAACAGCTGCAAAAAGATACCTACGTGGGAAAACCAGGAACTGTAAGTCCAAGATGGCATTGTGCGATGAAATGCAAACAATACGAAAGCTAATGTGAACCCACTCAGTCTGGTATATAGACCAGGGTCTCAATAACCTTGGGCATAGTAACTTTTCTCAAATACATGAACTAATTTTTAGCCTTTGTGTCAAAAATGCTGTTAAATACCCATCCCAGGTGTGAACTACTTTTTCCTGTTAACATCACTTCTTTTTTTTTTTAATTCAAGGAAAACAAAACAGAACAAAACCCCTAAAGCCATGTGTTTCTTGAGGCTGTCCCTTTACTTTCTCTCCTTACAACCCGGTGCTGCCTGGAGTTCTCATCCCCCTCTAGGGCTTCAACTCTACATTGACAGCTTCCCGAAACCCGAGTCCAGCCCAGGCGCAAGCCTCCACTTTGCATTTCCTATTGTCTGGTGATTACCTTTCCAGTCGGATGGTCCCCTGGCATCTCCAACTTTACTAACCAAAGGCCTCCTGTCACCCACTGCACATCCCCTCCCCCTTCCCAAACCAGTTCACAGTCTAAGCAGATCACACGTCTCCGAAAGGCACCATTTTTAACCTGAGTTACAGCAGATGTACCTTCAATCGCCAAGGTCCACAGCTTATTTCTACGCTGTTTCTCAAACCTATCTTCCTTCCGTCCAGATCTGCCTCGGGTCTGAAAGTCCCCACCCACCCTGCACACCAGATCGCTGTTCCTCATCTCCCACTGCTCCAACCTCGTCAAAGTCTTCAAGGGCTGCTCAGTGCAAGCTGCTCGGTCTGGCGTTGAAGGCCTTCACAACGAGGCCCCCATCCACCTTTCTCAAGCTCTTCTCCTTTCCCCACATCGCTGTTAGGAATCAATGTAGGCTTCAGGGCCACCCTCTCCATGAACCCGCTCCCTTGGGAGAAGCCGGAGGAGGCTGTCCAGGGCTCGGGTTGTTCTGTGCCCCTGGTCCCCTTCTATCAGCCGAACTTTCTAGGACAGCACTCCCCCCGCCCCAACAGATCCTGACCGCATTCATTTCTGACACATACTTAGTAAGTGGATCTTGAGAAAATATTCATCTCATTTTTAAAAAAGTAATTACATGAAAGATTTATGGAATTTATAATACAAACCAGTGAAGAAGGGGAAAAACACAGGTGTGTAAGCGATAAACTTAACATTTGCTGACATTGCCCAATTATAGCGGAACAAGTCTAGGACGGGTAGCCAGCAAGGAATTTCCACTAAATTCATCTCCAAAATCCAAACTGGACAGTTTGAGACTGGGTAAAAAATTAGAAGCTTAAATGGTTAACAGTGTAACTTTCCCAACTGGCATCTGTTACTAAATGTCTACTTAAAGCAATCAGGGGATGCTTTCTAGAAACACTGAATTTCACCTTCTCCTCTCTTCCGGATTGTAATGCACCTCCTGTGTTTTTGCTGCTAAATTTAAGGTCATTTTCCTTAAAAAAAAAAAAAAAAAGGGTTCCATCCAAAAGCACATTGCCCATTCTTTATCAAATAGGTGAAATGACGTGCCTTTTGCTTGAGGACAGCCTCTTTGAGACTATTCTTTTAAAAACAGGCTACCTTGAGACAATAACCTAGATAGGCTTACCTGGCCGCAGATCTCATTAATAAATCTCAGGCAATCCATGAGAGGGGGAGGGGCACATTTTTGTCACACAACTCATCCACTTCTGCCCAGTGCTTCCTTATTTGAAAGCGTGATGTAATTTCCTTCTTTCAATCTGGTTTAAGAACCTGATTTCTGTTTATTCAGGGTGATAAATGGTCTTCGCAGCTGCATGTAACAATTACCTACCGACCTATTTCCATACCCAGGGAGATATAAGGTAACTATATTCACAGCCAAAATCTGTGAAAAGAAACTGACTTAAGGCCACGACAACTACCATGATTTTAGACCCTCCCCAAGTAAACCAACTCATCTTTCATTTTGAAGATGCCTAAAATAATCACCTTCGGGAAAATGAAAAAGCAAAGAAAACAAAACCACACCTCACTATTTTTACTGTGATTCGTGTCCAAAGCGCTGGTGGCCAAGCGATCTGCACTGAACGCTCAGTTTAGCTCCTTTACAGGATTTTAATTGCCGTTAATAAAAGGAGAAAACTTATTTGACATTCGCCTAACACATTCAGCGTTTATGATCGCTATAGTGTTGTGTGGCCTGAGCTGATTTACTAAAAGCAGAAGATTCTTCAAAAATCACAGGCCCTAATTCAGGGTTTTTCTCGGATTTCACTTCAATAGGCTGATCTGGGGGAAGGGAGGAGGGGCAGCAAGGTAGGAGAGCGCCCCGCTACTGTGGAAGCACCAACAGCCGCTGCGTTAAATGCCCAGATGATTTAAAAGTGTGTTATCTGAAGTTAGTAACACGTAACTAAACTCAGTGGTTTCAGTGAAGATGTGCGTGTGGCCCAGTGTGGTGGGGATGGACGTTTTGTCCTCCTGCAGCCCTGCACCTGGCCCATGATGGCCCATGTGTAGGTGGGAAAAACCACGGCAACCAGGAAAATGTTTGATCTTCACACTGTCGCGGTCAAAGCTAGGTGACCTAAGCTCTGAAATAATTCAGAATATTCTCCAGCTAAGTATTTTAAGAAATGTCAAGCCAACAGAAAACGTATTGCTCCACTACCATGGTCACCGACAGCCTCTGGATTCCCTCAGTCTCCTACACGGCTTTGGTGACAGAGCAGAAACGCCCCACAGCAGGAATGGATTCTTTTGTCCTTTGTCCTTTTCCTACACAGCGCTAGCATCAGCTGAACACAAAGACACACTGGATGGAAAAATATTATTCCTTTTAGACATACACACGGTAGATTTCTAATTGTGAAAGATACGTGATTTCTATTCAAATTTTAAGGACAATGAGCACAATAGTCTAATGACAGGAAGCGAGTCTAAAACTTCACATTTAATTAATGAGCGTTTAAGTCACCCAATGGGTAACTCGAGATTGTTACAGTGAACAGAAACCCAGTAAGGATAATAACTAGTTCGCTGGACACTTATCTGACAGGCATTGTTCCAAGTGCTTTATGTGTATTAACTAATTTAATCCTCTCCACAACCCTGGGAGGTGGGTGCCTATTACCACCCTCATTTACAGCCGAGGAACCGCAAGCACAGAGCTAAGGAACTTGGGGCCCAGACTTGAGCCAGGCTCTTCCCACACACCACACGGCTCTCCAAGCTCTTAATTAAACCGGGGGAAGATCTGACCCGCTACGATGCTCAAGGTTTCAGGGTGGCTCAGACAGACTGTCCTGGGGCTTCGCTGCTTGGTCATAGTTTTTTCTTGGGCAAACTTTAGCCTATGAAAGTTCCTATTATACTTCAACTCCCTCAAATTCTCCTGTACAAGTTATTACTTGCAGGTCTGTCCTATGTATCCTCTGGAAAGGGTGGGTTAAGTTATCAGTCTGATATTCCGTGACCACTTCAAACAGTTCTTTGACACCATCAACCTTCAGTGACACGTGGATGCCCCGCCATCATATAACCCGTTACAAGATGGTATCTGATATACGCGGGTCTGTCTCCGCCCGTAAAAAGGGGTCCCTACATACACCCAAGGGGCCTCCTTTTAACCCACTCCCAGCATGGATCCCTGTGGGTCGTGATAATCAGGCTCTATTGTAAAATCCAGAATTTAATGACAAAATGTCTTGTATTTGGAAAGCGGTCCACAGACGACAAAACACTTTCTAACATGTTATCTCACTTGATCCCCAAGGCATCCCTGTAAGAGGAGGCAGGGATTATAGTCGCCATTTTACAGAGGAGGAAATGAAGTGAGGTTAAGCATCTTCCTGTTGGCAAAGGGCCATTGCGGCTCTTCTGCCCTGTAATCTAGCATTTTCCCCACTACACTTTCACCACCTCTCCTTTCTAGAGTGTCTTCATTTCAGGCGACAGCCACGTTTCTCCTCCTGACATTCCTGGTTACAGATGGAGAAACTGACACAAAGGACAGGACCCAAGCGCTGGTCAGCTGCGCAGAGAAGCCTGAACTCAGCTCATGCATTTGGCTCACTGGTTTTTAGAGGGCAGGGCTCCATTATTTTCACAAATAGTTATCGGATGCTTATTCTGGACTACATACGACGCTAGGTGGTGCTGACTAAGGTTCGGCCTAGCGAGGAGAGAGGTAAGAGGTAAGCGCACTATTTCAGATTGTGGTCACTTCCAAGGGAATGAGCGGAGAACAGGAGAGGGCAAGGGGGCAGAAGAACCTGTTCACACAGGTGGCTAGGGAAGGCTTCTCTCAGGTGACTTTTCAAATTTGAATCTAAACGATGAAAAAACAGGCAGCCATGAGAAGAGTCAGGAGAGGAGCATTCCGCGCAGAGAGGAACAGTATTTTCAAATCCCAACCTGTGACTATGGGGTTTCATATGCTGGGGGTCTTTAACAAGAGCTTTTGGACAATGTCTTCTCATCCTGACCTTCCTACTGTTTCCTCTGTTAAACTGTAATCTTTTGTTGAATCACGGCACTTTGGAGTCGAAAAGGGCTACGTCGTGTAGCCAGAGCCCCACATTTTAAAAATATATTCAATGGCCTTTCGGTAATACCGCCCAATGTTATGGTATAAAGAATTGGATTCAAGTATCAACGAGGACTCCATATCGCAGAATCCTTTTTCCTTTTCTGAAATCTGAATCCCACATTAACTTCCCCCTACCTTAAAACGAACTTCTGTATTTAAGCTAGTAACGTATGTTCAGAACCCCAAAACTCAGCAGTTTTACCTATCTTTACACAGCATGTTTATACCGTGCGAATGATGCCAGAATGCCACAACTGGATTTCGTTTACCTGCTGAGTTATCCCGCTCAGCTTTTATAACGCATGGCCAAACAACAGCACCAAAGGATGCTACAGAAATCCTGGTGCTGAGGTACCCACACAAATGCATTTAGCTTAAGAGCAGACTCCCTCCATGGCGGGAGTCTGTGACATTCCAATTCCTCGAATTACCCCTGGCACCACCTTTCTCCTCCTCTGGTCCCCTTTTGAAAGCAACCTCACGGTATGTAGACATTCAGGTCAGTTTCAAGCATGTTAGATTGCACCTGTAATTTAGGTGACTTGATTTTTTTTCAAATTTTTGTATTTTGGCTGTGCCAGCTCTTAGCTGTGGCACATGGGATCTTTAGTTGCAACATGGGGATCTTTAGTTGCAACACGCGGGCTTCTTAGTTGCAGCATGCACACGGGATCTAGTTCCCTGACCAGGGATAGAACCCGGGCCCCCTGCATTGGGAGTGCGGAGTCTTATCCACTGGACCACCAGGGAAGTCCCAGGTGACTTGCTTTTAAAAGCTACCATTACTATTAGCAGAAAGGAAATATTATCTGGCTCCTCTGAGGAGCAGCAGTTATTTTCACACGAAAACTCAAGTCTACAGTATAATTAAATCTCACAGAAAGAGCAACTAGAATCGACTGTGAACCGAAAGTAGGAAACCCAGTGCATCACGACAGTGGTTTTCCCTATCTGCCCAAAATATGAATAATTCAGACATTTCATAACGGCCATTAAAAAAAAAACAACAGATTTGCTTCCCGAACTTTATCAGCGACTGGCCCTATCCTGCTGAGCTTTAAAATGTAAAATATGCTTTCCTGCAATTATTTATCAGTCATCAACTATGTGCAAAGCTGCATAAGACAGAAGTTGTGCAAGGCAGGGTTCCTACCCTTAAGGAGTTTACAGTCTAACATCTGTTAGATTATAAATTATTACTCCCAGACCTCTCCCACCTACCAGTGAGTGTCCACAAGAACACACAGCTGAAAAGGAAACTTCTGTATGAAGTGAAGGCAAAGATGAACAGTGTCTGAACTCCATGCTAAAACCCATATGTATTTCTCTTCAAATTTGCTAATATCTGGAAAAAAGCTTGATTGATAACATACTGATAACCAATCATAGTCGGCCTGTTAACAAGGAACCGACTTCTTTTATTTTGGTCTTAGCAAAATTTGGTCATTTTCTGAAATGAGTACCAAAATGCCTTGGTTTAAGGAAAACTTCACTTACAACTATATAATTCCAGTAAGGATTAAAAAAAAAAGAAAAAGAAAGAAATGCAGTTGAAAAAAGAAGGCAAAACCAGATATGGTGAACTTATTTAGATGCTTCAGTCTCCTGAACAAACATATCCCCGTTGCATTCTTAACAGATTTATAAAAGCCTGAAACTTTGTAGAACACTTGTTCTCCAGAAGGGGGGGGGGAAGGCATTTTAACCTCACCTTTCTTCACCCCCAACAGTTGCCTAGAAACCAGTCCTGCCCTACCTGTGTTGCAGGTGCACCTAAAGTCACCAACACATCTCTTTTAAAGCTACAGTCTCTATTCTGATTGCACTTACGTTTATGACTAACACTCTACTCATATTTTTTTATCAGGTAAGACACTGGTTTCTTTCGAGCAATGACGAAATCTTAATATAGACTTCGCAAGCACCAATCCAGTATCAATCCTGGTAAAGGAGTCATCTAATTTGTATAAGACTATGATATACATATAAACACACACGTACACACACAAGAACCGGCCAATCAATAAGTGCTGTCGTTTCGAACACAGAATTCTACAGTTCCTTCCATCTGAGGCAGCATTTAGGACCTTCACAGCAAAGAATCACGTTCCTGGGAGGAGAGGGGGGGAGGAGGGCGCGGGGCTGCTCGGATGAATTAAGAACACCGACTGGGGATGACCGTCGTCGCCGAGACTAGGCAGAAGAACCGCGGGTCAGAACCGGCGCCGATCCCGGCCCCCCGCAGCTCCCAGGACAGAGCTGGCGGGCGCGCGGTGTGGACCAGACTAGTGCAGCCCCCAGCGGGAGGAGGAAAGACCCCGAGGCCGCCGCCAGCCCGCGGACGCAGGACCCCGGCTCGCCGCTCCCGGAGCCGCGTCCCTGGCGCCCCGGGCCGGCCCCTCCCTCCGTCCCGGGAGACTCTGCACCGGGCGACCCTCTCCGCGCCCCGGGGACCCGCCCCGCGCAGTGAGCCGCCCGGAGCCCTGAGGGGCGCGGCGCCGCCCCGCCCTCGCCCGCAGGCCCCTTACCCCAGCGAAGCCGCGGCTGCCCCACGGCGCCCTCCCGCGCATGTCCGTCCCGGCTGTCTCAGCGCCGCGGGCTCAGGGGCCCGGACACCGCGCAGGCGCCTCGCCGCTCGCCGGCCACCCGCTCCCACTAGCGTTTCCCACTCGCACTCGGCCGCCGTCGCCGCCTCACTATATAGCGAGTGGGCGGGGCCGTGACGTCGCCCCTCGCCGCCCCACCTCCCCCGCGCAGCCAATTCCGGGCGCGAGCCGCTTAAAGGGGCGATATCGCGGCGGAGGCGCTCGCGTGGGGTCCGGAGGCGCTCGCGTGGGGTCTGCCAGTGTCGCGCGGCCCCGCTGGGACGCAGTCTTTGTCTCCCGAGGGCCGTGTTTCTGGGCCGCCGCGGTCTGGGCGCCTCCCCTCTGTCGGATCCGGGTGGCCGCTGCCCAGCTCCGAGAACCCCCTCCCGGGAATCTTCCTCTGAAGTGTGCGGGCCGCCCGGCCTCGGCCGCGGTTCCTGCCCGACCCAAAGGCGGCACCGCGCCTTGCGCGGGGTTTCCACCGTTTCCAGCCCCAGGGAGGGTTTTGTCTTCCCGTGTCAGCGGGCCGCCGCCGCGTGGGTGGGCTGAGGGCACCGGGGGGGAGGCAAGCGGAGCTTCTGCTGGGCCGGCCTGGGGTGGGGGACGCGTCTGCAGTTTGCAGCCACGCGCTCACCACGAGGCCCGCGGGCCGCGGCGTGGGAGGGACAGCGCGGGACAGGGTGGGACAGTGTGGGACATCAAGGACAGCTCAAGACAAGGAAGGACAAAGTGGGGCATCGGAACCTTGAGGGACAGCGTGGGGCAGAGTGGGACCGTGTGAGACAGCGAGGGGCAGCGAGGTCACATTGGTGAGGGCCTTTCCTGGCAGGGTGCCCGGCAACCTCACCTTTGACCACACGTTTGCCAACGGAGGCCAGGCCCTGGTGGCAGTTGACCCGGATAGGGCCGCCCACGGGCTTCCAGAAGCACCCCCTCACCGCAACACGGCGTCCGCTTGACTTCCGAACCTCGTGTTTACTTAATAGACCCAGGCAGACCTCAACATCTCTTGGCATCAGGGCAGCCACTGATGCCCAAGGACAAAACACCAGCAAGCCGGCAGGAGGAGGTTTCTCGAGGCGCCGGTGATGCAACTTAGGCTTATAGTTTAACCGTAAAATAAATAATACAAATGATAACAAACCAAGAGTAACTAAAGTAAGAAAAAAAGCAAACAGACAGAAACCCTCCAGTTTTAACTAGAAGAAATCCCCTGAATGGTACTCTATTGAGTAGAGGCCAGAGACCTCTTGCTGACCTCTTTGGTCTCCTCAGAGGCCCTTCTTGCATTTCAGCAGTAATGCCCAATAGTTAGACATTTAGCACTACCTAATTGGAGTAGTTTAACATATGGAATGAGATTCCGACCTCATTATCAGGTTAACTATTAACTTTACACTCCATGAAGTGATTTGCCTTTTCTCCCCTATTATTTACTTACATTCTTTTAAATTTAATTCAAAGGCTTAATTTTGAATTCAAGGCCTTAGGAACCCAAACTAAAAACAAAACAAAACTCTCTTTTATTTGCAAGATAAACAAACATTTAGCAGAGAGAGCTCTATCCCTCATTCTGATGGGCTCCTTCTGGACTTCAGGGCTTCTTGGGTCATTTCATTGCTCTGCTACTTAAGAATTCATTTATTCCATCTTTCTGTTAACTTTTCTTACTGCCATTCATGTAGTAGTATTTTAGGATGATGAAAATTAGTCACAACTAATCGCTAATTTTCTTACCAAATTAACTAGGTTTTTTATTCACAATCTATCCAGATTTTTTTCCCCCCATTTTGGTTTCATTTATGTTTACAGCTTACCCATACACTATCAGTATGAAAAAAAAGGATCAGCCTGAGAACTTGCCAGAGAACATCTTTTCAGACCTCACAGTCCAGCATTTACTGAATGGGGACCTAGCCAAGCTCAAGTTTCATCCAAAAGGCACCCTGGTTGCACGATTTCAAGTAACCACAATACAGCTGTAATTTGTGCTTTGGCCTTATTGGCATGTTTTACATTCTCCTATTCATTAAACAGTGATAATCACCAGAGCAACCATCAAACACACCCCTTCTTTAGAGAAAGAAGATCAACAGGATACTCAGTATAGGGTTGAGAGCTGTATGATGGGCTAACGTTTCGGTAAATTATCAAAAAAAAATCACAAAATCACATGAGTCATTCTTGATGAATCTGATTTTTTCTTCTGATCTATTTAAAACTTGCAAAGTAAACATCTTAAAAAATTTTTATTGAAATATAGTTGATTTATGATGTATCAATTTCAGGTGGACAGCTAAGTGATTCAGTTATACATATCTATATGAATATATATATTCTTTTTCTGTTCTCTTCCATTATGGCTTGTTACAAGATATTGAGTGTAGTTCCCTGTGCTACACAGTAGGTCCTTGTTGGTTATCTATTTTATATACACTAGTGTGTATATTTTAATCCCAAACTCCTAAATTTCCGCCCCCCCGCCCCCTGGCCCTGGAAAATAAACATCTTGATGTATTCATTTTGGGGGAAAAACCAGTTAGAGCTGATGGCTTACTGAATTTTGCTTACAATAATACTCATACAATGTGGCTTTCAGCTGTGGCTGAATTACATGAGAACACTTATACCCCACATATCTTTTATCTAAGACTCTATTAATGATAGTTTGTAATAACACTGACATGTCAATAATATTGTGGAGTATTTGTGGAACAGTTTAAAAGGAAAATGCTAAGCAACTTCAAATGAGCATTTTGTGTTTATCAAATGATCATTGCATGACTTTTAACAGATTAGAACACTAGTCTAGAGGTTTAGGGGAAAAAATACCCTCTTTGTACTGAATCTAGCATGTTTTAAATTATCTCCAGTAAGGAAGAAAGTTAAAGTCAGACAATGTTTTTTTTTACATCTCCCAATTCATCTAATTTTGAGGCCACCTCCCAAGGAATTTATACTGGCTGATTGTTATTTAATATTAAAAAACCCTAAATGTAACATTTAAAATGTTAGACTTACTTCACATTGACCCAGATTGTCACTTTACACTTGCCCTTCTTTCAGAGTAAGAAGAGGCTGTACTTGGAGTGAGAACAGGGAGAGGTTCTGGCTCAGAAACCTTAGGATCGCAGTCTCTGCTTTCCGAAGGACACTGTTTCTTTCTGTCCTCCCCCAGTATCCCTGCAAGTCATGTGTAAGCACACATGTGCTGGACAGGGCGTTATGACACTTCCAAATTTCTATTTGGATATTATGCGAATACTGTAGAAGAGGATCGCAACTTGGTGGTTATTCATCTTGATTATAGATGTTTTTGTGTTTGGGCTCTGTTTATAGAGACATATTTTAAAGTGAGACACTTTCTGCATTACTCTGTTAGTCCTAGAGCCTTTTCTATTCACAGTATATGTAGTTATGCACTTTTAAAAAAACCAATTTATAGATGTGTGCAATAAAAAATGCATGAGAATGGAAGAATTGCGTTTCACAAAGATCATTTGTTTAGTTGTCACTTTATGTTTTGGAGACATCTGGGTACACACACACACACACACACACACATATTTACACAGTATTTCCAATAAACTTTGTGGATTACTTTAAACTCTCCCACTGATATGAGCCGAGATTCACCCATGGGAATTGCCTCATCAAATCAAAATCTCCATGGAGCTTTCAAATTTACAACTTCCATTTTCCCCAGGGATATTAATTAGGGATATTACTCCCCCTTCTTAGCTTTTCCCCTAAAAAAGAAAACAAAACAGAAAACAGAAAAGAAAGAAAAAAGTACATGCAGTACGCTCAGCCCGGGAAAAGACTGAAGAGGCTGGTTTTTTGTTTTTTTGTTTTTTTGTTTTTTGCGGTACATGGGCCTCTCACTGCTGGGGCCCCTCCCGTTGCGGAGCACAGGCTCCGGACGCGCAAGCTCAGTGGCCATGGCTCACGGGCCCAGCCGCTCCGCGGCATGTGGGATCCTCCCGGACCGGGGCACGAACCCGTGTCCCCTGCATCGGCAGGCGGACTCTCAACCACTGCGCCACCAGGGAAGCCCCAAGAGGCTGGTTTTAACTTATCCATCTACTAGTTTAAGTGTCAGGGCCAGGGCTTACCTGATTTTGCTTAGTATGAGTTTTGGAGGGCTATTTGTATAGTTTGTTTTTAACTGAGCCACTTTTTCATTTACTTAATGCTCTCTTAACCAACATTTGATGCTATTGGCTGTTAATATATTTCTAGTTTTATCCCATTTCTAGAACTTATAACCTTTAGAAATTTTTTAGTGTCCTATAGATACACTAATTTAATATATAGATGTTTACGAGACAATTTTTTCAAATTTCTTGGAAACAGTAATCTGATTTTTATCTTCAGATTTTAACATGACATTTTCTTCCAAGTAAATGCTGTATTTCCCACTAGCTGGCCAGTAGGGTGTGCTCTAGTCCCTTGTCAAATTAATTAATTAATTAAAAATATTAATGTCAACTCTTCATTAAGAGATTTCAGAAATATGTTTCACTCCTTCATTGCCGTTGACACAGATGAGGTATGTTTACATAGACACAAGCGAATAGTTCAGCAAACACAACACATATGGAAAGTTAAATTGTTATATTAAAACAAGAAAACAGAGATGCTTCTTTCTTTGGATTTAGTTCTAAAATAACTTGGTATCATTCTACCAAATTGGTCCCTTGGTAGCAGATATTTTCTTTTCTTCCGGATAAAAGAAGAAGAAGGAAAATGGTGTAGGGATGAAGAGCTTAGGGCCTGCATTCAGAGGATTTGGGTTTGAATCCAGTTCTATCACTAGCTATATGACTCAGGCATGCTCCTCACCTCTCAACACCTAGTGAGCTGGGGATAACAGTACGTCCTGCTCCATAGGGTAGATAAATGATATTGTGTACATAAAAGTATTTAGATGACAACCTGGCTCCAATCAGGATTCAATGAATGTTAGCTGTTTTTTAAATCAATTGTTATTCTCATTGTTAGTGTTGTTATGTATTCTTTTTCTCTTTTTTTTTTTTTGACCAAGCGGTACGGCTTATAGGATCTTAGTTCTCTGACTAGGGATTGAACCTGGGGCCCACAGAAGTGAAGGCATGGAGTCCTAACTCCTGGATCGCCACGGAATTACCTGTTATATATTCTTTGAGTTTTTGAACACCTTTCAGTCTAAGATTCCAAAATTCTCTATTGCTTATTAGTATACATGATTTAATTTATCCAGGAGGTTGTTTTGTTAAATTCCAGGAGCATAAATGATTCATAAGATAAAATGTTTTACTTTCTTTGCAGTATTTTCACTTAAGAGGCTATAAAACCTTAAGCCAAAGAAAGGGATCTGTCATAATGAAATTTCAGGCATCAGCCTTTCTTGGAGAGATAAACTACAGGCAGGGAGAATCTTCCTAGTGACTCTGAAGGGAAGATAACAAGTGGTCATAAGTCTAGGAACATTTACTTGTAAGCCCATACTTATCAACATCCATAGGCATGTTTCCTTTAGAAAAAAATAGGTTTGGTTTGTCCATAAACTTCAAGTCCCTACAGAACTTTTTAATATGAACAGCTTTACCATCTTCTCTGGAATGCAAAGGTAATGGGATATACCCAGTGACTAGATGCTGTAAGAACTGAATGAATGTCAACACCTCTCGGTATTTCTTCTCCTTTTTTTAAATTGAAGTATAGTTGACTTACGGTATTGTGTTAATTCCTGGTGTACAGCAAAGTGATTCAGTTATATGTATATATTCTTTTTCATGTTCTTTTCCATTATGGTTTATTATAGTGTATTGCATATAGTTTCCTGTGCTATACAATAGGACTTTGTTGTTTATTCATTCTATATATAATAGTTTGCATCTGCTAGTCCCAAACTCCCGATCCAACCCTCCCTCACCCCGCTTTTTGTATTTCTAATTTCATTCATTCATACTTTCATTCGTTCATCCATCAATAAATGTTTTTTGAACTCCTATGTTCCAGGCCATACTAGGTACCCATCAGTAAGCAAAAGACACACAATCCCTCCCCTCAGAGAACTTTCAGTTGTGAGAGTTGTAAACAAGCCCCCAGGAAGCCATAAGGTGATAGAGGCTGGCAGGGTGCTATGGGGATCATAAGAAAGGCACCCACCCAGACCCGGGGGAGTCAGGAGAGCTTTTTCGGACCATGTGAGGTCTCTACTGAGAGGTGAAGGTTGCTTCAGCTGTGGGAAGATGAAGGGAGAACAGGGCAAACAGAAAATGTTCAGAATGTTGACATTTGAGGAGGTCAAGTTCACTCCCAATGACAAGAAGGTAAGAGGTGAGGTTGGAGAGGTTAAGTAGAGGCCAGATTTTACTTGACTGTATATGTCATGTGATGTGAAGAAGTTCAGACTCGGTGCTAAAAATAGGCGGAGGGTGCTATCGGAAAGGTTTAAAGTAGACAGTGAAATGTTTGCATGTTGAGATGTCACTCTTATTGCCACAGGCCTTATGTGACCAAAAGATTTATAATTTGGGGCTGAGGGTGCTAAGTTATCTTCTTAGTTCTGAATTATCATTCTGGCTAGGGCATTAGTTCTTCTAACCCTTGGACATGGAGAGCTGCACCAACGTTTGGCAGTAATTATGAAGCAGATGGGAAACAAGATGAGGGACAGAGAGAAAGAGACAAACGCATAGATTTTTGGTCAACTCCTTGGTTTTCAGCCACTTGGGGTGACAGGAATGGCATCTGTGGCTGGTGGCCTCGCTTGGGGAAATACAGATTGGGGTTCATGGTGTTTTATAATAAATCCCTCAGTGTCTACAACATTGCAAAAGTTACAGATTTCTAGTGGAGGCACGGCTAGAACTCAGGGCTTTAGGTTCAATGACCCTTTTATGAGAGAGGGTGTGAACTTCAAATCTATTATAAAGGTTAGGTGAATGTTGGTTGATACTTCAGTTCAATTGGCCACTGTCATTTCTTCTGAGTTGTTTCTGATCTCTTCCTTAGTCAATTTAAGACTGTGGGATAAAGTCATCTTTTTTCCAGATTGTACTTTTCTTAAAATAATGATTGTGAATCAGTGATATCTTAAAGGTGGCCAGTTTTTTTTTTTAATAAAAAGGCATATTTGACTGTGTAATTAAGACAAGTGACCATTCCTTTGCTCAGTTTCTTACATTGTAAAACACATGTGATTATATAATTAACTTTAGGGTGTTGTCATTAATGAAGGCTGTTTGAGGAAAACTGTAACAAAAACTTCGTTTTCACCGATTTAGAAATATACTAAAGTCTACTCCCTATTAATTCATCTATAATGATGCATCCGTCAGGAGGCGCTTCAGGACATTAGGGTAATCATCACATTCACTCAATAAATATTTATTGCCAATCTACTATATTCTTCTGATGGTTTCTATTTTTTCAAAGTAAAATTCAGAAAATATCCACTTATTTGAGCTTTCGGATTATTTCTATTTTAAAATTTCTATAATACTTTATAAGCATTTATTCCATTTCATTAATTAGAGTATACGATCCTAGTAAAGACTCATTTACAGGCAGACCTCAGAGATGTCGCAGGTTCAGTTCCAGCCAGTGCAATAAAGCGAATATCCCAATAAAACAAGTCACGTGATTTTTGGTTTCCCAGTACGTATAAAAGTATGTCTACATTACACTGTAGTCTATTAAGTGTGCAATAGCATTATGTGTGTAAAAACAGTGTACATACCTTCATTAAAAATACTTTCTTGTGACAAATACCATATGATATCACTTATATGTGGAATCTAAAATATGACACAAATAAACTTATCTACGACACAGAAACAGACTCACAGACATAGAGAACAGACTTTGTGGTTGTCCAGGGGGAGGAGGGTGGGAGAGGGATGGAATGGGAGTTTGGGGTTAGCTGATGCAAACTATTATATATAGAATGGATAAACAACAAGGTCCTACTGTATAGCACAGGGAACTATATTCAGTATCCTGTGATAAACCATAATGGAAAAGAATATGAAAAAGAATGTATATATATGTATAACTGAATCACTTTGCTGTAAACAGAAATTGTAAATCAATTATACCTCAATAAAATAAATTTTGAAAAATACTTTCTTGCTAAAAAATGCTAACCATCATCAGGGCCTTCAGTGAGTTGTAATCTTTTTGCAATCATAATATCAGAGATCACTAATCACAGATCACCATAACAAATATAATAATAAAGAAAATGTTTGAAATATTGTGAGAATTACCAAAATATAACACAGAGAAGTGAAGTGAGAAAATGCTGTTGGAAAAATAGCACCGATAGACTTGCTTGATGCAGGGTTGCCACAAGCCTTCAATTTGTGTAAAACACAGTATCTGCGAAGGGCAACAAAGTGAAGTGCGGTAAAACAAGGTCTGCCTGTATTTTATATCTCCTTTTGATCATAGGTCTAAGCTTAAATTACAGGAAGGAAGATTTGGATGAGTGCAAATAGACTAATTGGTATAAAAATGCAAAGGAAGGGCTTCCCTGGTGGCGCAGTGGTTGAGAGTCCGCCTGCTGATGCAGGGGACACGGGTTCGTGCCCCGGTCCGGGAAGATCCCACATGCCACGGAGAGGCTGGACCCGTGAGCCATAGCTGCTGGGCCTGCGTGTCCGGAGCCTGTGCTCTGCAACGGGAGAGGCCACAACAGTGAGAGGCCCGCGTACCGAAAAAAAAAACAAAAATGCAAAGGAAGTATCTTTGGAGCAAGGCTGTAGACTCTACGTCCCTAAAAATCTTTGAGAATCAAATAGACTCTTTGAACTGGTATTTTCACTAGTACTCTAAACTAAGGAAATAATCATATACAGAGTAAGCTTTGTGCTCAAAGATGTTCGATGCAGTGTTATTCACAATAGTGAAAAACTGGCCTGTTAGTAGGACGATTGGCTAAGTAAAGTATGAAATATCCATTCATCTATTAAAATGACGCTTATGAAGATTTTGTAATTAGAAATAATGATTAATAATAGCTAACATTTTTACACCACTTACCAAGTATTAGGCACAGTCTTAGGGCTTTGCATATGTTAATGTAACTTTCACAACCTTATAAGGTACATGCTATTCCTCAGTTTATGACTGAGGTCAAGTAATATGCCCAAGGTTGCACAGCTACTAACTGTGGACTCAGACCTAGGCAGTTAATTTACTTTTAATCACCCCAAATTCTTCCATTATCATGTTTAGTGAAAAAAGTGGACTACAAAATCGAATATGGAATAGTTATCCTCATGCTATCACTTAGAATTTTTTACTTTGCTAGTGAAAGAAAACCCAACTCAAATTGGATTAAAAGGAAAAAAAAAAACCCAGGAATTCAGTGGTTCAGTAACAGAAAAGTCTAAGGGTGTCTAGCTATATGCACAGCTGTATTCCGGTGCTCAAATGATGTCACCCGATTAGGACTTTATTTCACTGTGGCTTTGTCCTCTTTTATACTGACTTCATCTTGAGGTTCCTCAGTGGCATGGTGGCCGCCAGCAAACCCTAGGGCCAGCCAATCAAAAAAAAAAAAAGAGTTCATTTAATGGTTTGAACAAAAACCTTGAGCCTTACTCTCACTAGTTCAAACTGAAAGCCAGGGATTGCCATGCTCTGACTGTCCAAGCCAAACATGAGCCCACCTTTGGAACCATAGGTAGAGTCAGTGCCGTCCAAATCACATCAGCTAAGAGTAGAGGGGGTGGTAGTTTCCCACAGTAAAATTAGAGAAGGGACTAGGAGAAAAGAGAAATGGGTGTTGTTAGTACACATTATGTAGCCATAACCACAATTTTCTTACCTATAAATGAAGCATTTAACATTAACTTAAAATTTCTTCATGTTTTCTGTCCTTTCACCTTGGTGACACCTACACGATTACACCTTTCTGATGCCTCTCCTATGTCGCCTGTGCTTCTCTTTCCTGGATGCTTAGCTGTAGGCATCCTTTGAAGCTGTCTTTACCTGTTTATAATTTAGCCATCTCATTCAATTCCTGAACTTTTTCTTATCACCTCTATAGGAATTGCCTCAAAATCTAATGGTAACCCTATCTTCCTTCCTGACCTTTAATTCCATATCTTCAATTTCTTATCAGTGCATCTCCCATAGATGTTTGTTGCAGATTGCCTTCCTTGAGAAGCAGGCTTTGAGACACAGGATGTTGTTTAGAGTTTACTCTTGGGATCTGGGGAAGAGAGGATGAAGAAGCAGACTTGGGCAGAAGATGTTGAGCTGTGATACAGACCTCTGCTGATCCTATGGAAAGCTCTATAGCCAGATTGTCCCAACTCGGGCAAGGGAGCTGGGCCTGTATTCCTTCCATCTTCATCAGCCAGTCATTGGATGTGAGTTGCCCTTGGGAGTAGTAGTAACCTTGGGCGAGGTAGTTTTCTTCAGCTGAGGCAATCTGCAAAGAGAATCGATGGCTAAGTGCTATTTTCTGGCTGCAATCCTAGAAGTATGGGGACTAATCCTAGAAGTAAGAGTTTCAGTGCTCAAGGGAAATCTGGATAGCTCCTCATAGTAGCTTTCTTTATTCTCTCTGCTCTTAGTCTATCCTTCCTCTCTATTCTCCTAGTGGTTTTGTTGACTTTTTAGTTACATATTTTGAGACTATGTCATTTGGTGCACACAAGTTTAGGATTGTTAAACCTGTCTGGTAAACTGAACATTCTGTTACTGTGGAATTAACCTCTACCTCTAGTAATAAGTTTTGCTTTCAAGTTTGTTTGTTTGATATGACTATAGTCATACTGGCTTTCTTTTACTTAGTATGTTGGTGAATCTTTTTCCAATATTTTCTTTTTAATCTTTGAGTTCCCTTAAGTTTTATGTATGTCTTGTAAAAAGCACAGAGATAGATGTAAAAAAAAAACCTTTGTCTTCTAAATGGAGAGTTTAATTACTAATAATTATTGTGATTGCTGATATATTTACTGGTGATTAGAATTCATTTTTACTATATTATTCTGAACTTCCTATTTGTCTTGTTTTAGGGAGTTTCTTTTTCTTCTTTCTTGCTTTTTTGGTCTCTCAGATGTTATTTTGAGGTTGGTTTTCTCTCTCTCTACAATGTATTTCTTTTGAAAGTTCCTTAGTGGGTGATATATTGGTTGAAACTCTATCAGTTTTGTTTGCTTGAAGATGTCTTTTTTTCACCCTCCTTCTCAAAAGATAGTTTCATGTATATGCAGCTCTATGTTGACAATTTTTTCCTCAGAACTTTAAAAGTATTATTTCGTTGTATTTTAATATTATCATAACTGATGAAAACTTAGTTGTCAGATTTTTGTGTGTTTTTTTTTTTTTTTGGCTGCTTTGTGTCTTCCTTGCTGTACATGGGCTTTCTCTAGTTGTGTCAAGTGTGGGCTACTCTTCGTTGCGGCGTGTGGGCTTCTCATTGCAGTGGCTTCTCTTGTTGCGGAGCACAGGTTCTAGGCACGTGGGCTTCAGTAGTTGTGGCATACGGGCTCAGTAGTTGTGGCTTGTGAGCTTTAGAACACAGGCTCAGTAGTTGTGGCACACAAGCTTAGTTGCTCTGCAGCATGTGGGATCTTCCCAGACCAGGGATCAAACCCATGTCCCCTGCATTGGCAGGCAGATTCCCAACCACTGTGCCACCAGAGAAGCCCTCTTTTTATTTTCTATTTCTGTTTCTCTGTGCTGTATTTTGTGTAATTTCTTCAAATCTATCTTCCAATCGGTTATTACTCTCTTTCATTGTATCTACTATTAACATTAATTGACTTTATGATATCATTTATTATATTTGTCATTTTTAGATGTTGTATTTGGTTCTATTTCAAATATGCTTGTTCATTTTTAATAATCTTTTTCCTTCTCTGATATTTTCTTTTATTTTTTTAATTATCGTAAACATAATGTTTTACTTTTCGTATCTAATAATTCCAATATCTGCAGTCTTTGTGAGTCTACTCTTACTGTTTGTTTTTTCTGCTTAGCTTTACTTTTAGTAACTTGTTTCCTCATGCATTTTGTGCTTTTTGATTTAAAGCTTTTATTCTTTGACTCTTTATCTATGGGAATTCAAGGTTTGGTGTTTGTTTATGCTGGACACCTAGGGGCCCTTCTTAGCCAAGATCACTTGAATAAACTGAAGTTTTGGCTAAGAGTTTTTTTGGTCACCACATAGATAATGTGGGTTCTAACCTGTGTGAAGATGGGCTTATGGTAGAAATTCTCAGGGGAAACATTTTCCTTTCCACCACAGCTAAGATATGAACAAGCAAGTATCTCCTCCATCTCCCTCTTCAGGGAAAACATTTTCCTAATGCATCTATTGAAGGTGTCACTTTATTCAGTCTTTCATAAGGCATCCCACCCTATGCAGGTGCCTGGCTTTGTCTCCCAAATCCCATAAACTCAACCCATTAAAACTCAAGGCCAGGTTCAGCAGACTTTTTTTTGTAAAGTGCCAGAGAGTAGATGTATTAGGCTTTGCAGACCATATGGTTTCTGTGGCATCTACTCACCCCTGCTCTTATAGCATGAAAGCAGCCATGGGCAATACATAAATGAATGGGTGGGGTTGGGTTCAAATAAAACTTTACTTACAAAAAGAGGAGATAAACTAGATGTAGCCCCTGGGCCATAGTTTTCTGACCTCTGCTCTAGGCCTTCAGGAATTGGCAGATGTCCTCAGAGCAGATGCCAACTTCATCATTTTCTTACCTATTTGGAGTCATGTTTTCTTCTTTTGTCAGGTCTCTGAAGATTTCACTTACTATTTTGTGAGTCCAGCAATGTATTTATAAAGATGTTTTAGAATATTTTGTTTGCAGTTGAACTGTTCTGCACCAGGAGGGTTTCTCTGGATGGAAGTCAGCAGTGGGAGTCAAATTCATCTTATTAGTGCAGATTTTCTCAGACTTTCAAACTGCTGGGAGGTCTTTAATAACCACACTTGCTTAACGTATTAAGTCCAAACTTCTCAGATGGGCATTTAAGGCTTTTTATTCTCTGCCTTTAGCCTATCTTTCCAATTCTTAGCTCCCTCTACTCCCTTTCTTGAATAAGCTCTTTTTTTCCCCCATTTCTCTCCCATTTCATGCTGTTCCCTGTACTATCCTTGCACATTCCATCCTTAGTATTTCCCATGGCAACAGCAGTCAGTTAAAAGATGACTCTCTCTGGACTTCCCTGGCAGTCTAGTGGTTAAGACTCCATGCTCCCAATGCAGGGGACATGGGTTTGATCCCTGGTCGGGGAAGATCCCGCATGCTGCATGGTACAGCCAAAAAATAAAAATAAAAATACTCTCTTTTCAGATACCCTCTCCTTTATTTTCCTTTTTTTTTTTTTTGGCTTTTTTTTTTTTACATCTTTATTGGAGTATAATTGCTTTACAATGGTGTGTTGGTTTCTGCTTTATAACGAAGTGAATCAGTTATACATATACATATGTTCCCACCTCTCTTCCCTCTTGCGTCTCCCTCCCTCCCACCCTCCCTATCCCACCCGTCCAGGCGGTCACTAAGCACCGAGCTGATCTCCCTGTGCTATGCGGCTGCTTCCCACTAGCTATCTACTTTATGTTTGGTAGTGTATATATGTCCATGCCTCTCTCTCACTTTGTCCCAGCTTACCCTTCCCCCTCCCCGTGTCCTCAAGTCCATTCTCTAGTAGGTCTTTGTCTTTATTCCTGTCTTACCCCAAGGTTCTTCATGACATTTTTTTTTCTTAAATGCCATATATATGTGTTAGCATATGGTATTTGTCTTTCTCTTTCTGACTTACTTCACTCTGTATGAGAGACTCTAGGTCTATCCACCTCATTACAAATAGCTCAGTTTCGTTTCTTTTTATGGCTGAGTAATATTCTGTTGTATATATGTGCTACATCTTCTTTATCCATTCATCCGATGATGGACACTTAGGTTGCTTCCATCTCCTGGCTATTGTAAATAGAGCTGCAATGAACATTTTGGTACATGACTCTTTTTGAATTATGGTTTTCTCAGGGTATATGCCCAGTAGTGGGATTGCTGGGTCATATGGCAGTTCTATTTGTAGTTTTTTAAGGAACCTTCATACTGTTCTCCATAGTGGCTGTACCAATTCACATTCCCACCAGCAGTGCAAGAGTGTTCCCTTTTCTCCACACCCTCTCCAGCATTTATTGTTTCTAGATTTTTTGATGATGGCCATTCTGACTGGTGTGAGATGATATCTCACTGTAGTTTTGATTTGCATTTCTCTAATGATTAATGATGTTGAGCATTCTTTCATGTGTTTGTTGGCAGTCTGTATAGCTTCTTTGGAGAAATGTCTATTTAGGTCTTCTGCCCATTTTTGGATTGGGTTTTTTGTTTTTTTGTTATTGAGCTGTATGAGCTGCTTATAAATTTTGGAGATTAATCCTTTGTCAGTTGCTTCATTTGCAAATATTTTCTCCATTCTGAGGGTTGTCTTTTGGTCTTGTTTATGGTTTCCTTTGCTGTGCAAAAGCTTTGAAGTTTCATTAGGTCCCATTTGTTTATTTTTGTTTTTATTTCCATTTCTATAGGAGGTGGGTCAAAAAGAATCTTGCTGTGATTTATGTCTTAGAGTGTTCTGCCTATGTTTTCCTCTAAGAGTTTGATAGTTTCTGGCCTTACATTTAGGTCTTTAATCCATTTTGAGTTTATTTTTGTGTATGATGTTAGGGAGTGATCTAATCTCATACTTTTACATGTACCTGTCCAGTTTTCCAAGCACCACTTATTGAAGAGGCTGTCCTTCCTCCACTGTACATTCCTGCCTCCTTTATCAAACATAAGGTGACCATAAGTGCGGGGGTTTGTCTCTGGGCTTTCTATCCTATTCCATTGATCTATCTTTCTGTTTTTGTGCCAGTACCATACTGTCTTGATTACTGTAGCTTTGTAGTATAGTCTGAAGTCAGGGAGCCTGATTTCTCCAGCTCCATTTTTCGTTCTCAAGATTGCTTTGGCTATTCGGGGTCTTTTGTGTTTCCATACAAATTGTGAAATTTTTTGTTCTAAAATTTGTTTTTTTGTTCTAAAATTTGTTGTTTTGTTCTAAAATTTGTTGTTTTCTGTGAAAAATGCCAGTGGTAGTTTGATAGGGATTGCATTGAATCTGTAGATTGCATTGGGTAGTATTTTCCTTTTTTTAAAATGTTTATTTATTTATTTATGGCTGGGTTGGGTCTTTGTTGCTGCGCGTGGGCTTTCTCTAGTTGCGGTGAGCAGGGGCTACTCTGTTGCGGTGCGCAGGCTTCTCACTGTGGAGGCTTCTCTTGTTGTGAAGCATGGGCTTTAGGTGTGTGGACTTCAGTAGTTGTGGCACATGGACTCAGTAGTAGTAGCTCGCGGGCTCTAGAGCGCAGGCTCAGTAGTTGTGGCACACAGCCTTAGTTGCTCTGCAGCATGTGGGATCTTCCCAGACCAGAGCCTGAACCCATGTCCCTTGCATTGGCAGGTCTTAACCACTGTGCCACCAGGGAAGTCCCTCCTTTATTTTCATCTCAACTGGATATACTCTCTCCCTCCTCCAATGTTGTGCCTTGTATTATAGTTATTTGTAAAATTGTTTTGATCATCCCTGCTAAATTGTAGGCTCATTGAGGACAGAGAACATCCCTTATCCAACTTTGTAGACTTTTCTCCTTCTCTCACAGAGCCCCTAGCTTACTGTTTTGAGCAGGTACTTAGATATTTGCAAAATGGATGAATATATAGAATTTTAAAATTATTATTATTTTAAAATTTATTTATTTATTTATTTAGGCTGCTCCGGGTCTTAGTTGCAGCACATGGGATCTTTAGTTGTGGTATGCAGGATCTTTTAGTTGCAATGTGTGAACTCTTAGTTGCGACATGCATGCAAGATCTAGTTCCCTGACGAAGGATTGAACCCAGGCCCGCTGCATTGGGATTGCAGAGTCTTACCCACTGGACCACCAGGGAAGCCCCTAGAATTTTTTCTTTTTTTTAATCTTTAACTGCGTTGGGTCTTCGTTGCTGCATGCAGGCTTTCTCTGGTTGCTGCGAGTGGGGGCTACACCTCATTGCGGTGCGCAGGCTTCTCATTGCAGTGGCTTCTCTTGTTGCAGAGCATGGGCTGTAGGCATGCAGGCTTCAGTAGTTGTGGCGCACGGGCTTAGTTGCTCCGTGGCATGTGGGATCTTCCCAGACCAGGGCTCGAACCCGTGTTCTCTGCATTGGCAGGTGGATTCTTAACCACTGTGCCACCAGGGAAGCCCGAATTTTTTTTTTAAGTTGGGAAAACTCAGTATTTTATTGTAAAGTCCATGCCATTTCTCATCTTCAGCTCTTCCTAAGGCTCAGCCTCCATGACAGTCATTGCATTCCACTGGGAATAGAATCACAGCTGTGCTTATGCCCTAAGACCCATGTAGAATCTCTTTTCATGGTGTCTGAAAGTTACTGCTTGCAAAATAATAACACCACCCAAAGATAACTGCCGTTAACAGTGTACATATTGTTAACATTATAATATTATTCCCATTGTCAATAAGCACCCTTTCACGACAGGGTTTTTTCATAGCTAGTTAGTAATCCATCATACGGATATAGCATGATTCATGTCTGACCTGTCCTGAGCATTAGACTTTGAACATAATATTACTATAAATAATATTATAATGAACTGCCTTGTATGTAATTTTCCGTCTCCCTGCTTATTTCCTCAGGATAAATACTACCAAGTAAAGGAAATCTTGAATCAAAGAGACAAATCATCTTTCAAAACTTTTCCAGTTGCCAAATGGCAACCAGATTGTTGGGACACCTAGTAGAAGTACACTCAATTAGTGACACACTCTCCATCTTTGGAGTTTTGGGTTAGTTTCAGATTTTTTTTTTAAGTTTGTTTCTTTGTTTTCGAGTGTTCATTTATTAGGCAAAATTTTATCGTAGTTTTAAGAAAATGTGCATTTCTCTTATTGGTACTGAAGTTGGATATATATGTATGTATACATACGTACCCATATATACATACATACACACGCATACGATGATTGGCCCTTATACTTGTTCTCTTTTTTATTGTGGCATTTGCTTTTTTCTTACGATTTATATATTGATGAATTAATTCATTGTCTATCGCATATGTTACAAATACATGTATATACATTTTAGTATATGTCTCTTTATTTACAACAATTATTTAAAATTTTGACACAATTTCAGACTTACAGAAAAGTTGTGAGAGTAGTGCAAGGAATTCTCTAGTACCTTCACCCAGAGTCCTCAAATGTTAACATTTTATTACCTTCATCTTATTCTTTTCCTTTTCGGTTTTCTCTATCTATATAATTTTTATTTGGACTATAGGTTATGGACATGAAGCTATGGCATTTAAAAAAATAGCCATAAAGATGTTTAAAATAGACTTTATTTTTTAGGACAGTTTTATTTTTACAGAAAAACTGAGAAAGTAGGACAGAGTTCCCACTTACCCTGCACACAGGGTCCCCTATGATTAACATCATACTTAAAATGAATGAACCAATATTGATATGTTATTATCAGTCAAAGTGCATCATTTATTCAGATTTCCTTAGTTTTTACCTAATGTCCTTTTTCTGTTCCAGGAGTTCATCCAGGACACCATATAACCTTGTCTTCATGTCCCCTTAGTTTCCTCTGGGCTGTGACAGTTTTTTAGATTTTTCTTGTTTTTGATCACCTTGACAGTTTTGAGGAGGACTGGTCAGGTATTTTGTAAAATGTCCCTCTATTAGAATTTATCTAATGTTTTTCTTATGATGTTACTGGTTTGGGGGAGGAAGACCATGGAGGGAAAGTGCTATTTGCATCACTTCCTATCAAGGATACAGGCTATTAACATGATTTGTCATTGTTGACGTTGACCTTGATCTGAGGAATACAGAGCCTTATAACATCTATATAAATATCATCAGTTACAAATGAAATTATTTACAAAACAGAAACAGACTCACAGACATGGAAATAAAACTCTTAGTTACCGAAGGGGAAAAGTGGGTGGGGAGGGATAAACTGGGAGTGTGGGATTAACAGATACACACTACTATATATAAAATAGATAAACAACAAGGACTTACTGTATAGCACAGGGAGCTCTGCTCAATATTCTGTAATAACATAAATAGGAAAATAACTTGAAAAAGAATAGATATGTGTATATGTATAAGTGAATCACTTTTTGTACACCTGAAACTAAACAACATTGTGAATCAACTATAGTCCAATATCAAATAAAGATTAAAAAAAACATCCTCAGTGCCATTTAGATCAGGTCAACTATTCGGAACAAAACTTGGAGGTTCAAGTTATCTTTTTTTTAAAATTTATTTATTTTATTATTTTATTTAACTTATTTATTGTTTCTGGCTGCATTGGGTCTTTGTTGCTGCGTATGGACTTTTCTCTGGTTGCTGCGAGGGGAGGCTACTCTTCATTGAGGTGCATGGGCTTCTCATTGTGGTGGCTTCTCTTATTGTGGACTATGGGCTCTAGGCACACGGGCTTCAGTAGTTGTGGCTTGTGGGCTCTAGAGTGCAGGCTCAGTAGTTGTGGCTCGCGGGCTTTGTTGCTCCACGGCATGTGGGATCTGCCCGGACCAGGGCTTGAACTTGTGTCCCCTGCATTGGCAGGCAGATTCTTAACCACTGCGCCACCAGGGAAGCCCTCAAGTTATCTTTTAGTCATCATAAAAACTGTACAACAGCTAAAGAACTGTTATATTCATTACAATTCGTGGCCTGAATAATATATTGATGGGAATTGCTTAACTGTAAGGTTAATTGTGTTTTTGGTGATACTACAAACTAGAAATTAATGTTGGAACAGAAAGTCTTAAAACTGGTTCTTCAAAACATTTAGCAAATTATTTGAACTGCAAAAATACTTGCGTGCATCCACTGAAGGTAAGAGCATCTGTACACCTCTGTTTCCCAGGTGTAGCCTTCGATTTTCAGTATTGTTTTGCAAAGGAATACATCTTACCTAGAAACCATTTAGCTGTCTTGTTTCCATTATTCTTATTTCCCTTTCACTGAATAAACCTTTTGAATGTTTGAGCAGTTAAATTCCCACACTCTACATTTGATCATTTCCAGGAGCCAATAAGAAAATTTAGTAAAGTGAATCTGAATGATTTATTTGTACAGAAAGAGTGAATTTCCTCTTAGTCGTACATCCGACACCCACACGATACCTCATCTATGATGCTGGGAAGGAACATTTTCAGGAGAAATCTGATGCCCAATTAGTGTGTTTTAATTTAGTCAGTGGAATTTCCATCTGGCTCCAGTATATATCCTGGAGGGTAGACAAGCATGGAGTGAAACAGTTGATGAGTTTGTGGGATGGGTCCATAGATACAAAAACACTTCACCCAAGCAGGATTTTAGAGATTCTGAGTTTCCCCCCTTTTTTTGTTAGTTACAGGATCAATGGGGACAGAGAAAGCACATGCTACATATTTTGCAAATAAACACCTTAATATATAATTCAGTTTATATATAAATATAAATTAACTGCCACAGGAAAGCCTGAGATAAAACAAGCCTATTATAAAAGTAAAGTGTTGGGACTTCCATGGTGGTCCAGTGGTAAGGAATCTGCCTTGCAATGCAGGGGATGCGGGTTTGATCCCCGGTGGGGGAACTAAGATCCCACACGCTGCGGGACAACTAAGCCCGCACACCACAACTACTGAACCCTCGTGCCACAACTAGAGAGAAACCCGCTCATCACAATGAAAGACCCACACGTGCTACAACGAAGACCTGACGCAGCCAAATAAATAAATAAATATATACTTTAAAAAGTAAAGTTTTCACAGAAGGTTTTTGTTCCTATTTTGTCTAAAAATAAAGGGGATTCTAGAAGTCTATGATCCTGGTCCAAAAATCCTGTTTTCCATTTTGTGGAAGATATCTTTTCAGTCCACTTCAAAGAGGGACATGTTGTGTTTTCTGGTCTTCAGTTGTTCTGTTTGCATACACTTGAGCTTGAGCTTAGACAGCTGACATTGGTCATCTCTTTACTTTCCTAAGAATCACGCTCCCTTCCTGGGCACCTTCATCTCGAGAAGTTGTGTCACACTGTAAGGTAATGTCCAGATTTGGCTAACTCCTAACATTTCCCCCATTCTGTGTAACAAATTAGCACTTCTTATTCAGATTTTCTGGGTTTTGTTTGTTTGTTTGTTTGTGTCTTGAGGGTATAACAACATAATCTCAAATGATTGTGGAATGTTAAGTTTGAATGCGAAGATTTTACTGTGCTTCTTTTGACAGTTCTTTTTGATTTCAGAGGATTAGGAATTCATTATTTTTAGGAGGGAAAGGTGATCATGTACCTAAAAAACTTTCAAACGTTGACCTTTGCTAACGCAGTTCTGATTGTGTTTAATCATGACTGTTAGGACATCACTGAGCAAGCCTCAGGCAGAGACGATCATGACAGAAACACCCCGTCCTTCCAGGAACAGGACCAGAAATGTCTGCATATGTCCGTAGACTCCGAACCTCAGAGTCTGTGAACACTTTATGGGGTTCTACTGTATCCTCAAGTTTGTTTCCCAGCCGTGGAAAATGCCCGTGAGAAACAATTGTGCAACTATGAACTGTTAGTCACTTTATATTTCCTGAATATTCCCTGTTTAATTTCCCTGGTAGCTGGCAATCACATCGAGGATTTAAGTTGCTGAAGGGAATTCGGGAAAAGCCACATAAACGTCCTGGATGAGGTTTGCCAAGCTACACGTCTTAGTGACATAACAATGTCATAACTAGAGATTTCATCAAACACAGGAGGCAGGAAATCCCTCCCGCTGCCAGACACCCACTTACACTCACTGGAGTCTGAGAATCATTGTTGGGTAAAACGGATTCTACACCATTTTTAATCTGATTATCAGGCTGCTGGAATAAAAATTTGGACCCGGTGTTTAGATACAATGAGATTTCATTAAAAATGAGCATCTTCAGGGACTTTTTAGAAAAGGAAAAAAGAAAACTTAGTAAAGGTTCTGTAAAGGAAACAAGAGCTTCTCCAGGAAAAGCTTAGCCTGCTCCCTCCAGATGGGGCCTGAGCTCTGGGGAGGGATGCATAGGGCCTGACCAATCAGCGGAGCCGACCACGGCAGTCTGAGGGATGGATGACAGTGTTCCCAGGCAGACTTTTCTCACTCCCAAGAGCTTAATGCACAAGACTTACACCTTAAGACAGCATTTTATAAATTGAGGTATTATATGTATCTTAGTCACTGTGAAAAGAGTCTGACATGTTCTGAATTTTATCCCATTCTAGATGTTGTTTCATAGTGTGTAGGTTTAGATTACGTCAAGGTCCTTTTTATTTTTGCTCATTTTTTTGTTTTTATTTGGATCTAAGAATATAACCAAATTCTGTTCTAGAGTTTGGAAACTTTTTAGGAGAGAGATCTGTATACTGGTAAAGGAAGTTGAGTGTTGACTTGCCAATATTCTCCATTTATACCTGCTCATTCTATCTCACTTACTGTATGATCTCGGGCTACTTTGTCTGTCTAATTCTTTGATATTTAATTCTGTCGCTTGGGTAAGTATTGAGATCTTGGTTACCATTCTATATGTTTATTGGCCGCATTTCCACCACTTAAGACATTTTTATTATATTCGTCGGAACATGAATTTAGCGTTATGTTTTTATTGCCTAGTGGTTTACCATTATATGGTGATTTTATCTGCTAATGCTTCTTGCTCTGGCATTGACTTAATCTGATACTATGGTGATTGCTCTGCTCTTCTTAAATTTGTGCAGGTGCCTTAGAATGTAGATCATCTTGTTACTTCAGAGGTTGGCCTCTGCTCACGTTTATGTTACGTAACTCCTGTGGTCTGTGTGTAGCAGACTGGTGGATTTCGCGCTATAGTGAAGTCCAGTCTATTTGCTCAGGGTGTTAAAATTATATCTCCAAATTGACATTTTTAGCCCCAAACTCTCCTCTCAACTCCAGACCTTGGATGTCTAATAGGCATCTGTATTTGTTTCCTGGGGTTGCCATAGCAATGCACCACAAACTGGGTGGTTTAAAACAACAAATGTATTGGTACACAGCTCTGGTGTCCAGAAGTCCAAAATCAATGTGTCGCCAGGGCCATCCTCCCTGGGACTCTAGGTAGGATTCTGCCTTGCCTCTTCCAGCTTCTGGCGGTGGCCACCAATCCTTGGCACTCCTTGACCTGCAGCTGCATCCCTCCAATCTCTGCCCCCATCGTCACATGGTCTTCTTGTAGGGACACTGGTCATGTTGTTAATCCAATATGGATTAACAATAAGGTCCCAGCTAACTCTACTATGATCTCATCTTAACTAGTTACTTCTGTAAGACACCTTTTCCAAACAAGAGTACATTGTAAGGTTCTGGGGGCTGGGACTTCAACCTATCTTTATTGGGGGACACAGCATTTTTAAAAAATATATGTATATATTTTAAATTAATTAATTAATTAATTTAATGATTTTTGGCTGTGTTGGGTCTTCGTTTCTGTGCGAGGGCTTTCTCTAGTTGCGGCGAGCGGGAGCCACTCTTCATCGCGGTGCGCGGGCCTCTCACTGTCGCGGCCTCTCTTGTTGCGGAGCACAGGCTCCAGACGCGCAGGCTCAGTAGTTGTGGCTCACGGGCCTAGTTGCTCCGCAGCATGTGGGATCTTCCCAGACCAGGGCTCGAACCTGTGTCCCCTGCATTGGCAGGCAGACTCTCAACTACTGCGCCACAAGGGAAGCCCAGACACAGCATTTTTATGTAATTTTTATATAACAGCTCTGTTTAGAGATCTTCTTGTGGTTTTTCGAAAGATAGCTTCTGCCTTACTTGCATATGCTGTGTCTCTGCTTCCATTTTCTCTCCCCCCCAGTCTTCTCATGGCTTACTTAGACTGTTTGCCTGCTCTTGTCAAAGAGACCTCTTCTGACCACCCTATCTAAAATAGAAACTCTCATCCTCTGACACATATCACTATCTGACATTTTATGTTTGTTTACTGTCCACTTCCCCAACTAGGATGCAGTATCTGTGAGAGCAGGAAATTAATATTGCATCTGATCATTATATCCCCAGGTCCTGAGGCCGTACTCGGCACATAATAAGTGTTCAATCCATATGTGTTGAATTAATGCAGGAAGGGATATCATTGTAGCATCATCTGTTTCCCTATTACTTTATTGAGCAGAGATCTGAATCAGAGTGAATAACAGGAAGGTGCAGGGGAAGAGTGTTTAAGTAGAATGTGGCAGGACAGTATGTGCAAAGGGCCTGAGGCAAGAGCATGCATGGCATGTTCAAGTACCAGCAGGGTTGGCCAGTGAGTCAATGTGAGTGGTAAGAGATGCCATCAGAGAAATGGACCATATCAAGCTCTCGCCTTGCCCGTGATGTTCTGGCCACCTGGCGTTCTTTCCCTGGCTGTTTCAATGGTTGCCGTCTCATTCTCGGGTGGTGGCTGCAATGTCACCTCCCTCTCATTACCCTATGCACAGCACCTCATAGCATTTATGACCAGCAATAAATCTGTTTACTTTTTTTTTTTTTTTTTTTCTGGTACGCGGGCCTCTCACTGCTGTGGCCTCCCCCGCCGCGGAGCACAGGCTCCGGACGCGCAGGCCCAGCGGCCACAGCCCACGGGCCCAGCTGCTCCGCGGCATGCGGGATCCTCCCGGACCGGGACACGAACCTGTGTCCCCTGCATCAGCAGGCGGACTCTCAAGCACTGCGCCACCAGGGAAGCCCCTGTTTACTTTTTTAAAATACAAATTTATTTATTTATTTTTGGCTGTGTTGGGTGTTCGTTGCTGCGTGTGGACTTTCTTTAGTTGCGGCGAGCAGGGGCTACTCTTCGTTGCTGTGCGTGGGCGTTCTCTAGTTGTGGCGAGCAGGGGCTACTCTTTGTTGCGCTGCGTGGGCTTCTTATTGTGGTGGCTTCTCTTGTTGTGGAGCATGGACTCCAGGCGCGCAGGCTTCAGTAGTTGTGGCACACGGGTTTCAGTAGTTGTGGCTCGCGGGCTTAGTTGCTCCGTGGCATGTGGGATCTTCCTGGACCAGGGCTCAAACTGTGTCCCCTGCATTGGCAGGTGGATTCTTAACCACTGTGCCACCAGGGAAGCCCCCGTTTACTTCTTTATTGTCTTGCCCTACTATCCTACTGGGCACTTAAGTGTCATGTGGGTCAGGACCGAGTTTGTTTAAGGACTATTGCTCTCCTGGGACCTAATACAGGGCATGTTCCCACAAGTGTTGGTTAAGTGAGTGAACAAAGATAACCTTCTACTGGTAAATGAGTTCCCCTGAGTAGTTTAATTCCGCTTATAAAAACATGTCTGTCTTTTACTGGGAGGAGAGAAAGAGGAGAAAAGAAAAAGGCAGCCATATCTAAATATGTCTCTACCTCCAGTACTTAATACCAAGTAATATAGTGATATTCCTGGCATTTTCCTATGTGACATTTCTGTATTCCCATGACCTTAAAGCATATCCCTTATGAATAGTAAGGCTCTGTTTTTTCTCTTACCACATGGATCAAGTTTTTACCCAACATATTTTCCCAGTGTCTCTTGATTTTCTTTTCACATATTCTTCATAACATTAACCTTATAAGGCATATAAAAAATTTCTAGTCTGAGATTAAACAAGAATAAAGTGAAGTTAATTGTCTACAGCTAATAAGTGTATTCATTAGCTTTTATTGTTTTTTTTTTTTTTTTGGCCAATTCTGCATCTATTTATTGTGTGCTTACTGTATATAAGACACTGGGCTAGGCCCTGGGGGTCCTGGGGTCCTGGGGGACCTGGGGTCCTGGGGGAGACACATGGTTCCCACCTTCCTAAAGCTTATGTTCTGTTGTGAGAAAGATCTTAAAAGTTATTCACGTAAGAAATTACCGAATTACAACGTACATCTAAGTGACTCACAAAGGAGGAGTGTATGATGCTCTGAAAATATCTTACAATTTTAGGCATCAAGGAAAGCATCTTTGCTGATTATCCTTCCAATAATCATTCTTTTCTTTTTTGTTATGAACAGAATCCAGATTGTGTTTGGATCAGCAAACTATCCAGCTTTCAAAACTCCTTTTTTTACCTCCTTTACAACTCGGGACGTCCACCTGTCACAGCCTCCAGCAACGAGAATGCTGGGTGGGTGTTATTTTCCAGATACAGGTGCTCTTTGTTCCACTTCCTGCCTGATGGAGATGTTCATGGATTGACATGGGGACTGATGTCACATGCTAAGGATGGTAGAGGAGAAAGATAAAGGGAGCCCGGGGTCTTGATGATGTCAAAGACCTGCTGCACCAGCCCCGGATTTTCCACCCCCTGACTTTTTGGTAGGTGCTGACAATTAGCCCTTTCTTTTTTTTTTTTTTTTGGTGGTACGCGGGCCTCTCACTGTTGTGGCCTCTCCCGTTGCGGAGCACAGGCTCCGGGCGCGCAGGCTCAGCGGCCATGGCTCACGGGCCCAGCCGCTCCGCGGCATGTGGGATCTTCCCGGACCGGGGCACGAACCCGTGTCCCCTGCATCGGCAGGCGGTCTCTCAACCACTGCGTCACCAGGGAAGCCCCAATTAGCCCTTTCTTGATGGTACCACAGCAGCTGGGTCTCCACTCCACACAGCTGCATGCAATTCCTAACGAACACAGCTCATGTGCATTGGAACTGGGCTTTGAAGGGCCCGAGTAGCAACTAACTGGGAAAGGGGGCCAAGGAAAGAAGTCTTTTCAAGCGGTCTGTTTGGACTGGGGGCTTTTTTTTTTTTAATTTTATTGACGTATAGTTGACTTACTATGCTGTGTTAATTTCTTCTGTACAGCAAATCAGGCTATTAAATATAGTTCCCTGCCCTATACAGTAGGACCTTGTTGTTTATCCATTCTATATATAGTGGTTTGCATCTGCTAATTCTAAACTCCCAATCCATCCCTCTCTCTCCCCTTCTCCCCCTTAGTAACCACAAGTCTGTTCTCTATGTCTGTGAGTCTGCTTCTGTTTCGTAGATCGGTTCATTTGTGTCATATTTTAGATTCCACGTATAAGCGATATCATATGTTGTTTTTCTTTCTGACTTCACTTAATATGATAATCTCTAAGTCCATCCATGTTGCTGCAAAGGGCATTATTTCATTCTTTTTTATGGCCGAGTAGTATTCCGTTGTATATCTGTACCACATCTTATTTATCCATTCATCTGTCGATGGACATTTAGGTTGTTTCCATGTCTTGGCTGTTGTGAATAGTGCTGCTATGAGCATGGTTGTTGCGTGCATCTTCTTGAGTTACTGCACTGGGGGCTTTTGAATTTCAGGGGTTCATTGTCTGAGTTCAAGGGTATGGGATAAAGACTTCTAAAATACCTCTAAAATTGGCCTTGGGGATGAACCTGTCAGAGGGGAAAAGTCTGATAATAATGAGTGGGAGTAGGAATAATAATGGTAGTAGTAGGGGTAACAATGATAATAGCTCACCGTTGCAGGGCGCCGGGCACTGTTCTAAGGGATTTACATGCATGACCTCATTCAGTTCTCACAATAACCCTTGGTGAGGAAGGTGCTGTTGTTACACCCACTTGACAGTTGAAGAAACCAAAGTGAAGGAATATGAAGCTGCTGGACCAAGATGGCACAGCAAGTAAATGGAGGAGCTGGGATTCGAGCTCCCACAGTGTGGCTTGAGAGCCTGCGCTCATCGCTGCGTAACCGACAGAACTTGCCCCAAACCTTGAACCCGTTCCTGCTTCTTTCGCTTGACGACTAAGAGGACCCGTGAGATGTACCCACAAACACAAAGTGTTGATGTACTTACTGAGGAGTGTGCCTTTGACTCTACTCCTCGATGGCTCATAAGCCAATCAGGTGACAGTTTGCGAACGCTTCCCGTAGGTCCTCTCCTTTTGATGGTTTTCGGGATCCCTACTGAATGAATTGTTCCCTTGCATTATGAGATATAGAGGTTCTTGCTTTACTTTTTTAGACCCTGCCCCAAATTCTACTGATTTGTTCCAACTTGTGATAAAAATAATTATCCCAGGACGTGCAGGGCTCATCCCAGCCCCCAGACCTTTCTCTGTCTGCCACTGCTCCTGCTGGAACAGTCAAAACACTTCCCCTCAGGTCCAGCTCCGGAAAACTTGGAGAGTAGCCCACAGACTACAAGTTCAAAACTAGCTCAGAAACTGTTTGTTACTGGTTTGCAACCGTGTGAGCAGAGAAATAGGGAACAGCATTTAAAAGCTTTTTGGCAATGTAGCATTACCCCAGCATCCAAGCACGTGACTGATGAACTTGTCTTGTTGACAAGGCATAGAGCACCCTCGGTGCTGTCAAACTTAGGTGATGAACCGGATATAGCCTGAGCTGTGTTGCAGCCATGGGCAACAGGACCACTTCTTGGTTCATGATGGATTGGAAATGAAAACAAAAGTGGTCTCTCACCGCAGAGAGTTTGAGCATCAGTGCTCTAACCCACATCAGTTCTTCCCACTGGGAGTCGCCATGGTTATCCAGTCGATATCATGTAATCTCGTGCTGGACCTTATATATATATATATATATATATATATATATATATATATATATATATATATATATATATTTTTTTTTTTGGCTGCCTTGGGTCTTTGTTGCTGTGTGTGGGATTTCTCTAGTTGTGGCGACTGGGGGCTACTCTTCACTGCGGTGTACGGGCTTCTCATTGCAGTGGCTTCTCTTGTTGCAGAGCACGGGCTCTATGTGTGCGGGCTTCAGTAGCTGTGGCACGTGAGCTCAGTAGTAGTGGCTTACAGGCTCAGTAGTTGTGGCGCACGGGCTTAGTTGCTCCATGGCTCATGGGATCTTCCTGGACCAGGGCTTGAACCTGTGTACCCTGAATCGGCAGGCAGATTCCCAACCACTGCGCCACCAGGGAAGCCCCAGGACCTTATAGTTTTAAGCTTGATTCCAGTTGTTTCATCTATGGAGGTCTCACTTTCTTGTTTGTATTGTTGCAGGGCCCTTGAGGACAGAAAACGTCCTTTCTCTTCTTTTGTATCTAGCCTGGCACTTAGCATGCTCCTAGACACACACAGTAAGCACTGAAGTGTTTTTGTTTGTTTGGGGTTTTTTTGTTTTTGTTTTTGTTTTTTTGGCCATGATTCAAATCATAAGATGAGGCCGGGTTGGACAGGCAGGAGAAGAGTCAACTTTGCCTCACTTGGTGCTAAAAGGGAGAAAGATCTCTAATAACTTATTTTTTACAAATACAAGGTCAGTGAAGAACCTTCAGGCATACTATTGGAATGACCATTTGTGTTGTATGCCAGGCATTATGTTAGAGGTTCTATTTATTTACATTTATTACTTCAGTTAATTTTTACACCATCTCTTGAAAGGTATAATTATAGGTATCATTACCACCATTTTGCAGATGAAGGAAATGAAGTATCAGAGAGGTTGAGTAACTTGCCCAAGATCACACAGCTCCCGAGTGGTGGTGGTCTGTCTGACTTAAAAGCCGGTGTACTTTTTCTTATTCCCATTAATACTTAGTAACAGCAGTTATTGATAAAAGGGAATGTTACTGGATTTAGAAAATCCATGTACTCTGTCATTTTTCTGAACAAGCTTTCTTTGTCATTGTTCTGATGTCTTATGTTTCCATTATGGCGTTTCCTTCATATACTTTTCTTTTACTTCAGAGAATGGTGCAAAACTATGCTTGGTCCAGGCCGTCCAGCAAATTACAATTCCAGCTTTACCTTTGCATCTCTTGGGAGAAGAAAGAGACAAAGCCTTCTTCTCTGGCTCTAATTAGGCTGTAATTCAGCCTCCTAGCCATGGAGGTCGGGACATGCAGCTTTAGCAGACATCTGTGTCCTGTCTCTGAGAACACTGGATTTGTTACATGCTTCTCTGGTGTGTCATCCTTACTGTTTCTTGTATGGGGTTTTCAGATGCCACTCTCTGGTTCTTCGGAAATCATTGTTTTTTAGTGCTTTTAGTAGTTTTCAAAGGCTTTTATTATTTAATTTAAATATGTATTTCTTAGTTCTTCATTTTATCAGTCTTTGACAATTATTTGGACAACAGTTAGGACAGAATTGCAAATTGGATGAGACAAAGGCACGTTTACTATCAACTAAGATACTCAAGCTGATTGTTTAATTTTCCTCTAGAACGTAAATTTATAATTGTATTCCTTTAGATGTGTTTCAGGAAACTGACTACTTAAAGAGTGAAATTTGAAAGAGGTAAAAAGGAAATTTTTATGGTATTTGCATTTCTATGTCAGAGTCAGATCTATACTTTAAAAACAACTTTTATCTTTTAAAAAACGAGGTTATTAGGAATTGTCTGTATTCGATGTGCATTCTGGGTCCTTAACAAATTCAAAGGAAACTTGATTATGGAAAGATGATTGAGAAACCAATTCTGTCTTTCATACTGTGTTTATCTTGAAGTGACTCAGTAATTAAAAGTGAAAACAGAACGATTGTGATTCAGGATGTTATAAGGAGGGGAAATACAAGGAAGGAAAAAAGTAAATTCCCCTCTTTGGAACTTACATGGTCTTCTGACAAGTAGTTTACTCAGCATGGTGACTCTAAAACATATGCATATATATGTATTTAAGTAAGTTTTCTTTAGCCAATTACCTGTCATATCACTGTTTCTTTAATCCCTCACATCTAATTGGTGATCAAAGCCCTGAATTCTATCTGTTAAATGAAGCTTTGACTCTGTCCCTTCCTCTCCAATCCAACTGCCCTGCAATTATTTATTTAAAAAAAATTTTTTTTGGTGAACATTCTTTTTTTTTTAAATTAATTAATTAATTTACTTTTGGCTGTGTTGGGTCTTCGTTGCTGCGCAAGGACTTTCTCTAGTTACAGCGAGTGGGGCTACTCTTCGTTGTGGTGTGTGGGCTTCTCATTGCGGTGGCTTCTCTTGTTGCAGAGCATGGGCTCTAGATGAATGGGCTTCAGTAGTTGTGGCACACGGGCTTCAGTACTTGTGGTGCGTGGGCTCAGCAGTTGTGGCTCGTGGGCTCTAGAGCACAGGCTCAGTAGTTGTGGCGCACGGGCTTAGTTGCTCCGTGGCATGTGGGATCTTCTGGGACCAGGGCTCGAACCCATGTCCCCTGCATTGGCAGGCGGATTCTTAACCACTGTGCCACCAGGGAAGTCCTCTGCAGCTACTTATATTTCTTGCCTTTTAACTGGTCTTATTTGCCCCCAAATCTTCCATTCTCCAACCCAACTTTCACACTGCTGCCAGAGCGATGGCTCCTTAGAAAACATACCTGGTTGTGTCATACTGCCACTTAAAATTCTTCCATCTTTATTTCTCCCAGAAAGAAAAAAATAAAATAAAAAACAAAATAAAGAGACACAAAATACAGAGACAAGATAAAAGGCAGTCGTTGCTTTCTAATCCTTGCCTGCCCTTCCTTCCTCCTCATCGCTGGTGTTCCAGCCTCAGGGACAAGCTCATCACTCCTGAGTCTGTTCTTTTGATCACATGGTGCTGTTGGCCTAGAATGTTCTTCACCAGCCACTTCCCCTCCCAGAGGCCCAGTGAACGTTTTGGCATCATTACCTTCTTGATAAACCTTATGTGATCATCTCTTCCCTCCCTCCTTTGCTTCGATTTAACCAGAAGCCCAATGTGTTTTCAATATTAATCTAGGTTACATAAATTTTAATTATTTCATTTGTATCTAATTATTGTATTTTAATAGCGATGTGGCAGGTGGTTGAGACTTCCATGCTGACTGCCTGGATTCCGATTCTAGCTTTGCTATTTCCTAGCTGGGTTACTGGGCAAATTACTGAAGCTCTCATACTTCAGCTTACTCATGTGTAAAAGGGAGATAATAACAGCACCCACTTCCTAGGGCTGGAGTGAAGATTCAGTGAATCAATGCACTTAAAATTCTTGCACCACTCACTGCCTGTGACAAGCTAATTGTCACATTGCTCATTCCGAGGACGTTGTCATGTGAATTGCATAGATCTCATTAGAGAAAGTCCTTTAAAAATATTTTGTTTTTAAATTATTCATTTAATTATGTTAGTTAAATGGTAATAAATAAATAGGGCTGTATTCAGTTGTAAGAGAACAAATTGGATCATGTTAATATCAATCGCAACAAATTGCTGTTTGTTGGTAGGGTTCTTGCCCAGGAAAATGAAAACCTTTTAAAATAAAGAAATTGTTTACTCTTGGGCAGAAAAGTTTAATACAGTTCTTGAATTTTAGTAATTTAAGTCAGAACCTTGACTGACTGGCAGATCATCTACAATTTATTAAACTCATTGACTTGGTTTCTGAAGAATCCAGTGCACAGATTAAGTTACATTCATGTGCAGAGTAGATCCAGAAGTAAGAAGTAAAGATGTCTGGCTGGTTCCTTGGCCACTAGTAATCAGGGAGTTGCAGTTTAGTTCTTCAGTTCTCCCTTCGATGATTCCAATTTTCACCATTATAAAGTATGTTGAAATGAACATCTTTTACCCAAAACTTTTGTGCATCTTTAATTATTTCCTTAGAATAAATGGATCAAAGCAGAATGATCAGATCAAAGGAAATGATTGAGTCTTTGTATACTAATTGCTAGCTTACGTTCCAAATAGGTTTTTACTCATTTATACTCTTACCAACAGTGTTTGAAAGTGTTCATTTCCTCTACATTTCTGCTATCAAAGAGTATTTGATTTTTTATCTTTCCTAACTTCATAGGCAAAAAAAAAAAAAAAAAAGGAAGAAGAAAAGGAAAAACAGAAACGGTATAGCTCACTCTTGCACGGGAGAAAAATATTTCGTTCTCATTTACATTTCTTTACTAGTTTTTAACAAAAAATGTATACTTCAGAGTCTACTATTCTTCTGTTCACAGGATTTTTAACTACCAAAACTCTTCATATCTAATACTTAAAAAAAAAACCTACATAAATTAAACAGAAGAGGAGAAAGAGATACTGCTATTACATGCATTGAGATTAAGAAGGATCACAAGACTAAACTCCAGAGCCTAAAGACTGACTTTCAAAAAGGACAACAGGTGTGGACTTCCCTAGTGGTGCAGTGGTTAAGAATCCGCCTGCCAATGCAGGGGACACGGGTTTGAGCCCTGGTCTGGGAAGATCCCACATGCCGCGGAGCAACTAAGCCCGTGCTCCATAACTACTGAGCCTGCGCTCTAGAGCCCGAGAGCCACAACTACTGAGCCCACGTGCCACAACTACTGAAGCCCGCACGCCTAGAGCCTGTGCTCCGCAACAAGAGAAGCCACCTCAATGAGAAGCCCATGCTCTGCAACTAGAGAAAGCCTGTGCACAGCAACAAAGACCCAATGCAGCCAAAAATAAATTATAAACAGACAAACAAAAAGGACAACAGGGGTACTTCCCTGGTCCAGTGGTTAAGACTCTGTGCTCCCAATTCAGGGTCTGGGGTTCGATCCCTGCTCAGGGAACTAGATCCCGCATGCCGCAACTAAAAGTTCACGTACCACAACTAAGGAGCTGGCAAGCTGCAACTAAGGTGCCCGCCTCCCGCACCTAAGACCCAGCGCAGCCAAAAAAAAAAAAAAAAGACAACAGGAATCTCAACAACTGGAATCAAAGAAACTCAGTTTGGAACTTTGTATTTTCAGTTACTGGATGGGAATGTGTAAAGTTTAGTAATAGAGAGAATTTTGGTGATTTAAGACACATCTGATCTATATTATTTGTGAACCAGCTCAAAATTTCTTGGTGATATAGTTTGAAAAATGATCAGAGCTATTAATTAATTTTTGTATCCAAAAAGGTATATGAATTAGAAAGATGAATATATAACTTTGTAGTAATTGGTGGTACTATTTACTGTCTCCTGCAGTGTTCTCATTTGGTACTGTTCAGACTAATGATGTGTGTATGAAGAGTGTTATGCATACTCATATCTAAAACGTAGTTCGATGTGAGGATTTTCAGAGATATACATGTATTTTAAATTCAGATAATCTTCATGGTATTTGAAGGTAGAATTCCGGGGCCACACAGGAGGGAAGGAAGGGGTTAAACAGGGTAGGAAGTTGCTAGGACAGGCCTCTGGGCTGACTTCTCATTAGGAAATCTGGTATTTCAGGTTGGACTGGGCTCTGGGCATGGTTACTCCTTTGTTCAAGAGAAAAAGTGATTGGATCTGCCTGCACTGTCAGACCGGACCTGTAGAAAATGAATTCTCGCGCTTTCTAGAATTAGAAAGTGAGGCCGGGGCCCCCGAAGTCCCTTGAACAGACTTTACCCCGTAAATCCAAGCCCGTATTCCCCGATTTCCTTGGACTGTGCATAATTACTGACCCCGCAAGGCCTCACCCCACAGCATCTCCATGTATACTGGGAGTAAATTTGGAAACGTCAGTGATCTAGTTCACAAATCTTAGTCTTTCTAAGAGTGGTGGATTCCTTTCACATTTATCGTGAGACTACCCCTTAAGTAAAAGTGACCTTGAAATTGCCATTTTTATTTCAGATGAATTTGTTTTCCTACTTTTCATAGTTTGCGATTTGTGTATTTTTCTGTTTCTCTGATGACCAGCGTCTGCCTGTGGATTCCTTCTTGCCACATTTTTTTTTTCAGTTGCTTCATTTAACCTGTGACTAATGAGTTAAATAAAAACAACATGTACTCCTAGAATTTAGGAGTACAGCCTGTTCCAGGCCTGATAAAGAGGAGGAAACTGCACTGTTCATTCCTGTCATTCTTTCTCCCTCCCTTCCCTTCAAAATTATCATCAAAAGTCATGTTGGAAAGTTTTTAATTAATGGTAGTGAGCCCAGGGTATGTTTATTTTGAATTAAGTTGATTGGTTCCTTTAGGAATTTACCTACCAAGCACTAACTTATCTTCCTGTCATATGAGAATTATTCTGTAAATGTTCTCGCCAGCCAGCTCACAGGCTTAAGGGCCCCAGGCTGTACACAGTGCCTGAAGGGAAGAAAATAGGTGGGAAGAAACTGTCAGGAAGGAGAGAATGTAAACTCGCTGAGACATTTGGGATTTAATGGAAACAGCGGTAGACCAGAAGTCTAGGAATCCGGGCTCTAGGCTGAGCTCCCTGCTTGGATGTGCGAAATTGTACAATGTCACCCAGCCTCTCGAGTCCCCGTTTTCCTCACTTATAAAATAGAAATTATAACATTTGTGTGGCCTGTTTCCCTAGGATGGTAGTGGAAATCCAATGAGATACTGTACGCAAAAATCACTTTGTAAAAATCACTTTCTAGGGACTTCCTTTGTGGCGCAGTGGTTAAGAATCCACCTGCCAATGCGGGGGACATGGGTTCAAGTCCTGGTCTGGGAAGATCCCACATGCTTCGAAGCAACTAAGCCTGTGCACACAACCACTGAAGCCCACACGCCTAGAGCCCGTGCTCCTCAATAAGAGAAGCCACTGCTCGCCGCAACTAGAGAAAGCCCGTGCACAGCAACAGAGACCCAGCACAGCCAAAAATTAAAACAAAACAAAACAAAACGTAAAAAATAATTTTTAAAAATAAAGCTCTTTCTAGAAGTAAAATGTAATTATTATTTTGGAAAGAAAATATGAGACAGTCAGGAAAGTGCATCCTCTTTGGGAATTCATTCTGGAGCGAGGTTTTAGGGGCATTGGGAAGGGCCCTGCTTGGGTAACTTAGATGAAATTCCTCAAGGAAGTTTCCCCTGACCCTACCCCTTCCCACACCCAGGTCTGTGCTCTCCAGACACGCCCCTACCATCCTGTACTCTTAGCATTTTGCAGACAGTGTTGTCACTGTTTTCAAGGCTGTAAGTCCCTTGAGGTCAGGCCCTGGTCTTACCCATCACGTGTCCACAGAGCCTGGCATTGTACACATAGGGGACACTTAATAAACAAGTGAAACTATTTCTCATAAGTAAAATCCTGAAGGAGGCATTAAATCAGACAGGGCCATACATCAAAGGACTCTGATGCACACTTAGCACTGTAGGGAAAAGTCAGTGGATTGGAACCAGACTTGGTGTCCAAAAGACTAGGTTTAAGTCCTAGCTCTATCACCTTTTTGCTGTGTTACCTTGGGGAAGTGACTTAACCTCTCTGAGCTTCAATTTCCTCAATTGTAAAATGGAGTAAAATACTTCTCTGGGTTTTATCTTCTTTAACACCATTCAGAACACCATTTTTGTTCTTTGTTAATGGCACATTTAATTTGGCAAATGCTCTAAAATATTTTGTTTTGATCATTCCTGCAATATAAATAACAAACAATATTAACATACCTTGCAATATGTTTCTAAAATAAACATAAAATTGTAACAATAGAATCATTTTTATCTTAGTTCATCCACAGCTTTATCCTCTCTCATTGTTCAGGTTGTTGGGTGATTTGAATCATGAGGGTTTGAGGGAGATGGAGCACCTGAGTAAGGATGATAGTTTTATATAAACTCGTACTACGTTCCTGGTACGTCCTTCCTATGACCACTAGCCTAGGGCAAACCCCTATCAGCTCTGGCCACCTAAGTTATCTCGCTGCATCCCTTCATGCCTGTCTTCAAGTCATTTCTCCTAATATAGAGCAAATGTTAAAAACTTGCAAATCTGATCATGTTGCTTAAAGCCTGACTTCTCACTGCCTGAGAATAAAGTCCAGGATCCTCCTGGAGCTGGTTCTCCATATTATGTCTCTCTGTCTGTCTCTGCCATTGTCCTCTCTCATTATCCTCCAATGAGCTGGATCTAATTTTCTCAGCCTCAGACTTTGTCATGCTCTTTCCTCTGCCTGGAATATTCTCTTCTCTCTTTGCATCTGGCCAACTGTACTGTCAACCAGGTCTCAGTGTTAACGTCACTTCTTCACGGTAGGCCTTTCCTGAGCCCCTAGACTAGACTGAGGGTCCTTGTGACCTGCTTCCTGAACATCTCTGTTCCTGACGCTTGCGATGTTCTAATGTCTCCTTCGCTAGACCAGACTGTCAGCTCCACAAAGGCAAGGGTGGTCTCTCCAGTTCACCTCTACACCCCTAGATCCTGCAGAGCACGGGGTGTGCCTCATGCAAGAGGTGCCAGGTGTGTGTTCCCTGAACCGGAAGTGACACAGCCACGTAGCCCAAGACAGAGCGTTGAGTCTATCACGGCAGTCATTCATTCAGTTACTGATCCCCTTACTCTGTGTCAGGCACCGTTCTGGGGGCTGCGGACACAGCAATGAACACAGAGCCACACGTTCTTGCTTTCGTGGGGTTTATATCCTAGTAAGGAGGGCCTGATAATAAATGAAGCCAGGTATGGAGCATGTTAGCTGATGGCAAGTGTTGGAGAATAAGAAGGCAGGAGAGAAAAGGAACCCTCCTAAACTGCTGGTGGGAATGTAAACTGGTGCAGCTACTATGGAGAACAGTATGGAGGTTCCTTAAAAATCTAAAACTATAGTTGCCATGTGATCCAGCAGTCCCACTCCTGGGCATGTATCCGGAGAAAACTCTAACTTGAAAAGATAAATGCACCCCAATGTTCATAGCAGCACTATTTACAATAGCCAGGATATGGAAGCAACCTAAGTGTCCATCGACAGATGAATGGATAAGGAAGATGTGCTATTAATATATATATATATACACACACACACACACACACACACACACACACACACACACACACACAAAGGAATATTAGCCACAAAAAAGAATGAAATAATGCTATTTGCAGTAACATGGATGGACCTAAAGATTGTCATACTAAATGAAATGTTAGATAGAGAATGAAAAACATCATATAATATCACGTATATGCGGAATCTAAAAAAATGATGCAAATGACTTATTTACAAAACAGAAACAAACTCACAGACATAGAAAACAAACTTATGGTGACCAAAGGGGAAGGTGGGGGGAGGGATAAATTAGGAGTTTGGGATTAACAGATACACACTATTATATACAAAATAGATAACAAACAAGGACCTGCTGTATAGCACAGGGAACTGTACTCAATATCTTAATAACCTATAATGGAAAAGAATCTAAAAAAGAATATATATATATATATATATATATATATATATATATCACTTTGCTGGACACCTGAAACTAACACAATACTGTAAATCAACTATATTTCAATAAAAAAAATTTTTTTAAATATTTATTTATTTGGCTGCACCTGTTCTTAGTTGCAGGATGCGAGATCTTTATTGTGACGTGTGGGATCTAGTTCCCTGACCAGGGATCTAACCCGGTCCCCCTGCATTGGGAGCATGGAGTCTTAACCATTGGACCACCAGGGAAGTCCCTCGATAAAATTTTTTTAAAAATTAAAAAAAGAAAGCAAGAGAGGAGGACAGGGAACCCCAGGTGAGGTGGTAGGTGGTATGTTTCCGTTTTTAATAGGTTAGTAGGGAGGGCTTCATGGAGGTGGCATTTGAGCCTGCAGGAGGTGAGGGAGTGAGCTAGAAAGATGTTTTTGGGGAAGAACATTCCAGACAGAGGGAACAGCAGTGCAGAGCTGGCGCTGGCGTTTTCAAGGACCAGCAAGAAGGCTGGTGGGCTGGAGCAGAGTGAGCTGGGGAGAGAGCAGGAGGAATTGAGGACTTCAATTTTATTCTGCACGAGAAGGAGGCAATTGGAGGGTCTGAGCAGAGGAGGGGCGTAAGTCCAGCGTATGTGTTAAAAGGATCCCTCTGAACTATATCTGGAGAATTGACTCAAGGGAGCAAGACAGAAAGCAGGAAGGCTCGTTGAGAGGTTTTGCGATAATCCAGGCAGAAGATGGAGGTGATTTGACCCAGAGTGTTAGTGGTGGGCATGCTGAGAAGGGTTTAGATTCTAGATCTAATTTGAAGGAAGGGCCAAGAGGATTTGCTGATGGATCGGGTGTGAGATGTCAGGGAAAGCAATGATTCCCAGGGGCTTGGCCTGGGTGGCCAGAGGATGGAGTTGCCAATAAGGAAATGGGGAGACTGTGGGAGAGCAATTTTGGGGAGACAGGCAAGGACCTCAGCTTCCACAAACGTGAGATGCCTATTGGTTATCCAGCATGTTTTTGAATTCTAAAGTAATAGGTCAAAGCGGGCAATTTTGGGCTTCCCTGGTGGCGCAGTGGTTGAGAGTCCGCCTGCCGATGCAGGGGACACAGGTTCGTGCCCCGGTCCGGGAAGATCCCACATGCCGCGGAGTGGCTGGGCCCGTGAGCCATGGCCGCTGAGCCTGTGCGTCCGGAGCCTGTGCTCTGCAACGGGAGAGGCCACAGCGGTGAGAGGCCCGCGTACCACAAAAAAAAAAAAAAGAGGGCAATTTTCTTTCATCTGTATGTGCAGTAAAGAAACACGATACAGGGGCTTTCCTGGTGGCACAGTAGTTAAGAATCCGCCTGCCAATGCAGGGGACATGGGTTCAAGCCCTGGCCCTCAAAGATCCCACATACCACGGAGCAACTAAGCCCATGTGCCACAACTACTGCAGGCCGTGAGCTCTAGGGCCCACGTGCCGCAACTACAGAACGTGCGGTATAGAGCCTAAGAGCCACAACTACCGAGCCCATGTGCCACAACTACTGAAGCCGCACACCTAGAGCTTGTGCTCCACCGCAACGAGAAGCCCACACACCGCAACAAAGAGTAGCTCCCACTCGCAGCAATTAGAGAAAGCCCACCTGTAGCAAAGAAGAGCCAATGAAGCCAAAACTAAATAAATTAAAAAAAAAAAAAGAAACACCATACATTGCCCCAAAGGAATGGAAATTAAAATTGCCCTTTTGCATAGACTTCTACACTTGGCCATTTCCTGCTGGAGCACGACACAATTCCATTTCTCTTAGACAACAACCTGGTTTCTGTTTTAGAACCAACAGAACCATTGTCCATGCCTGATGTTTGCTTTATTATATAAAAAGCTTTTTGAGAAAAATATTGTAAAGTGTTCTCTGCTTCTGGCCATATCTAAGTACGATTAAATAGAATGATCTCATAACTGAGGTCTTGGGTCATCATTTAGAGCAGTCGTTTTCCATCATTCAGCATCCTGAGGGCCTACTATGTGCTGGTGGCTTTTCTATCCTATTATAGGCATAGGCGTGTGAGGTCTCTGGAGAGCGTTAGAGCTTTTTTGCCTCCTAACTGGCTTGTTCTACAGTAGTTTTCTATCCTTCCCCAGGGAATCACCGCTCCTTTTCCTTTCTCTTCTTCTCAGCAGAGCTCCAATCAACTGAATCTGCCATGAAAATAAGTGAGATATTTACCAATTTTGCATTTTCTCTTCGGCAACTTTACTCCTTCATTTTAGCAGAGCTGTGGGCCAGGAAAGGTACAGGGCTAGGATGATGCTGAAAGGCTATAAGTCAATCAGATCCATCTGGGTAAAAAAATAACTTATGTCTAGGCATAATTAGTTTGTATACTTTTCCTCAATGAGATTATACATTTTGCAGATTCTCTACCAGAATAGCATCCTTGGGCTTCCCTGATGGTGGCGCAGTGGTTAAGAATCCACCCGCCAATGCAGGGGACACGGGTTCGAGCCCTGGTCCGGGAGGATCCCACATGCTGCGGAGCAACTAAGCCGGTGTGCCACAACTACTGAAGCCCGTGCTCCACAACAAGAGAAGCCACCACAGTGAGAAGCCCACGCACCACAACGAAGAGTAGACCCTGCTCGCATCAACTAGAGAAAGCCCGCACGCAGCAGCGAAGATCCAACGCAGCCAAAAAAAAAAGAATAAATAAATTAATTTAATAAAAGGTGGCAACCTTTCCATAGGAACACCCCAATACATATTGTTCATAACTAACATCTCACAGGAAGAACCAGGTCAGGAAAAGTGTTACTGAAACTGCAGGACTGAGCATGGCACAAAAATGAATGTTAGGAAAGGAAAATGTGCTGCTAGATCACTGCACCCAGAAAAATGGGTTTATCACTGGGCTAAATTTTTTAAAAATTGCCTGGTCAAAAAAATGCTTTTAATTCTAAGCACGGAACAATAAACCATAGTTCCTAAAACACGTGAGTTCTTCCGACAGCTGTTTTACTCCAATTGTTCAGGGATTTTGCTGGAATCCAAGTGGTTTTCCAAGAGAATTGACGGTTTCCTGACCATCAGTCACCCTCACAAGGCTGTTCACCCTCTCTTGAAATCAAGAGAAGGGGTGAGTGTTCATTTGCATTCTCGTAGGGTCCTAGAATTCTCTCTGTGTCCAGTAGTGTTTGATGAGGTCCAAATATTCATTTCGGTCACACAGAGGACAAGGATCATATGAAATTAGAAAATTGTCTTGGTAGTAAGAGACAAAATCATGCCACCCTACAAGCTAACACTGACATATATCTGGGATCTCAAAATTGCTGAATAGGCAGTGTTTGAAAGGAGAAAAGAAAAACACTAAAATGAAAAAAATTTTAGCTGCTTGTCCAGTGATATATTTTTGCCATGCTTTGTGTTACCAAGCATGGTATCATTTTAAGGACGGGGGTGGGGGGGGAGTGTAAAGCTAAAAGTGAGGCAAAAGAAATGAATTTGAAGGACAGGAAAGCACACATCCTCTTGGACCCCTGTCTCTAGGATGGAAAATGACTTTGCAGTAGCGCTTTCTGTGCAGTCAGAAGGGAACTTGTTTCCCAGCTGTTCTGCTGTATTTTCCTTATTAGTCTTTGCTCCCACGGTCTAAAAGCAAATACCGGATCTTAGCGCCTACAGTCCTGGTGGAGAACTGCACTTTCCGAGTGACTCATAGGCCAGAGCAAACCACCTCCTGTACCAGCTGGACACGTACCACATCGGCTGCCCAGAGCAGCTTCTGCTTCAACTTGACCTTGGCTTGCTTTGCTTCGGACCATTGCTATCACCTTCACGGGATAATAACGGTGGGGTTTAAACACTGATACTTTGATTCATTTTTCCTCAAATGTAGCGCTCAATCACTACTAAGAGATCTTGGAAGACATATTTTATCTTGACTTTCAACTGAAGATGCTTTGAGGGCAACGTCATTGACAATGACGTTGTTGAAAATTCTGATGCATGTCCTTTGGGGTGTAAATGATGAATTCCTTGAAAAATAAAGGTTGTGGTTCATTTCAGCCTTGGTTATTATTTGCTACTGCTTCATGATAAGTATGAGATGAGCTCCCTTTATTAGCGCTTGTCCTTTGAATGGGGTGATCTCTTATCTCTTCCGTCTCCCGCTCACCTCTCCTGCAATCAAAGGCCAGTTCTTGAGATTTCTTTAGAGACAGGAGCTATGTAGCTCAGAAAGCTCTCTGAACCAGCTGAGGATATCTAACACATAAGAATCAAGAACCACAAAGGAGTACAAATACAATGCAATTTCAGAGGAAGGAGAAATTATTTTTGCCTCCGCTTGGACCCTAACGCCTGTGCCTTTCGGCCTAGCATTTCACTTGGCTTTAGTATTGTTTCCGAAAAATTGTTCTACTGGATGATAGACACCTTGAGTTGGAGGCTACGTTATTTTCATCTTTCTGTCTCCTCTCTCTTCTAGTACATTCAGCAGCTCCCCCTCCCCGGCCCACCTCCCCACCAATCCTTTCATGGGACACAGCTCTGGACACATAACAGGGCTTGGTAAGCATTTGCGGACGTAATTGAATCAAGGAAGGCTTTTTTGAGAAGGTGGAGCTGAGGTAGAGAGGGGTCATTGGATGGTGATGGGCTGCCCATACATGAATCATTTGTCCTGGGCCTTGAGAAGAGTTTGAAAAGTCAGAACAGAGTGGAGACGCACGCTTGGTGGAATGATCACAGCAGAACTGAGGGTTAGTTTGACAAAATAAAGGGTCAGGGAGGAGGCCGGCCAAGATGTTTTGGAGCATAATTGTGGTATTAGGGTGACTCATAAAATAAGAGAGCTTCCAGAGGTGCTGTGGCCGGGATGCAGGCCACACTCATGGTATTTCTTCCTTTCCCTATTTCACACCCAGGACACTGTCTTCCTCTTCAATTGTTCCTTAGCACATTTATTATCTTCTTGGCGGTGTCGAGGGGTGGGTGAGGTCTGTTAATATGATTTCACCATTCCTTTCTTTACAAGTTTAATTTATTCATCAGTCTGTTTTGGAATTGGTTTGTTTTCAGGAAAGAGGTTGAATGCATTTTGAAAAACTATTTGAAAATTGGATTGACACCTGAAACTAACACAACATGGTAAGTCAACTATACTTCGATTAAAAACAAACAAACAAACAACAACCACAAGAAAATTGGATTGAGAAAATCAATGTTTCTTTTTTTTCTTCTTCTTTTTTTTTTTTCTGGGAAGAATCCTGGCTGGTTTTGTAGAAACACCATGGATGAAAAAAAGATAGTCTTTAAAATCAGAAAGATATCTAGCTTGGGGCAACTGCTAGAGATGGGAAAAGCAGGAAAAAGTAGCAGGTTTGAGGAAATGAGTTTCCTTGTTGACGGTGCTTTCAGGACACTTAGGAAGCGATAGAAAGAGCCATCTGAAGTCGGGGCTTGATTTCAAGAGAATTCGGAGCTGGAAAGAGATTCAGCAAAGGTAGTGGTTAGAAGTTGGAGATGGTGTCAGGAGAGCATGTGGAATGGGGTCCTTAACTAGGGTCCACGGTGATTTGGTGATTAGGATTCAAGTCTCTATAACCAGCAGAAATTATAAGCAATGTTTTCTATGAGTTTGCACTTGGCGTGCTGGGGTGGAGTGTGTCCGTAACTTTGATCAGACTCTGAGAGGTATCCAAAGGTTAATGAATCAGTGGTGTAGAATGGGAATAGATAAGAGCAAAAACGTTAGACTGAGGGGAAATCAGCATTTAAGGAGGAAGCAGAGAGGAGACAGGGAAAGAGACCAAAGAGATAAGGAGGGCAGAAATCTATCTCGGAAGTCAGGAGGGCATGCAGAGCCTGGTGTCTTGATGGCAGGGAGGAGGGACCATGAGGAAGTCATCGGTGTGACAGGAAGGGGTGTTATGATGAGTAGAGAATGGGAATCAGGAGCAGGGACTGTAAGTCCAGACTTCTCTTTCTGGAAGGTTGACATTTGACAAAAGTGAATATTTACTGAGCTCCTGAGAAGGGTCGGGACCTGTATCATTCAGTGTAGACACGAATGGGAACAAGGTAACGTGAGCTTTGTGCCTGTGGATCTTAGGGTCTCGTGGGAGAGAGACGCTGATCAAATAGTGACCCAAAGTGAGTGAATCGTCACAAACGGAGTCAGGCTTCGGCGGGAGGAAACACGGCGCCCCACACGGAACGTGACCTCATCTGAGGTCAAAGAAGGGTCCTGAGGAGGTTTGAGCTCAGATCTCAAGGGCGAATAGGAGTAAAATAGTCGGGGGAAGGGGCAGAGGGAGCAGAATATTCCGGGCAACGTGGAAAGAGGGTGGACAGAGCCAAGGGGCGGGACGGGAGTCCCTGCTGGGTCTTTTAAATGATAGGGAGGCTCTGAGTCTGAGAACAAGCAGGAGATTGCTGATGTGTGGAGGGTGGAACGCAATCAGTTTTTCGTTTTGAAATCAAGAGTCCAGGTGAGAACTAACGTTAGCTTGGACCATCATCCTGGCAATGACGGTAAAGAGAAGCAGGTGGATTCAAGAACTAGGTTGGAGCCGAAATTAGTGCCAGAAGGTGGGAGGGAAAACACAGTGATTTAGGGACATCCTGCAAAAAGTCAAGTTCTTTTTCTTCAGGGGCTGAGCGCTGGAGCTTAATGGTAGGCGAGGGAAAGAGCAGTGGAGGGAGAACTTGAAGAAATCAAAACCAGCAGGGGATATATGGCAACTAGAATCAGAAACACAGATCCCTGTAAGGCGAGGATAATGTATAGGTACGTTTATAGTTAGAAAGGAGCCAAGTTGAGGCTTGAAGGCTTGATCCACAAAGAGGGGTTCTGATGTGTTAGGGGTGAGGCTGTAGCCACCGAAACAGTAGGGCAGCGTCAGCTCTGGAGGAGGAACTGCATAAGCTCCGAGATGGCTCCTGGAAGGGACACGGTTGTCATCCACGCATGTGCACGAACATTGCCTCCTTGTCCCTCGCGTGAAAGTCCATGATTGTTATTTGTTTGTTTTAACTGTATTTATTGATTGATTTGGTTGTGCGGGGTCTTAGCTGCATGCCGGATCTTTTTAGTTGCGGCATGCGGGATCCGACCAGGGATCGAACCCGGGTCCCCGGCATTGGGAGTGTGAAGTCTTAGCCACTGGACCACCAGGGAAGTCCCCGCAAAGTCCACGTTTAAGTTTTACAATTGGAAACAGGGTCAGGGAGTTTTAACAGTCCAAATGTCAAGTTGACATATCGAGCTCTATGAAGCCATCTTCTTTCTTCTGAATCCACGCGGTGGTTTGGTCTACCACTGGGAGCAGGGCCGGTTGGGGGGACAGCAGAGTGAGGAAGGGAGTGACATACTCAGAGACTTGCTTTACCACTTGGGAGAACTGGGTCATTTTCTTACAGACGACGTACCTACACAAGCCTGTATTACAGGTGGCATATTAATTTGCTTTTGATTCTCACAGTGTGGTCCAGCTTTAGGAATACCACTGACTCCAATGCATCTTTAAAAACAGACTCATTTTTTAAAGTTTAATAAGAAAAACACAATGAGAAATTGTGTGTCAGATCTATCAAACCAAATGTGCTTTTTAAAAAAATCTTTTATTTTATATTGGCGTACAGCTGACTTACAATGTGGTGTTCGTTTCAGGTGTACAGCAGAGTGATTTAGTTATAAATATATCTGCTCCTTATCAGACTCCTTTCCCATATAGGTAGTTATAGAGTATTGAGTAGAGTTCCCTGTGCTATACAGTAGGTCTTTGTTGGTTATCTGTTTTATATATAGTAGTGTGTATATGTCAATCTCAACAAATGTGCTTATTTAATGTCCTAATTCAGAAAAAGAATTAGAGTTCATTGGCCTTTGAAAAAAAAGATCTGAAGAGATTAATGCTCATCTTTTTTAAAAATCAGTATACCTATGGAATACCCATTAGCATGGAGTATGCTTTGATTGCTTTTTTAACACATCAGATTCTTATTGCAGAATCTCTGAGTGAATACGCGTATCTGTTATGTCTCCTATTCTTTTCCAGGTTTGAGTAAAGCTTTGTCACAAAATGACTTTTCTCTATAAATGCATGTTTTTTGACGATCAGAGGGAGACGTGTGGTCTGAGCACACCATGTTTGATTTAGAAATGAATAGCGCAGTACTGGCTGGAGCAGTGGCCCTACTTGGCAATTTTGAAATAGATGCAGCTGGAATCATTTTCGATTCAACCCTTGGCAAACCTTCAGTGTGTATGAGAAAAAAAAAAAAGCGAGCAAGCAAGCTATGGAGGAGGTTCAAAGGCTATGCTCAGTGGTCATTACTCTAGCTCCTAGAATTGCCAATAAACGACAGGTCAGCTCTGTGTCCTGCTGAGGTCCAGTTAGCACTTGGGGAAGAAATTATTATTATTAAATGAGTTAATACAAATAACTCCTGAGCATAGGGCCTGGTACATTGTATTTAATGAATATTTGGTATTATTGTATTAAAAAATTATTAGTTAGAATTATTGACTTCCTCGGATTCAATTGGAAACACTAAACATTCCTTTCACATATGAAATCATGTGTAAGAAAGATTCTTATGTGTGCTGGAAAGGAGGAGGAGGGTTTAGGGTAATTGTCACCAACACTCGACCTGAAAGGGTTGCCATCATGGACCACATTTCCTTCTCTACACATGTGGTCTGCTGGTTCTAGACTGAGAAATCCAAGTTTTATACTATGCACGTTCAAAGACAACCATTCATCACTGGGAGAGTGTCTTTTACTTCCATCCAGCTTTGAAACACATTTGTGTATTACAAAGTTTTCAAGCAATCACAATTAACTTGTAGAACCAGATACGTTTAGCAGCCGATGAAGTCTCCACCTCCTGGGTCTGATTCCTTTCTGAGTTCCCAGGAGGACGAGGTTTTGGAATTATCCTCGTAGGGCTCAATTGGACCTTTGGCGTTTCCTGTTCTATACGGGGAACCAGAAGCTTTCTGAATTATCTCATAGGACGTTTCCTGATCTGTGACTCTGTAGAGCACGAAGATCATGTTTTTCCCTTCATCATCGCCTGAGTCTCAGTCTCCAAGGAACACGTGTGTATTTCATTACAACTCCACGGCTTCCCGCATTCAGTGATAAATATGTGGGTTACAGTGTACACATTCATACAGAATGCCAAAGGTTACCAGTGCAGGTTAATTGCTTGTTACATCATTTTATTGTGGGGCTGATTCACTGAATCAGTCTGTTTAACAATTAAATACTATTAAATAAGGCAACTGTACCAGCTTAGACCAGCCCTGGCTTAGCTGACTCTACACCTCCTCCTTCTAATCAGTAGCTTGAAAGGGTTGACCTGTACTCACAGGGATAGGCCTTGACTAGGAGATACAGCGTGAGATTCTTAATGAGACCGTGTCTCTACTAAGGGACATCTAGAACAAGAGGAGTCTATGAACCTAAACATGTAGGCAAGGCTCTCTTGTTAAGAAGTCCGTTTCTACTTTTAAGGTTTTGGGTGTTCTTCTCTTGCTCTCGTTTACTTGATCCTTTGTTGTTGAGATTACATTGTTTGATTCCTAACTGCAGAATGTGCGTCTCCTGCCCTGTGTCACCCTGATCAGCAAAAGTCATCTTATTTCACTTTACTCGGGTCAAATGACTGACTACAAAGCTCTTTATGTTCAGTTAGGAACAGATACGTTTAAACTTAAATCAAAGTTAAATTTAGTTTATTAAAAATCGGATGTTTCCGGGCTTCCCTGGTGGCTCAGTGGTTGAGAGTCCGCCTGCCGATGCAGGGGACACGGGTTCGTGCCCCGGTCCGGGAAGATCCCACATGCCGCGGAGCAGCTGGGCCCGTGAGCCATGACTGCTGAGCCTGCGCGTCCGGAACTTGTGCTCCGCAACGGGAGAGGCCACAACAGCAAGAGGCCCACGTATCGCAAAAAATAAATAAATTAAAAAATAAAAAATCGGATGTTTCCAACATTTTACTTTTACAAGTTTCAAATATACAGAAAAGTTGAGAAAACTGTACAGTGATCACCTCCATACCCATCACTTAGAGTCTACAGTTAGCGTTTTAGTATATTTATTTGTCATATAGCCATTTTTCATCCATCAAGCCATCTTATTTTTTTTTACTTTTTATTTTGAAATAATGTTAGACTTAATAAGCATTGCAAAAAGAATACAGGGTTCCCAAATACCCTTCACCAGCTCGCCGTAATGTTAGAATCTTGCAAAACCATAATACAAGGATCAAAGTCTTGAAAATTATGAAAATTAACATTAACATAACACTATTTATTCATGAATCTACAGATCTTATTTGAATGTCATCAATTTTCCCACTGATGTCCTTTTTCTGGTGCAAAATCCATCCAGCAGCCCACACTGCATTTAGCTGCTGTGTCTCCTTAGCCTCCCCCGATTATGAGAGTTCCTCAGTTTTTGTCTTTAATAATCTTGACTCTTTGGAAGCGCACGGGCCATTTATTTAGTTAAACATCCCTCAATTTGGTCGTGTCTGAAGTTTTCTCATGGTTAGACTGAGATTGTGCACTTTTTACAAGAATGTGATTATACAAGAGTGATGATACCTTTCTCAGTTCACTGTATTTGGTGGGAGGGTACATCATGGCACACTCTCTAATGATTGATTACGGACGCTATCTTTTATCACTTGGTAAGGGGCTGTCTGCCAGGTCTCTCCACTGTAAAGTTACTATTTGTCACTTTGTAAATAATAAGTATTTTGGAGGAGATAGTTTGAGACCATGCAAATATCCTGCTTCTCCTTAAATGTTCACCTACCCATTGCATTGCAGGATTTTGCCTGCAGCAGTTATTCTGTTGTTCTCAAGTGGCAGTTTTCTACATCCTTCATTATTTGCTGGAATTAAAAAAAAAATTCATTTATTTGGCCGCGCCAGGTCTTAGTTGCAGCATGTGGGATCTTCGTTGCGGCATGCAGGCTCTTAGGTGAGGTATGCACGAAGGATCTAGTTCCCCAATTGGACCCGGGCCCCCTGCATTGGGAGCGTGGAGTCTTACCCACTGGACCACCAGGGAAGTCCCATTTGCTAGAACTGAACTGTAAGGAAGAGATGTCTCTTCTTTCCCATTTATTTATTTATTCAATTATTTACTTATTTCAGGATGGAGTCAAGGATATTTATTTTGTTCTTTGGGTTCGAATCCAATATGATAATTATTTATTTTGTGGCTCAAGTTGTCTCAGTTTGATCATTGACTGCTCCTTTTGGATTAGCTCCTGAGTCCTTTTAACATGGCCCGGCATTTGGGGGGGCATTTTCTTACTTTCTGGCACGGCAAGATGTTGCAAGCTCACTTTGTATTTTCCCTCTTTTTTCTAAGGAGCTTTGGCTTCTGTAATTGGAGAATGGTGTTTAGAAAGCAAGCTCTGGGCACTAAGTGTGCTTACTGTTATGGGGGTGTCATTGCTTTCAGGCCTTCTCAGAAGATGGAGCTAGGACATCTTTGTAGATGAACACCTATACATATCTACGTGTTCATCTACATTTCTGTATTTATCCATCCCTGTGAGTACATATGTGCATATATTCATTTATATCTATATGAAATCATGAATTCATACTGATGCCTTTAGTCCAATTCAGCACCATAGGCTCATTCTGGACTTCCTCTTTATTAAGAATTTCTCTCTCCAGCCGTGAAAAAATTGGTTCTCATTATCCGCAATATATTTACTCATTCATTCAGCCCTAGCATACACGTAAAGTAGTTTTGGAATTGCTAATCCACACCTCCATGAAAAACACATTTACTAGCCCATGTACAATATCTGTATACAGTTCTTTTTGTCTTTAGCATTCTAGCTTAGAGACAAAATACTGTTTTCCAAAGTTCCTTAGCTTAGTTCTTTTCTTCACCACCCTCTTCAGTGTGATTGTGTTATTCATTTCTAGTACGATTAGGTTCATTTGTTACTGTTTGCATTCCATTTGGGGTTTCCTCCACATCTTGATTGATTTTATTTTATTTTTTACTTTCTAAAATATTTACTTGTTTATTTGACTGTGCTGGGTCTTAGTTGTGGCATGCAGGATCTAGTGCCCTGAGCAGGGAAGTGCCTTGATTGATTTTAAATATTTATATTTGTTATTTGGCAGGGGCAATATGGGAAACTTTGCTGTGATTCTAAAGTCAGGGCTGTGTAGAAATACACGCTCTTTCCACTGAATTCCGTCTACTCCTTGCAGGTAACCAGTCTCATTTGTTTCCGATTTATCCTTCCTATGTTTATTTTACAGAAATGAGCAAATCCATGAATATTTCGACATATGAATCTTTCTCACATGAATCTTACTTTTTGAGGTACTTCATAGTAAGTTGCAGCCATTGGTATACTTCGCCCCTAAACACTTCAGCATGTCCGTCATTAACTAGAGTTCAATTTTCGTGTATGATTACATTTCCCTCTTTATCTCTTTTAAGGTAAAATTCACCTGCAATAAAATGCACGAATCTTAAGTGTACCACTGGGTAAGTTGTTTGTTTGGTTTTTTTCTTTTTGCGGTACGCGGGTCTCTCACTGTTGTGGCCTCTCCCGTTGTGGAGCACAGGCTCCGGACGCGCAGGCTCAGCGGCCATGGCTCACGGGCCCAGCCGCACCGCAGCATGTGGGATCCTCCCGGACCGGGGCACGAACCCGTGTCCTCTGCATCAGCATGCGGACTCTCAACCACTGTGCCACCAGGGAAGCCCCACTGGGTAAGTTTTGACAGATGTATGCACTTGTTAATGCAAACCCCTAACAAAATGTACAACATTTACCATAACCTCATATTGTTCCCTCAGATGCCTACCCCAATTACCCCCTGCTCCAGCCTCTGAGACAACTGTTATTCTCACTTTTTTCCACTGTTGGTTGGTTTGGCCTGTTCTGCAACTTCATATAAATGGAACCATATCATTGTATTCTTTTGTGTAAAGCCTCTTTCAAACAACCCAATGTTTTTGAAATACATCCATGTTGTAATATTTATTGCTGTTACTGCTGGTAGAGTTCCGTTGTTTAAATATACCACAGTTTATTGGTAATCAAGTTTTGAAATGCAGGGATGAAAAGTGAAGGTTTCCTGTGTATGTGCAGTTAGCCTTTTTACATCTGGTTCTTCAGATTCTTCTGGTGTTACAGGGGCCATGCTCCATGCATTTTAAATTATTTTAAATAATCTATCTCTATACATACTGCCTTTTGCATACATGCATGGTGTTTTTCTTTCAAAAAGCTCAGTGTTAAAAGATGATTAGACTCTCTCTGTATAGGTAGATAAATATCCCTTATGATATTTAACGTTGAAAAATTCATCCAACAAAAATCTGGTTCAGTAATTATTTCTTGAACATGTATTATATGCAAGTTACTGTGTTGGGCATTTGGGAATCCAGGCATGAAGCAGACAGAGGGCTGCTTGGTGGATATTTTAGGGCACTGAGGATACACGAGGATGCCATCAGAGAGAACTTTCCTTGAAGACTCTCAATCATCATCTGGTTGGTTTCCTCCAAATCTCATGAGACGTGCAGTAATCGTCAAAAACAGTCGTTCTGACGGTAACACTGCGCGTTGGTTTTTGTAGCTGTGGTGCAAGCTCTGGGCTGTGGACTGGATCAGCAGGAACAGGGAACAAGTGAGACCAGAGTGAAACCCAACACAGGGCCCAGAGCACCATGGCCAAGTGGGAGATGGCGCTGGCGAGCATTCAGTCCCCTGGCACCAACTCTCAGCTCTGGAGGCGGCTGCCAAGATGCGATGGGAGCAGGGTCAGGGCTGAACCGGCAAACCAGCGCTGTACCCACCTTGATTTCATGGGGTGCAGGGGGGTATACACAGTCCGTATCCGTATAAGGCAACAGGCTCCTTCACCTCTTATACGTGCACAAAATAAGGTAAAAGGGTGGCTACATAATTTGCTTGGGGACACACCACGGAAGGCACCCAGCGGATACTGAATTTAGTTGGACAGGTGTGTCCATTTATTTTTGTTTTTATTTTCATTCCTCTAGGACGTGGGTCAAAAAGGATCTTGCTGTGTTTTATGTCAAAGAGTGTTCTGCCTATGTTTTCCTCTAAGAGTTTTATAGTGTCCGGACTTACATTTAGGTCTTTAATCCATTTTGAGTTTCTTTTTGTGTATGGTGTTATGGACTGTTCTAATTTCATTCTTTTACATGTAGCTGTCCCGTTTCCCCAGTTACGTGTGTCCACGTAACTCTCTCTCTCTCTTTCTCTTAAAAATCTTTTGGAGTAACCCGTAAGAAACTTTTTGGTAGAATACAGTAACTTCTAAACTTGGAAATGGTACATTTTTTTAAATAAAAAAATACAAACTGAAATGGAAATGACTTTCTTCCAAAACACTTTAAAGAAACATATTATCATGTGGAATCTCATTTTGAATGAATCAGAGTACAGTAAATCTCCAAATATCCACTTAGCTGTCTGCTGCGGTTTCCTAAACAGGAAAATGACTTCAGCAGGATGGTCTTTTCCCCTGGATCCACAGCAGGCAGCTTTCTGTGCTGCTCTGAAAACATTTTAATTCTTCCCCAAGTACCATGTTTCTTGGAATTATTCACCGGAAACTAATAGCATTCCGAGTTTTAAAGTCATTCCAACCACAAGTGACTTTGTAATAGTGCTTAACATTAGTATAAAAAGGGATCGAGCACAGTTTACGACAGCATTAGTCACATTTGCGCGTAGTAACCCCCACACAAAGATGTGTGTTTCTATTCCACTGTGATCACTGGACGGATGTACTGGGTCGTGACAACACCCACGATAAATCAGTACAATGTGTTGGATGGTGTTAAGTGCTAGGGGGGAAAAATAGGCAAGGACAGGATCTTAAGCGTGCTGGGCTGGAGGCAGGAAGGCCGTTGAAATGATATATGGAGTGGTCAGGGAAGGCATCATGGAGGAGGTGACATTTGAGTCAAGACCTCGGTAGTATGTGAGTCATATGGGCATTTGGGGAAGAACATTTCAGGCAAAGGGAAGAGTATGTACAAAGACCCTGGGGCAGGTGTGTGCCTGAGGAACACAAGGGCACAGCTAGAATGTAGTGACCAATGGGCAGAGTAGTTGGGGATGGGGATAGAGATGGAACAGGGGCCACATCATAAAAAGCCTCTGGGTAAAGACTTTGGCTTTCACTCTTAATGATGGAGGATGCCACTGGGGGTTTTTGAGCTGAGAAGTGACACGATCTGAATTGTGTCTTAGCACCCGAAGCAGAGAGAGCAGTTAAGAGGCTCTATTGAACCAGAGAAAGAAGAACAGAAATTCTCCTGGAGAAGGGAAAGACTGTTCCCAACGTTTAGAGACAGGTCAGGTCTCCCCAAAGAAGAAAAAATAATGCACGGTAATTGTTCAGATAACTGAGCATTTGGGGATTAAATGTGTGATGTTATTTTTAGAAGATAGTATTTAGAAAAACAATGCCCTGCTCTTGGTTTTTTATTGTATCTTTCAGAGCACACCATGGGGAAAGATAAGAAAGCATCGCCTTCCAAGTACAGCACTGAATTAGAAGACCTTGTTTCCACTTTTGGTCTTATTTTGACCTTGTAATATCCTAGGGCTGATGACATAACCTTTCTGAGCTTGAGTTTCCCCAGCGGAGACATCACTATTAATTACTTTATGGAATTACTATGTCAGTTAGTAACACGTTAATGATCTGATGGTCATAAAGTAACTCTGAGTGTCTTTGAAATCCACATGACATAGGACTGTGGTGGGGACCCATTAGTGTCATTATTATAAGAAACACATGGCATTTTAGCATGAAAAATGTTCACGGACAGGAAAAACCACGGGCGGTCGGGAGGAGACTGGTGTGAATTTGGAAAGAGATGGGTAGTAAGAGGGATGACGTTTAATTTCAGGACGTTTCGATGTATGCGACCAGGGATTTTGTAATGCTACTTATAAAGGGACGTACATTTTAGGAGAATGAGGGAAAAAGAGAGAGTGTGTGTACTCTAGTACATCATCTCCTGGTGCCAGAACATGGTTCTCAGTACATGTGACACCTTCTCCCTTATTAGTACTCTGTTCTTATATCTGATTAAGATAACTTGTATTTTTTAAATTTTTAATTAAATTTTAATTTTATATTGGAGTATAGTTGATTTACAATGTTGTGTTAGTTTCAAGTATACAGCAAAGTGATTCATTTATGCATATACCCATATCCATTCTTTTTCAGATTCTTTTCTCATATAAGTTATTAGAGAATATTGAGTAGAGTTCCCTGTGCTGTACAGTAGGTCCTAGTTTGATCACCTATTTTATATATAGCAGTGTGTATATGTTAATTCCAGACTCCTAATTTATCCCTCCCACCCCACTTTCCCCTTTGGTAACTGTAAGTTTGTTTTCGAAGTCTGTGAGTCTGTTTCTGTTTTGTAAATAAGTTCATTTGTATCATTTTTTTAGATTCCACATATAAGTGACATCATATGATATTTGTCTTTCTCTGTATGACTTACTCAGTATGACAATCTCTAGGTCCATCCATGTTGCTGCAAATGGCATTATTTTATTTTTTTATGGCTGAGTAATATTCCGTTGTATATATGTACCACATCTTCTTTATCCATTCATCTGTCGATGAAAACATTTAAGTTGCTTCCATGTCCTGACTATGGTAAATAGTGCTACAATGAACATTGGGGTGCTCGTATCTTTTCAAATTATGGTCTTCTACAGGTATGTACGCCCAGGAGTGGGTTTGCTGGATCATATGGTAGTTCGATTTTTAGTTTTTTAAGGAACCTCTATATTGTTCAGATAACTTGTATTTTTGAGCAGCATGTTCAAAACACTGGCAAGTTTGACCTCTAACACGTATGCCATGGATAATTGTAGGCATATTGAAATGTGGGATATTCATTTTCCTTATTACACATTAATTTCTCAAACAAAACTGTGAAATCTCATATAATTGGCCACAACTTTGGATGAATAATGAGGTGGACCATGGTGTATCTTTCTTCCTTCCTTCCTTCCTTTCTTTCTTTCTTTCCTTTCCTTTTTTTTTTTAAGTAATTCAGAAAGTTCTGTTTTGCTATCTTTTAAAGCAAGATTATCTGTCCAAAGAGTCTAGAAAATTACCTCTACTGTTCCCAGCTGATTTTGTCTGGACTGTTTCTGTGAGATGGTGGCTTTTTCTTAAAGACACAGGATAACTGTTGTGACCTTGGCTCTGAGGAGGACTTCTATGAATTGGGGTCAAGATGTCTGTTGCTCTGACAGGGCCCCTTATAACTGCTTTGTTTATTCCTTCAACAGATATTTTTCAATCATATACTATGTTGGGTGCTGCAGGGCATAAAAAAGATGACTAAAACATGGTCCCTATCGCCAATGAACTTATAATCTAACAGGGAAATAACTCTCAGATCAGGCAGTTGGTGATATATCTCATGAGCGTTCATGAGCGGTTGGGCGTGGAGACAGTTCCTGCGGCTCGGAGTATCAGGGCTGCTTTGTGGAAGAGCTGATGTCTGAGCAGCTGGCCGGCAGTGCATTCAAGTTGAAGGAATAAAGAAGCCAAGTGATGGTTGGGTGACACTTCTCAGAGGGGTTGCACCTGCCAGGTGGGACTTCCTGGGCACAGAGAAGACAAGAGGAGGACATTACAGGCCAAGAGCCAGGCCTGAAACCTGATGCGTGTGTTATAGAGGGGTGGCCATCAGTTATCCTGGAGTGAGGGAGTTCCAGGAGAAAAACCTGGCCAAGTAGATTTGGGCGGGATTTTGTGGAATCTTAGTTCCCAGACCAGGGATCGAACCCCCGCCCCCTGCATTGGAACTGCGGAGTCTTAACCACTGGACTGCCAGGGAAGTCCCTGGATTTTGTCTTTGAAAGTCAGGCGGAGGAGTTTGCAGACAGTGGAGGGTACTAACGATTTCTGAGTTGAGCCGTGACATTTGCAAAGGGCATTTTGGGGACGCAAAGCCAGCAGTAATGTATGGGATAAACTCGAGGGTGAAGGAAAGACGAAATGTGGAGACTCTTGTAGGAGTATTAGAGGTGAGGAGAGAGGATCAGTGGGGAGTGAACATACCAGGAGAGACGGGCAGGGATGAGATGTCAAAGAAGAAAATGAACACGACTTGGGTCTTTGAACAGTGAAAAGCCATCCAGATATCAGGGATTATTGAAGGGAAGGAAGGAATAACAATTTCTCCAAGGGGTTGAATCAATGTGAAGCTGGAATAGGGAACGTCCCAGAATAGGGAAGTTGAGAGATGTCGTCTCAACCTGGAGAGTTATCATCAACTCAAATTACCTGGGTCGTGGAGACCAGCCTGCTCGAGGTTGGGTCCCTTGAGCCCTCTAGGTGTGTGATTAATGGGACTGTGGTGTTTCTCAACGCCTCATCCGCTCAGAGCCATCTAATCTTTACGAACGTGATCAGATGTCTGGCTCCTGCTGTATGGATGTATTTCCACGGGTTGTCTGTGTCAGCTTGGAAGCGAATGTTTGTACAGCTTTGGTGGAGAATAAAGGTCATGTATATACGTGCTCATTTCTAAATGGGCTGTAATTATATTCACAACCCAGGACTCCATGACTCACCTCTGCCCTTATTAACTCCACCCAATGAACTGCCTCTTTCATTCAAATATGAAGTCACTCCATCCACTTTTTAAATCTTGGCAGAGATTTAACGATAACTCTGTTTTTCGAAGGGAATCTAAAAGTTTGAATGCCACACTCTCATGAGAGTCCCCAATGGGAGAAACGTCCGCTCCCCAAACATGAGCTGGTTCTGTATTTCTCTCTGAGACCCAGTGATTTCCACATCATCCTCGGAGGTGAGGAGAGGGCAAAAGGACCTTACATAGTGAGTAGGTTTGACACACTGAACTTCAACCGAAGATCAAAAAGCATAGTGGAGGGCTTCCCTGGTGGCACATTGGTTAAGAATCCGCCTGCCAATGCAGGAGATACGGGTTCGAGCCCTGGTCCAGGAAGATCCCACATGCCACGGAGCAACCAAGCCCATGCACCACAAGCACTGAGCCTGCGCTCTAGAGCCTGCGAGCCGCAACTACTGAAGCCCATGTGCCACAACTACTGAAGCCCACACACCTAGAGCCCATGCTCCACAAGAGAAGCCACCGCAGTGAGAAGCCCACGCACTGCAACAAAGAGTAGCCCCCGCTCGCTGCAGCTAGAGAAAGTCCACGCACAGCAACGAAGACCCAACGCAGCCAAACATGAATAAATAAATTTACAGAAAAAAAGGATAGTGGAGATTTTGGTTTCTTAATCTAAGTAGATTTAAACTCCTGGCGAGAGGGGTGAGGTAAAACAAATACGAACGTAACATCCTGCTTTTAGCTCTGAGAGAGGTGGTTCACAGGAAAAGGCTATAAATCAGAAGGGGCTGGTAGCTCACCCGTGGTCAGTAAAAGCGACATTTTCCACAGGGGAGTGAGCTGAAGTGGGGGAGGCAGGAAAACATCGGAATCCCTCCAAATTCCTTGTAAACACTCGTCTCCGTGAGTACCTGTAGGGTATTTACTATGGTTAGAAGATTGTTGTCCGCACAAAGCAGACACAGTTTCAGCTCTTTCCGTATAATGAATCTATCTATTTACGTCTCATAGTTGCTAAGGTTATTACAAGGGTTTGCAGATGAGTGTTTAGAATGGATGTGCAATGCTGTCTTCACAGATACAATCTTTGAAACTAATATCTTTGGTAATGACACTGAGAGTATTTTTTTTTCTCTGAATAATAATGATTTTCAAAAGATTTTAACCATGAAATACCACAAACAGAAAGTAAGGATTCCCATTTGCTTTAAGATTCACATCCGATACATATTCACAGGGTGCTCACACCGGGCTTTCACATATCTTACCTTATTGAGGGACCACAGCAGCCTTGTGAGATGTTTTTATTGCTCCCACTTTTTTTTTTTTTTTGGCTTCGCTGCACAGTTTGAGGGATCTCAGTTTCCTCAAGGGATCAAACCCGGACCCCCAGCAGTGGAAGCGTGGAGTCCTAACCACTGGACCACCAGGGAATTCCCTATCACCCCCCATTTTAGAGATAAGGAAACTGAGGCTCAGTGAGGTCGCATAACTTCCCTGATCTCCTACTAGTAAATGGCAGAATAGGGACTGAAACCCAGGTCTCCAGGCTGTAAATGCTCTGCTCTTCCAATACTGCAGCTGTTCGATGAGAAAAGAACAGACTCATCTCTAGGCTGATGGAAAAAATTTACCTCTACCCTGAAGTGAAGGGAATTTAAAATCCTCTTGACCCATAGACTTCAGAGCTGAGGACCCTTTGGTTTCAGGATCCCTTCTCATCCACTCTTCCCCTTTGGGGGGTTAAGATCCAAAGAGGTTATCGCTTGGAAATCCAGTAAGCAAATCTTATGAGATTTTCAGGCCAAATTGTAAAACCCATAATGTTTACATGGTCTAGATAAATTTTTATTGTTTATTTGTATTTCAGTTTCCTAAGTACTGGTAGTAAAACTGCCCTTATATAAACATGAAAAAAAATTCCCAACACTCAATATTATTTTTATCTACCTTCACGGTCTCCAAGCCTTTCCGGCAGTTAAATAATATGCCATCTTCGCTACTACTGTCCTTTCTCACGTGTCCCTGAAATCGGACAAAAGTCTAAGGTTACCCTGGAGTTAATGATTAAAATCTTCTCCGCGTAGACGTTATTCATCATTTCTTGGGAAATGCCTCCCATTAGTTTCCAGTTCTGAAACAGCCTAGTGTACATTCTTCAATATCCTGTGATAGTGTAGATTCTTAAACAGCGTGGTAGAGATTCTGATCTCTCGAGAATCCCCCCTGTGGTGATTAACAATGTTGTGTTAGTTTCAGGTGTACAGCAAAGTGATTCAGTTATACATATACATGTATCTATTCTTTTTCTGTAAATGAAAAATAAATAAATTTATTTATTTATTTTTGGCTGCTTTGGGTCTTTGCTACGCGCGGGCTTTCTCTAGTTGCTGTGAGCGGGGACTACTCTTCGTTGCGGTGCGCGGGCTTCTCATGGCGTGTGGCTTCTCTTGCTGCGGAGCACAGGCTCTAGGCGCGCCGGCTTCAGTAGCTGTGGCTCGCGGGCTCTAGAGCGCAGGCTCAGTAGTTGTGGTGCACGGGCTTAGCTGCTCCGCGGCATGTGGGATCTTCCCGGACCAGGGCTCAAACCCGTGTCTCCTGCATTGGCAGGCGGATTCTTAACCACTACACCATCGGAGAGATCCCCCTGTATCTATTCTTGATGGTTTTTTACCTAATAAACCACCTTGTTGGTCTCTACTTTTGAACACTTCCCCCTCTTAATTGGTAGCCACGATGGTCAAGGCCAATTCCTCCTTTACCACGTTTACATCTTCAACAAGCATCAGCTCAAGGGAACTACCTTCTGAAGAAAGATTCAGAAACACACAGATTTCTACCAAAAGAAATTTCTATTATTTTTTATCTCATGCCTGTTTTAATACATTTTTCTTTTTTTTCTTTTTTTAAATTTTTTTAATACATTTTTCTACACATAATTCTTTTTATCATCCAGTCTCTTGTGATTCATTCAGAAGAAACCTAGAGCCAAATCAAGTTTTTAAACACATATTTCTAAGCAGTGTTTTGCAAAAGCTGACCTATTTTAAGATCACCCAAAGGTTATTTCAGGTCGGTGAATAAGAACATGTTAGTGAACAGCAGAGGCTGCCTTTGTTGATTTTTAAAAGAGAACTCAGATTTGGGGAGATTTTAAGTTTTTCTTCAGTGATTCATAATCAGTTTTGCAATTTGAAAGCAGTTTATGAGTCATCTAGTTTATGAATCTGTCATCACGTCCTTGCAAAAGGGCTCCCTTTTCTTATGGCTTTTTAAAGTTTAATTCAGTTATCTGAAAGCTGTCATCTTAACCTCATTTGTCCTACTTCTTGAAGAAATTTCACCTTTAGTAGTGGGTAAGAAGGCCTAGGGACTAGTGAGGTAAATTATCTGAAACATCCCTGTTCTGGGCTTATAAGTCACAGTTGAATGGATAGTTGTTTTGAAAAAACCCTGTAAAAATACCACTCCTAGTTTTTTCCCCCAAGTTCTAAATATGAATTCTCTGTTTTCAGTTATCTTGTTTCTGCCTCTGCATGCAATAAACTCTAGCCACCTGTAGGACAGCTGGGCCATACGACCTTTTGCTAGGATGAAAAAGCAGATTTAATCGAAATTCTTCAAAAACAACAAAACACCCTCAGCTAGTGAAGGAATAAGCTCGATAGACTCATGTTGACAAGCAAAGCCCTGGAGAAAAGAAAATAGGCCTGCTTTCAGGTCCAGACAGATCATTTACAGTATCTTTGGATTCCGTTTTTGATCAGGAAATCAGATCAACACCCTTGCAGGGAAAGGTTCACTTGGTCACAGGTGGGGCACTTTAGTTAAAGTGTCTATTTCTTAGTCCATATTAGGCAACAGGAACTGGATGAGAGGCGTTTATTTTTCATTCTGTGTCATTCAACCATAAATGACTCAGTTCTGATATTATGTACGAAGCTCCACTGAGCTCCTAGGAGAGGCAGCTGGATGTCACTTGAAATGCTTATCTTATACTCTCAGTAGGGAAGGTAGTGAGTGACCAGTAAAGGGGGTACTTTTTCCTTAAGATATTAAGTTAATAGCTGACTCACATCCCAGGGACTTGGTTGACTCCTCAAATGCTTCATTTCTAAAATAATATGGGCTTAATCTAAGTAATTTTACTGTCACCCCGGCAGAGCTTATGGAAGTTTAAGGGGGATTTTTTTAAAAGTCACATTTGAAACCACATGGGATTGGAGAAACAAATGATTTAGTAGCAGCAAAAAATGCAAAAATAGTATGAAACGTTAATCTAGCATTTGGAATGTCACCAGATCTCATTATTATTACTTTTTAAAAATAGACTATTGGTTACAGCAGTTTTGGGTGCACAGCAAAACTGAGCAGAAAGTATAGGAAGGCCATGTGCCCCCTGACCCTTCACATGCACAGCCTCCTCCACCATCAGCATCCCTCACCGGAGTGGTACCTTTGTTACAATCGATGCACACACACCACACTGACGCATCATAATCACCCAAAGTCCATAGTTTATATTAGAGTTCACTCTCGGCATTGGATAAATGTATATAAAGATATGTATCTACCATTACAGTAGCACATAGAGAGGTTTTACTGCCCTCAAAACCTCTGTGCTCTGCCCATTGAGAGCATTTTTTTTTAGTTTTAAATTTGATGATCTAAATATGAGTTAAAATCCAAAAATTTTAAAAAGCACAAGAATCCAAGTGTTTAACTTAAATGTAATGGTTGTTAAAAATCATTAATATTTGTACTTAAAGCATATAATATTAAATGTTAAATGTCAACATTCATATTAAGATTTCATTAATTCAGAACAGGTGTCTGAAATTTACCTTTGCAGTAGCCATGAAAAAAAATCTGTCTGCTAAGTACGTTAAATAGTTTAAATGCCTGAGAAGCTTTCAACCGAGGGACAGCACCAACTATTACCAATCCCCTGCCACTGGAACTTAGCTCAAATTAAGTAAACCAACAATAATAACAAAGGACAGAAAAATTTCTGAAAAATCTCTAAGTATTAGGGAAACAAAATTTCTAATATTTCTTAGTTACACACATTTCTAAATAACCCAGGAGTCAAAGAAGAAATCATAGTGGGAATTAGAAAATATTGTGAACCAAATGAAAATGAAAACGCAGTGTATCAAAATTTGTGTCATGGGGACTTCCCTGATGGTCCAGTGGTTAAGAATCTGCCTTCCAATGCAGGGGATGCAGGTTCGATCCCTGGCTAGGGAACTAGGATCCCACATGTCGTGGGGCAACTAAGTCTGCGTGCTCTAGAGCACACGTGCCACAACTGGAGAGCCCTCATGCCAGAACTACTGAGCCTGCATGCTGCAGCAAAATCCAGTGTGCAGCAATGCAACCAAATAAATACATAAATATATAAATAAATAAATATATTTAAAAAAAAATTTGTATCATGCAGCCAAAGCCGTGCTTAGAGGGAAGCTTATAGCATTAAATACATATATTAGAAAAGGAGTGTCTAAAATTCATGATCTAAGCTTCCACCTTAAGAGACTAGAAAAAGACAAGCAAATTAAACCAAACATAAGCATAAGTAAAGAGAAGAGTGGAGGCTAAATGAAATAGAAAATGGTAAACAACAGAGAAAAATCAATGGAGCCAATAGCTGGTTCTTTGAAAAGGTTAATTAAGTTGATAAACCCCTAGCCAGAATGATCAAGATTAAAAAAGGGGGGAAAGCACAAATTACCAATATCAGGAATGACATTACCATGGATCCTACAGATAATAAAAGGATTATAAGAGAATATTTTGAACAATTTAAGGCCAAGAAATTTGACAACTTATGAAACAGACATTCTTTGAAAGATACACGTTACTGAAACTGACTCAGGAAGAAACAGAAAAATCTTATATTGATTAAATAAATTAAATTTGTAATTTTAAAACTTCTGACAAAGAAGACACTGGGCCCAGAAGACTTCACTAAAGAATTCTATCAGGGCTTCCCTGGTGGCGCAGTGGTTAAGAATCCGCCTGCTAATGCAGGGGACACGGGTTCGATCCTTGGTCCAGGAAGATCCCACATGCTGCGAGGCAACTAAGCCCGTGCACCACAACTACTGAGCCTGTGCTCTAGACCCCATGGGCCACAACTACTGAAGCCCATGGGCTTAGAGACCGGGCTCTGCAACAAGAGAAGCCACCGCAGTGAGAAGCCTGTGCACCACAATGAAAACCCAATGCAGCCAAAAATAAATAATAATTAAAAAAGAAACAGATGAGTTAATTGGGTAGGAAACACTTGAAAAAAAAAAAGAATTCTATCAAATATTTGACAGAAATAATTCCCCTCCTACACAAACTTTTGGAAAATAGAAGGAGAAGTAACACTTTCCAACTCATTTTATCAGGCTAGGATTACCCTGATACTTAAACTAGACAAAATTATTATAAATAAAGAAAACCATAAACAAATATTCCTTATTAACATAGAGGCAAAATCCTTAACAATACATTAACAAATCTCTCTTTCAATATATATAAATATATACTGAGAGGAAGAGAGACAGAGAGGATAATATACAGGGAGGATATATACCAAATGGGCTTTGTACCAGAAATTTAAGATTGGTTTAATTTTCAAAATCAACAAATACGACTCATAGAATAAAGGAGTAAAACTATGTGATATCTCTGTTGGTGGTCCCCAAACCACCTTCAGATTCAATGATTCTTGAGGACTTGTGGTTCGGCATATAGTCATACTCATGGTTAAGATTTATTGCAGTGAAAAGATACAAACCAAAGTCAGCAATGAGGTGAAATCTGGAAGAGACCAGGTGTAAGCTTCCAAAAGTCCTCTCTCTGTGCTTAATTCCTGTAGCAACGTGTAGTCACAGCATGCTGTTTACTGGAGAAGCTCAGGAGAGACTCTACCCAGTGTTTTTCTTGGGGGGCTAGTCACATAGGCAGTCTACTTGGCACATACCAAAATTCCAGACTTCCAGAACAAAAGCAGGTGTTCAGAATAAACCACATTGCTTGTACAAAGAGTTTAGGCACAGTGAACCACTCACCAGTTTGGGGAACAGTGGGAAACCTCCCAAAACCTATGTCCCAGGTTGCAGCCAAAGGCTAGCCTTGCAAACAGGCCTTTCAAAAGACAGCAGTCTCAGCCTGCCATGTTAACCCTTTTGTTACATGTATCTCCACAAATGGAGCCCACACACACACCCCAAAGAAAATTTTGGACAAAATTTAGTACCTATTCGTAACTGGTGGCAAACTGAGAATATAAAAGAGCTACCTCAATGTAATAAAGGACGTCCACAGAAAACTAGTGCTAACAATATCTTTTATGATGAGACACAGAATGCTTTTTCCCTGAGACTGGAAAAAAGGTGAGGATGTCCACTCTCACCTTTCCTATTCAACACTGTACTGTGCAATAAAGCAAGAAAAAGAAATTAAAAGTATACACATTGCAAAGATGCAAAACTTTTTATTCATGGACAACATAATCTTGTACATAGAAAATCCCAAGAAATCTACAAAAAAAAGTGTCATTAGATATAATTGAGGTTAGTAAGGTTATAGGATTCAAGGTCCATATACAAAAATTAATTGGATTTCTATATACAATACTTACAATGTACAATTGAAAATTCAAATGAAAAATGCCATTTACAATAGCTTCTAAAATCATGAAGTACTCAGCGATAATCTTAATATGTATGAGACCAGCACACAGAAAATTCCAAAATATTACTATAAGAAATTTTTAAAGATATAAATATATAGGTAGACCATGTGCATGGATGGGAAGACTCAATTTTAAAAAATGTCAATTATCTCCAAATTGATTTATAGATTCACTGCAATCCTAAAAAATTCCAGCAGGTTTTTGTAGAAATCAGCAAACTGATCCTAAAATTTATATGGAAATGCAAAGAACCTAGAAAAGCCGAAAAGATTTTGAAAGTAAGGAGCAAAGATGGGAGACTCACATTATTTGATTTCAGAATGTAATATTCAGCTACAATAATCAGTGTGGTATCGGTATAAAGATTGACACATAGATTAATGGAACAGTATAGAGTAATAAAAATAGACTCACACATATTTAGTCAATTGACTTTTGACAAAGGATAATTCAGTTGGGAGAAAAGAGGCTCTTTTCAACAAGTTGTGCAGGAAAAACTGGGTATCCACATGGAAAATAGGAACCTTGATGTTTACCTTATGTCCTACACAAAATTAAAGGATATGATCAAAATGGATCATGTCCCTTAATATAAAACTTGTAGATGAATACATAGGAGAAAAATCTTTGACACCTTGGGATAGGCAAAAATGTCTTAACTGGGACACAAAAACATGAACTATAAAAAAACTAAAAAATGGGCTCTATTGGGACTTCCCTGGTGGCACAGTGGTTAAGAATCCGCCTGCCAGTGCAGGGGACACGGGTTTGAGCTCTGGTCCAGGAAGATCCCACGTGCCATGGAGCAACTAAGCTGTGCACCACAACTATTGAGTCTGAGCGCCACAACTACTGAAGCCCACATGCCTAGAGCCCATGCTCTGCAACAAGAGAAGCCACCGCAATAAGAAGCCCAAGCACTGCAACAAAGAGTAGCCCCCATTTACTGCAACTAGAGAAAGCCCATGTGCAGCAACAAAGACCCAACACAGCCAAAAACAAAATAAATAAATAAATTTATATTAAGAAAAAGTAATCACTGACCTGGGGACAGTATTTACAATACAATAAGCATGTGAACACACGCTCAACGTCATTAGGCATCAGGGAAACACGAAGTAAAACCACACGCATCCACTGGAATGGCTAAAATTTAAGCGCATGATGATACCAGCGTGGATGAGACTGTGGAGCAATTGGAGCTCTCATATACTGCTGGTCCAACCACTTTGGAAAACAGCTTGGCTGCTTCTTATAGTTATATGTATGATTCAATTCCACTCTCAGTTACTTATCCAAGATTAATGAAAACATAGGTCTACACAAAAACTGGTACACAAATGATCGTAGCATCTTTATTCACAATAATTGCCAAAGAACTAGAAATAACCAAAATGTCCATCCATGGGTGAATGGATAAATAAATTGTGACATCTCCAAGCAATGAAATATTATTTTGCAATACAAAGGAAGAAATTAATGATTCACATGGATGAATTTCTAAAAACATGCTGGGTGAAGGGAGCCAGATGCAAGAGTATCTACTGTATGATTCTATTCATATGACATTCTAGGAAGGACAAACTGAGTCTAGAAAGCAGGTCTCTGGTTGCCTTGGGTCAAGTGTGTTTGGTCCAGATTTACTGGGAAGGGACACAAGAGAAGGTTTTAGGGTGATGGAAATGATCTGTATCTTAATTGTGATGGTGGTTACATGGCTGTATTATACATTTGTCAATACTCATCAAAGTGTACATTTAAAGTGTATCTTTTTTTTTTTGGCTGTGTTTTGTCTTCGTTTCTGCGCGCGGGCTTTCTCTAGTTGCGGTGAGCGGCGGCTACTCTTCATTGCGGTGCGCAGGCTTCTCATTGTCATGGCTTCTCTTGTTGCGGAGCACGGGCTCTAGGCGCACAGGCTTCAGTAGTTGTGGCACGTGGGCTCAGTAGTTGTGGCTTGTGGGCTCTAGAGCTCAGGCTCAGTAGTTGTGGCGCACGGGCTTAGTTGCTCCGCGGCATGTGGGATCTTCCCGGGCCAGGGCTCGAACCCGTGTCCCTTGCATTAGCAGGTAGATTCTTAACCACTATGCCACCAGGGAAGCCGTAAAGTGTATCTATTTTATTTTATGTAAATTCTTCTTCAGTAAAGTTGCATTTAAATCTCCAGGACTCTCTATTCATTTTGCAAAACTGAAGCGCTTTGCCCTTAAACAACAGCTCCTCGTTTCCCCTCCCCCACTCCTGACAACCACCATTCTACTTTCTGTCTCTATAAGGTACCTCCTATTTATTGGTGGAATCCTACAGTACTAGAGTGACTTCTTAAAAGCACATGGAACCTCCTCTTTGCCACATGGCTATTTGTCTCCAGACGTTCTGGTTTCTGCATTGACCATACTGTTTGTGGTCCCAGCTGTCACTCTTGTCATTTCTTGGTACCACCAACACAACTCTCATTCTACCATTGCCTTCTTGCAGTGGGGACATTTCCTCTTCGCCCAGAGTTTAAAACTGGCTGCAAAATTGAGAAACCCACAGGCTGGGAAGAAAAAACATCTTAGGTAAAGAAAATTCCTTTTAACAGAATGGTGTGTGTGCGGGGGGGAAGGAAGTCCCTTCACTTAGGGAGGAGAAAGTCAGTAGGAATGAGACTAGGATATTGCCTGAGGCCCTCAAGGACACAGTGACCCCTACTTCCTGTGTCCGGTTGATCTGCCTTTTCTGACACACCTGGATATGCCTGAATTCACAGCTTGACGTGCAGCTAAGACACATGTGCCACAGGTAGATTTCATAGCAGCAAGTAATTATGGTTTGTATTGTCCGTATTGAGGTACAAAGACAACCGCCTCGTTAATTTTTTGAAGTCAGTAGTTATCAAGGAAGAATCTGTTGTTACTTCAATGTTTATCGAGGACCCTAATGTGCTAAGCTTGTATTATGATTACCAAACGAGCACCATGGGGAAGTGATGTAGCCATGGTAACCTGAAAGTTCACAGTGATGGGAACCAGCTGCAAGGGCAGTCTGAGGGATTTGGGCAAATAGTAGGTGCGCACCATGAGGGTAAGTACATGGTACATATATTTAAAGAAATATAATTTAAACCATTTTTAGGAGGAAGAAGCAGCTCAAGGTGTTATTATAACACGGGAAGAAGATCTACAAATCATAGTTACCAAGTCAAACAGAATGCTGTGGGTCACCTGGAGGGATGCTGGAGATATGACAAATTATATTTGTATTATTCATTATTCATATTACATGAATACATGGTGAATGAATGAACAAATTTAGCCAATTACTTGTCTTTCTGGACCTCAGGACAAACACAAGAAATGGGCTTTCTATTTAAAATCGATACCTTTTCTTTTTCTCTGAACCAAGACTCTCAGACCATTTAGTCTATCTTCTTAATTTCATTTGTAGGCCATAATTAACTACTAAATGAATTATCTAGTCCAGTGGTAATAAACTGTTTTGCATGAGGTCAAGTCAGGGAAAAGAAAAATTGAGTGGGGGTGTGTGTGAGATTTTTTTTCCCCATTTAAAATCAAAACAGATTTGAGACCCATGGACTGTATCAAGAATTTAGATTATCTTCTTGATTCAGTCATCAGGTATCCTTATGAAAAATGGAACTGTGCTGTAAAGACCTGGGCAAGTTGGTATGTAGTAAAACGAAAGATTTTTTCTAATCTTTTATGCAGAAATTAGATCTTGGGCTGTGTGACAGCAAGAATTTGTCTATAGGCTCTACATCGTGATATGGCCCTTTGTAGCTTAGGGTATTGACTCTGACTGTAACCGGTGAGACATACAGATTGTGTTCACCTCACACCTTCCACTCAAACAGCTGTGTAGCTTAAAATAAGACATTTAGTGACTGGTACAAGATATAATAATACTTTAGCCATATTGTGTATATATAGCTAACCATATGTATATAACCATAATATACACATGAAAATTACAGACATGCTGTACTAGAAGAATCATTTATTATTCATTCCAAGTACTGTGCATGCCATGTGCCAAACACGCACCCCAATAAAACGGATCAAGACAGGACGAGAGAAGGTGCAAATAAACAGTACTAAGACTGAATTGGGGCACAAAAATACAGGTGGAGCAGAGCGTAAAATGGTAAGAGAATATTACAAACATCTTTAGGACCACAAATTGATAAATTCCTAGAAAAGTATAACTTACCAACAGTGACTCAGGAAGAAAAAGTAAACCTGACTGGTTCTAAACCCATTAAAGAAATTGAAACACAAGGCAAAATCTTCCTTCGAGGAAACGTCAAGCCCAGATGACTCTTTTTTTTTTTTTTTTTTGCGGTACGCGGGCTGTGGCCTCTCCCATTGCGGAGCACAGGCTCCGGACGCGCAGGCTCAGCGGCCATGGCTCACGGGCCCAGCCGCTCCACGGCCTGTGGGATCTTCCCGGATCGGGGCACGAACCCGCGTCCCCTGCATCGGCAGGCGGACTCTCAACCACTGTGCCACCAGGGAAGCCCCCAAGCCCACATGATTCTGCATATAACTTTTACCAGGCATTCATGGAAGAAATAATTCCAACTTTGCACAAACTCTTCCAACTAATAGAGATGAAGGGAGCATGCCTTAACTAATTTATTGAAACTCGAATCCATTTGTATAGCCACGTTACCAAAACCAGACAAAAATGGTACAAGAGAGGAGAATTCGTAACCCATTTCACTCACGAATATAGCTGTAAAGAGCAAAATATTAGCAAACAGAATCAAGGAATATATGAGAAAGATAAAGTTTATCCTGGAAAAAGCTGTTGTAACTTACCCCATCAGTTGATTAACAGGAAAAAATGATGTGATTGCCCCCAATCAATGTAGAAAAGCAAATTATAAAATTTAATATTCATCCGTGATTTTAAAAAATCTTTGCGTAGACGAGAATATCCATAACTTAATGAAGACATTTATTAAAAAACAAGCAAACAAACAAACAAAACTACAGCAAAACTTGGGACTTCCCTGGCAGTCCAGTGGTTGACTCTGCACTTCCACTGCAGTGGGTACAGGTTCTATCCCTGGTCCGGGAACTAAGATTCCTCATGCCCTGCACCTCAGCCCCGCACCCCCCAAAACTCACAAAACAAAACAAACTATGGCAAAACTCAAACTTAGTGGTGAAACATTAAAAGCGTTGTCTTTAAAATTAGGAACAATTCAAAGACACCAAGTCCTACCTCTTCTGATCCACGTGGTGATGGAGATGCTAATCAGGGCAGTAAGACAATAAAGAAAAGAACTTTAAAGATTTGGCAAGGAAGAAGTAAAGCAGAAGCCATTCTGGATAAACAACAAGAGCCTATGGTATAGCACAGGGAAGTATATTCAATACCCTGTGATAAATCATAATGGAAAAGAATACGAAAAAGAATATATATATTATAACCGAGTCACTTTGCTGCACAGCAGAAATTAAACACAGCATTGTAAGTCAACTAACTTTAATAACATTTTTTTAAAAAGAAACCATTCAAGATGCATTTGACTGTCTTCTTAGAAAATCCTAAGGAATATACAGATACGTTAGTAAAGGGTTTTAGAAAAGTGGTGACGTAAACAAAATCCAAAGGTCATTTCTACAACATTGTTGCACCAACAACAGTTAAAAACAGGTAATAAAAACAATTCTATTTGCAGTAGTACTTAGGAATAAATATCATAGAAATGAGCAAGGCTTTTGTAGAGAACGTTATAAAATCTGCCCAACAGATACTAAAGACTTAAACAAATGGAGAGTTATAGCGTGCTTTCAAAGACATAACCTCCCTCTTTTTCTCTGCCAACTTTACTGAGATGTAACTGACATCTAGCATTGAGTAACTACAACATGTTGATTTGATACATGCTTACATTACAATGTGGTTACCACTAAAGGAGTAGCTAACACCTTCATCATGTCACATAATTACCATTTCCCTTTTGTGGTGAGGACATACAAGATCTAGTCTCTTAGCAAATTTCAAGTATGTAGTCAGTATTGTTATCTGTAATCACAGGGCTCTACATTAGATCCCCAGATCTTATTCATTTTTAAAATAATTAATGAATTATATTTCTGGCTGTGTTGGGTCTTCGTTGCTGCGTGCAGGCTTTCTCTAGTTGAGGCGATCGGGGGCTACTCTTTGTTGCAGCGCGCTGGCTTCTCACTGCAATGGCTTCTCATGTTGCGGAGCACGGGCTCTAAGCGCGCGGGTTTCAGTAGCTGTGGCTCGCACGCTCTAGAGCGCAGGCTCAGTAGTTGTGGCGCACAGGCTTAGTTGTTCCGCAGCATGTGGGATCTTCCCGGACCAGGGATCGAACCAGTGTCCCCTGCATTGGCAGGCAGATTCTTATCCACTGTGCCACAGTGGATAAGCCCCCTTATTCATTTTCTAAGTGAAAGTTTATACTGTTTGACCAACATCTTCCCATTTTCCCCACCCACCCCCCAGCCCCTGGTAACCACCATTCAACTTTCTGTTTTCATGATTTTGGCTTTTTAGATTCCACATATAAGTGACATCATATAGTATTTGTCTTTCTCCGTCTGACTTATTTCCATACCTCTTAAACATATCAATTCTCCCCTGACTTATAGATTTAATGTTATTCCAGTGAAAATTTCAAAATGGTGTTTTGTTTGGTTTGGTGGAATTTGGCAAACTGAACGTTTTGCTGGTTGTAAAATAGTACCTACAATAAGATTTCATTTTGTAAAAGGAAAATATGTACATTCACTGCACGCATAAACGCTCTGGAAAAAATTTCAGGTGGAGGGAGTATTCGTTTTCTATCGCTATATAACAAATTAGCACAGATCTAGCGGTCCAAAACAACACACTTACTGACTCCTGGTTCTGTAGTTCAGAAGCCTGTCATGATGTGGTTGAGTTTCCTGCTCAGGGTAACACGAGGCTGAAATCAAGATATGGACTGGGTTTAGTTCTTGTTTGGAGGCTCCACAGGAACATCTGCTTCTAAGCTCTTTCTTGTTGGCAAAATTCAGCTCCTTGGGGAGGTAGGACTGAGGCGCTGTTTCCTTGCTGACCATCAGCTGGGGGCTGTTCTTAGTACCTACAAGCTGCCCACATTCCTTGTCATGGGACCCACTCCTTCGAGCCAGCAATGGTGCAGTGAACCCTCCTTGTGCTTCAAATCTCTGACTTCCTTTTCTGTGACCAGACAGAGAAAACACTGCTTTTAAAGAGCTCATGTGATTAGGTCAGGCCCACCTGAATATTTTCCCTATTTTGAGGTTTGGTACCTTAATTACATCTGCAAATCCTCTTCCTGGCAGTACCTAGTGTTTGATTGAATAACTAGAAGAAGGTGTGTGTATGTACCAGGAGCCTGGAATTTTGGTGGGCGGGTTGCATCTTAGAATTCTACCAACCACAGTGAGATTACAAATTTGTGTGTATGTGTACTTTTATATATTTTACAATTGTGTAATGTTTACTTTTTTTTGGATTTAAAATTTCTTTATTACACATAATATTTGTTTTTATGTTCTTGGTATACAGTCTTACCAAATAAATTGTTTTTAAACCATAAATTGTTGAACATTATCAAATGCTTTCTCTATTTCTATTAAAATAATAGTATTATTTTCTCCATTAAACCATCAATATAGGGCTTCCCTGGTGGCACAGTGGTTAAGAATCCACCTGCCAATGCAGGGGACGTGGGTTTGAGCCCTGGTCTGGGAAGATCCCACAAGCCGCGGAGTGACTAAGCCCATGCGCCACAACTACTAAACCTGTGCTCTAGAGCCCGTGAGCCTCAACTACTGAGCCCACATGCCACAACTACTGAAGCCCGCGCACCTATAGCCCCTGCTCTGCAACTGCAACAAGAGAAGACATTGCAGTGAAGAGCAGCCCCCGCTCGCCACAACTAGAGAAAGCCCGTGCACAGCAGCAAAGACCCAACACAGCCAAAAATAAATTAAATGATTTAGGAAAATCAATATAGTGAATTACATAGGTAGGTTTTCTGATGTTAAACCATCCTTACGTTCATGGAACACAGTGTTTCATTATTTAAATATTTTAACTATTAAATAAAATTTAAACAGGGCAGGGTCCCGGTTTCTCCTAAAGGAATAGACATAGCAATACCTTTGAGTTCTTCTGTAGGAACTAAGGTTCCCACCCAGGTGGAGGACGGTAACTTCAGGCTGAGCACGTGATTCCTGGAACACCCCTGTTACCTCACTACCAACCAATCAGAAGAAAGTCTGCACACAGTGAAGCTAAAGAAGACTCTGACCCCCTCCCCAAATGATTCTCCCTTTAAAAATGTTCATGGTCAAGCAGAATACTTGGAGTTGGTTTCTGGACACAAGTCTGCCATCTCCCCAGGTTACCAGCCTCCTGAATAAAGTAACTGTTCCTTACCAACCAACACTTGCCTCTCGAGTATTGGCTTTTGAGCCACAAACAGCTGAACCTGAGTTCAGTAACGCTACCTGCCTACCTGCAGGAAGTTCTGTTTGACCTGTTTGTCACCAGGTTCCTCTCCCCAAGTTCACTTACTTGTATACAAATCCATCTGAGTCGGACATCAGGCAATGATTCCAGTCTTCACTTGATACATTCCTGCTGGGCACCTCCATCACTTTCCACACCCTTCCCGCAAGTTAACAAAGACCAGGCTATTACTTTCAATAAAACTTCACCAAAACTTTGATATAACAGGTGATACTAGGAAGCTTAAAACTGGGTGCAAGATAACACTGACTTGTAAAACCCAAGGCCCAAGCCTCGAGGTTTGTGTGTTCCGGCGTGTTCTGGAGTCAATGTCAATCACATTTTTTCTACCACTCCAACACCAGCTGGGAGTCCTGCAATTCGATTCAGTTCAGACACTCTACTGCTTGGAGTTAATGCAGACGCCCCAGCTTCAGGGCTCAGTCCCACAGGACTGCCCCCACGTTAGAAGCCAGTGCAGGTCCTGGACCACCTGTACTTCTGACCAACTGGCTATAAATCAGGGGTCCCACTGCTGCAGAAAAGAAAGTGGGGCACGAGAGGACGGTCATGTTCCAAGTCTCAGGCGAGTCCCTAGGATGGCCACCGAATGTGAGTTCCTGGCTTCGCACAGGAAAGAATTCAAGAGTGAGCCATCGTAAAGTGAAAGAAGGTTAGGTATTCAGGGAGATACACACTCCACAGACAGAGCGCGGGCCATCTCAGAAGGCGAGGGGCCCCAGGCTACGGGGTTGTCGGTTTTTATAGGGGTGGGTAATTTCATAGACTAACGAGTGGGAGGAGTATTCCAACTGTTTGGGGGAAGAGACGGGAATTTCCAGGAATTAGGTCACTGCCCACTTGTTGGCCTTTTATGGTTGGCCTGTCATGGCGCCTGTGGGTGTGTCATTTAGTGTGCTGACGTGTTACAGTGAGAGTATACTGAGGCCAAGGTCTAGTGGAAGTCGACTCATCTGCCATCTTGGACCTGGTTGGTTCTAACCTGTTTATGTTGTGTCCTCCACAGCTGTGTCATACTTTTAAAGGTTGTGCCCTGCCCACTTCCTGTTCTCACTCCCACCCCCTCCTAAATTTTGATCACTTGCTAGAACGGCTGACAGAACTAGGGAAGACACTTCATTTATGCTTACAGTTTATTTTTTCCAGAGCTCAGGAACAGCTAAATGGAAGACATGCCTGGGGCAAGGCATGGGGAGGTGGGGGGCTGCTGGGAGCTGCCGTTGTCCTCTGTGGGCACACCCTTCTCCCAGCCCCTTCCTGCATTCACCAACTGGGAGGCTCATCAAAGCTTGTTGTTCAAGTTTTTATAGAGTTTAATCTTCAGCTCCCTCCCTTCCCCGACCACGCACACACTTTTTTGGATGTTGGTGGGTGGGGCTGAAAGTTCCAGCCCTCTAATCCTTCGGCTCTCTGGTGACCAGCCCCAATCAGAGGCGATCTAGGGCCCCACCCTGAGTCACCACATTAGCATAAACTCAGGTGTGGTCAAAAGGGGCTCGTAGTGAATAACAAAAGACATTCCCATCACTCAGGAAATTCCAAGGGTTTCAGGAACTCTGTGCCAGAAACAAGGGGCAAAGACCAAATATATTTCATATGCTACCACAGGCGCCCTCTGGTACCTCCACTTATTCCACGGGCAGCCCCGTGTGGGATGACAAAGATGACACACTGGCTGGGTACTACGGCATCCTTTGAAGAAACGTTACATTTGAGATTTCAGAGAAAGTAGTTAAGAAGTCATCACGGGAAGATCAGAAAGTTGTTGATTATCTCTACAGGCATTCAGCATTGGCTCACAGCCCTTTTGAATTCTAATTAGTTTTAAATATTAAAAATTTGAAGATTTCTTGTTTCTCTCAAAGCATAAGAAGGGACCACGATAATGGTGCATTGGCACCAGTTGTCTGGAGGTGAACAGGGCTGTCTTTTGGGGCAGACATGTCCTCTCCTGCTCACCACGGTCCCTTCCATGTCCCACAGCCCAGACCCCAGGAGGCTAACGCCATCTACACATGCTTCTTCTGTTTGAGTGACTCTAGGTTCATCAAGTGTTTCCCAAGCTGAGGAGCACCTAAGGCAAAGGTGAGTTCAAGTTCCCACCTTTTGCAACACACGAAACTAACTGGTAGTCTCAAAATACCTTTGGTGTTCCTTTCCCACAATAGTGAACGTATAGACTTCTTCCCCCATGTGTGTGGACAGAGAGGGGGCCAGTGGAAAGCCTAGGAATCCCTTTTGGAGCACAGGCCACCACCTCTCCCCTGGTATATGCGTCAATGACAAATTGAGTAGTTTAAATACTTTTAATATGTAGGTAACATTCTGTCCTCATACCAGCGTAGTGTTTTCATTTTTTAAGTTCCATGTTCAGGGCGTTGGGTGTTTCCAATTTAGCAGGTGGCACCGGCGGCCAGAAATATTTCTTAATCACATAGAATGCCCCATGGCCACGCGGGGTACCGGGGCCCCTCCAGCCTCATTACGTCCACGCTTCTTTTGTGCACTTTCTGCCCGAGAGGTTTGGCTTTTTAATTCCTTTGTTAATAGCTGGAAAAATATCATGCTGGAACTTTTCAACATCACTAAAGTGTCCACAGCAATAAAAAAAGGGGCCTTTTTCATGGATGGTTCAGAGTGGATTAAAAAAACACAAATTCTAACTCCTCAGAGAACTGGCTGTGTTGAAATATTTACAGAGGGTCAAAGAGTCTCTCCTCCAGCCTGGAGTGGAGACGTGAAGCCATGGCCGTGGTTAAGCGAGGCCGGCCTTTCCAGCCTTGTTTATTCTGGAAATAACTCTGGAAAATGCCTCATACAGTTCTCCAGAGACCTGGAGATGGGCCTTTGTCAGTACATGACGAATCAAAACAAACCGTTCCTTTGCAACGTTGAGCAAAATGTATAAAAAAGGTCTTTCTTAGAACTTCCAGACAGACCTGAGGGACTAAAAACGAACTTGAAAGTGTGAGGAAATCAGAGGACAGAGCTAGACCAAAAAAACACATTTAACCCAAATTTACAACTGCGTTACATAGTGGAAATTTTACAAACGTAAAGTCCACTGAAATCCAAAGGTTTGAAGTGGATCTGAAACGCTTGTTTTCTTCAGTTCCCAGCTCGGTAATGAAGGCGCTCCCTGAGGACCGGGACAGTTGTCCCTTCTCTGTGTGTCCTGGGAGTGCACCACTTGCCTTATCTTTATGCCCAGTGCCTGCCTGGGGTCTGGTAGGCGGGCAGCACCCCATGGCAGTTGCCTAAACAGAACTTTATGACCAGGGGGCCCCTCGAGGATGATGAACGATGGACGGTCATGAACAAGTCTGTTCCCAGGACAGCCTAATACATGCTATAGAGATGACTATGGTCTCCTGCTGTAAAATCCTTCTTCTAAAAAATTTTAATTGAAGTATGGTTGACTTACAATATTGTGTTAGTTTCAGGTGTACAGCAAAGTGATTCAGTTATACATATATGTCTCTATTTTTTTCAGATTCTTTCCCATTATAGGTTATTACAAGATATTGAATATAGTTCCCTGTGCTATACTACTGTATACTGCTTGTTATTTACCTATTTTATATATAGTAGTGTGTATCTGTTAATCCCACATTCCTAATTTATCCCTCTTCCCCTTTCTCCTTTGGTAATCATGATGGTTTTCTGTGTCTGTGGAAGCCACCTAAGTGTCCATCGACAGACGAACAGATAAAGAAGGTATGGTACATACAGTGGAATACTACTCAGCCATAAAAAACAGTGAAATCATGCCATTTGCAGCAACATGAATGGACCTAGAGATGATCATACTAAGTGAAGTAAGTCAGACAGAGAAAGGTAAATATCACAGGATATCACTTATTCGTGGAATCTAAAAAAATGATACAAATGAACTTATTATTTAAAATCCTTTTAATTCATAGGCACTCTGACTCATAAAGCACTTATAAAAGTGGGCCTGGTGTCCTCCGAGAGTCACGGAGGTCATGGTGGACACCTGATGCTTTTGTTCGCCTCCTTCTCTGTCATCATTCTGACCAGTCTCCGTCTTCTCGCCACCCTCCTCTCTGCCAGAGGCCAGTTCTAGGTCTTGGCGTAGGGTTTAGGTGACCCAAAGTCCACCAATCATACTTCTTCCTCAAGACTTTTCAAGCTAGATGGATCTGAGAAAGAAAATCCACTTTCCTCCATGCCCTTGGAATTATTAAGTTGTGGGACCAGGAGCTGCTGGCAGCCAGGGTTCCTGCTACTTGGAGAGAGAGGGTCTGCAGACAGATAAGATTTAAGGGGCTTCCAAGCCAGGCAGTCTGACTGATGCTCCAGTAGGTGAGAGTAAGGGGACATTCAGGGGACACGGAGAGACATGGGTCCCATCTACCTCCTAAGGCAAACTCTATCCCTGCCTTCTGCGGTGTAATTACCTGGCCCTGCCTCGACCTCGTCTTCCTAAGCTAGTATGAATTCAGTTTGCATCCTTTACATTGGAAAGGGTCTTGAAAGTACAATGTATGTACCACTAGGAAAGCCCTAGTGAACTCCCCCTCGTGATCTGAAAATGCAGGTCGAACTTCAGTGTTCATAAAAAATCACTTGAAAGTACAAATCTTTGGTCTGTCTGCAGATTTGCCCATTTTACGTTTTTTGTTTTGTTTGTTAACATTCACGTTCTTTCCCAAACACAAAATTCTTTCTTAAAGTGCTGTAGCAACGCAACAATGATGAGTGTGAGCATTTATTGAGTGTTTAATGTGTGCCAGGTTATTTGTTTCAACCCTTTAATGTTTAACACTTTTCATCCTCATAAAACCCCATGAAATACAAATTGTCATTTCCCCCATTTTATAGATGTGGAAACTGAGGCACAGAAATTTTAAGCACTTTTCCCGGGGGGTTACCCAGCTAGTTAGGGGCTGAGACAAGATTTGAACACAAGCTTTATAAGTTCAGAGACTATTTAATACAGAAATATGTAGAAGTATTGAAAACCCCTAATTTTGTTCAGTTATGACAATCGTGTTTAAAACTGAATTACAAATTTCTAATTTTTTGAAATAATTTTGTGCTATTTTTCAAGGCAATTAAAAAGCTACAAGTGCCCTAAAAGGTATTCCACTCTGTGACTTGAACTTACACATTAAGAGACTCTAGCCCATGGAGGTTTTCCTCTGCTTTTCTGTGGTAGAGCTGGATTCACAGGTCTGATTTCCATCCCAGCAGGACCATTCTACCGATGGACCTTCACACAAGTACTGACTTCGCCTAGAAGCCAAAGCTGGTAGTGGTCTGGTCTTGAAGAATAAGGCTGAAACGGAGGAAGAGAGTATTGTGAAGCCCCCGGGCCCCCTTTCCAATTCTTCACCACTTTGTATCACCACCCTATGTGCATTTGGTGAGGAAGGAACCTAATCTCTCTGGCCAGCTTTTCATCCTGCGATGGCATACGCGGATCAATAGAAATGGTTAAAATGTTCAGCCCCGCTTGCTAACATCCCAGAAGCGCATCAAAAGCAGGAAAGGGTCAACCAAGGTTCATCCCTCTGTCATTCCTATGAAACACTTCATGTAGTTGCTGGGGAATTGGGTTGAAACCCAAAGTTGTCATCTGGGGTCTCTGGCTAAGTGTTCATTTCCTTACCTGTTACCATTTCCTTTTTGAGCAACTGCAAAAACAGTGATCTCCTTAAGTCTTGAGCAGAGGGGAAGAGGGGAATCAAAAACCCTTGACCCCCTCATTTCCTGTGAGATTGTGAAACAAAAAGGTAAACATTTAAGGGAATGTGGCAGCTCAGAACAATTACCCCTATTGTGGAATGACTACTGGTTTCTTTTTCTTTTTACACAAACTCTTTCCGGTGGAGAAGCTGAACAGAAGTCAGCTCTGCCACGGGCCCTCGAGGTTGCCTGGATTGGCAGTGAGAAAATCCAGGGAGATTTGCTTCGTGGGCAATTTGTAGACTTTTAGGAGGCTAGGCTGAACTGTCCTTGGGTCACGCAGAATAGTTGTCTCAAAAGGAAGTTCTTCTGAGAGCTTCAGAAGGCCGGGCATTATTCTACAGTTTGAGAAGGGATGGAGGATTACGCATCACTTGATAACATCGTTCACTAGAGTCTGAAGCTTGGTGACTGGGCTGTAATCCGAGAACGCTTGCTCAGAAGCTTTGGCAGCTCTCTGATTTTCTTCCTTTTTAGGCTTCCCCACTTCGAGCCCTTCGCAGAACAAGGTCGTGGTGACCTACAGCAGTGACTCATGCCAGGCCTTTCCATGCCTCCTCGGCAAAGACTCAAGAGTCTTTGTGAAACCTCAGGATGGTTCCATGATGGAGGGTGAAGGGCTCCATCAGACCTAATTCAGCTGTGTCTCTTGTTCTTTACCTTTCAATTATTGGATTTAAAGAATTCCATAACTGCAAGGAAAGACTTCTTTGGGGTCAGTGTGAACTATTCTTTTGTTCATTCAGCAAATGCTTATTCAGGAACTACCATGAACCGCGCACGCGTGTGTGTGTGTGTGTGTGTGTGTGTGTGTGTATGTTTCTACCCCAGGTTCCTCTACTTGGTCTTTGACTCTGGTTCCTGACACAGAGCTCCTAAAAGCCTCGTACTTTCCTGGGTGAGAGGAGCGCCTTTTGTTCTTATGAGGTGACCCCTGGACGGCTCCTGGGTAGGGCCTGGTCACCAGAAAACAAAGCCATGATTAGAAACTTGGAACTTTCAGCCTTACTCCCCATTCTCTAGAGAAAGTTAATAATCGGTCATGTCTACATGATGACCTCTCCATAAAAAGTCCCCAAAGTACAGGGTTCAGTGAGCTTGCTGTTGGTGAGTACATCCACAGACCAGGACGGAGACACACCCCAGTTCCATGGGGACGAAGGCTACTGGGCTTGGGACCCTTGGGACCCTGTGTACATATTCATTTGTATATGTTTTCCTTTTTTGTACAAACCGGTAAACTAAGTGTTTTCCTGAGTTCTGTGGTTTCTTCTAGCACCTGCTCGAACCCATGGAGGGTGTTGGAGGAATCCTGATTTATAGCCAGCTGGTCAGAAGGACAGATGACAACCTGTATGTACAGTTGGTATCTGGAGTGGGGGACTTTTTATGGGACTGAGCCCTTGCCCTGTGGGATCTGACGCTACCTCCAGACAGATGGTGTCAGAATCGCGTTGAATTGTACGACACGCAGTTGGAGTCTGCAGCAGGGTTGGAGAATTGTCTGGTGTGGGAAAACCCATACACATCTGGTGTCAGAAGTGAAGAAATGGGGTAGAGGAAAACAGTGTGTTTTTCCTAAACAACCTGGAATTGTCCTAATCTCTGGGCAATAGCAGTGACCAAGTCAGACGATGTCCCCAATCTCATTGAATTTATAAGGAAATGGGCAGTTACAGTTAGAGTATAAAAAATGCTGTGATGGGCAAAGTCGAGGGTCATGCAAAAATTCCCAAGGAGGGGCTTCCCTGGTGGTGCAGTGGATGAGAGTCCGCCTGCCGATGCAGGGGACACGGGTTCGGGCCCTGGTCCGGGAAGATCCCAAATGCCGCAGAGCGGCTGGGCCCGTGAGCCATGGCCACTGAGCCTGCGCGTCCGGAGCCTGTGCTCCGCAATGGGAGAGGCCACAGCAGTGAGAGGCCTGCGTACCACAAAGAAAAAAAAAAATTCCCAAGGAGAGCTTCTGTCCTGGACTTTTGGTTGGGAAAGGCAAAACATGGGAGTGATTCATCCAGACCAGGGAAGGGTTCCCTCTTACTGTCTGTTTGCTTCTAGACTGACTTCTTGAAGGTGGTGAATGAACTCCTTTAAGACATATATTGAAGAGAAAATAATATGATGCCTTATTTATTTAAATTTTTGTTATATTTTTACTAACCACCACAAACCTACAGAGAAGTTGCAAATACAGTACAAAAAAACTTTTTCCTGAGCCATTTAAGAGTAAGTTGCCAACCTGATGACCCATCAAACCCAAACGCATCCCTGTGTATTTCTACAAACAAGGACATTCTCCTCCGTAACTGCCATGTGACCACCAGCATCACGATCTTAGCTGTGACTCATCACCACCGTACCCTGAGACTCCACTCAAGTTTTGCCAGTTGTCCCAAGAATGGCCTTTATGGTGAAAGGATCCAGTTCATGGTCACACACTGACTGGGTTGTCATATCCCCTTCCTCAATCCTTCCTTGACCTTTGTGACCTTGTAGTTTTGAAGAGAATGGGACATTTTTAGAATGTCCCTCAATTTTCATTTGTCTGATGTTTCCTCGTGGTTGGATTTAAATTGTGCATCTCTAGCGGAAACGTCTCAGAGGTGGTGTTGTATTCTTCACTGCATCATAACTTGCGGTGCAGGATTTTGAATTGTCCCATCATTAGATAAGTGGCATCTGCTAGGCTTCTTCAGTGTGAAGCCACTCTTTTGCTCTCTGTGATTAATACGTATTTTGAGGGAGGAACTGAAAACCACCCCATTCCTCATCAAATCCTTAATTCGGTATGGATTCATGATTTTCTGTTTTATTCAATAGATTGTAATCTTTTTTTCAATACATTTATTTATTTTTATTTTATTTTTGTCTGCGCTGGGTCTTTGTTGCTGTGCGCGGGCTTTCTCTAGTTGCGGCGAGCAGGGGCTACTCTTCGTTGTGGTGAGCGGGCTTCTCATTGCGGTGGCTTCTCTTGTTGTGGAGCACGGACTCTAGGTGCGTGGGCTTCAGTAGTTGTAGCACATGGATTCCGTAGTTGTGGCTCACGGGCTCTAGAGTGCAGGCTCAGTAGTTGTGGCGCATGGGCTTAGTTGCTCCACAGCGCGTAGGATCTTCCCGGACCAGGGCTCAAACCTGTGTCCCCTGCGTTGGCAGGCAGACTCTTAACCACTGCACCACCAGGGAAGCCCTACAGTCCTTTTTTAATGCTCAAATTGTCCTATGTTTGGTTCCCCTTCAATCTGACTTCTGTGTCCTCGTAACACCTCCTAATCATCCTTTGAGCATTTACATTTTTTTCTGACCCAGATAGATGTTCTAGGTTCAACTTCTACATTCCTTCTCCTGGCCCTGGAATCAGCTACTTCTCCAAGGATATTTTAGTGGAGAATGGGATTTAGAAACCAAGATCTGGGCACTAGGTGTGCTCACTGCTATGGAGCTATTGCTGCACTGAGAGCCTTTCGGTAGACAGAGCTAGAAAATATATGCACGTGTCAGTACATGCACATTTGTTTCTATGTGTATTTTTATTGAAATCCCTGAGTTCACATCAATACCTTCAATTCCAGCCCAACACCACAGGGCTCATTCTAGTTTTCTCCATTTCCATATTCGTAACTCCTTTCTCTGACCATGAGAAACCTGAATCCCACTTACTTATTTGATCCATGCCCTGTATAGAATCAATCCCCATCACCACCCCCTCCCCCATGTGGACTCCCTTCTCTACGGGCTCTGACCCCCCATCTGTGTTCATAACATACACAGAGGCCTAGGCTCTGAGTCCCCGCTCTGGGTCACCTCCCCTCACAGACACCTCCCTTGCTCTGTCATTCTTCGTGACTTAGGGACTTAATTGTTGAGGAAGGGACAGGAAACTAAGGGAAGGAGAAAGGGAGAAAGAGAAAGAAGAAGGGAAGGGTGGGGAAGAGGCATGTGAAGGAGAACAGGAAGAGCCATTTACAGTTTTTTAGCTTCCGTTTTCCTGGTTGCACCTTTGAAGTACCGTGTTATCTATCATCACATCAGAATGCATGTCTACTTTGCACAGGTGTCCCTGGTTCAGCCACCTCTCGACTCCTCTCTCTACCTCCTTATCTGTATCCATCCATCCTGGTCTCAGCCACCTTGGAATCAGCTCCAGAGTGTGCAGTTCTGGACCATCCGGTTTGTCAGCGTCATTGAGGAACCAGTTGTCTGGAAAGAATGAAGCATTTTAGCTTCTCTCCAGAGGAGCATGCAGAATATACGTACGGGACATCTGCTATCTCAGGTGTAATTCCATGCAATTATGAGATCGTATCTCTGAAAGGGAAAAGACAGATAAATATATCCTTTTAAGGTTTTGTCCACTTTTAAATGTGAATTAGCACCACTGTTTTTTATTCAGATAGTTTTGTCATTTAAATCAGTATAGATATTTATTACCTCCGTATTATTCAATTCAGCTTTCCTAAAGCTGATTAAGAATGTCAGAAAAATACAACTGGGTTAACACTAAGAAGTATTAGATACTTTGAAAGTGTAAAGGTACCACTTTAAGTGTAGCATTTCAAAAGGAAGCTTGAACCAGTATTGTCTGGTTCCATTAAAATTAATTGGTAAACAAACAAAACCAAAAAACCCTCAGAACTATTGGAACTATAACATGCTTCAGATGAAAATTTTTTTTTTTTTTGCGGTACGCGGGCCTCTCACTGTTGTGGCCTCTCCCGTTGTGGAGCACAGGCTCCGGACGCACAGGCTCAGCGGCCATGGCTCACGGGCCCAGCCACTCTGCGGCATGTGGGATCTTCCCAGACCGGGGCACGAACCCGTGTCCCCTGCATCGGCAGGCGGACTCTCAACCACTGCGCCACCAGGGAAGCCCCAGATGAAAATTTAATTTTACTTTGCACTTACCTTGGGAAGTGGTACATCTTAAGGGTTTTTAAAATAGAAGAAAGGGGGCTTCCCTGGTGGCGCAGTGGTTGAGAATCTGCCTGCTAGTGCAGGGGACACGGGATCGGGCCCTGGTCTGGGAGGATCCCACATGCCGCGGAGCAACTAGGCCCGTGAGCCACAACTACTGAGCCTGCGCATCTGGAGCCTGTGCTCTGCAACAAGAGAGGCCGCGATTGTGAAAGGCCCACGCACCGCGATGAAGAGTGGCCCCCACTTGCCACAACTAGAGAAAGCCCTCGCACAGAAACGAAGATGCAACACAGCAAAAATAAATAAACAAATTAAAGTCTTAAAAAAAATTTTTTTTAAATAGAAGAAAGGGACTTCCCTGATGGTCCAGTGGTTACGAATCCGCCTTCCAATGCAGGGGATGCGGGTTTGATCCCTGGTCAGGGAACTAAGATCCCACATGCCGTGGGGCAACCAAGCCCCCACGCTGCAACTCCTAAGCTCTCTCATCACAACTAGAGAGCCCAGGTGCCACAACTCGAGAGAAGCCTACGTGCCACAGCTGCTGAGCCTGTGTGCCGCAACGAAAAATCCCTCATGCTGTAATGAAGATCCCGTGTGCTGCAACCAAGACCCGATGCAGCCCAATAAATAAATAAGATACAAGCGAGACCAGGACAACCATAGAAAGTTCTAATATAAACACCCAGCTCTTTGAGCGGATTATATGAGCACCTCAGAACTCCAACACCTCCAAGGTCAAAGTTACCTCATTTGGGTCAGTCCCAGTAAGATGTGCTTTTGCCAGTATCATAGTAAAATGACAATATTGGTATTTTAGTGTTTATTTCAAGTAATATCAAAACGCCATTTTTTTTAAAATTTATTTTTGGCTGTGTTGGGTCTTTGTTGCTGCACATAGGCTTTCTCTAGTTGTGGCGAGCAGGGGCTACTCTTCATTGCGGTGCACGGGCTTCTCATTGCAGTGGCTTCTCTTGTTGCAGAGCACAGGCTCTAGGTGCATGGGCTTCAGTAGCTGTGGCACGCGGGCTCAGTAGTTGTGGCTCGCGGGCTCTAGAGCACAGGCTCAGTAGTTGTGATGCACGGGCTTAGTTGCTCCGCGGCATATGGGATCTTCCCGGACCAGGGCTAGAACCCGTGTCCCCTGCATTGGCAGGTGGATTCTTAATCACTGAGCCACCAGGGAAGCCCAAAATGCCATTTTTAATGGCATCAGAATTCTATTTAAAAGTTTTCAAATTCATAAAATGGAGAAACTGGAGATAAAACTGAACCTCCATAAATATTACGTCTCTTGGAGTCTGGCTTGTCCTGGCTTTGCTGCCTCCTTCACTTCCAGACCCCTCCCTAGGAGCCCTTGGAGCCCTGTGCGCTTGCAGACCCTATCCACTGCCCCTGAGTGGGGGGCTTTGTTTCAGGCTGGGGGCAAGAGGATTTGGTGGGGAGTCGCAGGAGGTAAGTGGTGTTGAGGGTTGGGAGAGCTTGGAGTGCGGGTGCCTGAATTGGGTGAGCGTTGGGAGGGGTACAGAGGAAAAAGGGATTGAAGAGCCAGAAAGCTAAGCAAATTGCCCACAAAAGTTTAAAATAATGTTGTTACACCCACAAACATACTTCTATTTTGGTACCTAAAAATACTAAGGCATTGGACTTCCCTGGTGGCGCAGTGGTTGAGAATCAGCCTGCCAATGCAGGGGACACGGGTTCGAGCCCTGGTCCAGGAAGATCCCACCTGCCGCGGAGCAACTAAGCCCCTGCACCACAACTACTGAGCCCTTGAGCCATAGCTACTGAAGCCCAAGCTCCTAGAGCCTGTGCTCCACAACAAGAGAAGCCACCGCAGTGAGAAGCCCGCGCACCGCAACGAAGAGTAGCCCTCACTTGCCACAACTAGAGAAAGCCCGTGCACAGCAACGGAGACCCAACACAGCCAAAAATTAATTAATTAATTAGTTAATTAATATAAAAAGATACTAAGGTATAAAAAGGGAGTGAGGAAACTTTTGGAGAGTAATGGCACTCTTCACTATCTTAATTAGGATGATGTTTTCATGGGTGTATGCATATGTCAAAGCTTATCTAATGGTACACTTTTTAACGTACAGTTTATGTCTTTTATTTTATGTCTTTTTTAAAATAAATTTATTTATTTATTTATTTACTTATTTTTGGCCGTGTTGGGTCTTCGTTGCTGCGCGCGGGCTTTCTTTAGTTGCGGCGAGCAGGGGCTACTCTTTGTTGCGGTGCGCAGGTTTCTCATTGTGGTGGCTTCTCTTGTTGCGGAGCACGGGCTCTAGGCACGCGGGCTTCAGTAGTTGTGGCACAAGGGCTCAGTTGTTGTGGCTCACAAGCTCTAGAGCACAGGCTCAGTAGTTGTGGCGCACAGGCTTTATTGCTCTGCGGCATGTGGGATCTTCCTGCACCAGGGCTCGAACCCGTGTCCCCTGCATTAGCAGGCTGATTCTCAACCACTGCGCCACCAGGGAAGCCCCTATTTTATGTCTTAATAAAGCTCTTTAAAAAAAATATATGTGGTACACAATAATGGTAAAACCAGTACTACCATTGCTGGCTGTGTCAAAATCTGAACAGGTCAACATGATACTGGGCTTTCTGTTTGGACCTGGGAAGGGTCTGGGCCAGTAATTTGTTTTAGAAATAAATTCTTTTGTCAGGTCACGGTGGCCTCACGGTTGTAACTACCTTAAATGAGTTGTTTTCATGGGGGCTGGTAATTAACCAGAAGGCTCCGTTTTGTGTTTTAATTTTAGTTAGTCCTTGCTTGCAGGTGTTGGGGGAAGAAAACTGTTTCTTCCACCCTCTTAGGTTCTGTCCAGAGGGCCTTCAAATTAAACGAAAAAAGACAGTTTAAGAGGAGAAAAATACGCAATTTTTAAAAACATTTACATACATGGGAGTTCACAGGAAAAACATGGAACTGAAAGAAGCAGTAGATTTGGGGGCTTGGATATCATTTTAACAAAGGAAAGGGGGTTTGGGCTTCAAGAGATGATAAATCATGGGGACGTAACTAGAAAATACATGGGGGAAGTAATGGAAGATAAGGGTTCGCACAGTCAGGTCCGTTGATGCAAACTTGTCTTGGCGTCATTGTTCGCCTCAGTCATGAGTTCTCTCCTCTTCTGGTACAGGGTGGGGTGGGAGAGTGGGACCTGGGGAGTGGGGGTGGGGACGAAGCACCCCTTCACGACTGGAAATTTGTGCCCTGCTCTTCGGCAGTTACGGGGAGGGCAGAGAGCTCTTCCTGCATTTGCTGATTCTCAATTGCTTTCAACTCAAAATAATCCTTACGCCAAAGAGGCATACTCTGGCGTGGTGAATTCTGATCCGCTTCCCAGGGAAAACCACCAGGAACCGAACCTTCTCGAACAAGACTTGGTGCCTTGGTCCTCAACCATTTCACTGTCACTTGACCATGGGACAAGGAGGTACAGTAGCCTCATGTCTGTCTCAAGGACTGAGCGACGCCTCCTCTGGGGTTGACGTTTTGCATCTTGAATATCTCCCTGTCTCTGTCTCTGAGTCCGCTTCCTGCTCCCTCCCTCTTGCCTTGGGCACCCCCTCCTGTCTAACTTTCCCCCTTCCTCCCTCTCTGCTCTTGCATCCTGAGCTGAGGCACTAGGAATGGCTTTTATCGCTTTAAAAACATCGTGCAGTATTTTTCCTCTTGACTTTGTTTCTATCGGATTCACTGATTTTACACACTGATCGTTTATTTTTCCAAGACAACATCTTTTCTTCTGTTTAATATTGTTCATATAGCATCCTCTTAAATAATACCCACCCCTCTGGTTTTTTTAAAGAAGGGGCTTGGCTCAAAAACCTCAAAAGCTGTGGCCACCAGCTGGGATCCTAAGATGACCCAGAAGTGGAGCCGGGTCAGAGTGAAACAAAATAAACCCCTTTCCAAGAAGTTTAGCCTTGGAGAAGAACTTTCGTGAACAAAACCCACGGGCCCCTTGCCGTCCTCCGCCCGTCTGTTTTGGTTGGCTCCAGTCCTGTGCCGTCATCTTCCCTCCTAACCAAAACAATGCCTGAGATAGTGCGGAGTTTTACATTTTTCCTAAAAAAAAAAATTCTATGTCTCAAATATCTAAAAATTCAATTTAGAAGGTACCTTTTAAAAAGTACATACTTATGTCTGAAACCCTGTCCTCCAAACATCATTTAAAAAAGATTCAACAGCTTACACACATCTCAGAATTCCAAGGTCCCAGATCTCTTTAGCTTGTTTGTAAGAACAGCAAGACCAGATCGCATGTGTTAAAATGTATTACGGTTGAAAGTAATAGAAAGACTTCATTGGTTTTCTTTCCTCTTCTCGGGTGTGAGTGTGTTCATCTGATTCCTGCCACCCTTAGTTTTTTTCTCCTTTTTAATCCTCAAGAAGAATCAAAGAATTTTCCAGCTCTCCCCCCACCCTGCCCACCACCCCATCTTACACTTTGGTAATCTGAGGAGAGGATCTTCAGGGAGTCTTCAAGGTCTTTTCCATTTCCTTAACTACCCAAGCCCCCCCCTGCTTTTTGTCATGAGGCTTTTCAAACATACAAGATACACAGAGTGCATAGAGCAACGCTCGCCATCCAGCTGTAATAATCATCACCGTTTCTCAATGCTGTTTCATTATCCTCCAGACAAGGCATAACTTTACCCATCAATACTTCAGCCTGTGCCTGGGACAGATGAAAACTTTTTCTTTTTGCTAAGCTAAGTGCAACACCATTATCAACCTAACACAATGAACAAAACCCCTTCATAGTAACTGCTTGGGTCAGAGTGGACCACAGCCAAGCATCTGGGGCTGGGCTCAGGGCCGTTGTTGGCTGGCAGAGTTGATGGTCGGGGAGAAGTGTTGGGTGGGGACAGAGGAGGACGAGGACAAGCTGGAGTCCACTGATCCCTCTGTGTCTGTCTGTCCTGCCTCATCGAAACCTTGGAGAGTAACACCTGCTTCCTTCTGCCTCCTAAGTCTCGTGAGAATTCCTCTCTTGGCCTCTCCTAACCCAGAACTACTTCGAGAAAGGGATTTGGGGTAATCTAGCTCCAGCTTAGCCAGGTGACACAGTACCAACCACCATGATCATCTGATCTCCAATCCACGTTCAGATTTCCCCCAGGGCCTCAGTAACAGGAGTTGACAGTTGATTTGTTCAAACTGGGGTCCAAGCAAGACCCACACATTGCACTTGACTGTTAGGTGTCTTATGTCTCTTTTAATCTGGAATAGTCCCCTCCTCCTTTTTTCTCCATGACCTTTATGTGTTGGAGAACCTGGGTTGCAAGTCCTGGAGAAATTCCCCACATTTTGAACGTGACCACTTCTGTCCTCCTGGTGTAATGGTAGTGAGTTCCAGAAGCTTGATAAGATCCAGTCTTTTGTTGTTGTTCTGTTGGGGCAAGAATACCCAAGGTTCCTTAGGTTTTTGACTCCCTTTGGGATCCAGAGCTGTCCCACATCTCAGGCTGATATGGTTGGGAGAAGCTAGGAAGCAGTCAGTGGGCTACCCTGCCCCAGGTCTGCTTCCTCTGAGTCATCACTGAGCATGAATGGTCTCCTTTAGGGAACTGGATAAATTCCACGGGTGTCAGTCCTTCAACCACCCCTGGCCTCACACCATGGACTCGTCTGTCTTCATCTTGGCAATAGTTAGTTCATTGTTTCCTCTTTCAACTTGCTGAATATTGTAAGCATGATGATGCCAATTTCATTTTTTTTTTTTTTTTTTTTTTTTTTTTTTGCGGTACGCGGGCCTCTCACTGTTGTGGCCTCTCTCCTTGCGGAGCCCAGGCTCCAGACGCGCAGGCTCAGCGGCCACGGCTCACGGACCCAGCCGCTCCGCGGCATGTGGGATCCTCCCGGACCAGGGCACGAACCCGTGTCCCCTGCATCGTCAGGCGGACTCTCAACCACTGCGCCACCAGGGAAGCCCCCAATTTCATTTTTGACAGCAACTATTTTATGCCTGTTGGATTAACGTCTAGCGGGAAGAGCCCACACATACCCCTTCACTATAAGATTAGGTTAAATTCCCAATTTTTTGAACCAAGGCTCCTGAAGCTTATAGGAAATAGGGTGCCTCCTCCTGTACCAGGGTGGAAGCAGATGTATTCTGAGATACATCTCAGAGTAGCTTTCCAGGGACCAAAGTGGACACCCCTATGGGTTCAAAAGGGCCCATCAATGCTGTCTGTGGGTTTTGCTGTGCCCTTGAACTTTTCTACTCTGGGTTCATTATTCTCATAATCATGCTTGTGTTCAAGAGAGTGCTCATCAATACTGGACTCTCCTGTTTCTTGAACCAAACTCAGTTTCAGGTCACTTCCTCTCTGGGGAAGAGAAATTGGAGTTGGTGCCTGGGTTTCCCTGAACTCCAGCTCTGCTTCCAGATTCCCGACATTCTGGAAAGTTTACTTCCCAGCAGTTGTTGACCTTAGGACTCTGGATTAATGCTCCTTAAGATGAATGCGTGATACAGAGTTTGGTGTGAGGCCCATAATCCCACAGTAAGAAGATTGTATTAATCCTTTGAAGATTTTCACGGAAAAGAAAACAATGAAAATATTTTGGTAAAGAACTGTGACTCAGTCAGGATGCATCTCTGGGCCAGAGTTCCAGGAAGTTTGAGAAAGTCTCATCAGCATCTAACAGGTCCACATGTGTTTTTTCGTTTGTTTTAAATAATTAATTAATTTATTTTTGCTGGGTTGGGTCTTCGTTGCTGCATGCAGGCTTTCTCTAGTTGTGGTGAGCAGGGGCTACTCTTCCTTGCGGTGCACCAGCTTCTCATTGCAGCGGCTTCTCTTGTTGCAGAGCATGGGCTCTAGGCACGCAGGCTTCAGTAGTTGTGGCACGTGGGCTCAGTAGTTGAGGCGCATGGGCTTAGTAGCTCCTCAGCATGTGGGATCTTCCCGGCCAGGGCTGGAACCCATGTCCCCTGCATTGGCAGGCGGATTCTTTTCTTTTTTTTTTTTAGAAGATGTTGGGGGTAGGAGATTATTAATTAATTAATGCTGTGTTGGGTCTTCGTTTCTGTGCGAGGGCTTTCTCTAGTTGTGGCAAGCGGGGTCCACTCTTCAACGCAGCGTGCGGCCCTCTCACTATTGCGGCCTCTCTTGTTGCGGAGCACAGGCTCCAGACGCGCAGGCTCAGGAGTTGTGGCTCACGGGCCTAGCTGCTCCACGGCATGTGGGACCCTCCTAGACCGGGGCTCAAACCTGTGTCCCCTGCATTAGCAGGCAGATTCTCAGGGAAGCCTGGCAAGCGGATTCTTAACCACTGTGCCACCAGGGAAGTCCCCACATGTGTTTTTGAAAGAAGAATATATATTTGACCTAAAACTAAGTTCTGCCCAGAGAGCAGATATGGATGGGCTCCTGTGGTTCACACTGGGATCACCGGTTATCTAGTTTAAGCAAAAGGGAATGCATCAGAAGGGCCCCAGGGACTCTTAGAAGGGATGTGCGGTTGAGACTCTGGGTTGGGAAATGGAAATGATGCGGGTCCGTTTCCGGTTCTGGAGAGCTGGAAACAGGTCCCTTCCACATCTTCAGGGGGATGCACATGCTGGGGTTTCCAGTCCCATCAGATTGCCCTAAAGGGGAAGAGGCAATTCCATAAAAGGAAATTCAGGTGCTATCAGGATGGGAGGATGGTTGCAGGGCACTGAAACCCAGAACAGCCCCCTTTCCCTTCCCGTAAAGCGAAAGGACCACAACCAGCTTCCTATTATGAAAAAAATTTAGTTTCTGGGCTTAAGAAAAAAAGGACAAAGTCCTAAAACCTCGAACCTAAAGGAATGCATTTTCTAAAATCTAGCTCCATAAACAACACCATGAAAGGCCAGAAGGAAAACTGTCAGATTAGGGTATTTGTGTTGAATTTCTCAATTTACCGCATTCCAAGAGCAGGATTTATCATCATTGGTGGGGAATGTTTCCAAGGACACCCGGGGTCAGGGAAATGTGGTCATTTGCATTTTGAAACACAGAACTGTATGTTTCTACAGCTGCTGTCTTACCAGCTCTCTGGGGACAGCAGGCTTAGTTCATCTTGGCCGAGGGACAGCACGCTAAATGGTTCTCTCCGGTCACAGAAATTATAGGACATCTGACCAGAATTAGACGAAGGAACAGTCAGTCGGCTGCAAAGATGGTCCCTCAGCTTGGGGATCTGAGATTTGGGAGGAAATGAAGTTTGTCATGGTGGACCCAAAGGTTTATATCCTTAAAGACAGAAAAGTGTATACTTCCATTTCTATCTTTTTAAAGTAAAACAATGACTAAACTTCTTCTAACCTTCAAAGTGGGATGGTTGGTTTTCTCTGAGCCGTTAGTGGTATCAACACCCCAGGCCGTCAGTCTGGATCTTCAGCTGATACATACTGAAATCATTTTCCTTTTTAAATTTTTTAAAAGATTTTATTTTCCTTTTTTTTTGGGGGGGTGGGTGGCGCTGTGCCACATGGCATGCGGAATCCTAGTTCCCCAACCAGGGATCGAAACTGTGCCCCCTGCAGTGGAATCGCAGTGTCCTAAACGCTGGACTTCCAGGGAAGTCCCCATTTTTAAATTTCTACACATAACACATCTCAGATTAAAGAAAGCTTAAGGAACACTAATGGTGAAAATAAAGGCTAAAACGGAATGATAAAATTTCCACAAATTGACAATAATAATAATACGGTTTCCCGGATTTCTTAGGTGTTTTCATCAGATCCAAATTAAAATTTTCGAAAATTAAAAGCTAAAAATAGAAGGACGATGACATCCAATCTTGCTTGTCATTTGCTAGGAATAAAGATTACCCACACTCACCTTGTGCTTTTGCTGAGGGGTGCTTACAACTGGCAGTCTGGAACCTTCTATATCTGTCATTTAGAAGCAAAATAGTGAGATTTATCTATAAAAACCTCCGTCATTAAAACTCAGTTTAAAAAATGCAAAAATTTCCAAACAATTCATAGAACCAGTTTTTATCCATTTTTTGGTGCCGTAATACATACTTAACTTTGAATCTATATTTGAGTCTACATTTGCCATAAAATATATTACTTCACGGGCTTCCCTGGTGGCGCAGGGGTTGAGAGTCCGCCTGCCGATGCAGGGGACGTGGGTTCGTGCCCCGGTCCGGGAAGATCCCACATGCCACGGAGAGGCTGGACCCGTGAACCATGGCTGCTGAGCCTGCGTGTCTGGAGCCTGTGCTCCGCAACGGGAGAGGCCACGACAGTGAGAGACCCGCGTACGGCAAAAAAAAATAAATAAATAAAATAAAAAAAAATATATATATAACTTCAAAATTTGTTGATAAATCATACTTTTCCCCATGTAATTCATTTATAGTAAATTAAAGAGTATATGTCTTTCCTTAAAAGTGATAAAGTTGAAATAAATATTGTTATATAAGTTGGGGTTTGGGGGTTGCGGTAGAAATGTACCATTAATCCCCCCACTACCCTCTGAGCACCCTAAATAAAACATAATCTGCAAATGCCGGCACCTTGCTGTGCAAATCCTGCCTGGCAGCATTTGCTGTGTCTCTTCACCTCACTCACCACTGGAATGCTGCCCCTCAGGCTCTTTTTTAAAAATAATTAATTAATTATTTATTTTTGGCTGCGTTGGGTCTTTGTTGCTGTGTGCGGGCTTTCTCTAATTGCGGTGAGCACGGGCTTCTCATTGCAGTGGCTTCTTTTGTTGCAGAGCACGGGCTCTAGGTGCGTGGGCTTCCGTAGTTGTGGCTCACAGGCTTAGTTGCTCCGCGGCATGTGGGATCTTCCGGGACCAGGGCTCAAACCCTGTGTGCTCTGCATTGGCAGGCGGGTTCTTAACCACTGTGCCACCAGGGAAGTCCCTGCCCCTCAGGCTCTTGATGTGGAAGATCTGGGGCTGCCACTCAAACCAACTCTGGCTGACGGAGGCACAAAAGAACAGGTGAGGTGGTCATAGGGAAGCCCCCCAGAAAGGGAGAAGAAGCTGAGTCCCCTGCTCTCAGAATAGCTCCGGGGACCTGGGTAGCCTAACGAACGGGCAGCCTCTTCAGAAGTGGAAGTTCCCATTTTCTCAAAGGTTTTTTTTTTTTTTTTTTTTAAGATTTATTTATTTATTTTTGGCTGCGTAGGGTCTTAGCTGCGGCACGCAGGATGTTCGTTGAGGCGTGCGGGATCTTTTGTTGCAGCGAGCGGGCTTCTCTCTAGTTGTGGCACGTGGGCTTTCTCTCTATAGCTGAGGCACGAGAACTCAGTAGTTGTGGCGCATGGGCTTAGTTGCCCCGTGGCATGTGAGATCTTAATTCCCTGACCAGGGATCGAACCCACATACCCTGCAGTTTAAGGCGGATTCTTTACCACTGGACCACCAGGGAAGCCCCTCAAAGTTTTTGATATGAGTTGCTGGGTTGCCTTCTAGAACAATTTTGGGAACCTTGTGCCTTGGTCCATGTGCCTCTTCCTTCTGTAGCGGCTCCAAGCTGGGCTCCCTGAAGACCCCTTTTCTGTGGTCTCAGCCCTACCGCCGGTTCCACGTTTAAGTCCGTCAGAACTTTGACCTTCCTGTAGCATCTGGTGTGGACAGTCAACCAGGTGTGATTAGCAGGCTTCATGGGAACCATGAATCCTGGGACCAGGTGCCCCTAGGAGTCACTGTTCTTGGCCCTTGTGTGTGGCAGACACTGCTACTTGCCTGCTTAATAACCATTGTCTCCTTCTCCCTAATTACCAGGAGCCCAATCTTGTTTAGGGTGGCACTGTACCCAGTTAAAATAACTACCTTTCCTGAGTTCTTTTCAACTAAGGGTGGCCAGGTGACGTGGTTCTGATTTGTGTGGGTAGTCTGCCAGGGATTTCTGGAAATATTTTGCTTTTGTGATATAGCATCACCTTATCCTCTTTCTCTTTGTCTTCACCTTCCTGCTTGGAATGTGGCCATGAAGCTGGAGCTGAAGCAGCCATCTTGAGACCATGAGGTAAAAAAACATGAAGCCAAAGGTCACATGCTAAGGGTGGTAGCGCACCAAGATAAAAGGAGTCTGGAATGGCATGTTGTGGGGAGTTGGCTTGCCCTAACCTTTATGGAGACTGGGCAAGAGTACAAACGAGACCCACATATCGTCCAAATTTTAAAATTATCAATCAAGTGAACAAACTGTTAAACAAAATATGTCCTATCCTCCTACCTTGACAGTATACTTCATAATGATGAACTTTAAAAAATATGCCTAAAGCTATGGTTTTTATGTGACTTAAAGTCAGCAAATTATCCGAGAAACCAGATATTTTGGTGCTCTTTGCTGTCTTCTGGTGCAAATTTGTTCATCATGAATCATGATTCAGGATTTTGCTGGGCCTTGGAATCAGCATTCTGAGCATTAGTTATCACTGTAGAGTGGTGTGAACATAAGGACATTGAGTGATGCCTGCTGAATGAATCACCCGACTAACACCGGGACACAATCTGGAAGTTTTGTTGTTGTTGTTTTAAGTAGACTTGAATTGGGGCTTATTTCATGATGATTTATGTCCTTTTTCAAGAAAAAAAAATTACAAACGCCTTTTATTCTTGTTAGTTTGGAAGATGCCTGATCCTAGAGCACTGCAATTTTTCTCTTTGTACATCTTGTACAGCATTCTGGAAGCTGAGCTAAGCTAAATAATTACGAAAGCAGTTTCATAAGATAAAGTTTAAAGAAGTTCTTTATAAAGACCCATGACGGATGATAGCTTTCCCTTTTCTAACTGGCAGTTGCACAGGTCAAGCAGAAGGCAAACTTAATAGGTAGCTATTATGTCAAACCACAAAGAACTTTGAATTCCGTGGTGGCAGATCCTCTGACCTCACCGCCAACATGCAGAGACTTAAATCTTCTTGTGGTTTCAGATTCAGAAATGTAATATTTCCATTGCCCTTCTCCAATGAGTTATCAAAAGAAAATGCTTCCAGAATCATTGGCGTGAAGACAGCTATGCTTCAGAATAGTGGTTGAATGCTCACAAGGGTTCAGACGATATCCAAAAGCGTTAACGCGCAGAGAGCAGATATTGGGGCTTTCAGGAGACAGTTCATATTGATACCCCAGAGTCTGGAAAGCTCTACCAAGCCCAGGAGACCAGCTTGGCCTCAATCCATAGTTTTAATTCTGTGAATTCCAGTTTATTTCTACTTCTGGTCTAGACTAGACTCTTGCTGCAGTCCCAGAAATTCACCTTGTCTATCATTGCTCATTCAGGCAGACAGAACCCACATGTGAGAGGAGGAACTGAATTGTGTCCCCCTGAATTCATGTGTTGAAACTCTAAACTCCGATAAGACTGTATTTGGAGACAGGGCCTTTAAGGAAGTCAGGTTAAATGAGGTCATAAGGGTGGGGCCCTAATCCAACAGGACTGGTGTCCTTGTAAGAAAAGGAAGAGACTCCGTAGCTGTCTCTCCATCATGTGAGCACACAGCCAGAAGGCGGCTATCTGCAGGACAGGAAGAGAGCTCTCTGACCATGTTGGACCTTGATCTTGGACCTTCAGCTTCCAGAACTGTGAGAAAATAAATTTCTGTTGCTGTCTGTGGTATTTTGTCACGGCAGCCTGAGCAGACTGCTACAGTGTAGTTTGCCCCCAGTTCATTTCACAATTAATCTAATGCATGCTTCTCTAAATTCTTCCTTCCCAGGATATTGTATAAGAATTTAGCTGCACCACTTGTTTAAAAATATAGGGTATTTCATGTTTGGACTTACATGTGTTTTTTCCCTTTCGCTGATAATTGCATTTGATTGTGAAAGTAGATTGAAACTTTTAATTTATTTATTTAGGCCATGCAGAGGGATTTGCTCTGCCTGCTTGCCTCGGAGGAAAAAGGATTCAGTGGACTGTAATGGTAACACGTCTGATTAACGCCTTCCAGCTCACCACACGTGACTGCGTCAGTGCCTCATATTAGCTCTTTGAGGCATGGAGTGCACATAACAGTATATCTATTTCAGAGATGCTAAAAACAAGTCTCAGAGAGGTTGATGCCTTGGCCAAGATCGTGTAGCTGCCGGTGAAGTCCAGAATCTGGACTCCCTGCTCACGTGGAGAAGATGAATGGTTATGCCGTGTGGTGCTGAGTAAAGGGGCTATTGGGGAAAGTTGCCATAATAAACTGAACTGTATCATGTAATTTATAGAGGCTCCATGAGGAGAGAGCATCTGGCCGACGTGTGCAGGTCCGGGTCCCACTTGCCTCCCTCACGTGTGTGTGAGCTGAAGGCCGTCTGTTCTTCGCTCTGGACATTCATGACCCTTTGTCTGTAGCTCCCTTTTGAAACCAAGAAATATTTTCAGAGAAATAGACCCATTTGTTGTCTCTCCGGGTCATTTCTAAAAAGTGTCAGAAAAGTGCTTGGTAAAAGAAGTCATTCAGTTCGGTTCCATAGTCTGTTTTTGAGACGGCAGAGAATACATTTCTTCCCCTCCATCCACGCGTGGAAATCTCTCTCAAAATGAGAAGAAGAAGAAACTGAGACATAAGCTCAGACTTAGATGAAACAGGAGAGAATTCACACAACTGAACCATCACTGGTGGTGGAGTGGGGACAAATGGAGGTGTGGGGCCCCAAGCCTGTGGAGTAGAGGGGAGCCTGGCCGAGGAGGGGGCTGAAGACAGGAGCCCTTAGAAACCGCCTGCTCACTTCCTTTTTTTTTTTTTTTTTTTGCCTCACTGCAGGGCACACGGGATCTTATTTCCCCAACTAGTGATCAAACCCGTGCCTGCTGCAGTGGAAGCCCAGCAGAGTATTAACCACTGAACCACCAGGGAAGTACCTCCCTTTTTTTTTCTTTTCTTTTCTGCACCTGCTCACTTCTGCTTAAGCCAGAGGTTCTTGCCATGGCTGCATCCAGTCACCTAAGGGGCTCTAAAAATGCTGATGCTCAGGCCGGCCCATGCCCCTCCACTCTTGCCTCCTCTCCGGGGCTGTGACTTACATGGCTGGGGACGCTGGGGAGAAGGACCTGGACTCCACCCTGTGCCCTTCCCCCTCCGCTCTTTGGGTTCTGCTGGCCTGCAGAGAGCAGGTGTCCCATCACTCTCACCCATCTGGGGAGGTTGCCACTTTCCGGCACAGCTGGGTGGGTGCACTTAATCCTAGGATGCTGAGGGAGGATGTGCCCTTGGCCGGCAGACAAGGAGCCGCCTCCTCCAAACAGCCTCAGCGGTGAGAAAGCTGCTGTTTGGGTCCCCATCTCTCTAACTCCAGCACCTGCCCGTCAGTTAGCTCTGTGTACTTTCTCGGGAAGCTGCTGGACGATGTGGTCCATCAGGGGGAGGGAGTGACCCAAACAGCCAAGAACAAGGAAGAGGAAATCCCAGGAAGGAGGGCTTCAAGGGGCAGAGGGAATTTCCAGGGTGACGGTGAGGGGAAGTCCAAGGGCAAATGTATGGCACCTGCCATGGGAACCAAGTTTAGCCAGAACCAGGGAGCGGGGCCCAGGAAGGAGTCTCCGGGAAACAAAAATGAAATCAACTGATTACCAGATGGGATGAGGGGATGTTAAGGGCTGCAGGGAGACAGCACGGACACAAATAAAGTGAAGGAAATCCAAATGTAAGGCAGCTATTAACTTTGAGACAAACAAAAAGTTGCAAAAGAAAGGAACTGTAATCATAGTTTATTACTTGACTCAGCCGTGAACAATATTTCACGTGGTCCTAAGAGTATAGATTTTGAATACTGATCTAACCAAAAGTAATACAGTAACTCTATTTGGATGCCAAGAGCACTAAATTCTCAGCTACCTTGATGGGAAGACAGTAAAAGAAAGCAAGTGTAACCCAATTTATGCCCCATGAAGAACTTCTGCCCCCTTTTTATCTCTGGCATATAACCAAGCTGTGCACACTCTAAGAGCACAATTAGAACGTATTGTTAGGAATAAAAACAATTAGCTACTTATTGAGAATTCCGGAGTGTCGTCAATAGCAGAAAGTGCTATACTGTCTGCTTTCGTCTGATAAAAAGCAATTTTGTAAAGGTTTTATTTTATTGAAGTATAGTAGATGGTATCTATAATAGATTAATTAAAACAGAGTTGTAAATCAAGTGTACTTCAATTAAAAAAAAAAGACAGAGTTGTACTATACCTGTACATAAAAATATGGAAGTAACTCTCAGAAGAATCTGCTAAGAGATGACAGTATCCACACAAAACACTTAGATGTAGATATCTCAAAAATAATAATCGTGAGGGGAGGAGAGTACAAATGCAGGATTTTTGAAAATGCTTTGAAATTAAGAGATCAGCAACTGAAAACAATTACGTGTCTACAGAGACTGCTATCTAAAACCTCATGGTAACCGCAAACCAAAAATCTACACACACACAAAAGACAAAGGAATCCAAACATAACATTAAAGAGAGTCATCAAATCACAAGACAGGAGAACAAAAGAAGAAAGGAGAAAAAAAGACCTGCAAGAGTTAGAAGTATCCAGTGAAATTGAGTGGGGCAAGAGATCGCTTTTTTGTTTTGTTTCAGTTTTGTAATAAGCCTTTTAACACTACTTGACAAAACAAGCAAGAAATACCCAAAGGCACCAGACACCCATGTTGCACCTTAATAAAAATTAAAAAACAGTTTGGGTCTTTATTCGGTTCTCAACTCCTGCCCAGATCGCGCAGAAAGCAAGTGTAACCCAATTTATGTCCCATGAAGAACTTCTGATAAAAAGCAATTTTGTAAAATTTTATTTTATTGAAGTATAGTTGATTTTCAATGTTGTGTTCATTTCTGCTGTACAGCAAAGTGATTCAGTTATACATATATATATACATTCTTTTTCATCTTCTTTTCCATTAGAGTTTATTATAGGATATTGAATATAGTTCCTTGTGCTATACCGTAGGACCTTGTTGTTTATCCATTTTATATATAATACTTTGCAGCTGCTAATCTCACACTCTCAATCCATCCCTCCACGAGAGCAACCACAATCTGTTCTCTACGTCTGTGAGTCTTTTTTTTTTTTTTTTGCGGTACACGGGCCTCTCACTGTTGTGGCCTCTCCCGTTGCGGAGCCCAGGCTCTGGACGCGCAGGCTCAGCGGCCATGGCTCACGGGCCCAGCCGCTCTGCGGCATGTGGGATCTTCCCAGACCGGGGCACGAACCCGCGTCCCCTGCATCGGTAGGCGGACTCTCAACCGCTGCGCCACCAGGGAAGCCCGTCTGTGAGTCTTGATGAACATCAATTTGAGTTTGATTCCAGCTAGGAAGCAGGAAAATTTGCTGTCTGTAACTTTTGTACATGTTGAGGTAAACCCCTGCTGAGTCCTTTACCTAACACAGCAATGCTTGCTCCACATCGTATTTAGAAAATGCAGGGGATGCACTGGGCTCCCAGAGCTGTAGGTAATAGAGTCATCCCACATGTCAGTTCTGTTAGCTAGATCCGTGGTTAACCTGATTCTACCTGGCAGGGTTTTATTATTTTATTTTATTTATTTATTTTTTAATTTTTATTTTGAAATAATTATAGACACACAAGAAACTGCAAGAATAATACAGAGGTCTGTGTACCCTTCTTCCCTCCAGCTTCCCACCATGACCATATCTTACATGATTATAATACAACATCAAAACCACAAAATTGACATTGGTACCATGCAATTAAGGACACTACAGGTGTATTCAGATTTCACCTACTTTTACATACATAGATTGGTGGTATGTGTGTGTATGTATGTATGCAGTGCTATGCATTTTTTCAAATGTATAGATTCATATAACTACGATCACAGTCAACATTCAGAAAATCCCATCACGACAAAGTCGTTCCCTTTTCCTACCCCATTATAGTCATATTCTTTGGCAGGGTTTTAAAAAGTGACGTTCTGTAGTGTGCGCCATCTGTTAAGCATATTTCAACACTAACTTGTATTCTCATCTACTTCCAAAAGGGCTTGGAGGCAGCTTACAATAAAATAATAGGAATCAGTAGAAATAATAATGAAAATCAGTAGAAATTGTAGCTTGGGTCATAAGTGCCGAAACTTAGAAGCAATCAAATGTTCTTTGGTAGGCGAACGGCTAAACAAATTGTGGCACATCCATACAATGGAATATTATTCAGTGATGAAAAGAAATGAGCTGGGATTTCCCTGGTGGCGCAGTGGTTAAGAAACCACCTGCCAATGCAGGGGACACGGGTTCGAGCCCTGGTCCGGGAAGATCCTACATGCTGCGGAGCAGCTAAGCCCATGCGCCGCAACTACTGAGCCTGCGCTCTAGAGCCCGAGAGCCACAACTACTGAGCCCGTGTGCTGCAACTACTAAAGGCCCCGCACACCACAACTACTGAAGCCCGCGCGCCTAGAGCATGTGCTCCGCAGCAAGAGAATGAGAAGCCCGTGCACCGCAATGAGAAGCCCGTGCACCGCAACAAAGAGTAGCCCCCGCTCGCTGCAACTAGAGAAAGCTTGCGCACGGCAACAAAGACCCAATGCAGCCCAAAATAAACAAATAAATACATACATTTATAAAGAAAAAAAAGAAAAGAGATGAGCTCTCTTGCCACAAAAGGACATGATGAAGCCTCAAACACGTATTACTAAGTGAAAGAAGCCAGTCTGAAAAGGCTACATACATCCTGTATGATTCCAGCTATATGACTTTCTGCAACAGGCAAAACTATGGAGACAGCAGACAGATCAGGGTTGCCAGGGCTTATAGGGAAGGGAGGGATGAATAGGTGTGCAGCCAGAGGATTTTTAGGGCAGTGAAACTGTTCAGCGTGATACTGCAATGGTGGATACACGATATTATGTCTTTATCAAAACCCTTAGAACACAACACAGAGAGTGAACCCTAGCGTAAACTCTAGGCTTTAGTTAATAACAATGTATCAATACCTTCTCATCAACTGTAGTAACTGTACCACTAATGCAAGATGTTAATAATAGGGGAAACTGTATACAAGGAGGGGAAGGGGATATATGGGAATTCTCTGTACTTTCTCTTCAGTTTGTCTGTAAACTGAAAAAACCGCTCAAATGAATGAATGAACTCATTAAAAAAGAATCAGTACCTCTGTGAAACCAAAAGCCATTAAAATAAGAGTCAAGTGACAGGTACAATTACAATGGAGAACTCAGGATAAGAAAAAGTACTCAGCTGAACACCGACCTTTATTCTGAATTCTCCAACAAGCAAGGGATGGATTACGGTGTATTGTCCGCAGAGAGGAAATAGACCAGTTTGTCAGGTGAGACAGACGGATTCGGAGATGAATTTGCCCCACAATTTTTATTCCTAAGGGACAGACAACATAATGGGGGATGACCTTGATTGGATTTTCACTAGACATTTTGTATCAACCCTCTTATTTTAAAAAAGTCCCAAAGTGTCTGATGTCACATTGTAGTTAATAAAGGCAGATCTGTGGGACAGAGTGGAGTAGAGGACGAAAACATCCTTCTTCTGCATAAGTGCTTACCAGGATCCAATTTTATGAATATTGATTTGCCCTCAGCTTCTAAGTTGCGTCAAGACTGGGCCAGATGTCTTTTGTATGCTTATACATTTCCTTATCTGCTCAAGTTTTTTAAAGGGTTACTTTAAAAATCAACACACAAGCAGTGTTCTTGTTATGAGAGGTTTAGGGTTTTAGGACAAAATCCTCTTGGTCCTTTCCTTGCTTTGGCAAAGGAAATCATGATACCACAGATGTTAGAATAAAAGAGACTTTACCCATCAGGGGCCCCTTACCCATCAAGGACCCCCTCCCCTCATTTACAGATGAAGGGACCCAGACAGTTGTAAGTGGTTTGCTCGTTGGCACATGGCTAGTTACCAGCAGAGCTGGTTCCAGGGCCCAGGTTGATATCAGTTAAGTGATACGCCTGACACTTCCACTCACAGAAAATTACTGCCCTGGGTCAGGCCAAATTCTAGGGCATTCATCCTCATGTGGGTGGGGACACCACCCAGAAGGAGGAGGGCATGTGACTGCCTTCAACAGCCTGCCTGACTGCCACCCGCATGACCTGCGCTGTCCTGCTCCAGCCAACTGCCCCCTCGAAGATGGGAGCTGTTTGGGCCGCCGGCCTCTGAGTAGCCACACAGAAAGCCCCATTTCACGCAACGGCCGCAGACCTAGGAGTGGAGAGATGGGCGCCAGCTTACAGATCCGTCATGAACGGGGCTAGGAAACTCTGACCTGCTGACCCCCTCAACACCTTTCACCCCCAAGCCAAAACAGCAGCTTTCTATCAGTCCGCATGAAAGGAAAATCTTGTCACACATCCTGCTGGCCTAAGCGCCGTGAGTGTGGATGGGGAAGGCCAGAGCTCCGTCAGCAGAACCCCAGCTGCTGTGATTTGGGTCTTAGTCATGGATGGCTGACGGTCCTGGGGGCTTGTATTTATTTTGCCTGGTTGAGGAGAAACCCCACCCGAGGCATTTCTGGTGTGATGGTGGTTTGAAATTTTTTTTTTTTTTTGGTAACGAAGGGGTGGTAAAGATGAAGCTATTTAAGTGAATCTTAAGGCTAATGGCTCAAGCCGGATAAAGAGTGTTAATTCTCCATCACTAAGTTTCCTGCTATTGTATACAAAGATGGCAGACTCAGATGCGGATGGTAGCTCTCGGGTAAAGGAAGCCTGGACTTTTTTCATCCCTCGGGAACAAAGAACTTGTTCAGGAGCACCTCTGGCCTCTGGCGGGCTGAGCTGCCAGGGCTGATGGATGAGAAGCGTTTCTCTGCCCGCCGACCCCGTGGACTCTGCAGGAATTATTATCGGTGCAGCTGGCTCTATCTCAGGACGGACAGCCCAGGGTAAAGCACGCCATACATACATACAAATGTCATTTTGTGAAGACTAAATCCACGGTACATGTGAAATGACTCCGTGGTCAGAAGTGAGAAACATAAACCGCATTTTTCATCTAGAAAACAAAGATCGATGTGATTATGCTTTTGTTCTTGGAGATCTCCCATTTCTTTAGATGGGGAAGGAAGACATTTCTTTGGACTACATCTTTTTTTTTTTTTTTAATTTATTTTATTGAAGAATAGTTGATTTACAATGTTATGTTTATTTTCTCCCGTTGCGGAGCACAGGCTCCGGACGCGCAGGCTCAGCGGCCGTGGCTCACGGGCACAGCAGCTCCACAGCATGTGGGATCTTCCCGGACCGGGGCACGAACCCGTGCCCCCTGCATCGGCAGGCGGACTCTTAACCACTGCGCCACCAGGGAAGCCCATGGACTACATCTTGGATATGTTTTCTTGAAAGGAAAGATGGAGGCGATGTGCAAGGTCAGACATTTTTTAAATTACAGATTTATTGAAAAATAGAAATATTTTTGAAATAATAGTAAAAAAAAAAAGGAAAATGGAGTAAAAAGAGGAAAAGCAGCAAAATGACATAATCCTTGATTATTAGAAAGGGAAGAACCAGCTCATCTGTCTGACCCTTGTCCTAGGAAGGCAAGGTTTAGAGACCTTTGCATCCTAGGCACTGATAAGGATCAATGGGTCCTCATTCCATCTTTTATTTATTTATTTATTTTTATTAATTTATTAATTAATTTATTTTTGGCTGTTTTGGGTCTTTGTTGCTGCGCGCAGGCTTTCTCTTTAGGGCGAGCGGGGGCTACTCTTTGTTGAGGTGCGCGGGCTTCTCACCATGGTGGCTTCTCTTGTTGAGGAGCACGGGCTCTAGGAGCACGGGCTCAGTAGCTGCGGTCCGCGGGCTCAGTAGTGTGGCGTGCAGGCTCTAGAGCGCAGGCTCAGTAGTTGTGGCGCACGGGCTTAGCTGCTCCACGGCATGTGGGATCTTCCCGGACCAGAGATTGAACCCGTGTGCCCTGCCTTGGCAGGTGGATTCTTAACCACTGTGCCACCAGGGAAGTCCCTCATTCCATCTTTTAAAAGAGCCCCCCCGGCATTCCCCAATGACATTTACTATGTTCAGGTGGTTTAACATTTTTTAAAAGCAATGTGGTTTCTGTGGTGAGATTTACACGTAGTTAACTCATGAGTTGCTTCTTTTGTGTTCTGCTCTGCATCTGTTCTGTTGGCCCAGCCAGGCCTTTGGTTCCTGGAAGACTTTGAAGGACCGGAAGAGGAAGGCAATGGCCATGGTCCCCGAATCCCGACCGAAGCAACTGGTTTCAGCCTCCGCTTCTCTGAGGGTATGGTTGGTGGAGGAGAAGGGAAGGAGGGAGGAGGTCTCTGGAGCGCAGCGCTGCAATGCGGGCTAATCCTCCAAGGGCCAGAGAGCCTCTCCACGCTTCTCTTCCCAGTCACCCCGCCACCAAGCCGCGGCCTTCAGAGCAGCTGCCTCTCCTGTTCTTCCCCTTGGCTGGCCTGACTGGCCCTAATCCTCTATGCCTGGGCCTCCAGCCTCTACAGCTGATGTAGATTTATTTTGTTTTAAACACAGTCAACTGCGTTGTAAAGAAGCTCTGGGTGTCTAATGATGGAGGACTCTTATCTGGAGGTTGGGTTCCTCTCTGGTGGAGGGAGGTTCCCTCTGCTACTTCCAGGTCATTGATGCCCCTCCGTGAGTCTCAGACTTTTCTTATATGAACTGAGCAGCATCCGCTTGAATGACTGGGTTAGGTTTCACAGGTAGGAAGGCAGGTGCAGACTGGTCGACACAAATATTCAGTGTACTCGGTGTGGTGCGGTGGGGAACAGATACTTGCTCTCTGTCTGCAGTACTTGGTGCACAACTTCTAAATCCTCGGCATCTCTGGAATGATGACTCTTTTGAATGTTAATGAGATGACTCTTGGCTGTGGGCCCCCAGATAGCTTCAGGATGGGGGCTGGTTTCCAGAAAGCTCGAGGCGTGATTAGAGGGGTAAACACACACACACACACACACACACACACACACGCACGCACGCACACGCACACGCACACACACACACCAACTTCTAGAAAGGGAAGAGGGACTGGAGATTGAGTTAGTCATCAATGGCCAAAGATTTCGTAAGTCGTGCCTCTGTAATGGAACCGCCATAAAACCCCTCCAAGTCAGGGTTTGGGAGGCTCGGGGTGGGCGAACCCGTCCAGGTTCTGGGAGTGGTGACAAGCCCGGAAAGGGCACGAAGCTCCCACCTCTCCAATATACCTTCCCTGTGTGTCTCCTCCACCTGGCTGTTCCTGAGCTGTATATTTTATAATAAAACAATAACATAAAGGAAAGCTCTTTCCTCAGTTCTTTGAGCTATTCTAGCAAATTATCACACCTGAAGAGGTTTGGATAAATCAGGTGGGAACCCCTGGTTTATCTGTTCATCCATCAGAAGGACGAGTGACCTGGGGATATGAGATTGGCAACCAAAGTGAGGACAGTCACGTGGGACTGAGCCCTTTCCTGTGGGTCTGACAGGTAATGTCAGAATTGAATTGAATCATTCTTGGACACCCTGTTGGTGTTGGGTGTGAGAAAAAACCCACACATTTGATGTCAAAGGTGGTGTGAATACAAAACAGTTCGCTTGGCAATTATATTCTGGTTTATATATATATATATATATATATATATATATATATTTAATATAACGATATTATATTTATTATTTATAAGAAATTTATATTTATTCTGGTTTATTAATTTGTAATTTATTTTCCATATGTCATATTAACACAAATCAATCTGAAAAAAGAGGGTTTTTTTTTAGAATTTTATTTTATAGTTTTAAATTTTATTTATTTATTTTAGGCCATGCCGCATGGCTTGCGGGATCTTAGTATGCCGACCCCCGGCAGTGAGAGCTCAGAGTCCTAACCACTAGACCGCCAGGGAATTCAGTAGAAAGAGTTTCTGAGCCTGCATTGGCCACATCCTGGGCCCTTCGAATTTTCTAACAATGCTTGTATCATTACCTGAGCTATATACACAGAGTGTGGTATTTTCAACCCTAAAAACACTTACCCCTGACCCTGTATCTTCCCGGCCCTAGAGAGTGGAAGCTTTGCTGAGAAGTTTCTGGAGCAATGGCCATGGAAGTTATCTGTGTAGACGGGCTCCAGGGCAGCCTTACAGAGACGTGCACACCCAGTGTGATTGGGGAGGAACAGATGGGAGGTCTGCACACCCAGAGAGAGACACAGAAGTGACTTCGAGGACAAGTGGACAAGAGGAAGCCACAAATTTGGTCACTGAGAACAAAGAGCATAAGATCTGACAACGAGAGGCCCCGATGGACCCTTAGGTATCATCACAGGGCCACAGGGGTGGAGGGAAAGCCTGAGACCTGGTGGGACAGGTCCGTCTCAGGTGTGGCCAGGACAGAGCACCAGGGACCAGCTGTGCTCATCTCTGTCTGTGACTCCCACATGCTGTGTAAACCTCCTCTGAATCCAGGTCCCACCTAGGATAAGGAAGGAAGAAGAGGGTGGGGTGGGGTGCATCCCAGGTGGACCAGATGGACGGCGCAATCTCGAGGCAGAATCCCTTCTTCTCCAGGAAACCTCAGGTTTGCTCGTAAGGCTCCGACTCCTTGGGTGAGCCCTACCTCCATCATCAGGAGTCCTTTCCTTTCCTTGAAGCCGACGATTGCAGAGGTTGACCATGTCTACAAAATACTTTCACGGCCATATCCCAACTGGTGTTTGATCAGACACCTGGACGTGACATCCTGGCCAAGCTGACACATTAAATTAACCATCACTGGGACTTTTTTTTGCACATTCAAGTTTGTGATTCGGTTAAAATTCACACTCGAGACAAATATAGTGTGTAATCATACTTTCTGACCTTCTAACTCTGGACTCCCGTGTGAGGTGAAGCTCTGCTCTGTCCTCTCCCTCTTTTGGGGGGCCCGGCTCCCCATTTTCTCTTGGAAGGCAGGACAAGGGGCGGGAGCTTCAGAACAGCCAGCCCCGCCTGCCCTCCTCCCCTCTCATCTTTGAGTCTTTCTATTTTGAAAAACACCTTCAGGGGCGTTTCCTCCTCTGCCTAGGAGCAGGACGCAGCACATTCCCCTCTAACCAGCCGCCCTCCCCCCACCCCCATCACTGTATCTCCCCCGACCCACCCTCCTGTTCCTGCGCCCCCTCTCCCCCCACCCCTGGGCTCCTTTCTCAGTCCCCTGAAGGCTGGCTTTATCCCCACAGGGATGTGTAAGTGCCTCTCTTAAAGCTCAGTGGGGCCCCTACCGTCCACAGCCATCCCGTAATATTCAAAGCCCTCCTTTATGAATCTCTCTGCCGTCTCCTGGCTCCCTGGTCATTTCCACTTTCTCCTGCCCAGATCTCTTCCTTCCCTTTCCTTGCCCCTTACACGTGGACACTCCCAAAGCTCCCATGTTTAGCCCTCTGAAATCCTGCTGCCGTGTGCTCTCTTCTCGAGATACCTGACCTCCACGCAGACTGCCATCAAATCTGTATCTTTAGCCTGTCTCTCTTCCTTCTAGGCTGTAGACACAAACTTACCACCGCCTGGTACCCACACGCTCCACCCGGCTGTCCTGGGAGCCAGGCTGGGAGGAGATGTACTTTCAGGGTCCTGCTGTCCCACCGGTGAGCCTGGTCCTCCTCCTGGGTCCCAGGACGCGGGCATCAGTGCGGATCCGATTCCTAATCTAGAAACCACAGGCGTCTCTGCCTGGTCTCTTTACCTACGTTTGTGACTAACCAGTCTCTAGTCTACTGATTCTTCCACCTGAACACATCTAGGGGCTTTCCATGTCTCTCTCTCCCCTGGTACCCAAGTCCACTCTCTCCTCAGCCCTCTTGCCATATAATGACAGCTGCCAGGTGGTCTTCCTGCCTGCAGCCTCTCCTAAACATCTTTGACCACATTCCTTCCACACCGATGCCTTGGATGGCTTCTCCCCATTTCCTGGAGGACCGAGCCCAGACCCCTGCCCATGGCCTTCAAGACTGGAGATCTCTGGGCACCTTTCTTCCTGCTGATCACTGTCACGGCACAGACCCATGGCCCACAGTCTGTCAGGAAAAAACAAAACAAAACCATTAAAAAGGGAGAGAAAGAGAGATAATTCACAGACCATAGAATTCACACTTTTAAAGTATATAATTCAGTGTCTTTTATTTTTTTTAATAAATTTATTTATTTTATTTATTTATTTTTGGCTGCATTGGGTCTTCACTGCTGTGCGCAGGCTTTAGTTGTGGTGAGCAGGGTCTACACTTCATTGCGGTGCAGGGGCTTCTCATTGCGGTGGCTTCTCCTGTTGCAGAGCGTGGGCTCTAGGTGCACGGGCTTCAGTAGTTGTGGCACACAGGCTCAGTAGGTGTGGCACACGGGCTTAGTTGTTCCGCGACATGTGGGATCTTCCCGGACCAGGGCTCGAACCCGTGTCCCCTGCATTGGCAGGCGGATTCTTAACCACTGCGCCACCAGGGAAGCCCCTTCAGTGGCTTTTAGTGTAGTCACAGAGCTGTGCACTAGTTAATTTGGGAACATTTTCATCACCCCCCGTAGAGAAACCCTGTCCCCATTAACAGTCATTCCCTATTCCCCCCTTATCCCTCCAACCCAAGGGAACCACTAATCTACTTTCTGCCTCTGTGGATTTGCCTGTTCTGGACATTTTGAATAAATGAAATCATCCAGTAGGTGATTTCCTGTGTCTGCTTCTTTAACTTCACATGATGTTTTCCAAGTTCATCAGTGTTGTAGCCTGTATCGAAATCTCATTCCTTCTTGCTGCCGAATAATATTTCATTGTACAGATAGAGCACACATTCCTCATCCATTCACCAGCTGATGGACATTTGGGTTGTTTCTGCTTTTTGTCCATTATAAATAACGCTGCTATGAACATTTATGTGCCAGTTTTTGTGTGGACATATGTTTTCATTTCCCTCTGTGCTCATCTCGGAGTGGAACCACTGGCTCACACGGTAACTCTATATTTAACTTTGTGAGGAACTGCCAGACTGGTTTCCACCACAGCTGCACCATTGACATTCCCACCAGCAGCACACAGGGCTCCAATTTCTCCACATCCGCACCAGCCCTTGTCACTCTGTCTTTTTGATTATAGCCATCCTGTGGGTGTGCCTTAGCCTGTTTGCGTTTTTGTATGGCCTGTAAGCTAAGAATAGTTTTTATATTTTTAAAGGGTTATAACACACACACAGAGGAAGAAAATGTGACAGAGATGGTATGTGACCCACAAAGCCTTAATTAAACGTTCGCTGTCTGCCCTGTAACCTTGACTGTCCCTGCAGCCTTCTGCCCGGGAGGAAAAACGCTTATAACTCTATGTGTTTCTGCTCAGCGATCTCCCGCGTATTTATGCCGTGATTTTTCTTTTCACTCTCACTGTTGTGGCTTCTCACTGTTGTGGCCTCTCCCGTTGCGGAGCACAGGCTCCGGACGCGCAGGCTCAGTGGCCATGGCTCACGGGTCCAGGTGCTCCGCGGCATGTGGGATCTTCCCGGATCGGGGCACGAACCCGTGTCCCCTGCATCAGCAGGCGGACTCTCAAACCACTGCGCCACCAGGGAAGCCCCTGGGCTGGGAATTCTTAACCGAAGTTTGAAATGAGTTCCGTGTCCCTTTCTCTCTGCGTGTCACACGTCACTGTTTTCTGTCACTTTCATTAGTGACATTCAGAAATAATAACATGAATGGTTTTAGGGCTGGTACGAGTTAATTTAGGAAAACAGTGTCAGCACAGAGGTGTTGACAGGATTTCAGGACAACACTGATTAGCATCACTCTTTGCTCTTCCAGGTAAACCATCATTGCTGCTTTACTCGTGGTCTGCAAGATCTATCGGAGAAACACACATCCAGCAAGGGTCCCCTGGGGGCTGCCAGCTCCTGGAGCCTGATTGCTTACCTTTAGTGACAAAGGGAGGGGAGGAACAATGGTGCCCTTTACTCACAAGCGACTAAATAACAACCTTCTGGGCCAAGAAGCCCAGGTGCCGATGTTTTCTCTGCAGGGAGTGTGCGAGCTGGGTTTTATGGGCTGCAAACTCCTATCAGAAGTTGATAAGAGAAGTTCTGGGCCATTGGTTCTCCGCTGATTGGAGGCGGATTTCCTAAGCCCCAAGTGTGAAATAGCTGAGGATGACTCACCCCCATGGGCCATGTTCTGTACACAAAAAATCTGTCTATTGGCGTAAACACACACATGCATACCTTCAACCTGGGAATCAGGCCCCCCCCAAGGAAGGGGTGAAATCAGACAGATAGTGTGTGCCCCCTCCCATGCCTCCCCGCCCCAAGTCACAACCAGAAAGTGAAATCTGATAGAAGGGAGGGAGCAGGGCAGCCACAAGGCACTCCTCATAAGGAGCCGAGACACAGCGGGGATGTGATAGGAACCATGGCTGGCAGATGCGTTGCTGAGGCTCCGTGTGTGTTGTGTGTGTGTGTGTGTGTGTGTGTGTGTGTGTGTGTGTGTGTGTGGCTTTTAAGTGCCAGTGGGGTGAGCCACCTCTGGGTACCCTACCCACAGCCTCCCCGGTGCTCCAGTCCCCTGGTCCCTTTAGAGGTGCACTCCCAGGACAAACTCTCTTACCTGGATGGCGTGTCAACTGATCACACAGTGTCACACAGCGACCAAGCCATGGCTTTTCAGAGTTAGGCTACAAAGGTGTGTGTCTGAGGATGGGCATTCCAACACTTTGGAGCTGCCGAAGTTCTGAATGTTTTACAAGTAATATTTCATAGCCATACATTTTTTTTTAGCATCTTTATTGGAGTATAATTGCACTACAATGGTGTGTTAGTTTCTGCTTTAAAACAAAGTGAATCAGCCATACATATACATGTATCCCCATATCCCCTCCCTCTTGCGTCTCCCTCCCACCCTCCCTATCCCACCCCTCTAGGTGGTCACAAAGCACCGAGCTGATCTCCCTGTGCTATGCGGCTGCTTCCCACTAGCTATCTATTTTACACTTGGTAGTGTATGTATGTCCATGCCACTCTCTCACATTGTCCCAGCTTACCCTTCCCCCTCCCCATGTCCTCAAGTCCATTCTCTACGTCTGCATCTTTATTCCTGTCCTGCCACTAGGTTCTTCAGAACCTTTTTTGTTTTTTTTTAGATTCCATATATATCTGTTAGCATATGGTATTTATTTTTCTCTTTCTGACTTACTTCACTCTGTATGATAGTCTCTAGGTCCATCCACCTCACTACAAAAAACTCAGTTTCATTCCTTTTTATGGCTGAGTAATATTCCATTGTATACATGTGTCACATCTTCTTTATCCATTCATCTGTCGATGGACACTTAGGTTGCTTCCATGTCCTGGCTATTGTAAATAGAGCTGCAATGAACATTGTGGTACATGACTCTTTTTAACCCTCTTGCACTGTTGATGGGAATGTAAATTGATACAGCCACTATGAATAACAGTATGGAGTTTCCTTAAAAAACTAAAAATAGAACTACCATACGACCCAGCAATCCCACTCCTGGGCATATACCCTGAGAAAACTATAATTCAAAAAATGCTTCCTTTTCTTGTTACAGGAATACCAGGTTCTTCAAGGTCAGCATCCGAGACTCACTCCTTGCTGGGTTTCCTGCCCCACCTGTGAGCTACATGCAGAGTGTCCTGTCTCTGTGTCTCTGTCTCTCTGACGGAAGTTCCACCAGATGGTCAGAATCTGTGCCTTCGTTAATTTTCCTTTTTGAGGCCCAGTCTTCACTGAAATGAATAGAATTTAAAGCTCTTTAAAATACCCGGGATACAACGCTCTTCAGGGACTTGATCTAATTAACGTGGGCGATGAGTCAGTCATCACAAACGTTGCAGGTAAAGGTGAGTCAGCAGCGCTCGCTGGTGAGGTTAGAGGGGCTCTCCAGCCTCAGCCTCTACTACCCCGGGGGTCCCAGCTGATTTCTCTGCAACCTCTGAGCCTTAGGCAGGTGGTACTGCCTCGGAATGCCCCCTGTGGGCTTCCCCCCTCATGTCTGAGCTACCTCCACCTTATCTGGTCTCTGCTGGCACCGTGCAGAAGTCAGGCTAAAAGACTGCAATGGAAGCAGGGTGGTTGGGGCATGAGCACTAACATCAGTGCTGCCAGCAAGTTTGGGGTCAGTGAGCAATCTTAAAATGGGTGAGAGAAAGGGAGAGAGAGAGAGGAGGGCAGGGAGGAGGGAGGGATGGAGGGAGGAGGAGAGAAAGAAGAAAGAAAAGGAAAGGAAAGAAGGAAGGAAGGAAGAAAGGAAAGGAAGAAAGGAAGAAAGGAAGAAAGGAAGAAAGAAAGAAAGAAAGAAAGAAAGAAAGAAAGAAAGAAAGAAAGAAAGAAAGAGAAAGAAAGAAAGAAAGAAAGAAAGAAAGAAAGAAAGAAAGAAAGAAAGAAAGAAAGAAAGAAAGAAAGAAAGAAAGAAAGAAAGAAAGAGAAAGAAAGAAATAAAGAAAGAGGGCTTCCCTGGAGGCACAGTGGTTGAGAGTCAGCCTGCCAATGCAGGGGACACGGGTTCGTGCCCCAGTCCGGGAGGATCCCACATGCCGCGGAGCGGCTGGGCCCGTGAGCCATGGCCGCTGAGCCTGCGCGTCCGGAGCCTGTGCTCCGCAACGGGAGAAGCCACAACAGTGAGAGGCCCGTGTACCATAAAAAAAAAAAAGAAAGAAAGAAGGAAAGAAAGAGAAAGAAAGAAAGAAAGAAAAAAAGAAAGAAAGAGACTGGCACTCGTCCCAAGCATTTCACCCACAAACTGGTTTAGGCCGGTGAGACAGGATGTTCTGCAGAGCAAAGATCATGTGATCACACAGTGTGAACAAACAGATGGTGTATCATTAACAAAATACAAGGCTGAGTTTCACCATCTCTGCAGGGTGTCAGTGACCCAGGCAATTTAATTAAAAACATAAAAAAATAAAAAGTGCCAAAGACCAAAGTTTCCACTATTCAAACTCACCCTCATCAGCCATGCGGCGGGGCTGCCTGAGACGCAGGCCCACATGTCTGCCCTGCCGCGAAGGATGACAGATCTGCGGTGTCCCGCCAGCATCATCCAATCCTTCGTTCAGCAACACAAAGCAGGGGGAGTCAGCTCCAGGACAGGGACTGTCCCCTCCCACTTGCTCATGGTGAGGAAAGGCAAGCTGCAGGGAGGACCAGGCCGTGCACGCGGCGCACACAGCGCCTGAGTACGCAACAGGCAGGTGGCTGATGTCACCTTGGTTCTGAGAAGCAGACTCCAGGTGGGCCAGGAGAGCTCAACAAAGAGTTGTTACCCAATGTCCCGCTCTGTTGTCAGCAGCCTAGGGCAATGGTCAGGGCTGTGTACCTGGGGCTCCATCATCCCCCAGTGGTGGGCACCTTACCGAAGTGAGCCTCTGTGTTCTCACCTGTAGAATCATGGCAGGGTTTTCCTCTTGGGGGGAATCCACGGGAAGAGCAGATGAAGGCCCAGGACAGTTGCCATCTGGAATCCAGCTCCTTGCACAGAGGCTGCCTTAACCAGCAGGGCTGAGCTGGTCCAGCATGCAACGGCCTCGCAGGGGAGGGGATAGGGCACTGCAGGTGGCATCAGAAAAGAAAGGGAAGGGACAGACGGGGGCAGGGAGGGAGAAAAGAGCAGCAATGAGTCCCCTGGAGCTGAGGCCAGTGGTGGCACAGCGCTGAGTCCTAGCCAGATTGCAAAGGTACCAGCGTGCCCAGAGCTGTGTGGCTCCGGGACTTTGTCTACAGGCAGAAGTGTCGCTGGAGCTCTTCTTAGGGGAACTGATTTGACGGAGGCATGTTTGCAAAGGCTCCTTTGCAGTCCTGGGGAACTAGTGCCCGGACCATGGCAGCTGAAATGGCCTGAGGCCTGCACAAAGGCAAGAAAACCTCCGGGCAGAGACGGGGAGGTTGAAGGGAGCTGGGAACAGTGCAGGAATCTGTGAGGAAGGATATAGAGGTTTTCAGAAGTGTATATAATCTTGGGCTTCTGAGAATGCAAATGAAAGTGTTGCAATTAATCTAGGTGCGGATCCTAAGAATGTGAAGGGCTTGTCTGTAGGTCAGCATCTATGGAGAGCAGTAGATTTCTAGATTTCAGAAATTCTCAATAAAATGTAACATGGATAAACCTTGATCTTAACCCAGAGATACATCTAAAAGAAGCACAAATCTGGTGTCAAAATCCTTTCAAGAGAAATACACACCTGTTACACTCAAGCTCTTTTCAAGCAGCTGGCAGACAGCATCATACAAGGCAACCTACCCAATGAACCATCCTGAAACGCTTCCCCACCTCTCCCCTCAGATTTGTTCATCATTTACTGTTACTGAGCACCCACTATGTGCTCTGCTCTTGATGCTCTGCTGGTGACCAGGACCCTGCGAGCCTCCGCCCCATGAGGGTCTAGTGGCGGAAAGGCAGACAGACAAATAGCTAGGTTGTGTCAGGTTTAGTTACTTGACATTAGGCAGGTGGGAAGGACTCTGGGTCAATTAAGCTGTGACCTGGGGACTTCTCTGGTGGTCCAGTGGTTAAGAATCTGCCCTCCAATGCAGGGGATGCGTGTTTGATCCCTGGTCAGGGAACTAAGATCCCACATGCCGCGAGGCAACTGAGGCCCCGCACCGCAACTACTGAGCCCACGTGCACCACAGCTAGAGGGCCTGCATGTTGCAACTACTGAGCCCACGTGCTCTGGAGCCCGCACGCTGCAACAAAAGATCCCGTGTGACACAACTAAGACCTGACCCAGCCAATAAATGAATGAATGAATGAATAAATAAATAAATAAATAACCAACCAAAAAACCCCGTGATCTGAATGACAAGAAGAATCCAGGCGCACAAAGAGCTGATGGGGAAACTTTTAGGCAGAGGGAACAGCTCGTGCAAAGGCCCTGACGTGGAAATGAGCCTGGTGTGTTTTTGGAAAGAAAGTCAATGTAGCTGGAGGTGGGGGAGCAGGAATACCAGCCCCAGAGGTGCAGGACGTGGGGGGATTGGTGGCGCCGGGCGCGGAGGGCCTTCAGAGCCAGAGAGAGGCTCCGACTGTTACTTCTGGTGCTTGGAATACCCATCAGAAGGGGGTTTGAGCAGGGAGTGGTGGGATCCCATTTGCGCCTTGAGCATCCTGGGTGCTGGTGGAGGCTGGGGTCTGGGTGCTGGTGGAGGCTGCGGTCTGGGTGCTGGTGGAGGCTGGGGTCTGGGTGCTGGAGGAGGCTGCGGTCTGGGTGCTGGTGGAGGCTGGGGTCTGGCTGCTGGTGGTGGGAGTGACGAGAGCAGGGAGAAGGTTATTGCAGCACCCTGGCTCCCGCGCGGGGGCAGGCAAGGAGGTCCACGGACCTGGGTGACTTGGGACATGCTTTGGACTAACAGGACTCTATCAAGGATTGGAAGTTGGAAATGAAAGAAAGGATCGTTTCTGTCCTCGCAATGTGAGTGTGAATTGAGAGTGTGGTACATGGGAATGTCATGATTCCTGCGGTGGGAATGATGCCAAAATCTCAGCCTCTGTGTACCAGTGCCAAGTCAAATCTCAGAGACAGAGTTTTGGGTGAAGTAGAAAAGGAGAGCTCTATTACTTTGCCAGGCAGAGGGAGGCACAGCGGGCTCCTGCCCTGAAAAACTCTATGTCCCAACCCCAGAGGATTTGATGAGTGGTTTTATGACAACAGTCCGAGGGTGGTGTCTCTGACAAGATTAGGGTGTGAGCAGGGCTTGCACTTCCTTAACCTCATCTCAGGTGGTCATCTCCTCATCTTGATGAGCTTCCCTGGTCCCTCTAATCTCGCCTCAGGTGGTTTCACGGCTGCTACTCCCGATTAGCAACTTTTTAGCAACCCGATTTCAAAAAGCAACTTTTTGAAATCCGCCCTTTGGAACTCAGGGAAGGTCATGGAGGCTGGAGTCTTGCCTACAAGAAATGGGAGCCAAAAAAGGTCTCCGTGCCCTGGAGCCCCACAGGGCTCCACACGGTTTCAGGAAGTTCATTTACTTTTCTGGTTTTTTAAATATTTTTTTTTACTTTTAGCTACATTGGGTCTTCATTGCTGTGCATGGGCTTTCTCTAGTTGCGGCGAGCAGGGGCCCCTCTTCATTGCAGTGCGCGGGCTTCTCATTGCGGTGGCTTCTCTTGTTGCGGAACACAGGCTCTAGGCGCATGGGCTTCAGTAGTTGTGGCTCACGGGCTCAGTAGTTGTGGCTCGAGGGCTCTAGAGCGCAGGCTCAGTAGTTGTGGCACACAGGCTTAGTTGCTCCGCGGCATGTGGGATCTTCCCGGACCAGGGCTCGAACCCGTGTCCCCTGCATTGGCAGGTGGATTCTTAACCACTGCGTCACCAGGGAAGTCCCTTCTGTTTTTTCAGTGAAGGCTGAGGAGGGATGTTCTGCTGAAAGGAAGGGAGGGTTCAGAGCAGAGAACCGTGGTTCTCAAACGTTGGCATGAGTCAGGATCACGGGGGAGATTGTGTTAAAATACACAGCTGCACCCCCCCGCCCCCCACCCCAAGTTCCTGATTCAGCAGGTCTGATATGACACCTAAGCATCAGTGTTCCTAGCATGCTCCCAGGTGATGCTGGAGCTGCCGTCCTGGGCTCCCACTCAGAGAGGGAATGGTGTACACAGTTAAGGAGAGTGTGGGGGGGCATGTCTTGAAGACTGAGAAGGCAGACACAGGGATGTTTCCAGGGAGGGTGTGTGCCCATCAGAGACGTGTGGCCACTGTGACCCGTAGACCATACAGCACTAGGGCTCCATGCAAAACCCAATTGAACTCCAGTGAGCAGATCCATGTGCAGAGAGAAAGCTTTGTTTGGCCCTACATCCCAAGAATGCTGGATGAATCTACACTCACTCACACACTTGAAGTTACAATAAGAAATGTTTAGAACAGAATTCCCTTGGCACTAGTATCTACAATAAACTTTATGCTTAATTTTGGGACTGTAGAACTATCCCAGTTTGGAAAACAATTTAGTGGTTATCTTAAGATTGAAAAAATATATATCCTAAAACCCATGCACGACAGTAGTCATTGCTTCTTAATACTCTTCAAAAGATCAACTCAGTGCGATAGGTTCATATGATAGAGTACGATGCATCTCAAGGAGAACAAATCAGACCTGTTCTCTTCCTCCTTAAGGTAGAAACTGGACTTTTATCCAACGCCTTTATGCACGTTGGAACAGTTTTATACTCTTTCACTTATTTTAAATTCTGTTAATCTATTACTGAGGTGAATTACATGAATTCATTTCTAACGGGAAATAATTCTTTCATACATGAATTAGTTAAGCTTGGTCATGAAACCCCAATACAAACAAACCTCTAATTCAAAAAACAAAGCAAAATGTTTAGGGTTTGTATATTTTACTTTTGGGATTGCTTGCTGTAACCCAAATTTTCAATTATTCAACCAATGTCAGGTTCTAATGGCTTTGGATCTCAGGACTTCTCCGGTTCTCAAATATGTTGTAGCAAATCACAGAAACGTTCAATAATTCCATGTGCTTATCAAAAATGGTAGTATTCTTTGAGCCAAACCATGTGAACGTTCTCATCATACACACACACACACGCGCGCGCGCGTGCACACAACTGAAAAACTTACCTCAACTTGTCATATAAATTTAATTCAATAGTAACCAGAGAAAGAAAGTGAACATAATTTTTGTGTTCTGTGTAACCAATCGTGGAATCCGGTCAGGTGCATCATACACTTATTAACCAACCACTGTATAAATGTTTGGTTCCTTGAGAGATGCTAAAAATAATATTTTAGGGGACTTCCCTTGTGGCTCAGTGGTTGAGAATCCTCCTGTCAATGCAGGGGACACGGGTTCGAGCCCTGGTCCGGGAAGATCCCACCTACCGCGGAAGATCCCACATGCTGCAAAACAACTAAATCCGTGCGCCACAACTACTGAGCCTGCGTTCTAGAGCCTGCAAGCCACAACTGCTGAGCCTGCGTGCCACAACTACTGAAGCCCGCGCGCCTAGAGCTCATGCTCCGCAACAAGAGAAGCCACCACAATGAGAAGCCCGCGCACCACAACAAAGAGTAACCCCCCTCTCACAGCAACTAGAGAAAGCATGTGTGCAGCAATGGAAACCTGATGCAGCCAAAAAAAAAATATATATATATATATAGTACTTTACCTCTTCCAGATGTTCAACAAACTTCATCTTGTTGGTGACATAAGATATTCATACTAGAAACAAGAACAATGTAAAATATATTAAAATCAAGTGCTTCAGTTCAAAAAAGCCCTGCTCAGTCTTACCTCTGTGAGTTTGCTGAAATTGGCATTCTATCTACAGTTTCTATCGCTGACCCTCTCCGTCTACAAAAATCATCTTTCTCCTTCAAGTACTACTTCTTACGTGAATCTTTAAAAAATTTTTCCCATCTCAGCGTGATCATTTGCTTTCAATATCTTTAAAAATATATTATTTGATATTTGCAAAATATTGAACGTAACACATTGTGTTCACTAAAGTATAATAATATAATGAATACTTGGACCCAGCCCCCAAACTAAGAACTAGAGTATCACCAATGACTTGTATCTACCTACATGATATTTCCCTATACCCATCCTAGGTAATTACAATCTGAAATTTTGTGTTTATCAAGCCTTTGCTTTTTTTTTTTTTTTTTTAGGTTATATGACTTTCCCCCATATATTCTTTTTTAAATTGAAGTATACTTTACATTCGAAAAATGCACAGATTTTAAGTGTATAGTCTGATGAGGTTTGGAAAATCTTTACACCCATGGAAACACTATCCCATTTAAAAAATATATTTCCGTTTCCCCAGAAAGTTCTTTGCATCCTCTTCCATCCAATCCTCTCTCCCCTGGCAGAGGCTGCCTCTATTCTTTTTTTCTCTCTCCATAAATTAGTTTTACCTGTTTGAGAATTCCATATAAATGGAATCATACAATATTTATCCTTTTGTGCCCAGTTTTTAAAAAAATTATTGTTCATCATAATGTTTTTGAGTTTCATCCATGTGATTGAGAGTATCCACAGTTATTTGTTTTTCTTGTGGAGTATTTATCATATGAATATACGACACCGTGGTTACCCATTTATTTGCTGATGAATATTTAGGCTGCTTCCAGCTGGAGGCTGTTACCAATAATACTATGATGGATATTCTTTTTTGTGTACCTCATTGTTTTTATAAATATATAGACATTTGTCTCCAATGTATGTATGCTGGTTTATTATTTAGTGTTGCTGGGTTTTGAGCTCTCTAGAAATGGGATCATGTTACAATAAGTCTTCTGGGACCTTTCTTTCCCCCTAGCATTTTGTCTCCAGGGTTAATCTGTTATGACATGCAACAGATTTTTTAATTTAGCTCTTACAGGCAGCATCGTGTTAAATTATCTTACTATTTTAAAGTAGGTATTTATCTATCTTTGGGGTTTTATATATAGAAAATCATATAATCTGCAAATAATAACTGTCCTGTTTCTTCCTTTCTACTCCTTAGGCCTTAAATTTATTTTTCTTGTGATTGCATGCTCTAGAATGTCAGTAAATTTGGAGAAAAAGCAGCGATAGTGACATTTGTGACTTGTTTCTGATTAAAAAAAAAAAACTTTGAATACTTTGATGTTTATAGTGTTTGTTCATATTCTCTTTATCAGGCTAAGGAAGTTTTATCCTAATCCTAGTTTACTAAAGTTTTTTGTTTTTAATCAAAATGATTAGAAAATTTTATCAATACTTTTTCTGCATCCATTGAGATAGATTACCCAATGTTTTTTTCTCATTCATTTGACTACCCAGAGTTAGCCAAACTCAAGGTGAAGGGTACGGTCCTCCAGACTACCAAGACTTCTGACACCAGTCTCAAGTTCAGGGGTCCCCAAGGCCACCTCCACTCAGACCAGCTGGCTACAAATTCAGGGGTCTGGGCTCTTGGGGTCACTAGAACAACTCACAGGACTTCGGAAAGTGTTATACGTAACTATTACAGGTTTTTAAAAAAGTAAACTTATTTATTTATATGTATTTATGTATTTATTTTTGGCTGTGTTGGGTCTTCGTTGCTGCATGCGGGCTTTCTCTAGTTGCGGTGAGCGGGGGCTACTCTTCATTGCAGTGCGCGGGCTTCTCGTTGCAGTGGTTTCTCTTGTTGCGGAGTACAGGCTCTATATAGTTTTATTATAGCAAAAGGATACAAAACAGAACCAGCTAAGGGAAGAGATACAGAAGGCAGAATATGGAACTAGGATGGTTTCAGACACAAAGCTTCTGTGTCCTCAGGGATGCACGGCCCTCCCAGCATCAGCGTATGGCAATATGCCGAGTGTTGTGAACCCTGGAAGCTCCCCTAAGCTTTGCTGTCCATATTTTTCATTGAGTCTTCGTTATATAGGTCTGGCTGATTAAATTATTGTCCACGTTGGTTGACTTCAATTTCCAGCCAGTCTCCCCGCATCCCCAGGTCAGGCTGGATTCAAGTGGCCCAAAGCCCCAAGTCTCTAATCACCTAGTTGGTCTTTCTGGCTTGGCCAGTCTCCACCCTGAGTCATTTTATTAGCATAAACTCTCAGGCGTGGCCCGAGGGGCCCACCATGCATAACAAAGACACTCTTATTACTCAGGAAATTTCATGAGTTTAAAGGTTACCTCCCAGGATCTGGGACAAAGGCCAGATCTGTCTTTGGGTAAAGTTAATTCTTCACTACACAATGACATTCATACATTTCCTCGTGTCAATCCAACCTTGCATTCCTGGAATAATATAACACTATCTGTTTTAAACATTGCTGGATACATTTTGCTAATTTTTAAAAGAATTTTGCATCTATGTTTACGAATGAGATTAACATACTTTTCCTTTCTCTTACTGACCTTGCCTGATTTTTAAAATTAAGATTATAGTGAGCTCATAGAATGAACTGGAGAGTACGTTCTCTTTCTTTCTGTGTGCTAAAAGAATTTTTGTTAGGTTGGAATGACAGGTCCTCTGAAATTTTGAAGAACCCACCTGTAAAATTCTGAGCCTGGTGTTTTGCTGTGGAAGGAATTTTAATCTTTAAAAATAATGATAGGTCTATTCAAGCTTTCTATTTCTTCTTTAGTCATGATTTAGTAAATAACATTTTTCTAGAAATTTGTCTATTTCATCTTATCATCAAATATATCAGCATAAAACTGTTCATTGAATTCATTTATGTTTTTCCTCTCTGCTGTATTTGTAGTTAAATATATTTGGCTGTGTTTGTGATTAAATATTTCTGCCTTTTCGTTTTTTCTTGATCAATATCACCAGAGACTGGCCTATTTTATTAGTGTTTCCAAAGGACCAGCCTTAGGCTTTGTTGATTCTTTCTACTATATGATATTCACTCCCCCCCCCATTCATTGATGCCTGCTCTTTTCTTTATTATCTTCTCCTTTCTCTTTCTTTAGATATATGTTGTGATTTTTTTACCTAACATTTTTAGTTGGAGTTGGCTCATTAATTTTCAGCCCTTATTCTTTGCAAATATAAGTATTTAAGACCATGCAATTCCCTGTGAGTGCAGTTTTCACTATAATACACAAGTTCTATGTGTTTTTCTTTTTATTATTTTTCCAAGTATTTCTAAATTTTCATTCTAATTTCTTTTTTGTCATGAATTATTTAGAATTCTGCTTTTTCAATTCCAGAATTTAAAACACCTTATCTTTTTGTTGTTGACTCTACTTAATTACATTGTGTCCAAAGAATGTGATGGATATGATATTTATTTTTTGAAATTTGTTGAGATGTGCTTTATGACCTAGTATCTGATTAATTTTTGTATCTGTTTCATGTGTGCTTAAGAAAAATGGGTATTCTCTAATGGTTGTATTCGGGATTTTACATATGTTCATTAGATCAAGGTGGTTAATCAAATAGTCCAAATATATTTATTATTTTTTGCTGCTTGACTTATCAATAATTGAGAGAGAAATGTGGGTGGGATTTGTCAATTTCTCCCTGTACTTCTATCATTTCTTATTTATATGGTGTGATTTTTATTAGGTGCATATCCATTTAGAATTCTTATGTCTTCCTGGTAAGTTGAAAATTTTTCCATGATTTAGTAACACTTTTTGTCTTAGAGTTCATTTTTTTGTGATATTGACGAAGCTATGCCAATTCTTCTTTGGTTACTATTTTCCTGGTATACCTTTTTCCATCCTTTTACTTTCAAACTTTCCATGTCCTTTTGCTTTAGTTGTCTCCCAAACAGGACTTCTCCCAGTATGATAATGTCTAACTTTTAACTTACGGGTTTCATCCCTTTATATTTGGTAGGATTATGACTATTGTGACATATAAATTTCCACCATCTTAATGCAGGTGCAGTGGAGAATGAGTATCCCAAAGTCATATATCTTTGCCAGTCATCAAAGCAAGTGATCTGACAACTTAGACATGTTGATTGCCTTTGACTCTTCCTCCATAGGGTTTTTATTAAGTTTTGCATCTTGAGAAAATGTTACTTTCTGATTAGGTATAGGGATGGAACCAAATCTTGGGGAAATTAATGAATTCACATAATTTCTCTAAGTATTTCTCAGGGAAATCTGAGAGGTAACAGAGTGTTGAGGAGAAAGCATGGGTTTCAGTGCTGGGCAAAACTGGCTGCTAATCTTTTCTTGGCCCCTTTCTAGCCGTGTGATTGAGGGTACATTCCTCAATCTCTCTGAGTCTCTTTCTTCATCTGGAAATCAAGAATCATCACACCTGCTAGGACTTCCCGGGAGGTCCAGCGGTTAAGACTCTGCAATTCCACTGCAGGGGGCACAGGTTCGATCCCTGAGCAGGGAACTAAGATCCTGTGTACCGCATGGTGTGGCCAAAAAAAAAAGGAATCATCACATCTGCCTCCCTGAGATTCTGCCCCTGTGGATGGGATCGCCTGGCATAGAGTGGGTGCTCAGAGAATGTTCTCACTCTCTCTGTTTCTCCTTCCTCTTTCCAAGGGCACGGCCTTGATGATGTCAAGAGCATTTTGTAAATATTACAAATAAGATGTGTCACTGTGATTATTACTTATTAAAATCACCTTGCTTCCTGACTTAGGTGATTCATCGCAACCAAAAGAAAGATTTGAACAAAACAATAACTGCCTCATTTCAGCAGCCTGTTCTGTGTTGGTCACGATGTCGGTCTACACTGGCATCAATTTCAGGTAATTACTGAGTTTTCTGAAGCTTTTTGTTTGCATATTTGTCTGAGGGCAGTTAAAGTGTGACTTAGGTAATATGATTGTATTCTCAGGAATTCACAGAGATCAAAACACAGGTCTGAAAAGGTGCCGGAAGGAATAAGAAGTTCCCAACCTGTAAGCATAGAAAAGCCCAAGAAAGTAAAAACAAAGTCGACATCTTGTATAAATAAGGAACTTAGAAAGCCTCTCTTTTCTGGGCTCTTTTGACCCATCAGACGCTAATGAAACAGGGTGTTGATAATCTGTCACAGGTTTTGTCTTGCTCCTTGTTTTCCACATTTTTATCATCATCAAATATTTTTAGTGTCCGTAGGTGTTAAATAGTTTTGATGTGATTGTCATTTGGCCAGAAGGTATTTGAGTATCACTCTGTGCCCAGCTTTTTGTTGTTGTTGCTGTTCATGCTCTCCAGCAGTTTGGAATCTAGTACGGAATCTCACAGGGAAGATGACACAGAGCAAGCGTGAGAATGCAGAAACCACAGTACACATTTATTTGTGTTTTTCATGCATGCCATGGTTTGACTAAGGTGGAAACATGGGATGATCAGGAAAGGTTTACTAGAGAGGATGCTGGTGCATAGAATCTTGTCCCGATGATGATGGCCACTTTCTGAGTCTGTGATCTTGGGCAAGCTGCTTTACTTCCCTGTGTCTCAGTTTCTTCAACCCTGAATAGTGATTGGTGGTGCCTTCTTTACAGGGTATTTGTAAGGATTAAATAAGTCAGTATCTGTAAAGCACTTGCTGTGGTCCAGAGTTTCCCAACCTGTACGCAGAGTATACAGACTTCAAATGGTTGAGAGACCTATTGGTCCAGGCGCCTGGCTATGAGCTTCCCCATCTGTTTCCCCAGTGTGCCTAAAACATTGCATTTTCTATGATGGCCATGAGACAACAAAGCCTGAGGGCACTGTTAGGTCAGGTTCTCTGCCCCTGAGGATGTGGGTGTCCTGGCAGATGAATGCATTGGTGCAGCAAGACAAGGCCACCATTAACAGTCTGTACTTGGTCTATTGACATCAGAGGTTTTTGAACTTCTATTTGATCTGTTGGGAGCAAAAGTATTTGATGCTTGGGAGCACAGCCAAGAACTAAAGCAACTGAAGTGATTTGTGCCTCTTCTATTACAAGAGTTGGAATGTGTTTTGAATTGAAAATGTGAAAAATGATTCTTGAGCATAAACATTTGTACTAGAGGCTAGATTCCTACCCCTTCCTTCCATTTCTCAGATAAATTAAAAGCTGTCACTCCTTAGGAAGTGTGATTTTGTGGAACAGCTGACTCGCTGCTGCCCTGACTGTCACGTGACCAGTGGCGCTAGGGATGTAGGGCTTTGGATTGGAGGAACTCAGTTAAACAAGAAGACAGCCTGGTGCTCCTTGTGGAAGGTGGGTCTGGGCACATATGTTTCCTCAGACTAATCTTGCTGCCTTTGTGTATGTTTGACAATTTCCATAATTAAAAGTTTTAAACATTTGCTCAGATAAATAAAAGACCTTTATCTAGCATAAAGAATGATATGGAATTATGATTAACTGTGTTATTTTTAGCCTTAAGAAATTTTCTAAACAAACAGAAAGTCTCTGTTTCTTGTTGTCTGATTTCTCACCTTTCTGTCATTTTGAGACTAGAGTTCATGAAAAGCAATAGATCATAAGTTAAGGTTCATTGGTACCAATTAATAATTGATAATAGTAATAATAACAGCATCAATGAACACATATACTTACACTTACGATAAGACGGGCATGCTTTTAACCACTTGGCATGTATTATAGAGTCCTCACCATAACCCAACGAGGCAGGTATTTTATTATCCCCATTTTATAGATGAGGAGACTGAGGCACAGAGAGTAACTTGCTCAGGGTCACCCAGCCTGTATGTGGCAGAACCAGGATTCAAACCCAGGTCATCTGGTCCCATAGTTCATGCCCTTTGACTATATAGGGTTGCACCAAAATTTAGCTTTGGCCAAAATCTTCCTTTGACTTTGGTTTTGGAAGGGGAGTCAAATGCCCACCTCAACACTGTTTCTGGCATCCTGGACCTTGTGTGTGTGATTGCAAGGGCTGCCACCATAGCTGATCAGCTTAATGTCAGGATTATAAATAAGAAGATAATCAGGATATTGCCTTAATGTTGATAAATTCCCTTTCAAAATATAGTTAAGTATTTTAGATGCTCCTTGGAGAAAATATGTCCTACGTGATCTTTATTTCAAAATTCTGTCAGTCAGCTGAAGAATAAATGCATAATTATTATCGCAAAAAAATGCTACAGTAATTGGTGATTTTGAGAGATGTTCATTTTATGTGTAAAAACAATTATTAAGAATATCCAACACGGGACTTCCCTGTTGGTGCAGTGGTTAAGAATCCACTTGCCAGTACAGGAGACATGGGTTCAAGCCCTCGTCCGGGAAGATCCCACAGGCCGTGACAACTAAGCCCGTGAGCCACAACTACTGAACCTGCGCTCCAGAGCCCGCAAGCCACATTACTGAGCCCACGTGCCACAACTACTGAACCTGCGCTCTAGAGCCCGCAAGCCACATTACTGAGCCCACGTGCCACAACTACTGAAGCCTGCACGCCTAGAGCCCGTGCTCTGCATCAAGAGAAGTCATTGCAATGAGAGACCCGTGCACTGCAATTAAAAGTAGCCGCTGCTCGCCGCAACTAGAGATAGCCCACACGCAGCGATGAAGACCCAACACAGCCAAAAATAAATAAATAAATAACTTAATTAAAAAAAATTTGTTTAATTAAAAAAATTTTTAAATGGTACAAATGACAGATGTAAAAAAAAACACTTGTTAAATAAAAAAGAATATTAAACCCAGTAATTCCACTCCTGGGTATATATTCGAAAAAAGTGAAAACGCTAATTTGAAAAGATACTTACACCCTAATGTTCATAGCAGCATTATTTACAATTACCAAGACATGGAAACAACCTAAGTGTCCATCAACAGATGAATGGACAGAGAAGCTGTGGTATATATATATACAATGAAACACTACTCAGCCATAAAAAAGAATGGAATTTTGCCATTTGCAGCAACATGGATGGACCTGGAGCGTATTATGCTAAGTGAAATAAATCAGAGAGAAAGACAAATGCTGTATGATATCACTTATATGTGGAATCTAAAAAATCAACAAAGTAGTAACTATAACATAAAAGAAGCAAACTCACAGATATAGAGAACAAACTAGTGGTTACCAGTGGGCGGGGGGGCGGGGAGGAGCAATAAAAAGGTGGGAGAGCGGGAGGTACAAACTATTAGGTGTAAGATGGGCTCGAGGATGTATTGTATAACATGGGGAATAGAGCCAATATTTTGTAATAACTGTAAATGGAAAGTAACTTTAAAAATTGTATAAAAATTTGGGCTTCCCTGGTGGCGCAGTGGTTGAGAGTCCGCCTGCCGATGCAGGGGACGCGGGTTCGTGCCCCGGTCCGGGAAGATCCCACATGCCGCGGAGCGGCTGGGCCCGTGAGCCATGGCCGCTGAGCCTGCGCGTCTGGAGCCTGTGCTCCGCAACGGGAGAGGCCACAACAGTGAGAGGCCTGTGTACAGCAAAAGAAAGAAAGAAAGAAAGAAAGAATATTTAAAGAATATTCAAAAAGATTAATAAATAGCAAAATAGGTTGACATTTAATAAGAATAGTGAGAGTGTGTTTGCTGGATAACTTTAAAAAGACCATTGTGCCAACAAAGGTTTATAGAAATGTAAATAATTGTATAAGGCAGAGTAAGAGAGGTTTGATTATATCATAATTCGAATGGTTGTGGAATTACTTAGTGACTTGCATTCATAACATTAAGCAAAACATTCAAGGGCTCTATTTAATGTACAGTTTAATCCATTTAGGTGATGGGTCTTTTGAGAAAAGCCTCATTTGGAAAGTTTTCATGTTTTGTAAGATAAATTAAAAGCAGAACATCAAAGTTTCACAAAGAAAAAGTCTCCAAACTCATGTATAATATATTAGTGATAATTGATCATCTATCCGGACATGGTACAGAATATAAAAAGTGCGAATAAGTGGAGAAGATGTTAGAGAAAAGTTTACTCTTCCATAGTTAGATGAAAATGCACACCTATTTAATATTTTAACTGTGCCTAAAGGAGAGATATAGCTCACAGAGCTGAGAACATTTTTCCATAGTAGAATGTTAAACCTTTAAAATTTAACAATCCAATTTTTAAAGTTCTAAGTCTTGAATAGTTAAAATAAAATTTCAGATATTCTATTATATCATAGAAGTTTATTTTATAATTATTTATCTTAGGTCAAACATTGGCCTTAATATTTGAACATTCAATATTTGGCCCAACTCTGCATTCACTGAACCTCTAGTAGCCAAAGTTCTATAAAATAGGAATGAAATTAAGTGTTATCTTTAAAATGATAAAATCCAGCAGAGAATTACAAGACAGTAGTTATAGAAGAAAAAGCAGTCATTCAAATATGGGATAGGGAAGAACTTAACTAGATCCAAGAAAGAAAGATAAAGAGCATGGGATCAGGGGTGACCTCAAGCTGAGTGACAGTTGGCATTAAAAACAAGTTTGTTCTCTCTGAACCTTGTAAATCAACTATACTTCAATCAAATTAAAAACAAAAACAACAACCACTGCACTGGTATGAGTTGGAGGGTAAATCCTTCTCTGTGTTTTACATCCGTCAAACATTTATGAAATGTTATACCCAGCAAGAGCTGACATGACATGTCAGACCCTATACAGGATAGACCCTAAACGAGGTGTAGAATTAATCATAAAAATAAGTTTTTTAATGATAAGTTAAATATGCTGGAATTGTTTCATCAATAAAACAGTTGATCAAGAGGCATCTTGATTATTTTTTCAGGAATGTGAAGGGTTTTTAATGGAAGGATGCAAATATATGTTCTCCATGTCTATGGCTATCTGAAAAAGAGGAAAGACTTTTAAATAAAATCACACTTCTTAAGGGAGATTTGAAAGATGTGACGCCTCCGTAAACTCATCAATCCAAAGATAGTGAGGGCGGATTATTTGTCAGGCGCTGTATTAGGCGCTGGGGCACATGGGCAAGTGGACATAAACCCTGACCACAAGATGGGAGGAACCTGCCCAGGCCTGGGGCTCAGGCCTCTGTGCTTATCTCAAGCATATTGAAATATTGGGGGCCTGAAAAATTGTACTGACTACTAAATATAGGAGAAAAAACCCTGAAAGAGAGTAATGTTTAAATGTCTCTGAAATGTAACACGATGTCAACCTTGTTGGTTTATAATTCGTAAACATCTTGTCACATTAAAAAGCTATCTGTAGGGACTTCCCTGGTGGCACAGTGGTTGAGAGTCCGCCTGCCGATGCAGGGGATGCGGGTTCGTGCCCCGGTCCGGGAAGATCCCACATACCGCGGAGCGGCTGGGCCCGTGAGCCATGGCCGCTGAGCCTGCGCGTCCGGAGCCTGTGCTCCGCGGCGGGAGGGGCCGCAACGGTGAGAGGCCCGCGTACCGCAAAAAAAAAAAAAAAGCTATCTGTAGACTACATATCTTCCCTCTTGCACAAATGTCCAAGTTTGCATGATGATTGCTGGGGAAGTCACAGCTAATCATAAATTAGTTGTTTGGAGCATGATAATTTCAACAGCAAAATTACAAAATTGTTTCAAATATTTCATAGACAGAAGCCCAGTTAACACAGGGCTCAGGTGCCCTTTACTATGTCTGAGACAATGTGGGGTAGGGTCCCCACCTATAAGAGTCCCTAGGTCTAGGTCTTGGAACGGACAAGAGACTTGTTTTGTTTCTCTGATTACAGAAGTGCGCACTGTGCATACTTCAAAAGATCCTAGAAGGTACGCGATTGGAAATTTCAGATGATACCCCACTTAGAGACAACCTTTATAACATTTTGATTCAAAATACCTTCCAATTTTTTCTATGCTTCCATACACATAAATAGCTTTTTAAACAGCTTGATTGAGATATAATTCACATGCCATTTAATTCACCCGTTAAAAGTATACAATTCAGTGGTTTCTAGTATACTCAGCAAGTGATGCAACCATCACCACAATAGATTTTAGGCCATTTTTATCATCCCCCAAAGAAACCCTGTACCCATTAACAGTCATACATTTCACTCCAAACCACTCCCAGCCTAGCCCTAGGCAACAGCTAATCTACTTTCTATTTCTACGGATTTTCCTGTTCTGGACATTTCATAGAAATGGAATTAGACAACGTGTGCCTGGCTTCTTTCATGAAGCATAATGCTTTCACGTTTCATCCACATGGTAGCATGTACCAGTACTTCATTCTTTTTCTGGTAAATAGTATTCCATTGCATCTGGATAGACCATATTTTATTTATCCATTCATCAGTGGATGGACATTTGGGTTATTTTCACTCTTTGGACCTTATGCATAATGCTTCTGTGAAATTTGTATACAAGGTTTTGTGTGGACGTACATTTTTATTTTCTGGGGTGTATACCTAGGAATGGATTTGCTGGGTCAGATGGTGACTCCACGTTTAATCTTTTGAGGAAATGTCAACCCAGTTTTCAAAGCAACTGCACCATTTTACACTCCCACCAGCAGGGTCTGAGGATTCCAATTTCTGCACGTCCTCACCTCACCAACACTTATTATTTTTGATCACAGCCATCCTAGTGGCTGAGAAGTGGTACATAAGTAGGTTTGTAAGAAGGAAGAGGAGGAAGAGAAAAGAGACGAGATCATTTAATATACATTTTTATTACTTTTTAAAGTAACATTTAATGGTAGATATCACTCCAAGTCAATAAATAAAATAATTTTAAATACGTGCATGGTAGGCCATTGAATGGTAGTCCAATAACTTAATTCAGGGGTCCCCAAGCCCCAGGCCAGGCCTGTTAGGAACCGGGCGGCACAGCAGGAGGCTGAACCCACCCCCCCCACCCCCCCCCACCCCCCCCCCCACCCCCCCCCCGCCAACTCCACCCCTGCCTCTGGGCGTGGAAAAATTGTCTTCCAAGAAACCGGTCCCTGGTGCCAAAAAGGTTGGGGACCCGCTGACTTAATTAGCCCCTCTTGTTGGATACTGTACTTGCTTTCACTTTTTGCTATTATACACAGCCCTGCAGTGGCTAACCTTATACTTCTGTGTGTGTCTTTGTACATTTGCCCTTTTATGGCTCCTTAGGTTAAAACACTGACCATTCTAAGATCTTTGATAGGTATTGGCAAATATCTTTCCAGAAAGATTCCATCAACATATCCCCCACACATGTCTTTATCCATAGTGGTTCCTATATTAAAATTAAAAAAATATAATAGTATAAAAAATCTCATTTTAATTCAAATATCTTTTGTAGTCCATCAGTCATAAAAAAATTGTCTAGTCATAGTCTGTTTTTCTATTGGAGAATTTATCTTTTTTTGTTGATTTGTAAGACCTCTTTATATAATTTAACCTGTGGTGTTTTGTTTTGTTTTTTTTGCAGGAAATATGTTTGTCATCAGTCTTTTAACCTTGATTATGGTATTTTTGCATTCAGAAATATAAATATTATGTATTAAAATCTCAGGATTTTGAAAACTATGGTTTCTTGCTCTGGTACAGAATGTTCTCCCTCATCCCTACAGTACAACAATATTTACTTATGCTTTCATCAAATACTTTATATATTTTTTCAACATTAATGTTTTAACCCATTTAAAAATTTATTTTTGTATAAGCTGTGAGGTAGGGATCTAGTTTTTTTTATTCTTTTTCCCAAATCATAAGTCAGTTGTTCCCAAATCGTTAAATAATCTTTTTAAGATGATTTACTATGCCATCTTTTGTCATAGACTCAATCCCACATTGACTTGGGTCTGTTTCTAAATTTACTTTTCTCTTGTTATTTTAGTGCCTATAGCTTAATAATGGGTTTAAAAATTTTTAGAGCAAATTGCCCTTCAATACCACTTTTCCAAAAACAAAAACAAAGTTTTGACTATTCTTCATACAACTGTCCCAAACAAATTTAATAATCATTTAGTTGAGTTGACTTGTGTTACATTTATAGTTTAACTTGGGGAAGAACGGATCGCGGTACTGGTCCAGGTCTCTGCAGGAAACAAGTGGCTCACTCAAACTGGGTAATTTTAGCAAATGTATTTCCAAAGTCCTGGCATATTTACTGGGGCAAGGAACTGAGACGGGGTGAGATGTAGAGACCAGGAGTACCCTGAGAAAGGGTGGCTATATGGGGAGGTCACCTGGCAGGAGCTGTGGCCTTTGGTCACTGCCTGCTGCTGGAGCCCCCCACTGACCAAACCCAGCCGAAGCCAGAGGTTAGAGGATCTGAGAGCAGGATGGGGAAGGATGGAGAGTAGGCCTAAGGGGCGAGGGCAAGATGACCAGCAGAGCATCCTCGCCATGGCAGGTCCTTTGTACTCAAAGTTGAGGTGGGAAAGTTAAACACACACACACACACACACACACACACACACACAAGACTTAGTCATGGTAAGGGAGATTCCACTCCCAGGGACCCTCCGCTCCCCACATTTTACTAAAAGTTCCCAGTTTTTGTTGGGCGGGGGGCCCTTCCTGCGTGAGATCCCTTTTCTCTCCCTAATCATGCCTACCTTCCTCACTCAGGGTTGCCAGACTTTGCAAATAAAAATACAGGACACCCAATTAAGTGTGAACTCAGATAAACTATGTGTCATTTTTTAGGACAAGCATGTCCCTTGCAACCTCTTATGTGGCGGCCCTCCCCCTCCCCGACGGGGCTCACAAGAGCAGGCATCGCGTCCCAGACCTAGAACAGAATCCAGCTCCCGCGGGGCCCTCAGGTGATCAGAATCACTAACAAAGTTTGAAAGCCGTTCTTGTGGTCACATTTATTTAGAAAGCAGGGGGAGGGAGTATTTTACATTTATTTTAATGCTGTCTTTAAATTTTTCTTCAGTAGTCCAGGGAGAAGATGGGGAGGGAGGTGGTGTGCGAATGGAAACAATCTCTCCTGGAAGCCTGAAGCCACCTGGGACCTCGCCCTGCTTCCCACGGCCATGGTGACATCCACCCGGCTGAGCCCCTGCCTGGCTCCCTGCAGTGGCCTTTCTCACGCAGCTTCCATCCCAGAGGCTTCTGTGGCTAAGTGAGGGTTCACAGTGGCCTGGAATTGTCCCAGTTACATTTGCTGAGTTGTTTCAGCAAAAATTCAGGAGGAGGAGAGAGTCACATGTGTGGATAATTCTGGACATGCCTCTCACCCGTGTTCTTTAAAGAACATAACTGTGGCTGATTTTGGTTTCCACTGAAGTCCATGCAGGAAAAGCCTGGATCAAAGAATTCCTGAGAGTTCTTCCTCCTCTGTGATGGTTGCGTCTGTGAGGGGCTCACTAAGCCAGGAGTTTTGAGCGTAATGTCTGACGAGCCTCAGTCCAGCCTTCTGTGGCCAAGACAATTTTCTTTCCTCTGGATCCGTGAATAGCCAGCATGTGTCTTCATTTCAAAAGGGAACAGAGAAGAACTTGGGAATTAAAGAGACAAAGGCGTCACACCTGGACAAACAACTCAAAGCAGATGGTCCATATAACAAAGATCGGTCATGCTACGTTCCTAGAGAAACGCTCACACATTGCTCAGAGACCGATGAAGAACTGTTTACCATCTCCCCCGGGAACTGGACGAGAGGAAATTGGTTCAAAATGCAACAGGAAGTTTACATTATAGTAAAAAAAAAAAAAAATACACCCACAGTAAGTGGTCCTTGGTAATATTATTGTGTCTCTAGGAGGATATACGTGTTCTGGTACTTGTTCGCAGTACCAGAACAATGATACAGAGATTCTCGCACATACATCTTGTGTGGGCTCAAATCCCAGTGCTTTGAAATTTAGATAGATCAAAACCTCGCTGAAACCTGTGTATAAACTAGCATCTCAGATGAAAACTTAAATGATGACAGATGTCTGAATGTCTGCCCGAGCAAATAGGGCTTCGGCACTCTGCCCATGTTTGGTGTCGCTTCTTGCAAAGACTACTTTGGTATTTATTACACGTGACATCACTTTCTCTTTTATGAGCTGAAATGATGAAATATCAAGAGAAGGAAATAAAGATATGGGACTGGGGGCTGGGAGACTTTTAGCTGCGAGGACCTTCCTTACGACAATGACGTAAGGCGGCAGAGCCACTCAGCCCTTGCCTTGTTTGGACAGTGACTGGGCCATGAGAGTTGTTTTTGAAGCAACTAGAAATAGAATCAATTTCTGTTTGCTGTGGTATCAAAAACATATGTCTTGGGCTGGGAAAAGCGAGAACGAGGAAGTAGCAGATGATTAGGGAGTATGTTTTTTTTTTTTTTTTTTGGGAGTATGTTTTAACCTATGTTGAGCTTTGGAACATTTACAGAAATAAACATATATTCTAAAAACAATGTCATCCTTTTAAAAATCCTTTCTATGAGAAACATGAAACTACAAAGCCACCCAGAATGGGCCTTTCAGCAGACCCTCGTAAGTGATCGTAAGGGCTGACATCAGGGTGCACCCAACGAGGGACCCCCAAACAGCCCTAGGGTCCTGATCTTGTCCTTTTAATCTCACCTATTGTCACTCCAAACATGTGAGATGAGCACGAGAAGTTCTTTTGTTGTAACCGAACAACCTAGAAATGAGGAAAAACCAATTAATTGATTAGGTATCTATGAGTACGCTGCTGCGGCTGTGCATCCGACCATGAGACAGGATCAGTGCTTGCTCTCAAGGAAATGTGATAAAGCTGGAAGCTAAAACAAATATCCCTGAAAAACATCAGACCCTTCACTTTGTTATAAAGCAGAAACGAACACACCATTGTAAAGCAATTATACTCCAATAAAGATGTTAAAAAAAAAAAAAAGAAAATCAAACGCAAGAGAGCATTCTTGAGTTACGGGAAAGTGGGGCTGCAAGTGTCGCTGAATGGAAGGCCCACAGCCTGGGGGCAGTTGAGCCCAGACAGGAGGCTCCTGCAGTAACCCTCAGAGAGGTTATGGGAGCTAGAGCCACGGAAGGAGAAGAGGAACAGGAAAGGAAGAAAGAATAAGACGTGGTGACAACTTGGACCCGAGGAGGAAGGTGAGAGAGGAGCTGGAGCCCGGAGCCAATGGCCTTGGGCAAAAGAGGGTTGGCTGTGGGGAGGAGAGCTTTGCAGTTGGGGGTATCCACGAGGTGTCCTGGGCCAAGCAATTGTAAATACAGGATTGGCCGGTTGACCAAGGTGGAGATAAGAATTTAGGAGTCATCGTCCTGGAGATGCAAAGTTGAAGTCTGGAGAACGGAAGGGCACAGTCAAGGACCGAGAGTGTGAAGGAACCCCCGGATTTCCTCCCCTCCCCCTCTTCTCTGTTCTCCTCTTTCTTTCTTTCTTGTCTGTCCCCTTCCCAATTGTTTTAATTCTTTTACCTCTCCCTTTCCCACTCGCATCCCTCTCCCTCCCCCTCTTACATATTTCACGGGTGTTATTTGGGTTTTCTAAGATCTTGTTATTCGCGTACTGCTATTTCAGGGCATGTATTTCCAGTAACTTTTTATTTTGGAATAATTTAAAATTTCCTGAAAATCTGCAGGAATAGTACAAGGAAATCCTGTGTACCCTTTGCCCAGGTTCACTCATCGTTTACACTTTGCTCTGTAGGCTGTGTCATTCCCTCTCTCCCTCCACACACACACACACGCACACACGCACACGCACGCACACACGCACACACGCACACGCACACGCACGCAAACACACACGCACCCCCAGATGCATATTTTTTCTGAACCATTTGAGGGTAAGGAGGAGGCACTGCCTCTACACACTTCGGTGTGTTTCCCAACCACGAAGACGTCCTCGTACAGCACCACACCACAGTGAGCAAAATCGGGGCATTTACCATAAAGAGAGAGCCAGGATGCGATCCACACTCCATATTCGAATTCCATCGGCTGTCCCAGTATTTTCCCTGTAGCTCCTCTCCGGGGTCTGGGGAGCGTTAGTCATCCCTTCTCTTCCGCCCACACCTTGTGCACCTGGGGCTCTTATCTCCCAGGTCTTGGTGAAGAGTCACCCTCGGATGCTTCTCCTGAAGCGGGTTCTGAGCCCTTCCCACGGCACTGCAGTCCCTGGCTTCATCAGGTTATCTCTTGGTCCACATCCTCCTTTATTCTCTCTCCCCTCCGCTACTGAGGGACGCAGCCTAGGGGGCAGGTGGGCTGGTCTCCTTGGGTGGCCTCCTGGGACTGCGTGACCTCAGGCAGCTTAGCCCCAGCTCGTCCATTTGGGAAACAAGGACGATGACTGCACCCATTTCACTGGGGTTTCTGGGGAACAGACGGGTCCATTATGAGAATTAAGTGAGTCCAAATATGTGACGGTGCCTGGCGCACACTAAGTGCTCAGGAAATAGGAGGCGTTCTCCTCCTCCGCCTTCATCATCACCATCCTTGTCACTGTTTAGGAGAGCGCCCGGCACAAAACAGGTACCCGATAACGTATTTGTTGGACGACTGGGTTTAGGCAGAGGTGGTGGGAGGGCAGGGTGCAGAAGAGAGGAGGGTGCCAAGAGAGCCCGTGGAGCTGGACCCATCATTTCATCAGCCCCCTAAGTTCTGCAAATCTCACCACTGGGAGGTGCGTGGGCATCAATGGCGGAAGAATCAATTAAACATGAGGAGGTGGCCTGCGCTGTAAGTGGGCTTTGTGTGTATAAAGGTGTTAGGGTGCAGGCCCCGTAGCGGGACTGGTGGAGCAGGGCTGTGTGTCCAAGGGAGCACCTTCTGGATAGAAGCACAGATTGTTAGGGACAGATCCGCCCTTATCATCATCATCACAGCTTCGTGAATTGAGCACTAACTAGCTAATGGGAAGGTAGGATTATCCCCACTTTGCAGATAAGCAGAGATGGGTAATAGATGGGAGACCTACGATTCAGCCAGGGGTCTGGGAAGGTGAGGGCAGAGTCTGTAGGGAGGGGAAGTGGGGAACATCTTCCCCTCAAACGGGGAGCAAAAAGACAGGGAGAAGCAGCAATTCACTGGGATTACTGGAGCATGACTGGGAGATCCCGCTGTGTGGGTTCAACTGCCCTGTCCTATTTGAGTTTTCTGAGATGATGGGGAGGGGTACTGGGGCTGAATAAAAAGCCCCATCCCCCCATCATAGGAGCTAGGAGGATTTTGCTAGAAAGAAAATTAGAGGCGACTTGAAGGATTGACCTGGTGGGACGTTAGGCTCTGTGTCTCCCAAGGGCTTTCTGTGACTTGGGAGCAGGCGGAGGGGGCGTGGGGAGGAGCTCGGTGAATAGCAGGGGTCCCTGGTGCTGAGGGGCCAGGTGCACAGGGAGGTGTCGGAGCCCGGGCGTCGGGGTGGAGAGAGGGTCCGGGTGCCCAGGACGGCCTCCCACACGCTGAGTCAGCGCCCCTTGTTGATTCAGGAGGGAGTTCATGCCCTCGGTAAACTAGGAGTGGTCATGACCTAGGAGGGAGTGGGGAGGGAGGTCCAAGGCCAGAGCCTTTAGACATATCCACGTGAGGGAGGGAGGGAGGAGAAAAGCAGCCAAAGGAAAGCCCAGGGAAGATGGGCCCGAGAAGCAGGAGGGGAACCAGAGGCTGCTGTGCTCAGAGCCCCCGAGAGGAAGGGGTCATCTCCAGGGGGTGGTCCCGGGTGGTGGTGGGAGGGGAGGTCAGGGGGCCCTTGGGGACTCCAGGTGTTTTGTTTACCCATCTGTTGTCAAGGGATGAAGGGAGGAGGTGGTCGGCACTAATGAACATGTAAAACAAGGGAAAGGCAAGCTGTGTCTGAATCACACCCAGATTTTTCTCTTTTTTTTTTTTTACATCTTTATTGGAGTACAATTGTTTTACAATGGTGTGTTAGTTTCTGCTTTATAACAAAGTGAATCAGTTATACATATACATATGTTCCCATCTCTCTTCCCTCTTGCGTCTCCTTCCCTCCCTCCCACCCTCCCTATCCCACCCCTCTAGGTGGTCACAGAGCACCCAGCTGATCTCCCTGTGCTGTGCGGCTGCTTCCCACCAGCTATCTATTTTACGCTTGGTAGAGTATATATGTCCATGCCTCTCTCTCACTTCGTCCCAGCTACCCTTCCGCCTCCCCGTGTCCTCACATCCATTCTCTACTAGGTGTGTGTCTTTATTCCCGTCTTACCCCTAGGTTCTTCATGACATTTTTTTTTCTTTTAGATTCCATATATATGTGTTAGCATACGGTATTTGTCTTTCTCTTTCTGACTGACTTCACTCTGTATGACAGTCCCTAGGTCCACCCACCTCACTACAAATAGCTCAATTTCCTTTCTTTATGTGGCTGAGTGATACAGATTTTCCTCTCGAGCCCTGGCCTGCCAGTCACCGGCCCTCACCTCTCACCTGATGGCAGAGGAGGGGGCTCCCAGTTGAGGCTTCTCCCACCCCAGGCCTGACTTCACCGGGGTGTTGCTGGATTCCACAGACCGTCCCGCCTAGAAGTTACACTCTGGGTAATCGTGAATGTCACTGGGGCCCCGGAGATGGAATCATCACGAGGACTTCTGAGACTTGACAGTTTTAGCTGATCTGATGTGGGTGAGGGTGAGGAAAAGCCCACACCCACGTCTTCTTCCTTTGGCAGGTGTTTGTTTTGATCCCGCCCTGGCAGAGACACGGGGAAATGCAGCCTACTTCCTTCTAGCACCCCTTTTTGATGTTGAGATGTCATAGCTCCTTTCAGCGCCCACTGGAGATGGGGAGCTAAAAAGCTTTTTATTTTTATTTAAAGTTTATTTATTGTTATTTATTTATTTACTTTTGGCTGCATTGGGTCTTTGTTGCTGTGTGCGGGCTTTCTCTAGTTGCAGTGAGTGGGGGCCACTCCTTGCTGCGGCGCGCGGGCCCCTCACCGTGGTGGCCTCTCTCGCTGCGGAGCACGGGCTCCAGAGCGCAGGCTCAGTAGTTGTGGCACACGGGCCCAGTTGCTCCGCAGCGTGTGGGATCTTCCCAGACCAGGGCTCGAACCTGTGTCCCCTGTATTGGCAGGCAGACTTCCAACCACTGCACCACCAGGGAAGCCCTAAAAGGCTTTTAAAATTCAGGCCCTTGGAAGGAGATTACTTGGATTGTCCCCTGATGGGGGAGCAGGGCTCACCCGAGGTGACAGAGGGCAATTTCACAGAAAGCTTCTGTGTGCCCAGGGAGGGAACTGGGAGGACAGAGGGGGCCCTAACTGCATACAGCACCTCTGTTGGGAAGGGTGGGGCTGCACTTGACCTTGAGGGGGACTGGAGGACCTCTGGGGCCAAGTCCTTGGAGAGCTCGCAAGAGCTGGGGTCCGCAAGGCCTGGGAGATGACAGCGATGTTCAGCCAGAGAAGGTGGGGAGAAGGGGCCCCTTCGTTTTGTCTCGGATTCTTGGATGAGCAGTGAGAGGAATAAAAGTGACCGAGAGTGACTGGGGTCGCTGCCTACCTTGCCCTGTAGCGCAGAATGTGGCAGCTCTGGTACCAAATTCACTCCTGCCCGGCCCCAGAGCCCCTGAGAGGAGTCAACAAGGGCGCCCCAAGTTGTAACTGATTTATACTTGTAATGTATAAAAGAATTCTTTTATTATGAAAAATTGCAAACGTACACAAGAATAGACTAGTACTCACCCAACTCAAGGATAATGTTGTTTCAGCTGTAGCCCCCTTTACTTCCTCCTCCTCCGTGATTTTTCCTTTTAATAAATTTATTTATTTGATTTGATTTTTGGCTGCGTTGGGTCTTTGTTGCTGCGTGCGGCCTTTCTCTAGTTGCAGCGAGCGGGGGCTACTCTTTGTTGCAGTGCACGGGCTTCTCATTGTGGTGGCTTCTCTTGTTGTGGAGCACGGGCTCTAGGTGCACAGGCTTCAGTAGTTGTGGCATGTGGGCTCAGTAGTTGTGACACGCAGGCTCAGTAGTTGTGGCACGTGGGCTCAGTAGTTGTGGCTCACAGGCTCTAGAGCGCAGGCTCAGTAGTTGTGGTGCACGGGCTTAGTTGCTCCGCAGCATGTGGGATCTTCCCGGACCAGGGATTAAACCCGTGTCCCCTGCATTGGCAGGCAGATTCCCAACCAGTGCGCCACCAGGGAAGTCCCATATGATTATTTTTTATATATAAACTTTTTAACGAAGTCTAATGTTAAAGAAAAGTGCACAAATCATACGTCTACAGCTCGATGAACTTTTGCATCCTCTCGCAACATTTTCAAGCCACTTCGTCGTATTATTTCATCTACCTATCTCATCCTTAAAGACTTTTTATTGTGGGAAAAAGCTCTACCCTGAGATTTACCATCATAATCATTTTTAAGTCGACAGTTCAGTAGTGTGAAGCATATTTGTACCACGCGCAACAGAGCTCAGAGAACTTTTTCACCTTGCAACGCGGAAACTCTATTTCAAATCCTTTTTAACAAGCGTCATGGGAGAGCCAAGCTGTCTAATCTGTCTGAAAAAAACATGTGTGCATTCTTCTTATGTCACAGTACCTGCCAAGGAAGGCAGGGAAGGGACTCACGGGTCGTGATTTTATGTACCTGACACCAGCAAGGCTCTGTAAACAGGAGGCCAGGCACGTGCGCTGCCCTGGCGGGCATGCTCCCTGGGTGCACAATGATTACGGGCTGGACGGCACGTATGAAGTCAGATGAGGTCAAGGCTCTGCAGCCTGGTGACCGTCACCTTTGCTCCTGGGGGGGAGTGACTTGTGTCTTGGTCTCACGGCAGTCAGCAGCATGCTGTGGTCTGCAAAACATGGAGGGAGAAGTTGATTAATGCGTTTCTAAAGGAAGCAGAGGAGAGCTCAGAGCTTTAGCCGTTATCCCACTGAACTGAAGGGTCTTTGACTCCCACCACCCAACCTCATCCGGGCTTAGCGGTGGGAACGGCTGCAGCGAGGCAGACTGTAATTCCTCAACCCAATTCTATCATATGCTTATTTACATTCTAGGTCCCTCTTTCAAGAATTTTTTTTTTGATGTTTGCCTTCTGGCAAAGCTGGGACCCGTGCGTGGGAGTTGCGGGGAGGTGGACTTGGCTGAAAGCAAGGAAGAGTTTTCTTAGAGCCGTCCAAAAACAGAGCGGCCTGACTCAGAAGGCAGCATGCCCTCAGCCTGGATGAGGTCCCGGAGGGGTCCCTTCAGGAGAGCGCTCCCTCTGCTGTGACAGTCGTGTGCAGAAATTAAGGACAACCACCCCTTCCTGAGCACCTACGACGTGCCCGGCGCTGCTCTCAGCACGTTTGTGTGCACTTCCTCGTGTCACCAGCAAATGGCCCTATGAGTCTCCCCATTGTACAGGTGGGGAAACTGAGGCACACAGAGGCTTAGCGACCTGCCCAAGCTGGCGCAGCTGCTAAGTGAGGAAGGCGGGATCAAGAGCTGGGTGGTCTGACCCCACCCCCACTCCCGCTTGTAACTCTGTGAACCGTGACCTGGATCTGTTCCTCAGGTGGCCTGGGGGTGAGGGTCCCAGGCCCCAGCTGGGTGACCAGCTGTTGTCTGCTAAAAGGAGCTGAGATGGCAGTTGACTCAGCATGCAACGTCCGGTTAGAAGTCCAAAGGGCTGCCGCATTTCAGACTCCACAAGTAGCAGGGGCTGGGTTTGCTCAGGACAGTGGGTAAGTGACAGGTGGACTCCAGGGCCCAGGCCTCCCAGTCTGGCCGTCCAGTTAGCAATGCCCTCCTGGACCCCCAAGTCTGTGAGCTAGCTTCTTGCCCCGTTGCTTCAAGTTTATCCTCTGGTTTCAGGAATCCATCCCAGACGTTCCCCACCCCCAGGCCGAGTCCTTGCCTTGGTCATCTGCCCAGGACATGATTTCTCTGATAAAGCCTCAGGCGGAGTGGCAAGAAGGCCAGCCTTGGAATCTGGGCATGAAGCCCGATTCCCACCGCCGGGGGTAGTTGCTTACACTTCTAACCCGCATCTTCCTCGGTGGGAATAAGATGCCTGTTTCGTAAGATCTGTGGTGGAGATCACAATGTGCTCACTCAGGAAGTGGCCGAGAATGTGGCAGCCTCTGTGGACGAAGGTCACCTTCACCTTTTCCCTCTACCAACCGAGGGTCCTGTCCTGAGCGCAGCCCTCGGCACTCGGCCCCTAAGGGTGGCTTCTCCAAAAGGACGCAGGTCCATAAAGTCTGAGGAAGAAGATTCTTAGGTATGAGTGTGCCCTGTAGGGGGTGTAGGGAGCCGGGCTGCTGAACGAGCTGTAGCTGGGTTGAGCTGAATGGTTCCTTTGGACAATACTTAGAGTCAGAAAACTCGGTGCCTCTTAGCTCCAGGGCCTGCTGCTTGTAAAATGAGAAATAACTAGACTATCCCTAAAACTCCTCCTAGCTGTAAAATGTTCTGATTCATGACCAAGGGAAGGAGGAAAATGTGTATGTGATAAAGTAAAAATGCTTTCTGCAGTGGGCCAAGAAAGAGGACAGAAGTCTCTAGCCTCCCAATTCAGCCCCATGCTATTGAAAATTCAGGCTCCTGTGCGAGGCACCCCCTGGTTTCCTTCTGCTCTGATTTCACTACGGTCCCCCAGTGGGCCATTTCCTAACGCCCTGACAACAGGTTCTGATCAGGTGAATTGGCTTTTACGTTACACCGTGCAGGCTTCCCGGGGGCCTGGCAATCTTAAGCATTTATGAGACAGTTAACTACAAGTGAATACTTCTCAAGCATTATCCATGGTGTGTTTTCCCTGCAGTACTGTAAAGGGGGTTAAGAGAATTCTTCTGATTTTGCACTTGGGACAACTGAGGTACAGGAAGGTTTAGTCATTTTTCCAGAATGTGTCGATAGGGAGAGAAACTCTGGTCCTGGAATTGGCTAGATCCTTGCTAGCTTGCAAACTTGGGGCTCTTTACCAATCGCATATTTGAAGAGAACAGAGTTTCTTCTTGCTTTCCCTCGAATATTTTCCCCAAACTGCTGCACCTGCTGTACAACTGGAAAAGATTTCCGAGATCTGAAGTGAAAAGCTCTGTCTTCTCTCTGCCTTTCAAGACGTCTCAGACCTGCAGCCAAACCTTCAGGCAGAATAAAGGAGGAATTTCCTTCACTGCTGATCTCACTATCTTAGGAAATAGTTCGGGCCCGAAGGAATAACAGTGTGAGTGTTTTTAACCATTTTAAGCATGTGTTGTTATGACACAATCTTTAAAGCCGTTGTTAATTTTCCTGATAACTATCTCCCCCTGACATTCTTTCCCACACGTCTGGTCCTTTTCCTGGGCCAGCCCGACAGTCCAAAATAACAGAATTTTTGAAATCCAACCATTCACTATCCCAAAAGGCAATGAGTTTTAGAACACTGGGCTCTGGTATGGAAACCGGCAAAGAGCTGCCACACACTTACCACGAAGGACAATTCGTCAAGGAAGGACACCAGATAGAAAGGTTGGCACCGCGGTTTCACCCAAACCTTTTCCCAACAATACAGATCAATGCAGCCTTGAGCGTAGGAAATATTTGCTACGAGAGAGAAATCTCACAAGCAAACATTGCAGGTCCCCCTGTGTTTGCTAACTTTCCCCAATTTTAAAACTTAACCAACACATTTAATGAGGTGATAATACTGTTTCTTAGAATCTATGTCCCACTCGAGGGAAAAGTAAAAGTAATTTTAGGGAATTTCAAATTTGAGTCCCTTTAGGGTGGAAAACTGTCACAGATTTGGGCAGAAAAAAGGGACTTGGCTGTCAGATGTGGGTTCTGCACATCTGTTTGGATGAACTAAGCAGCCCAGGAAATCCACTGCCTGGATGCAGTAGGATTGCAGTGTTCTGAAGATCTCCTTGCTGGGAAATTTGACAGTATCTAGGACATGGAGTATGGTGGGTATTTTCTGGGTTACTTTGGACTTACGTGATGACCTGGAAGGGGAGACTTCAGCCACCAATCTGGAACTTTCTTATATCTTTTCTAAGCATATTTCCATGGTCTTTTGGAGAATGTTAACCATGCAGGCTCCCGTGTGCACAAACCTGACACGACTCTCTATCAGTAGCCTGTGGTGGGCCCTGGGGTCCACACCATGTTGGCTAATTTAGGATATGATGCTAAATGAAGCCTCATGTTTTTAATCCATTTTCCAATAATACAAAAATTTTTTTAATTTTATTTTTTATTAAAGTATAGTTGATTTACAGTGTTGTGTTAGCTTCAGGTATACAGCAAAGTGATTCAGTTGTATGTATATGTGTGTGTGTGTATATATATATATATATATATATATATATATATAATTTTTTCTGATTATTTTCCCTTATATGTTATTACAAGACAGTGAATATAGTTCCCTGTGCTCTACAGTAGGTCTTTGTTGGTTATCTATTTTATATACAGGCGTGTGTACCTGTTAATCCCAAACTCCTCATTTATCCCTCCCTGCCTTTTCCCCTTTAGTAACCACAGGTTTGTTTTCTGTGTCTGAGGGTCTCTTTCTGTCTCAATAATACAAAATTTTTAAAGAGCAGAAATGATGGCATATCGTCACAGGGAGGATTTCAGTAATTTTGTACATGGCCTTCCTTATTCTCCCCTGCCCAACAGCAGAAGGGATGTTTCCTAACCTCTCCCTTCACCGTCCACCAAGCCCAGGATCCGAGATGCTGTGCGGTTTCTCGTGCTGTACGTCTGGATCTTAGAACAGCACTTCAAACATGCATCCCGTTCACGCATCCCAACGGAAAACGTGGTTTTCTGTTGCCAATCATTGTAAAAAAAATTTTGTTGCCAGGAATCCAGAGGATTCTGTACCTCCCACTCTGGGTTTTCGGAGCAGGAAATGGGCCTTGTGTGCTTGGAACCATGAGATGCCTTTAGATCTAGAAAAGATCTTGAAGATGGCGTTGCTTAATCCCTTTTCACAGGTGGGAAGTCAGGCTTGGGGCAGGGGACACGGGGCCTCTGGCTGTGGTAGCTGAGCCCACAGGCCTACATGGACCCTGGCAAGTGGGACAAGTGAGTCAGCTGACCCCAGCACCCACGTGGCTCTGGGTGAGAGGGGGCCCTCCGCCTTATAACACACAAAACACACAAAACTCTAACATACGGGAACCTGAATGCATCGGCCAGGCCGACCCTTCTAGCCGAGGTGAGATGACACCGGTGGCAGGGATTTACAGCCTGAGGCGGGGCCGCTGCATCGTTTGTGGGGTCCCGAGGCAGAGTGACAATGCAGGACTCCTTGCTCAAAAAGCCAGAGAAAACTTTGTCCTTTTTCCCATGGAGTCTCTCTTGACCTCTCGTGGTGTTTTTCATCTGCTATTTGATGGGGTAGCTCCTCGGGTCGGGGGTCAGCACAGACCTCTCTGGGTGTACAGACCACCCACCCACCAGGTGCCTGGGAACCCTGTGGCTCCGAGTGGGTATGCATGCCCCCAACCCTGACTCTTCTCTTGCCTGGGGCCAGGCCCCTCTGGGGGCAGAGGGTATCATCAGTGGTCACCGGACAGGGGCAGAGAAGGGGACCTGTGTCCCCCAGGACACCAGAGAATAGGACCGCAGGTAGCCAAGGAACCACGGCAAGTGGACCGTATGATCGTGCGTATGGCTCCAAGCCCCAAACACACGCTCTGTCATCCCACTGAATTTCATTTATGAACCACAAGGTCAGATAAAATTATTAAGTTCAAGACAGATTGCAGAGCATGAAACCCCAAGCATGGGTCTTCTTTGAGCATAGGATCCCGTGTGTCTGCACCGCCACGTACCCAGGAAGCAGAGTCTGGCCAGAGGTGAGCAGGCTGGGACCTCTGCAGTGGCCCTGGGGTGACAGAGGCCCAGGTCACGCAAGGGTGCAAGCTTGAGCCTTTCTTATCTGTGGCCTTTACCTACAACCTTTCCTGGGAGGGCAGGGGGTGGGGCTCCAGCTCCTGACCAGCATGACACCGGAGGTGGAAGATTTGGGGGTGGACTCTATCTCAGCTGGTGTCGGAAAGAATTCTCAGGTTAGAGAGAGAATAATACAGTTTTTCAAAGCCCATTTCGCCCTTAGAAGGAGCATTCTTCTGCGAGGTACGGAAAGGGGGCTGCCGAGGACCCCTTCCCTATGCATCTGAACCCTTCATTTGAGAAAGACGAGTTTTGCCAATTAACGTGGCATCTTCCGACGGCACAGAGCTTCCCTTCTGAGTCTTACTTGATTCTGACCTCCCTGCTCTTTGCTGTGCTCAGTTGGTGTTAACACTCATTTTATGGCTGTGGGATTTAACCCTCAGAGACCCCGAGGGGCAAGACTCAGGCCCTAGGATGGGGAGCCCCACACCTAAAGGCCTTGCCTGCCGCTAAACGCTCCCCAGGAAGGAATCTTGTGTTTATTCATTCATTAGGCATTGTGGAGTGCCAGGCACTGTTGTAGGTACTTCACAAAAATAGGGAGTTATTTTGGCCTGATTACAACCCTGTTATAATTCCTGGTCTTTGGACCCAGGTTCAGTGATGCCCAGAGAGGTTAAACAGAGAGCTCAGTGACTGGGGAGCCGGGAGCCAGCCCCATGCTGTCCAGCTCCAGACCCTCAGCCTCTGGCCTCCACTCCACTGCCTGGTATTCACGTCCGGGGGGCTCCAGACCCCCACCACGGAAGCAGGTGGTGCAGGCAGGGCTGTCTCTTATCGCCTTAGTTGCCACATGGACAACAGGCCGCGGGTCACGGAGCAGAGCCGGTTGCGGTGATGATGAGTTTAGGAGATGCTGAGGTACACCAGCTGCAGGAGGTGGAGGGCTACGGTACCCACCCGCCGCCTTCTGGGCTTCTCGTGGCAAACTGATGTCTGTTTGGTGAGCATCTCAGGGGTCCTTCAGAGTCTGTGTTGCACCCCCTTGCCTTTGGTGGATGTGAGGTTCTTATTGGTGACCTTGAGGAATCTGAGTTTCTCTCTTCCGGGTGAGTAACTGTGACTTTGTAAATGACACCTGGGGGGTGTCCACCGCTCAGCGTCGCTTTGGGCTATGGGCCTTGGAAGAGCGACTGCCGTAGGCTGGCAGAGGGGATCCTGCCTAAGGATGGAGCAGGGGGGCTGGGGGTTAGAGGAACCTTCTGGAAACCTCTGCCCAGTGAGGCAGGCTGATCTCATCTCGTGACTCATGAGCCCCGTGGCCAGGCGCCCAGAGGTGGGGGGGAGGAACAGGTGGCTCCTCTCTGGAACATCAAAAACCCCTGCAAACCATGTGCTTCGTGTTCAGGGACAATTGCCAAACTCCTGCCCCTGAAATAATTTTCCAGGTCTTTCTACTAGAAAAAGTTCTAATTTGGAGATTGAGGGAGGGAGGAAACAAGAAGACCAGGAAGGAATCGCCAAGTTAGAATAAAGCTCCAAGGTCTCTGAAAATCAGAGAGGAACTTTGTCACAGGGGCCTGTTCTAAGGACAGAGGCCCCCATTTCCGCAAAAGGAGTCATCAGAACCCCAGCTGAATCCACGGAGTTTGGTCTGGCACGTCTGGACAGCTGAGCACTGACACATGCGCCCTGTGGACCCCTCGCTCCAGCTCTGAGAAAATGGCGTTGTGTTCGTGAGGTTGTTCTCTGCACGCCCAGTGCCAGGGCAGCCCCCAGACGTGGGGGACACGCCAACCTGGCACCACACAGGGGCCGCGCTCTCCGCCAACCTGTGCTCTTCAGCTCTGCTCTGGCTCAGTGGCCGAGGGAACTCTTGAGTCATCCACCTTCTCAAGCACGACATATTTCTGGGAATGTGAAGGGCGCTCAGCAACATGACATTCCTTAGCTCATAGTAGGAAGGCAACTCCCAGCTTCCTTTCTCATCGTTGCATCATCTTTCCCAACAGGACGGAACAGATGTACTTGAAACTTACTAGAAACTTACATGCCTTTAGGAAAGAAGGGCAGGAGTCCACATCCAGCCCCACCCTTCTCTTTATAGTACAGCCCGGTTATCCTGCCCTAGAGGGAGAGTGGGCAAGTGTCATGAGCAACTGTTCTCTGGCCTCTGCAGAGATAAGGAAGACATAGGTGTTGTACATTCTGTGCTCATCTCATCGTCATGAAAACACAGTACCGTGACAGTCAAGGCACACGTACACGGCATCCATGACACATCAGCTCGGGTGACGGGTATCGCAGTTTTTAAAAGCTCTATGCACTTGTCATCTCAGAATAAGTCACGCGAAAGGTACATGATCTCTGTGAACCTTTGGCCTGTGGGTAAACTTTTGTACATTGAAATCCCAGGAGAATGTTATTTATTAACAATGCGGTTAACAAACAAACATTGGGGGTTTGTGGAGGGGAGCTGGGGTGGAGGTGGTGGACACAGAGATGACAAAAAGGGCATCTGCTTTCTGAAGGGCACAGAGTCCTGGTGGGTAATGGACACTCCAGGTCATGCGTGGGAGGTGCGCCAAGGGTGGGGCTCAAGGGAGGAGGCCTTGAATGTCCTGGGGGAGGGCTGAGAGAACCAGCTGCAGGAGGGATGTTTGAGCCAGGCTGGGAGACTGCTGGGTTACTGGTGTCCATCCAGGTGGTGGGACCATCACAAACAAGGATGGGAAAGCGCAGGGGAGACAGACAGGAGGTCAACGCAGAGATGGAGAGGCAGGAGGGGTGGGTGCAGGAGCGACCAGGCTGGAAACAGATACGGGGCATAATCACTGTGCAAGGACAATTTGTGTTTTAGTTCGCAGGCGGTCGTGAGCCGTCCAGAGTCTTGAGTGGATGACGAGCTCCAGGCACGCCATGGGAAGGCCATGCGGGCAGCACATCTGGCCTGGGAAGGGCTGAAGGTGGGAGGTCGTGTGTGTGCCATAGATGGGCTGGGACTGCGCTTGACGGATAAGCAAAGGCCAGAGAGCGTGAGACACGACAATAACCGTTAACAGGGCGCATCGAAGCTCGCCCCTTGGAGACGCTCAACACTTAAGCGTCTCCCTTTACCATCAGAACGACGGCCCTAAGTGGTAGGTCTGCTATTCCCACATCTCACAGATGAAGAAACAGAGGCTCAGAGCAGAGAGGCAACTACTCCTGGGCATGCAGCGTGTAAACAGCAGGGCCAGCATTTCCACTGAGGTCGGTCTGACTCCAGCCATGCCCCGTGTTGTGGAATGACACAATTGCTTGGAACCAGTTAACTGTGGGAGGGGGAGGGAGGTGTTCCGGTGACTCCTGCCTGGGCGCCTCTGAGGACAGATGACAGTGGGTAAGACGGAGCAGGCAGATGGGGAGAAGGAACTCGTAACTAGTCTGACTGGGACCCAAAGGAAACTTGATACCAGCAAAATACCATGGGCGCTATTAACAGTCTGGGATCAGGGCTATAGGCCCGGGGCTCAGGTAGAAGGTGAGACCAGAGGTGTCCACTTGATACAAGGGAAGAAGTTTGTTTTTATCACCGGGATAGGAAAGCGAAGTGCAAGCAGAATGAAAGAAGCACGGCTTGAGAGCTTGTAACGTGCCAGGCACTGAGCTACATGTCGCCATGCATCCCGACAACCTGTGCCATCCTGTTACTGTCACCTTCAGTTACAGGTGAGAAAACAGAAGCTTGGAGATATTAAGTAATCACCTGCGGCCACCCTGTCAGTAATGGTAAACCTGGCTCTCAAGCCAAAGCCTGACTCCCAAGGGCATCCACCTAGACAAACATGGGACAAAGTCACCTAACAGGGGTTATCAAGCAGCTGGAATCATAGGCTCCCCACGTTTCCTGTGTTTGCTTATCTGCCGTCTGTCTATAGTTAATAGAAGGCACTATTTTTGTAACAGGAAAAAAAGAGTTTTGTAAAAGCAAAAATGTGGATGTGTAATTGGATAGACTTTTTGGAAGACAGTTTTCCAACCTCCATCAAAAGCTGAAAATTTGGCATATTCATTGACCTAACAATTCTATTCTTAGAAGATAAACAAACAAGCAAGTAGAGATGATGTATGTATAAAGCTGTAGATTAGAAACAACTTGGAAATAGCTTAAATATCCCCTTTTTAAAATTTATTTTATTTTCAATATTTACTTCTGGCTGCGTTAGGTCTTTGTTGCTGCGCGTGGGCTTTCTCTGGTTGCGGCGAGCGGGGGCTACTCTTCCTTGCGGTACGCAGGCTTCTCATTGCGGTGGCTTCTCTTGTTGCGGAGCATAAGCTCTAGGCACGCGGGCTTCAGTAGCTGTGGCACGTGGGTTTCAGTAGTTGTGGCACGTGGGCTCAGTAGCTCTGTGGCATGTGGGATATTCCCGGACCAGGGCTCGAACCCCTGTCCCCTGCTTTGGCAGGAGGATTCTTAACCACTGTGCCACCAGGGAAGTCCCTACCTTAAATATCCTAATAAAGGGTTGAGAAATTTTGGCTCAGCCATACAGGTGAATTCAATACCAGGTAGCATCAGAAAGGATCACATAGATTGAGACGGGTGTGTAAAGATTATCCATGATATATTAACACACGAAGAAAATACACTAAAAAACATTATCTACCAATTGGTTTTATTTTGGTAAAAAAATAACATTATATGAATACATTCATTAAACAATTCAGCTTTTTAGAAAAGTAGTGCTGCAAATAATTATTTAGTTCCACCTTTGATAAACGTTCATCAGAAAAGGCTGCACTGAGTGCGTGTGATGGGGAGGAAACCCAGCCAGGTTAGCAGGTAGCCCGTGAAGAGTGAGTAAGAGTTGTAAGGATATACATCAAAATGCTTTGTGACTTTAAGTTTTCTTTTTATTTAATTTTTTATTTTAGATTGGAGTGGAGTTGATTTACAATGTTGTGTTAGTTTCAGGTGTCCAGCAAAGTGATCCAGTTATACATCTACACATAGCTATTCTTTTTCAGATTCTTTTCCCATATGGGCTATGACAGAATATTCAGTTAATTTTTCTTTTTAATTATCTGTATTTTCTAGTTTTTCTTCCCTACAGTAGAAAAATTGATTACTTGGGGAGAAATATTTACTTTTAAATAATTTTTAAAATGGGAAGGAAAGAAACAGAGGTAGAAGAAGAGACGAAGGATGTGTGGCTTCAGGGACTGATGAAAGAGACACCTTCTAGAAGGTGGGCAGCAGTAGCAGCTGCCTCTGAAAAGTCCAAGGGGATGAAGACCAAGAGGAGGAAAGGAGGGAGCCATGCATGACCTCCCCCATCTTACGGAAAACTTATGTCTATTGTTATTTATCTCCAGCCACCTTCCTCTCTCAGCCCAGACCTACATTTTCCATTGCCTCCTTATTCCATAGGTGGTTCAAACTTAGCATCAGAACTGCCTACTCCTTCCACCCCTTCACTCCAGCCCCCAGACAGTCAGACAGGCAGACCCCAGACTCACTCACTTGCACTCTCCTTCTTGGGCTCGCCACCATCCACCCAAACTGTCATTCTAGATTCCTCCCTCCCTCTCCCTGCACATTTAAATGATCCTTTAAATATCTCTTGGACTAAGCTCTCCTCTCTAACCTTGAGGGTGCAGCCTTAGTCAAACCTTCCTCCTCTCTTGTCTACACTGATTCATCTACCCCTTAATCCAGCCTCCTCACCTTCATCAATTCTAAACACCATCAGACCATCTGACTCGTACCTGACACCCCACTCCCATTCTTGCCAGAATAAATCTGACTTCTTTAAAATATTGCAGATAATGAAGCAATAACCATCTGTGTGCATACAACTCGGGTTTTTTCATTCAAATTATTTCCTTGGGATAAATCCCCAGGGTCATTATGTATCAATACATCTACCCTTCTGAAACTGATCACTAATGCTCCCCAGCCCCGACATTTTTCTCCAACAAAAATGATTTTAGGGTTTGTAGAAAAAAATCTTAATTTTTGTGCCCTGACTCTGCCTGTATTTTTTTTTTCCTCTGTTAAGTCATGTGTTATCTTTTTTTTTTTTTTTCTCGGACGCACGGGCTCAGTGGCCATGGCTCACGGGCCCAGCCGCTCCGCGGCATGTGGGATCTTCCCGGACAGGGGCACGAACCCGTGTCCCCTGCATCGACAGGTGGACTCTCAACCACTGCCTCACCAGGGAAGCCCAGTCAGGTGCTATCTTTTAATCGAGAAAAAATTATTTGCATTTTAAAGCATGATGTATGTAAGCACCTTCCCCTCTCCAGTTTTTTTGTTGATTTTGCTTTTCCACCCATATTGCTTCAGGTTATAGAAAGCTTTCTCTAGCTGCAGGCATTTCACAAGTTTTGCAATGTGGCAATTTCTCCCCAGTGAACTCTTTTTAAAAAGTAGGGCAGGGCTTCCCTGGTGGTGCAGTGGTTGAGAGTCCGCCTGCCGATGCAGGGGACACGGGTTCGTGCCCCGGTCTGGGAGGATCCCGCATGCTGCGGAGCGGCTGGGCCCGTGAGCCATGGCCGCTGGGCCTGCACGTCCGGGGCCTGTGCTCCGCAGCGGGAGAGGCCACAGCAGCGAGATGCCCGCGTACTGCAAAAAAAAAAAAAAAAAAAAAAAGTAGGGCAGAGGTGGAGGGGAGGCTGGGCTTACTTTCTTCAAGGTGTACCAAGTTAATAGTTTAAAAAAAAATTGGGGGTGGGGTTATCTGTATTCTAGTGGGTAACGGATTCTCACTAGCTTAGTGGGCTGTTTTCTCTTTTTGATAAAGAAAAATGTAGTAGGTGTGGTCCCTGGATCAGGAGACATGAAAGATCTCCTTTGATTTGACTGTAGCCTTTTCTGGCAAACTTTAAACTGCTTGGGATTGTCACCAGGATAAAATGACGAATGAGTGACTGGGCCGTTCTTCCTCTCCCTCTGTGGAACCATCCAGGAATCCTAAGGAAGGATGTCAGGGCCATGGGTGCTTATACATGCTGGACTGATTTAAATGTTTGCTTTGGGGCTAGTGGACAGATTTCAGAACTTGGATCGTCAATATAAACTATCAAATAAAACTCACCATCTCTAGGTCAAATATACATTTTTGGTGACATAGCTTTTCTTCAAAACAGGAATAGTCTGTGAAATGCTGTTTTAAAAATGTCTTTATCACAGAAACAGACTCACAGACACGGTTACCAAGGTGGAAAGGAAGGGGTATAAATTAGGAGTATAGAATTAACAGATACACACCACTATATATAAAACTGATAAACAACAAGGACCCACTGTATAGCACAGGGAACTATATTCACTAACTTGCAATAACTGTAATGGAAAAGAATCTGAAAAAGAATTCATATCTATCCATGTATAGATGTAGGTATATCTGAATCACTTTGCTGTACACCTGAAACTAACACAATGTTGCAAATCAACTATAGTTCAATTAAAAACTAAATACCTTTATCAAACCGCCTCTGCTCTCCAAGCCACTGACCTGCTTTCTCATCCTCACAGACAACCCAGACATCACAAAAGAATGCCTCTCTCTTCTGTGGCAAGCAAACCTACCCACGCTTGGACCCATCCTACCTTCCTTGCTCTCTGCTCGATAAAGGTTCCTGCCCCAGAGCCTTTGCACAAGCTATTGACTCTGCCCACATGTTCTCCACCCTCAGCCCACCCCTTCCTTCCGGTGTCAGCTCCTGCAGTGCTTCCTCAAAGCCTCCCTTGATTGCTCTTGGTGAGTCAAAGCCCCTCTCGTATGTCCTCCTGGCACTGTGTTACACCTCTCCTCATAGGTGGCATTTTTGGTGTCTTTGTACCCTTATTTGTTCATTGTCTGTCTTTCTAATGGGCTTGAGCCTGAGGGAGACAGGGCCAGTGTCCATGATCATCTCCCAAAGAGTGAAAAGGCCAAGTTGACTAGCCCAGCCACGAGGGTGATCCGCCAAGTCAAAGACGAGATGCAGCCTCAGAGCTCCCGGGAGGGGCAACGTCACACTCATCGCCATAAAGACCCTGTGCCGTGGGTCCTTTATTCCAGAGGAGGTAATGAATGAGTATTAACACCATAGGAGGTGAGGACAGGGAAGCTCTCTAGGGAGAAGCATTTCCAGCAAGACCCATGGGCTACCTACAAAGCAGGTCCATCACTTCTTGCCTCCGTTGCTGTCACCCTGGCCAAAGCCTCCATCATGTGCTTGTGGGACCACTCAAACGCCTTCCCCCCATGTGACCCGTCTCCATCCCGGCTCTACAAAATCCACGTTCCACACAGCAGCTGGGATAACTGTCCAACAATCTAGATAGAATTATATCACTGGCCTGCTCATAGCTGGACATGACTTGTAGTCCCATTAGAACAGGTCCCAACCCCCGGTCTGTGCATCCCTGTGCCACCTGGCGCTGACCTGGTTCTCCTGTCTCTCTCCCTTCACCCGCTCTGCTCTGGCCACTCTGACTGCTTTGCGGAACCTCAGATACTCCACCCAGAGCTTGTTCTCTCTGCTGGGAAAGCCCCCCATGGCTGCCCCTCTCTCTTCCAGGTCTCCGTTTAATTGTCATCTCCTCGGAGAGGTCTTCCCTGCCCTCAGGCACACAATTCTCATCTTGTCCTATTTTATATTCTTCCCAGCTCTTATCTCTGTCTGAGTTACTGTTGTTTATTTTCTTGTTGATGTGTCTTTTCCTCCTAGCCTCCCCAGTATCCGGAGAGGATCTGGGACCAGGAGGCGCTCAGGATAGAGTGGGAGAATGAACACGCTCTGAATTATCACTAACGAAAAAGTCATAGTTAAGGTGGAGGGGGAACACAGCATGCTAGGATGGGGAAGGGTCCTGGAGAGCATCCCTGAGGTAGGCATCCAGGCTCTGCCTGACCTCCTGCAGGGACCAAGAGCTAATTCGCATTCAGCGGACAAAGGGGGATAAACAAAAATAGCCAATGAGGGCTTCCCTGGTGGCGCAGTGGTTGAGAGTCCGCCTGCCGATGCAGGGGACACGGGTTCGTGCCCCAGTCTGGGAAGATCCCACATGCCGCGGAGCGGCTGGGCCCGTGAGCCATGGCCGCTGAGCCTGCGCGTCCGGAGCCTGTGCTCTGCAATGGGAGAGGCCACAACAGTGAGATGCCCGCGTACAGCAAAAATAAAAAAAAAAAAATATAGCCAATGAGATGACTCATTATGTAATTTCCACAAGTTTATTTACTAATCCCACTCTGATTCACCAATTAGCATAACATTTATTAAGCACATACTCAGTGGGGGAGGCAAACATGTAAAAAAAATAACCTAAGCTGGTGCCCCAAGTGAGAAAACTTCAGTAGAGCAGGTCTCGGGAGGTCTTTCCTGGCTGTCTCAGTGTGGGTAAAGTACCGTGAAGATGAAAAGATAATGGGGGTGGTGTGGGGTGGGATAAACTGGGAGATTGGGATTGACATATACACACTATTATGTATAAAATAGAGTACTAATGAGAACCTACCGTATAGCACAGGGAACTCTACTCAGTACTCTGTGGTGACCTAAATGGAAAGGAGAGCCAAAAAAGAGGGGAGATATGCATACATATGGCTGATTCACTTTGCTGTGCAGTAAAAACTAACACAATATTGTAAGGCAACTGTACTCCAATCAAATAAAAAAAAGAAAGATTAAAAGATAATGTAGGGGCTTCCCTGGTGGCGCAGTGGTTGAGAGTCCACCTGCCGATGCAGGGGACGCGGGTTTGTGCCCCGGTCCGGGAGGATCCCACGTGCCGCGGAGCAGCTGGACCCAGGAGCCATGGCCGCTGAGCCTGCGCGTCCGGAGCCTGTGCTCCGCAATGGGAGAGGCCACAACAGTGAGAGGCCCGCGTACCGCAAAAAAAAAAAAGATAATGTAGGAAAATGGCCATATAATGCCTGCCCCATAGTAAGCCCCTAACACACCTTTGCCTGGGTTCCTCTCCCACAGAGCAGACAGATGGCAATCATTGCTACTAGGGCAGGTGATTGTCGGGGGCAGGCACAAGACCACCCTGCTAGAAATGACACTTCCCAGCCTCCCTTGCAGCTAGCCATGCCATGTCACCAAGTTCTGGCTGATGTGAGCCCCCGTCAGGTGTGCAACATCCTGGTAGGGATTTAAAACACCAGGCTTGGGGCTTCCCTGGTGGCACAGTGGTTGAGAATCTGCCTGCTAATGCAGGGGGCACAGGTTCGATCCCTGGTCTGGGAGGATCCCACATGCCGTGGAGCAACTAGGTCCGTGAGCCACAACTACTGAGCCTGTGCGTCCGGAGCCTGTGCTCCACAACGAGAGAGGCCGCGATAGTGAGAGGCCCGCGCACGGCGATGAAGAGTGGCCCCCGCTCGCCGCAACTAGAGAAAGCCCTCGCACAGAAACGAAGACCCAACACAGCCAAAATAAATAAATTAATTAATAAGCTCCTACCCCCAACATCTTCTTAAAAAAAAAAAACAAAAAAACCGCCACCAGGCTTGACCCCCATTTCCCTTCCCTGTTTCTGGCCTGACAGGCTTGGTGAGGACGTAGCTTCCACCACAGCAGTTCATACAAGGCCCACAACGTGACAGGAATGAGAAGGGTGAGCCCCGGGAGAAGGGCCTCCTCGCCAGCCCACACGGACCGGGCTCTCACGGGAGAGGGAAGAGGAGAATCTCTCTCAGTTAAGCCTTTGCATTCGGGGGCGTCTTTGCTACAGCGGCTTTGCCTTCACCTCCCTAACACAAGAATGATGGGGAAGACTTCACCCGAGGCACTAACATTGAACTGGACATCGGAGGATAAATAGGAATTTATCAACGGAGGAGTGGGGTAAAGTGTAAATTCCAGAAAGAGGGAGCCACACTGAATGCAGAGGTCCGGAGGCAAGAAAGTCGTTGGCTGATTCTAGCCCAGTGTTTCTCCATTAGACTCGCCTGCTGGTTGAATACAGATTACTGGGACTCCCTCTACCCCATCCCGACTCCACCATCAGACCTTTTGAATCAGAATCCACAGGGGATGGGGCCAGGGAGTCTGACTTTCTACCTGGTGCCTTGGGTCCACTCTCGTGACCAGCAATTCTGGGAAAGCTGGCCCGAGGCACAGTAACTGGCTTCTGGGATCTTGGACCCCCTAAGGAATTTGAACCTTAACACAAAGCCCATTGCTTCTTTTCTTTTGGGGGAGAGGTCACAAATTCTTTTAAAAATGTGATGAAACGTATAAGCCTTTTCCCAGAAAATGCTCCCCCCCACCCCAACATTTGAATACCTTTTCAGGGACCCAAGAGTCTGCTTTTTGGAACCCCATGGAAAACCTTGGGGGCAGTGATTTCAATCAAGAGAGACCTTGGATTGCATCAAGGCAGCTCCCATAGCTGCGTAGAGATGAAGGGTGGGCGAGGGGCCCCAGGTGGGAAGCCCAGGCAGCAGGCAAGTGAGGATGGAGGTCTGACCCAGGTGCAGGTCACAGGAACAGAGGAGGTGGATGAGAGAAAGTCAGAATGAGGAGGCCAGGGCGTGTGACCAAGAAGGCTGGAGGGGGCAGAATTCAGAGGGAGGTTTCCCCTTGGAGAGTCCTGCAGAGAGGGGCATGGGGGGACCATGACCCAGTTCTTCGGCACGTCCAGTTTTACAACAAATGGAAGGACTTCGAGGGATCAGGTAGTGGTTTCTGGAAAGCAGTGGACATTCAGGTAGAAGTTTAGAAGGGGGCCCAGGCTAAGATTCAGTGCTCGCTGAGGATGCGTGACAGCTGATGCTGTGAGAGTCCATGGCATCCTCCAGGGAGAGGCTGTAAAATGAGACAGGAGGCAAGACCCTGGAGAGACTCACCCATGAGGGCAGGGAGGACAGGAGCCCAGGAAAGGGGAGAATCAGAGGAGGGAGAGACAGAGACAGAGAGAACAGGGGCAGCAGGGTCAAGCGAATGAGCCCTGCCAGGCCATTGGATTGGGCAGCTCAGAGTTCACTGGGCAGTATTTGGAGATAAGGAGACATGCTGTCTTCAACTTACCTGCAAATGACTTAGAAAAAAAATACATACACATAGAAAGATAAAGCGAAAGTGGCAAAATGTTCCCAAGTGGAAAAGCTGGGCGAAGGTTTTGGGGAGTTTTTTTGTGATGTTCTTGCAACTTTGTTTGAAATAAAATCCCCTTGTTTTAAAAAGAATACTTTGCAGAGAGTGCAAGACGCTAGCCGGACAGTGGTGGGTTAGCCCGCGCAGACTAAGCTTTGGAGAAGTTTGAGGATGAAGAAAAAGAAAAGGAGGGCGCTGATCATTTGAAGGGTGGCATTTTTAAATAATGGGGATCTGGGAGGAGGAATAGGTGCTCGAGAATATTTTAGGGCTGAAACTACAGTCTCAGAGGTGGGAGAGGGGAAGGAGGGGGCGGGGGACACAGGAATGAGGGGGAGGGGCTGAACCGGGTTGAAAAATGTGGGATCGAGCCAGGTTCAGCCTTGGAGTGGGGGCCCTTTGGAAATTGGGGCCATTTACCCCCGTCGGAGTGAGGTGGGCCCCCCTCAAGTCGGCCACCGGAAGCGATTGCCCTTTTAAGGCGCGGGCAGCCGGCGGTGAGTCACGCGGGCCCGCCCCCGTGGGCGTGCGCCGCCCGCCCCGCCCCCGCCGACCGCGCGCCCCGCCCCCGCCCCCGGTCCCTCCGTCCCCACGCCCCGCCCCCACGCCAAAGGGGCCCCGGGGGTCGCGGTGCAGGAAGTGGGCTCTTGGCGCCGTTTCATTCCTTTCCCCTGAGGCAGGCGTCTTCGCGCCTTTATCAAAGTTATTTTTACGTGTTGAGAAATTTTCAAGTGAGCACTTGTGCGGTGGCACCTTCTCCTTGTCGAGCTTGGGCCTTGAAGAAATTCCCCGGCTTATTTATAGCCCGTGTTTATTTTTACTCAAGTCCTGAACTTGAGCCTCTAGAAGTGGTCTGAGCGGCGGCAGATCGGGAGGGAATCGTGGCTTTGCGACCACGGATCCAGTAACTGGGTTTGTTCTGTGACCTGGGGGAGCCCCAGCGGGGCCGAGAAGAGGGACAGACCCAAGTTCAGTGCTGGGCTAGGGGCGCTGCCGGAGACCCCGTGCAGGCAAAAAGCGACCTTGGCCATCCAGCCCCTCCCGCAGTGCACTTTAATCTCAACCCCCCACTCCAGGTGCAAAATCAGACCGCCCTCGTCCGCCCTTACTGGTTGTTCCCTTCTGAGATCGATCAGTGCCATCAGACTTTTGAGGAAAGTGATGACTTAGGTTTTGCTTGACCCTGAAGCTCAGACTTACGCATCCTTTTAGTGTCTTGGGGGCTCCATGCGGTGACGTGGAGCCCTTCACAGAAACAGGAAAGTTTCCTAAGTGGTAGGGAGTTACCCCTAGCAGGGTGGGGTGGGGTCCTTGAGGAGCTGTTTCCTCTCCACCCTCGTATTTGCTGGGCCTGCTCTCAGACAAGGAAAGAGCCACTTTAGGAATGGAAACAAGACGAGGTGTGACATAAAGAATGGGTTTCAAAGCCGCCACACGCGGGCCCCCTCGCGTGTATTATTAACACAGTGAAATTTCCCAGAGGTTGTCCAGGGAGGGTGTGGGTTTACAGTCCTGGAAGGCAATTTTGACAAAAACTCCGGATTTGACCTTGAACGTTTGGATTCCCTATGTAACTGGCTTGCTCGAGCCTGATGGCGCCCGCCTTTCAGGGTAATCTTTGGGGCTCATAATTCAGCGCTGAATAGACCCCATCTTGGTTCTTTTACATTTGCCTGGAGCAGTTAGACTTTCCATTATCTCTCATGAGTCAGGGCTCGTTGAATTTATTTTACATTTATTTTAATACAGCCCGGAGTTGGCTGAGGTCATTCTCATTCAGCTCCAGACTGTAAAACGCCATTAGTCTAGCAGTTCAATGTAAAAGAAAGGAACAGAGTATAGTGCTCTTTTGTTTGCTTTTGCTTTTACTCTTCCCAGAAAATGGGTCTGTGGGTGGGATCCCAGGGATAACAGACCCCTGGTGTGAGGCACAGATTCTGCAGCTCCTAGTGACTGATGGGAGCCCCTGCTTCCGGACCAGCAGCCTGGGGGCTGCCTGCCTGTGTTTTGTTTGCAGGTAGATGGATGGATGTGCAGAGGGCAGGAGAACCATTAAAAGAGAGGGTTGAAGCAGAAGACTTTCTGCCTAAACTGGCCTCCTGGTGGGAGAGCTCCCGCTAAGACCGCCCTCAGACTGGATGCGTTTAAACCCTCATGGTTCTGAAGCTTCGTAGCCGCCGCTGGCATGTCGTTAGTATTAGGTGTTTCATCTTTTAATTTCTACCCCGTAGGAGGGGGATGCCTACTTCAGTCAGCTGGATGCTGACCAAAAGCGTCCACCCTGTCCGGGCACTTGGTCCTGACCTAAGGTGCTGACCCATCCTAAAGCAGGTAGATAAACACCCATTCTAAAATCTGCTTTGAACTTTGGGTTATTGAAAACAGTGCTTTCTCCTCTTGACTTTATTCCTTTAGCTTCATTAGTTTAAAGAGCTGTTTATTGAAAAGTTATGAAAATTATGAAGCTCCTAAGAGCAAAAAGACAAAAAGTATTTTGAATGTTGCAGTAGGTATAACTGTCTACTTTAGCTCTCCAGTTTTCTGTGATTTCGGCCTAATTTGCTTACATAGGTACAGGCATACATTTTATTGTCTTGCACGTTATTGTGTTTAGCAGGTACTGCAGTTTTTACAAATTGAAGGTTGTGGCAGCCCTGTGTCAAGCACGTCTGTCAGCACCATTTTTCTAACAGCATTTGCTCACTTCATGTCTCTGTGTCACATTTTGGTAGTTCTCTCAGTATTTCAAACTTTTTCATTATTATTATATTTATTATGATGGTCTGTGATCAGTGATCTTTGATGTTACTTATGCAAAAAGATTATAACTCCCTGAGGTCTCAGATGATGGTTAGCTTTTTTTTAACAAGAAAGTAATCAAGGTATACACATTGTTTTTTTAGACCTCCTGCTATTGCACGGTTAATAGAAGACAGTAAAGATAACTTTAAATGCGCTGGGAAGCCAAAACATTTGTGTGACTTGCTTTACTGGGATTTCACTTTATTGCAGTGGTCTAGAATGAAACCCACAATATCGCTGAGATATGCCTGTAATGAAATTAATTTCATTTTCCTATTTTTATGCTTCAGAAGCATAAAAGCATATGCTTCACATTATGTTTAATGTGATTTCAAAAACATTGGGCTTTTTGAAGGAAACATTCTAAATAAGCATTGCTCATCGTGTTCCTAGACATGAACGAATGCCAGTCTCGACATCCATTAAAATTCATCAACAACGGAACCGCAGAAGGTGGCCGGATCTGGAGTTGATGCTTTCTGTCCAGAACAGACAAGACTGTGACTGGCTGTGCAGAGGTGTCATGGGGTGAAGGCACCTGGAATGTCCCCTCTATTCACGGGGGTTCTAAAACCGAGCTTCTCAGGAAACCTAGAAATAAGATATTTTTTCCTCCTAAATGATCTTTAAAAGTGGCAGTCACATCAACCATAATTTATTTCAACCTCACTAGTTGGAAGTTTGTACTAATTTACATACTGTTGTAAAGGAAGTTTTGCTGAGCAAGAAAGATCAGAGGGAAAACATCTAATTTATGTAACAGAACAACATGTTTGTCTTGATTTTAGAAGCCCTCATTTGTATATTATTAATTTAATGTTGATTTAAATGATCCTTCTCTGTTCCCTAAATCAATCTGCCAGTGTCTTCAGGGGGCAAGATTCTATTTTCTCTCACTTTGGGTTTCTATAGTTTTGAGGGTAATATAACGAAATTTCTTTTAAAATATGGAAGGGGATCAAAATATGCCATCCCACAACACACCACTTTGGCATAAGGATTATTTTGAGCTGAAGGCAATTGAGAAAAAGCAGACACAGGAAAGGCAATCTGCCATCCCCTTATCTGCCTAAAAGTAGGTCATAAATTTCTCCCGTGAAGGTGTTCTCCCCTCTGTCATACCAGGAAGGGAAGAGCAACCTTTATCACTGCAGATGGAGATGTCACCAGGATGAGTCTACATAAATAAAACCCTGCTTTATCTTACATTAGTTTCTCCGATATATTTACCTTCCCATGATTTACCACTCCTAGAAACCAAAACCCTTGTCCTTTCACTTCTCAAAGTCTCAAAGTCTTTTCACTTCTCAAAAAATTTTCTCCCTTTGTTAAAATGGTTTATAAGCCCCCTGAGTTTAACCCCTTCATTTCTTTTCTGTGAAGTCCTCCATGTGTGTTAAAATTAAAACATTAACCCATGCACGTAAAAATTTAAAATATTAACATCAAATAAAATTTGTATGCCTTTTCTCCTGTTAATCTGGCTTTTGTCCTTCTAATCTGCAGATCCCAGCTACAGAACCTAAGAGGGAAGAGGAAAGAGGAAAGAGTTTTTTCTTCCCCAACAGTATTCTCTAATTAGACTAATTAAAATAGGTGGTCCTATAATTCAGTCTGATCTGTATGGTTTTATGATATGGATAATCAGTTTTGAGGAAGAAACATCCAATTTATCACCATAACATGGAACCATTTGAAAATTCTTTCCAGCTTTATTGGTGTCCTCCCCAGACACCCCAGGAATATCCATTTCCTGAGTCCGGAGACAGAGCAGATAAGAGATCCTGGCTGCAGAGATTTGAAATTTAAAACAACACAAATGTGCATACACTCTTCTTCCATTTGCCAGGCAGTTCACCACCTGGCTGCTCTCACTGGCCATGCTAATTGGTCATGAGAAGGAAGTGGCTAATGGCTTCCTTGGAATGAGTGTGGGCGTGCTGGAGATGACCCAGAGCCTGAGAAATAAATGCGGTTCAGCTTAGCAGTAAGCCAGGGAGAGTCCTCACTGCCACCTTCGTCATCACCATCACCTCTGTCACCCTCCTTCTTCCCATCATCGTTATACAGTCATCATACCTGCGCCCGTACACAGCGCCCAGCACCAAAGCAAGCGCTTCACGAGCACCATCTCACAGTCACGGAGGATCTGAATCTTTCTTGGGATTCCATTCCTATCCAAAACATCATGATGACAGTTCCAGGGGCACACCGTGAGCAGTGTGCGTCTTCCTGTCTTGAGCAGAGCAGCAAATGCAAGCTGGTTACTGGGTCCAAAGAGAAGACAAACCAGTTCAGGACCAGGTTTAGCTTTTTAGAGAGAAAGAAGAGCTCCCAGGAATAACTGAATCATTTGTTCCACAAAGGTCTGGAGTGCCTGTAACGAGCAGGGACTGTGCTAGGCACTGGGTTACAGGGATGAACCAGGCAGAGATGGTCCTGACCTCAGTCTTCCATTTCTAAACAGAACCAGTAGGAACAGAAGAAGCAGGCAGTCAAAGATTCTTTTTTTTCTTTTTTTTCCTTTTTTTTGCGGTACACGGGCCTCTCACTTCTGTGGCCTCTCCCGTTGCGGAGCACAGGCTCCGGACGTGCAGGCTCAGCGGCCATGGCTCACGGGCCCAGCCGCTCCGCAGCATGTGGGATCTTCCAGGACTGGGGCGCGAACCTGTGTCCCCTGCATCGGCAGGCGGACTCTCAACCACTGCACCACCAGGGAAGCCCGTCAAAGATTCTGATCCTCTCAAACCCAGGACAAGATCAAAGAGAGCACAGACTGTGACATCGAAGAAAGAAAGCCTAGCTGCTCCCTGAGACAGGAGAAACCACATCTTCTGGAGAAGCAGGGCCCAGGAAGGTCTCTAGGAGAGAGATGAGTCACGGGGGTGGGGTACTCCCAGCCAGTGGGAGCGGCCAGGCCGACTGGACCTGGAGATGTTCTGTCTCCCCGGAGCGACCACGTGCCCACATGCCCACCTGCTGCAGTGTCCACCCAGGGGCCACTGGTCCGGGCGGCACCTTCAGGAGACCGTGGGGTCCTGGGCCCAATGCTGGAGGAAGCAGAGGAGGGTTTCCCCAGTTTCCTCCTGCTGACATGAGAACAGTTGAAAGAGAAGATGAGGGAGGTGAGTGGTTATTCGGGTTTTGACTTCCTGGATCTTGCTCATCATAAGATACCAGGAAGAAGAGGCTCTTAGCTAGAAGCGAGCACATGGGACAGGGTCAAGGATGTGTTTGCCTGAGTACTGGCTGCATCCCGAGCAAGCTCGGAGCTGAATATTTTGGAGGAGGGAGAAAAACTCCAAGGCATCAGTGACTTGGGTTGCTGTGGAGGACAGTGGGGTGATGTAGAAAGAACTGGAGGCACATATATACGATGGAATATTACTCGGCCATAAAAAGAAACGAAATTGAGTTGTTTGTAGTGAGGTGGATGGACCTAGAGACTGTCAAACAGAGTGAAGTAAGTCAGAAAGAGAAAAACAAATACCGTATGCTAACACATATATATGGAATCTAAAAAAAAAAAGGTTCTGAAGAACCCAGGGGCAGGACAGGAATAAAGACACAGACATAGAGAATGGACTTGAGGACACGGGGAGGGGGAAGGGTAAGCTGGGACGAAGTGAGTGGCATGGACATATATACACTACCAAAGGCAAAATAGTGGGAAACAGCCACATAGCACAGGAAGATCAGCTCGGTGCTTTGTGTCCACCTAGCGGGGCGGGATAGGGAGGGTGGGAGGGAGACGCAAGAGGGAGGAGATATGGGGATATATGTATATGTATGGCTGATTCACTTTGTTTTAAAGCAGAAACTAACACACTATTGTAGAGCAATTATACTCCAATAAAGATGTGAGAAAAAAAATAGTAACTGGAGGGCAGGAAGTGCCCAGTGATTCACCTGGGGAACAGTTAGGACAGGCAGAAATAATACTCGTGGCCCAGAAGTAGGATCTCACAGAAGTAGGCAGTGCAAGAGTGCGCCCCATCCTAAAGGGTGAGACCTGGCCGTAAGTCTGAGGGATGCGGGGTGAAGAGAGAGGGAAGGTAAGAGAAGGCCGGAAGGTAGCTGTTGTCATAGCATGTCGTGGGCCACCTGGACCCAGGTGAAATCCCATCCTGGCTCAGACAGAACTCCCCGTGGGCAGAGAGCAGCATCTAGGAGTGACATCTGAAGGAAGCCTCTTTGTGTAAATCGGTTTCCATTTTTTTTTTTTTCCCCCGGTACACGGGCCTCTCACTGCTGTGGTCTCTCCCGTTGCAGAGCACAGGCTCCGGATGCGCAGGCTCAGCGGTCATGGCTCATGGGCCCAGCCGCTCCGCGGCATGTGGGATCCTCCCGGACCGGGGCACGAACCCGTGTCCCCTGCATCAGCAGGTGGACTCTCAACTACTGCGCCCCCAGGGAAGCCCCCGGTTTCCTTTTTTTATTTTAATTTTTATTTTATATTGGAGTATAGTTGATTTAAAATGTTGTGTTAGTTTCAGGTGTACAGCAAAGTGATTCAGTTATACATATACATATATCCATTCTTTTTCAGATTCTTTTCCCATATAGGTTATTACAGAATATTGAGCAGATTCTCTGTGCTATACAGTAGGTCCTTGTTGGTCATCTATTTTATATATAGTAGTGTGTATATGTTAATCCCAGACTCCTAATTTATCCCTTCCCCTGCCCCATGTTTCCCCTTTGGTAACCATAAGTTTGTTTTTGAAGGCTGTGAGTCGTAGATCAGATTCTTTCACAAAGCAAAGTTTGTTGAGTATCAGCCATTAGCCAGGTACTGGACAGTCACTTGTTCACACAGTGGTGAACAAGACAGATATCAGAGTCCCTGCCCTCCTGGACCTGACCTCTCAATGCAGGAAGCAAGCAAAAACCAAAACCAAAACCAACAAATAAACAGATTAGTAAATACAATAACTGCAACTCTGAAGAAACAAGAGCTAAGATGGAGAGTAACTAAGGGGGACCTACAGAGGGAAGGGTAATCAGAGGAAGCCTCCTGGAGGATGTGAAATTCAACCTGAGACCTATAGGAAGAGAAGAAGCTAGCTAAGCAAAGAGGAGATGAAATAGCAGGTGCAAAGGTCCTGGGGCAGGAAAGAGTTGGATATATTCAAAGGCTGGAAAGAACAGGGTAGGAGTAGTATTGGATGACCTTGGTGAGAAGGGAAAGGGGGCTATGGGGATTGCAGTAAAAATGGATTGTGGGGCCTTCTGACAAACTCTTGACTTGCCTTATTAACAGTTTCATGTCTCAAAGCAACCACCCCCAGGAATGGCTACCATATGGAGGGGACGTTAGACAAGCAGAAATGATAGAAACCTGGAAGTAAGCAACTGTGTGACCTTAGGGTTCACGATATTCAAGAAGGATAATGTCATCAGGTGTGTGTTCTGATCTTTAGCATGGGAGATTTCAAAAGGCTTTGAAGAACCTTATGATTCTAACACGTGCATCTCAACAGGGGAGATCAGAAAAGCTGGAAACTCCAGCTGTGTAATTACAAATGACTTTCTTACTAATGAGGGAGAAATCGGGGTGAGTGTAGACATCACTCCACAGCAGAGCTGAGATTTTTAAGGGACAGGTACCTAAAAATGGAAGGTTACCTAATGATGGACGAATACAAGAGACTGAGATGGACCTCTAAGAAAAATCTCAGGAATCCAAGCACAATAGAAAGGGAAACTTAAAAACAATGAGGGCAGCCATTTGCAGCAACGTGGATGGACCTAGAGATGATCATACTAAGTGAAGTGAATCAGAAAGAGAAAGACAAATACCATATGATATCACTTATATGTGGAATCTAAAATATGACCCAAATGAACCTGTCTACAAAACAGAAACAGACACTCAGACATAGAGAACAGACTCGTGGTTGCCAAGGGGAGAAGAGGTGGGAGAGGGATGGAGTGAGAGTTTGGGGTTAGCAGATGCAAACTATTACATATAGAATGGATAAACAGCAAGGTCCTAGTGTATAACACAGGGAACTATGTTCAATATCTTGTGATAAACCATAAGGGAAAAGAATATTTAAAAATGTATGTAGATGTATAACTGAATCACTTTGCTGTACAGCAGACATTAACACAACATTGCAAATCAACTATACTTCAATTAAAAAAATAAATTAATTAATTAAAACGATGAGGGCAAGACTCCTGGGGGATACAGCTGACAAAGGTGCAGCATGTCTGGGAGCCACAGGGAAGTGGAATTCCTCACCTCCTAGATTGTTTCTGCATCTATGTCAAGGGGATATCTTCAACCCAAGAAAGAGGAAAACTGCCAGATGACGAGACAGCCAGGATGGAACTCTGGGAGGGCAGGGCTTCCTGCTTGCTTTGCCGTCTGCGGTACCCCTGCAGAGCTGGCTGCAGGCAGGCACCCTTCTTATTTGTTGAGTGAATAAGTGCATGCAGGCAGGCAGGCGTGAATGACAATGCAGGTGTTACGGTGCTGCAGTGGTCAAGACATACGCAAACTATCCAGGTTGGGGCTCACAGGCTCTCCCCGAAGAGGACTTTGCCCCTTTCTTTGACCACCCCTGCATTGGTGGAGGTCCCTGTATAGGCAGGTGAGGGGATGAGACCCCCTCTCTGGTGCTGGGGCACGTATCTGAGCTCCGCGCTTGGCCGATCTCACGCTCTCGTGGAAGCAGGGACTGTTGAGAGATGTGGCCAGCGGAGGTTCTGTAGGCCGCGGCATGGTTTGCACACGGTACCTATGGGCGGGCGTGGCGTGGGCTCTCTTCCCTGCGGCCAGAGCCCCTACCCTATCCCTGCCTGGTTTGTCTTTCTTTCAGACTTTTTGCTTTGAGGTAAGTATCGATCCACAGCAAGTTACATGATTTTAGAAAGGTCCTGGGTCTGCTTCTCCAGCTGTGGTTACACCTCCCATCATGACAGCAGGACGCCGGGACCCCAAAATTGACCTGGTACAGAGTGTGCATAGCCCTGGCTGGTTTTTTGTTTTTGTTCTGTTTGTGGTACGCAGGCCTCTCACAGTTGTGGCCTCTCCCGTTGCGGAGCACAGGCTCCGGACGCGCAGGCTCAGCGGCCATGGCTCACGGGCCCAGCCGCTCCGCGGCATGTGGGATCTTCCCGGACCGGGGCACGAACCCGCGTCCCCTGCATCTGCAGGCGGACTCTCAACCACTACGCTACCAGGGAAGCCCCCTGGCTGTTTTAAAGTCTGGTTCTAAGCCTTCCTACTGGTTGCTGCTCCATCCTGTATCCTTTCAATATGTTGTCTTTCTGTCAGTTAAATTAACCAGTCAGTTTTGCCATCTGTAGCTAAGAATCTGACTGGTCCACTACCTCTGAAAGGTTAACACAAGAGTGGTAATCTGGAGACCGCAGAGCCCATTGAAGAATGGAAAGGAGGCTGTGTGTCTAGACCCGGGATGCTTGATGGGGCGTCGGGGAGGCTAAGCCAGACAAGGAGCTGGAAAAGGAGCTGGTGTGGAGCACGTCTGGACTTTTCTGTGAGTAGCGGGAGCTGTCAGAGGTTTCCGAGATGGGGGATGACGAGATCAAAGGGACCACTGGCTGCAGAGTGGGGGAGGGGAGGGCTTGGAAGGAGTGGAATCGTGAACTGATAACAGGTGGTCCAGAGAAGTCGAGGGGGCGGGGCAGTGGGAGGAGGAGAGTTTCAGAACCATTCGGAAGTGGATCTGGCAGGTCTGGGATTTGGTTGGGAGGAGAAGGTGGAGGAGGGAGAAACCAATCAGAAGATGACAAAGCTTTGAGTCACAGCCTGAAGCTTCTGCCTTCACTGCAGATGAAGTGAATCGCACAGCTTCAAGGATGCGGAGAGCAGCTCCCTCAGGGACTTCTGGCTGCCGGCTCTGGTTCTGGCTCAGCAGCCAGAGGGTTTGGAGGGGTCCTGGTGTGGCTTGCAGCGTGACATGGTGGCTTGCTGATGAAACGTAGTTTTCCCTCCCGTGTGACTGTAAAGCTTTGCTTCGGATGAGCGCCTCCACCGGCTGTGTGTGTGTGTGTGTCCCTGGGGCCCGGGGTTCAGCGGGACTGTTGGAGTTTCCCAGGACTGATAATCACCTCCTTTCCCTTCAGCTGAGTTTACCGTGATAGTGGTGGTGAGAGCTAACATTTCTGCAGAACTTCTCCTGTGCCAGACACTCTTACAAGTGCTTCACACCTCTTAGCCTAATGATGTTCCCTATTCTAGGAAGCAGGCACTGGGCTGGTTCCCATTTTTCAGTGTGATTGAGAAATAGGGGAGTCAGGAGACGGGGACCACAGGGTCATTTTATTACTGAAAAAGGGGACATCAGAACGCGGCTAGGCCTTGCTGGGTTTCCTGGCCTAGGGGACTTGCCAATTCTCCCCTGAGTTAGAAAGTCGCCAGTCCCAAGGAGCAGAGCTCGGCTGGCGTGGCGAGGGGCCTCGTCCCTTCTCCCAAACACACGAGTCAGCGAAGCCGTCCCTCTCCTGAGGAGGGGCAAGTGGGGCAGAGAGAGGTCCAGGATCCTCACGTGGAGATGCCTCCCCAACCACTTGCCAACACGGCGCAAACATGTTGCTGGAAGGAGGGCGTCCCAGGGTCAGGAGCTACAAAGACAACAGGCCCGAGGGTCAAAGAAAACCTTCAGAGCAGTTAAGGTGGAGAGTTGGGGACAGAAATGCCAGTTGTTAAAGAAGCCAAATGGATAGGACTTGGTTTGGCTCCTGAGATGTGGGGGCAGTGGTGGTCCCTGGGGTCGTGAGGTTGTTTCACTGAGATCCAGGTTATACAAGGAGACACAGACTGGGGAGAGAGGTCATGAGATCAGTTTTGAATAATTAGAGATGTCTGGTCCCGTCAGCCACCAGGGGAGAGACGCTGGCTGGAAATGCACATTTGAATCATCAGCCAATATTTATCAAGCAGCTAATATGTGCCACAAGCTTTCCCAGGTGCTGGGAACGTCATGGGAGAAAGAGAACCAGATTCCTCCCTCATGGAGTGTAGAGTGGGTTGGGATAGGGGAGAAGGGAGGGCACAGACATGTAACAGAAATGTGTGTAAGTAAATATGTGATGACATTATTCTAGGTGCTATGAGGCAGCAACTGGGGGCTCCGGGCAGTGTCTAGTGGAGAAGAAGGAGAAAACCGTGCTGAGAGGAGGGGAAGAACACTCCAGGTGGAGGAGAGGCTCAGACAGCATATGCAAAGGTCCTGTGACAGAGAGAAGTTGGTCTGCCCAGGGAGCCACAATGAGACCAGAGTGGCAGACAGTTGTGATCACAGAGGAGAGATACAGCAGAGGGTGTTGAAGAGGCAGGGAAGGCAGGTCACGTTCGGATTTTATTCTGCGTCCCATGGGAAGTCATCAGAAAGTTTTAGGCAGGGAAGGAAAGGAGGTTCCTGAAATAGCTCAGGTGAGAAAGCCTGGTGTCTTGTACTGGAATGATGGCAGTGGAGACAGAGATGAGAGGCATCTGAGAAATCTTTGGGAGATCGAATCGATAAGCCTTGGTGCCGAGTTGGATCGGGGGTGGGGGGTGAGGGAGAAGGAAGGAAGCAGCAGGACCCCCAGGTTTCTGTCTGAGCCACTGGGGCAGGGGTGCTGCTCACTGAGAGAGGGGCAGGTGGGAGCGGTGGAGTTTGGGAGGTGGTAGGACATCGAGGGGAGAGGTCAAAGGGCTGATTGGAGACATGGGTGGACCAGATGTCAGGACCATCGGTATAAGTCTGGAAAACATTAGCTTACTGACCATAGTTAAGGTTGCGGGGATGAGGAAAGCAAGAGAACTTTTAGGGTGATTAGAGGAGAGAGGCCAGGACCCAGCCCTGGGGACGCCACTATTTTAGAGAGTAGGTGGAGGGGTCTTGGGTCAAGGGCAGCAGGGGTAGTTGAAACAATGAGAGTCTGAGGGTGAGGGCTGGGTATAGCTGTGGTGGTGGTGACCGTCCTGGAGAAAAGGGTAGGATGCTCCTAAATATTTGAGGAGCGACCACGTGTAGGGGTGTGGACGCATTTTCTCTACACTTGCAGTACGGTCTCTGGCTTAACGTAAGGGAAAATTGCCCAAATCCGAAGCTGTGCAGAGATGGCCAGAATGACCTAGAGGGAATCATCCTCAGATGGGCAATGGAGATGATCTTCCAATCCGAATTTTATTATTCTAGTTCTAGCTTACCTCGGAAACAAGGGGAAAAAGAACGATTTGCTGTTTTTCAAAGTTAGTCTTTTTATTAAATCGTTAAGTCACTCAATCAGTCATTTGACACATATTTGGTGAGCTCCTGCAGTGCGCTGGGCACTGGGACACTGCGCTCAATGCCCCAGGCAGAACTGCCCCACCCTCGGCGAGTTTGAGGATGGACACCCTTAGTTCCTTGTATATGTAAAGTGCAAGTCAGTGATCATGTCCACATTTTCCTGTTGGTCATTGGAGTGTAGCAAAAGATCATCGTTGAAAAGAGGAATGAATCCATTTTATAACCAATTTAACAACTCTTGACACATTAAGTCAAGAGGTGAAACATAGGGTCTCCAGCAATTAGAAAATTATGAGAAAGTTGAGTTGATGTGTAACTGTTCCAGGCCCTCATCAGTAAAACTTCCCCTTTCATCAAAAGAAAAAACATTCCATAGATTTGCCACTGATGTAACCCACAATGGCGAAGGTGGTTAGATCGGACCTTTCAGTACTGAGTCGTTTACTGTACAGATGCTTCATTCTTTCCTCCCAGGCGCCTCTTGGAAGCCACATCTGTGCCAAGGGAAGCAGCATAAACAAAGGTATATGATGCAAGTAATAGTTCACGTTGCTCGTACCTTTCTCGAAAGGCCTCGCTCCTATTCCCTCTTTATGACTTTTCCCCCTTAGAAAGCGCCACAGGTTAGTTCGCAGCCTTTGTGATTCCTTCAAATATTTACAGAGGGCTCTGGATGAATGGGGAGCGGGAGAGGGGCTGGAGGAGGGGGACCTCAGAGGGCGGAAAGGGTCAGGCAGGAACAGAAAACCAGCCAGCTAAATTGATGAGAGAGGGAGGCTGGGCGAAGGATGAGGGGAAATCATAAATTGGAAGGAAGAGCTGAACAGGCAGGGGTGGTAGAGAGTGGAGGGGGGTGGGCAGGCAGGGATATAGGCTGCCAAAAGTGCAGCAGCTAAAGGATATTCTCTTCAGGGCCCCACCTTGGAAATAGATCTGCTCCAATTGGTTTGTTGTTGTAAATTTTAATGCCACAAGGGTCAAGGGTCAAATTCCAGAGGTGGGGGGAGTCTGATGGGCTGAGCTTTTGCCACACTCTCTGGGAAGGTGGGGCAGGTTGGTAGACACCATACTATGGAGGACAGGTAATCACTCCAGAGTTACATTCTAGTGGGGGAGATGTGATGCATTCACGGTAAAGAAAGAAGAGAGGAGCCATGAAAAAGAATAACGCCTGCTTTTAATGGGGAGGTGAGACGTTGGGGACGAAGCTGAGCTTGCAGAGAGATGGGGGAGGGTGTGTCCAGCAGAGAAGGCAGCAAATTCAAAGCCATGAACTGAGACAGAGCAGACCTGAGGGAGGTGGTGGTTGAGCTTCTTTTTATTTCAGTGCATTGAGAAACCATAAAAGAATCTTTAAAAAGAAAGTAACATGATCTGATTTTCACTTGAAAAGAGTGCCCTGGCTGGAGGGTAGAGAATATATTGGAGCATTAGGCGTACTTCGTAGGTGTTCAGTCATCACTGAGTTGTGGATGAGAGTGGGGCATGGAACACGTAGGGAAGGGAAAACTTGTCCTCTACCCTCTTAGGTTCTACGACTAGAGTATGTGAATTAAACTGACAAAAGACAGATTCATAGGAAAAAAACTGAAAACCCAAAGAAGTGGCTAAACTTGGGGGCTTATGTACCATTTTAACAAAGGACCTTATATTGTGGAGGAGTGCCAAGACGAAGGAACCCCTGTTCTTTCTAGGGGCAGAAAACTGTGGGGAGGTAAGTCTATGGGGGGAACTAGTGGTAGATAAAGGTTATTTAGGAAGGTTTGTTTGTGCAGACTCACTTCAGTATACTGTCCTCATCTCTGGTGATAAGTGTTGGCCTAGCATGGGAGAAGGGTGGGAGACACCTTGGCAAGGGGAGTTTATGCCCTGCTTTTAGGCAGATAGTGGGGGCACAGAGAGCCCTTCCTGTGGCTGCTTTTTCGCAGTTGGCTTAAGCCCAAAATAAACCTTATGCCAGGGTATCTGTTTTGGGGTGGCATATTTTGATCCCCTTTAAAGGTATGGGGCTACGATCAAAGAGGCTGAGGGGTAGGAGGAGATCAGTTATTATAGGAAGGAGGAAACAAATATTACAGATTCAGGAGGAGCAGAGCGGGAGTCTAAGTGTCCTTTGGCAAAAGGAAGAGCAAGCAGGTACCATGGAGCTAAGTCCAAGGCCCAGGGTGTCCTTAAAGGTGGGGAGGACCCCACAGGTACCAGGCACCGAAGTAGGCAGGCCATGGAGGAGGAAGGAGCAGAAGGCACTGTGAATCTAGATAAACAATCAGGTCCAAAGTCTGCAGAGGCTAAAACAGACCAAGAGGAACCAATGGGTCCATGGGAAAAGTGCCAGAAGGCTGGCTGTCTGCCCTCTGTGCCCCTGGCTTGTCTTCTTGCCCAGGAGGGAAGTAGATGCAAAGAGCCATGTGTCCTGGAGAGTCTTGATTGAAGCAAATACAGTCTTCCTAGGTCTCCTTCAGTGAAGGGCAGGGTGATTCAGGGAAAAGGTTTTGGGAATTAGACAATGGAGTTCACAACTAGAACTTTTCCTATTTATCCTACAGGTGTACCTGCACAAAGACACAAAGATGTATGTCCAAAGATGTTCATTAAGGCATTATTTGTAATAGCAAACAGACAAATAAGCGAATAAGGAAACAGCCTAAATGTATATCAATAGGAAATTGGTTAAATAAATCATGGGTATCCATACAACCGAATACTGGGCAGCCATTACAAAGAATGAAGGCAGTCTATCTGTACTGATATAGAATAATGTCCAAGATATTTTATTTGAAAAAAGCAAACTGTAGAACAGTATGTACAATGTAATCTATTTGTGTGAAAACACAGAGGTACAGGAATATTTTTGGAAGGAAAGACAAAATCTTAACAATGGTTGTGTCTGAAGAAAAGGGCTAGGGCTGAGAATAGGCATTTCTACTTTTCACCTATTTAATTTCTGTTTCTATGGGTATACCTTACTTCTATAATAAAAATAGTAATTAATAAACACTATTTTAAAAAACTGAGGTAAAGACTCACAGTTCATTGGAAATACAAGGCATCTTGCATAATTGGATTTGGAGTGGGGGGCATTTGTTGAGAACCTATAGCAATTATTACACAGATGAAATGAGAAACAATGTCAGGCATGAGTCAGCAATGCCCACTGTTACCACCTTCATTCAACCATATGGTGGATCCAGGTCCTAACCTGTGCACTAAGAACAGAAAAAGAAGTGCAAGGTGGAAGGTGGAAAGAAAAAAAACAAAACTGTCAAAATTCCGAGATAATCTGATCATCTGCATAGAAATCCAAGAGAATTTTGGAGCCAATACATTGTTTGGAATGAAGAGAGTTTATCTTGATTGCTGGATGTCAGATTAATATATAAAACCGAAGTGTATTCCTATTCACCAGCAACAATATAATTTTAAAACTACCATTTACAGGCGCAAGAAAAATTATATGATCAAGGAATAAATATAACAAAAGATGTGTAACACTCTTATAAAGAAAATTATAAAATATGAAATTTATAAATTATGCAATTTGTAAAATTGTTTAAAATGTATGTATTGAAAGATATAAAAGGAAAGCTATATGCCATCTTCATGGATAGAAATATTCAATACCTCATAAAGATGTTAGTATACCATATTAATATATAAATCCAATGCAATACCAGTGAAGCGCCAAAAGGATTTTTGAGAAATTGACAAGCTTATCCTGGAGTTCAGATGGAAGAACTAACAGCCAAAATTATTTAAGATCATTTTGAAGAAACAGGGCAAGGTGGGAATTTTGTGGGTTTGCCCTTCTAAATGTCAGGACTTATTATAAATTTACAGGAATTAAGATGTGAGGTATTGGCCCAGAAAGAAACAAGCAGACTAAAGGGACAGAGCTCAAAAATAAACCCACAGGCATATGGGTATTTTTCATGTGATAGAGATAGCATTGTCGTGACAGGGTCCAGGACTTGCTACTCCAAGATACAGCACCTTGGCATACCAAATATTTTTAAATGAAGGGATTTGAGAAATGACAGGTACACGAAGGACTCTGACCTTCTCCTGAAGCAGGTCATAAGACCCTCATGTGAGAGGTGCCCTCCCAAGCCTGGAGGAAAGGAGCATCTTCAGCTTCAAAGATGGAGGGATGCTGAGAGGAATCTGAAAGAATAGACTTTGCTAAGTTCCCCTCAGTTCACTACCCTGACCTCATACCCCATTGCCCTATCATATTTTCCTACAACTTTCCACTGTTCATCAAACCTAGTATAAAAACACTGAGGTTTAACTGTTTCTTCAGGTCTTCCTTTCCTTATGAAGTCTCCTGTGTCTCATGAGACTTGTATTAAATAAATTTTTTATGCTTTTCTCCTGTTAAGTTTTTGTTACAGAGCCCCAGTTGAGAACACAGAAGGATAGAAGGAAAAAGATACTCTTCCTCCCCTACAGTAGATTAGCAATAAGATATTTGATTGTGAATGAAAACAACATTCACAGATAGAAAAAATGACAGAGGACTAGGTCTTAGGATGAAGGAACAAGATAAAACCCCAGAAAAATAACTAAATGAAGTGGAGATAGGCAACCTTCCAGAAAAAGAATTCAGAGCAATGATACTGAAGATGATTCAGGACCTTGGAAAAAGAATGGAGACAAAGATTGAGAAGATGCAAGAAATGTTTAACAAAGACCTAGAAGAATTAAAGAACGAACAAACAGAGATGAACGATACAATAACTGAAATGAAAAATACACTAGAAGGAATCAATAGCAGAATAACTGAGACAGAAGAATGGATAAGTGACCTGGAAGACAGAATGGTGGAATTCACTGCTGCAGAACAGACTAAAGAAAAAAAAAATGAAAAGAAATGAAGGCAGCCTAAGAGACCTCTGGGACAACATTAAACACACCAACATTCACATTATAGGGGTCCCAGAAGGAGAAGAGAGCGAGAAAGGACTGGAGAAAATATTTGAAGAGATTATAGTTGAAAACTTCACTAACATGGGAAAGGAAATAGCCACCCAAGTCCAGGAAGCACAAATAATCCCAGACAGGATAAACCCCAGGAGAAACATGCTGAGACACATAGTAATCAAATTGACAAAAATTAAAGACAAAGAAAAATTATTAAAATCAACAAGGGAAAAATGACAAATAATACACAAGGGAACTCCCATAAGGTTAACAGCTGATTTCTCAGCAGAAACTCTACAAGCCAGAAGGGAGTGGCATGATATATTTAAAGCAATGAAAGGGAAGAACCTACAACCAGGATTACTCTACCCAGCAAGGATCTCATTCAGATTCAATGGAGAAATCAAAAGCTGTACAGACAAGCAAAAGTTAAGAAAATTCAGCACCACCAAACCAGCTCTACAACAAATGCTAAAGGAACTTTCTAAGTGGGAAACACAAGAGAAGAAAAGGACCTACAAAAACAAACCCAAAACAATTAAGAAAATGGTAATAGGAACGTACATATCAATATTTACCTTAGATGTGAATGGATTAAATGCTCCAACCAAAAGACATAGGCTGGCTGAATGGATACAAAAACAAGACCCATATATATGCCATCTACAAGAGATCCACTTCAGACAGAGGGACACATACAGACTGAAAGTGAGGGGATGGAAAAAATCCATGCAAATGGACATCAAAAGAAAGCTGGAGTAGCAATACTCATATCAGATAAAACAGACTTTAAAATAAAGAATGTTACAAGAGACAAGGAGGACAATACATAATGATTAAGGGATCAATCCAAGAAGAAGATATAACAATTATAAATATATATGCACCCAACATAGGAGCACCTCAATACATAAGGCAACTGCTAACAGCTATAAAACAGGAAATCAACAGTAGCACAATAATAGTGGGGGACTTTAACACCTCACTTACACCAAAGGACAGGTCATCCAGAGAGAAAATTAATAAGGAAACAAAAGCTTTAAATGACACTATAGACCAGATAGATTTAGCTGATATTTATAGGACATTCCATCCAAAAACAGCAGATTACACTTTCTTCTCAAGTGCACACAAAACATTCTTCAGAATAGATCACATCTTGGGTCACAGATCAAGCCTCAGTAAATTTAAGAAAATTGAAATCATATCAGCATTTTTTCCGACCAGAAAGCTATGAGATTAGAAATAAATTACAGGGGAAGAAATGTAAAAAACAGAAACACATGGAGGCTAAATAATACATTACTAAATAACCAAGAGACCACTGAAGAAATCAAAAAACACCTAGAGACAAATGACAACGAAAACACGATGATCCAAAACCTAAGAGATGCAGCAAAAGCAGTTCTAAGGGGGAAGTTTATAGCAATACAAGCCTACCTCAAGAAACAAGAAAAATCTCAAATAAACAATCTAACCTTACACCTAAAGGAACTAGAGAAAGAAGAACAAACAAAACCCAAAGTTAGCAGAAGGAAAGAAATCATAAAGATCAGAGAAGAAATAAATGAAATAGAAACAAAGAAAACAATAGCAAAGATCAACAAAACTAAAAGCTGGTTCTTTGAGAAGATAAACAAAATTGATAAACCATTAGCCAGACTCATCAAGAAAAAGAGGGAGAGGACTCAAATCAATAAAATTAGAAATGAAAAAGGAGAAGTTACAACAGACACCGCAGAAATACAAAGCATCCTAAGAGACTACTAAAAGCAACTCTATGCCAATAAAGTGGACAACCTGGAAGAAATGGACAAATTCTTAGAAAGGTATAACCTTCCAAGACTGAACCAGGAAGAAATGAAAAAATGAACAGACCAATCACAAGGAATGAAATTGAAACTGTGCTTAAAAATCTCCCAAGAAGGACTTCTCTGGTGGTGCAGTGGTTAAGAATCCACCTGCCAATGCAGGGACACATATTCGAGCCCTGGTCCAGGAGGATCCCACAAGCCGTAGAGCAACTAAGCCCATATGCCACAACTACTGAAGCCCGCATGCCTAGAACCCATGCTCTGCAACAAGAGAAGCCACTGAAATGAGAAGCCCGCCCACCGCAATAAAGAGTAGCCCCGACTCACTGCAACTAGAGAAAGCCCGTGTGTAGCAAAAAAGACCAAATGCAGCCAAAAATAAATAAGTAAATGAATTTATTACAAAAAAATCTTCCAACAAACAAAAGTCCAGGACCAGATGGCTTCACAGGTGAATTCTACCAAACATTTAGAGAAGAGCTAACACCCATCCTTCTCAAACTCTTCCAAAAAATTGCAGAGGAAGGAACACTCCCAAACTCATTCTATGAGGCCACCATCATTCTGATACCAAAACCAGACAAAGATACTACAAAAAAAGAAAATTACAGACCAATATCACTGATGAATATAGATGCAAAAATCCTCAACAAAATACTAGCAAACAGAATCCAACAACACATTAAAAGGATCATACGCCATGATCAAGTGGGATTTATCCCGGAGATGCAAGGATTCTTCAATACACGGAAATCAATCAATGTGATACACCATGTTAACAAATGGAAGGATAAAAACCATATGATCATATCAATAGATGCAGAAAAACTTTTGACAAAATTCAACATGCATTTATGATAAAAACCCTCCAGAAAGTGGGCATAGAGGGAAATTACCTTAACATAATAAAGGCCATATATGACAAACCCACAGCCAACATAGTTCTCAATGGTGAAAAACTGAACATTTCCACTACGATCAGGAACAGGACAAGGATGTCCACTCATTACTATTTTTCAACATAGTTTTGGAAGTCCTAGCCACGGCAATCAGAGAAGAAAAAGAAATAAAAGGAATAAAAAATGGAAAAGAAGAAGTAAAACTGTTACTGTTTGCAGACTACATGATACTATACGTAGATAATCCTAAAATGCCACCAGAAAACTACTAGAGCTAATCAATGAATTTGGTAAAGTTGCAGGATACAAAATTAATGCACAGAAATCTCTTGCATTCCTATACACTAACAATGAAATATCAGAAAGAGAAATTAAGGAAACAATCCCATTCGCCATTGCAAAAAAAGAATAAAATACCTAGGAATAAAGCTACCTAAGGAGGTAAAAGACCTGTACTCAGAAAACTATAAGACACTGATGAAAGAAATCAAAGATGACACAGACAGATGGAGAGGTATACCATGTTCTTGGATTGGAAGAATCAACATTGTGAAAATGACTATAGTACCCACAGCAATCTACAGATTCAATTCAATCCCTGTCAAATTACCAATGGCATTTTTTACAGAACTAGAACAAAAAATCTTAAAATTTGTATAGAGACACAAAAGACCCTGAATAGCCAAAGCAATCTTGAGAAAGAAAAACGGAGCTGGAGGAATCAGACTCCCTGACTTCAGACTATACTACAAAGCTAAAGTAATCAAGACAGTATGGTACTGGTACAAAAACAGAAATATAGATCAATGGAACAGGGGAGAAAGACCAGAGGTAAACCCGTGTACCTATGGTCAACTAATCTATAACAAAGGAGGCAAGGATATACAATGGAGAAAAGACAGTCTTTTCAATAAGTGGTGTTGGGAAAACTGGACAGCTACATGTAAAAGAATGAAATTAGAACACTCCCTAACACCATACACAAAAATATACTCAAAATGGATTAGAGACCTAAATGTAAGACCAGACACTATAAAACTCTTAGAGGAAAACATAGGAAGAACACTGTTTGACATAAATTACAGCAAGATCTTTTTTGACCCACCTCCTAGAGTAATGGAAATAAAAACAAAAATAAACAAATGGGACCTCATGAAACTTAAAAGCTTTTGAACAGCAAAGGAAACTATAAACAAGACAAAAAGACAATCCTCAGAATGGGAGAAAATATTTGCAAATGAATCAACGGACAAAGGATTAATCTCCAAAATATATAAACAGCTTATGCAGCTCAATATTAAAAAAGCAAACAACCCAATCAGAAAATTGGCAGAAGACCTAAATAGACATTTCTCCAAAGAAGACATACAGATGGCCAAGAGGCACATGAAAAGATGCTCAACATCACTAATTATTAGAGAAATGTAAGTCAAAACTACAATGAGGTATCACTTCACCTGGTTAGAATGGGCATCATCAGAAAATCTACAAATGACAAATGCTGGAGAGGGTGTGGAGAAAAGGGAAACCTCTTGCACTGTTGGTGGGAATGTAAATTGATACAGCCACTATGGAGAACAGCATGAATGTTCCTTAAAAAACTAAAATTAGAATTACCATATGACCCAGCAATCCCACTACTGGGCATATACCCAGAGAAAACCATAATTCAAAAAGACACATGTGGCTTCCCTGGTGGCTCAGTGGTTAAGAATCTACCTGCCAATGCAGGGGACATGGGTTCGAGCCCTGGTCCAGGAAGATCCCACATGCCATGGAGCAACTAAGCCCATGTGCCACAACTACTGAAGCCTGTGTGCCTAGAGCCTGTGCTCTGCAACAAGAGAAGCCACCGTGGTGAGAAGCCCACGCACCACAACAAAGAGTAGCCCCCACTCGCCGCAACTAGAGAAAGCCCATGTGCATCAATGAAGACCCAATGCAGTCAAAAAAAAAAAAAAAAAAAAGACACATACACCCCAATGTTCATTACAGCACTATTTATAATAGCCAGGTCATGGAAGCAACCTAAATGCCCATCAACAGATGAATGGATAAAGAAGATGTGGTGCATATATACAATGGAATATTACTCAGCCATAAAAAGGAATGAAACTGGGTGATTTGTAGAGATGTGGATGGACCTATAGACTGTCATACAGAGTGAAGTAAGTCAGAAAGAGAAAAACAAATATTGTATATTAACGCATATATGTGGAATCTAGAAAAATGGTACAGATGAACCAGTTTGCAAGGCAGAAATAGAGACACAGATGTACAGAACAAATGTCTGGACATCAAGGGGTGAAAGTGGCGGGAGTGGGGGGTGGGATGAATTAAGAGATTGGGATTGACATATATACACTAATATGTATAAAAGAGATAACTAATAAGAACCTGCTGCATAAAAAAATTAAAAAGTATATTTGATTGTATTAATTGTCAGTTATTGGAGCTGAACAACTGATTGTGCATATGGAAAAAGTAAATTAGACCCCCGGTTCATACCAAACACAAAAGTAAATTCCATGTGAATTAAATATAAAAAGCAAAATTTGGGACTTCCCTGGTGGTGCGGTGGTTAAGACTCCAAGCTCCCAATGCAGGGGGCCCAGGTTCTATCCCTAGTCAGGGAACACGCATGCTGCAACTAAGAGTTTGCATGCCACAACTAAGGAGCCAGTGAGCTTCAACTAAGGAGCTGGCAATCCTCAGCAAAGGAGACTGCTGGCCACAACTAAGGAGCCCACTGGCTGCAACTAAGGAGCACATGTGCCACAACTAAGGAGCCGGCAAGCTGCAATTAAGCAGCCTGCCTGCCACGACTAAGACCCGGCATGACCAAATAAATAAATAATTTTTAGAAAGCAAAATTTGAAACAGAAAACTAGGAAAATAATTACATTAAGAAAGGATTTCTTGGGCTTCCCTGGTGGCGCAGTGGTTAAGAATCCGCCTACCAATGCAGGGGACACGGGTTTGAGCCCTGGTCCAGGAAGATCCCACACGCTGCAGAGCAACTAAGCCCATGCACCACAACTGCTGAGCTGGCACTCTAGAGCCTACGAGCCATGACTACTGAAGCCTGTGCGCCTAGAGCCCGTGCTCTGCAACAAGAGAAGCCACCACGATAAGAAGTCGGCACACCACGACGAAGAGTAGCCCCCGCTCACCGCAACTAGAGAAAGCCCGTGCGCAGCAGCTAAGACCCAGCGCAGCCAAAAATAAATAAATAAATAAATTATTTTTTTAAAAAAGAAAGGATTTCTTAACCAAGACTCAGAAAGTACAAACTATAAATTAAAAGATTGATAGTTCATTAAAATTAGAAACTCCTTTCCATCAAACAACAACAGAAAGAAATGGGCAATACAAACCCCAGGCCGGGACAAGATAAATATAGTCTGTAATCAACATATGATTACCCTGTGGGATTTACAAAGAACTCCTACAAGTAACGAGTAAAATAGAACCCAGAAGAGAAATGGGTAAAGGCTATGAGCAGGGCATTCACAAAGTGGAAACCTAAATGGCCAATAAATAAGGAAAAGTGGGCTTCCCCTGTGGCGCAGTGGTTGAGAGTCCGCCTGCCGATGCAGGGGACACGGGTTCGTGCCCCAGTCCGGGAAGATCCCACATGCCGCGGAGCGGCTGGGCCCGTGAGCCATGGCCGCTGAGCCTGCGCGTCTGGAGCCTGTGCTCCGCAACGGGAGAGGCCACAACAGTGAGAGGCCCGTGTACCGCAAAAAAAATAAATTAATTAAATAAATAAATAAATAAGAAAAAGTGCTCAACTTCAAAATAATAGAGAAATACAGATTAAAGCCATACTGAGGTATCATTTTATACCCATCAGATGGGAGAAATGAAAAGGTCTGACAATAATTGATATGGAAAGGACACAAACAATCTGGACTTCGTAAGTGTGAACTCCATAAACAACTACTTCGGAGAAACAGTTGGCAATACACAGTCAAGTGGAAGATGTGCATTCCTTTTAAAAGAGCAGTTCTATGTTCTGGAGAGCCTCTCCTGCATGTGCATAAGGAAGATAGCACAACAATATTCAATCCAGCTACATTTGTATTACCAAGCTTGAAATAATCTAAATCTGCAGCAAATCAGACCGTGGACCAAATCTGGTCTGTTGCCTGTGTTTGTAAATAAAGATTTATTAGAACACAGCCATGGTCATTTGCTTTCATATTGTCCAAGGCTGCTTTCTGGCTACAATAGCAGAGGCAAGTAGTTATGACAGAGAATTTGGCCCCCAAAACCTAAAAGATTTATAATCTGACTCTCTACAGAAAAAGTTTGCTGACCCCTGATCTAAACACACATCAAGGGAAGATAGATTAATAAATGTAGGTATAATTTTAAAATAGATACTATAAAGCAGTGAAAATAATAAACCACAGCTACATGTGTCAACATGACTAAATCTCAAAAAAAATTATAAAAAGCAAACTACAAAATGGTACGTACAGTATGATGCTATGTGTATAAAATTTGCATACATGTACAAAATACGCATGTTCGTGGGTATGTGTGCTTGTAGTAATAGAATTTAAATGCTCGTGGAAACACTAAATTCAGTAAAGTAGTTCTCACTGGGGAAAGAGGGACTGGGATCAGCGATCAGGGACAGGGTGCACATGGAGCTTCAGTAGTGTCTGTAATATTTTATTCTTTAAATGATACAACATGCAAAGATGGTAAGATGTTTTCAAAACTGGGTGATAAGTACATGGATGTTTGTATAATTTTTCCTATGCTTTTCAGTAGGCTGGAACTATTTCATGATGGAAAAAACCAAAGCTCTAATGCCAGGTCTCCCATCTGGCTATGCCACCTTGAACAAGTCACCTCCTCTTTCTAGGTCTCTTTTCTCCTTTTTAAAATTGAGGGGTGCCTTAGAGGGTCTTCCAAGTGCCTTCCAGTTCTAAAATTCAATGATTCATAGGGCTTCCCTGGTGGCGCAGTGGTTGAGAGTCCGCCTGCCGATGCAGGGGACATGGGTTCATGCCCCGGTCCGGGAGGATCCCACATGCCGCGGAGCGGCTGGGCCCGTGAGTCATGGCCGCTGAGCCTGCGCGTCGGGAGCCTGTGCTCCGCAACAGGAGAGGCCACAGCAGTGAGAGGCCCACGTGCCGCAAAACAAAAACAAAAAAAAATCAATAACTCATCAACTGATGAACAGATGAACCAAATGTGGTACACCCACACCGTGGAATAGTATTTGGCAATAAAAGGAATGAAGTACTGACACATGTTACAATGTGGATGAACCTTGAAAACATTTTGCTCAGTGAGAGAGACCAGAGACAAAGGACAACATACTGTATGATTCAGTTTACATGAAATAGTAATAGTCCGGAATAGGCAAATCCGTAAAGAGAGAAGGTAGATGGATGGTTGCCAAGGGCGGGGGGAGGGGCAGGATCGGAAGCTGATGGCTAAAACATTCAGGTTTCTCTTCAGGGTGATGAAAACCTTCTACAAACGATTGTGGTGACAGACGCACAACTCTGAATACACTAAAAGCCATAGAATTGTACACTTTGAATAGGTGAAGTGTATGGTATGTGAGTTACATCTCAATAAATCTGTAAAAATAAAAAAATAAAAGGTTCCATTTTCCAAAACTCCATCCTCTGAATATCCACTTTGCAACTGCAGTGAACCTCTAACCAGTGTAATAGCCGACACTAATTTCCAAGCCGAGTTACCTTTTTAGAAAAGTTAGGGGCAGCCTATTAATAAACTTGGGTGTCGCTGGTAAACTTCTGCTACAGCTGAGGCAACCTTTTCAGTTGCACAGATTCGGATATTGGGGAGAGAAGTGGGATTCCAATATCCCTGGGGCAATGTGATTAGGGGAACGAGGAAGTGGAGGGTCCTACGAGTCGAGTCCAAGTGCACGTCTGCAGCCCTTGACCACCGAAGGTAGAGGAAATAAAACTCTGACTCTGCTGGCTGACATCGCCACCCCAAAAATAAATAAAATGAAAACCCCGGGAGCAAATGGGGTGTTGAGATTTCTCGTGGTTTCAATCTAGTCCTCGCACGAGGATACAGTAGCTTTGGTTGTTTCATAACCAAAGTGAGTGAGTTTGTTTCCAACTGTAAAAATGATTTGGTGCCGGATATCAATTTTATGGCCTTTCCCTGGGTGTAAAAACTGGAAAATGCCTGAGGAAAACCTCTGTCTGAAATAGAAGTACTCCCCACACACCTTCCTGTCTCCAGGGGTGAGAGCTGGTGGAGAGCTAGCAAATAACTACATTATTTCTGCAATAAAGCCAGATACATCCATAATAAAAGTTAATGATTATGCGCATACTTTCCGACGTTTCCAAAGAGTCTAGACTAAAAACACTAAAAGAAATCTTTGTATGTTCACTCTTGCGAATTCCATGGGAGTAGGAGTTTGAATTAGCTTCAGTAACAGCCTAAGGCTACTCTAGTATATATATATTTTCTTTTGTTATCCAAACAGCCCCGTTTAGGAAAGCTCTGTTAGGACTCTCAGAATAGGTCTAGGCTGTAAATTGTGTTTCAAAACGTTAAAAAGCTATAGTATTAAAACATAAACGCCAAAGGCAAAACACCTTAAACTGAGAAAAGAACTTTTTTTACCTTTGCAGGGTTGGAAGCTTTCAGCTCTTTCTCTAAACACTATAAATACATCCTTTTTTATTCCTCCCCCAGTGGGAGGGGAATGAAACAGAAAGTTGGTGGTAAGTAGTTATATTCTGATATAATTGTAGAATTAGGAAGGCACTCCGGAATTCTCTAGTTTAACTTTTATTTCATAGAGGAGGAAACAAAAGTGCGGAAAGGTCAGATGACTTGGCCAAGGCATCGGCTTCAGGACCCTGGAGAGTTTAACACATCAAGGCTGATGGATGACTTCATGCATTTCAGATTGCGCACTCTCGTAGTTAGAAGATCACTCTGATACATGTGTATTCCTCCAACAAGCACTTACTGAGCACCTACTGTGTGCCAGACAGGGGCCTGTAACCTGATCCCAGCTCTAACAGCAGCTGCCCTCCTAAAGCTGACCTGTTGTGGGAAGAGTAAGGAAGATGGGCAATGGGCAAAGCAAGACCACGGAATAAAGAAGATGCCATGCGGGTTCTAAGAAAGGGAGAGGGGGACAGGGGAGCAGAATGGAAAGCAGAGGGAAGGGAGAGGAGGGGAGCAGGCCAGGAGATCAGGAGGTTTCTGCAGGCATCCAGGTGAGTCAACAGTGGTCCAGGTGAGGGTGGTCACGGTGTGGATGGAGAGCAGAGCCCGGATTCAGGCCTCCTCGTGCTCTGTCAGGCTTCTCTGAGCAGCAAAGGAGGAGATATATTTGACATCAGGACCGGACAACAGGACAGAAACAAGTATTTTACTAAAATAGTCTTATAGAAGTGCTAGATTCCAGTATTTTCTATTCTGTTCTATCTTGTTTTATATATTTATTTATTTATTTATTTATTTTGGGGGGTCCTTGCTCCACGACATGTGGGATCTTAGTTCCCCAACCAGGGATTGAACCCACGCCCTCAGTAGTGAAAGCGAGGGAGTCCTAACCATTGGACCACCAGGGAATTCTCCTCTTGGTTTTTAAAATGCAGGCAGCAGCCCACTAAATTGATATAATGGCCCACTATTGGGACACAACTGACAGCAAGAAAAATACTGCCTTGGCAAATCCATTCGAAGCCCCCAAGCCTCCCTCCCTGACCGTCAGGCTGCAGAGGACCTGTGGGGCCCCAGATCAACAGAGGCCCTTGCTACTTATGTCTAAATATTTAAATGCTGTAAATCAATGAACTACAGTAAAGGAAGTAAAGCACGTAGACCTACCCTGGACTTTTGTGGAGCCAGGAAATACAAATGGAGCCTCTGGCCCTGGCCCAGCTCTCTGTGCAGCCCGCCTTGGACTGCACCCCACGCCACCTGATGCTTCTGGGACCATATGTTCTCTGCTGCAACTACTCAGGTCTGCAGCTGTAGACAGTAAATAATGACAGGGAGCAACTATGCTCCAATAAAACTGTATCTACAAATGCAGTCTGCAGGCCGGCTTTGGCCTGCAAGCCATAGTTATCAATCCTGAGCTGGTGCTTTGGTTTCCCTCACAGAAAGAGTGGGAAGAATATCACTGATCTTATAGGCTGTTCTGAGGACTAGTCATCGAAGCAAATACAACACCTGACCAGTAAGCACTAGGTCCTGTGAACTACCGTTACCTTTACAAATATGTTATTTATTTTAGAAAATGGCGGTAAAATAGACATAACAAAAGTTACCACTTTAACCATTTTTAAGTGTGCCGTTGAGTAGCCTTAAGTACATTCACATTGTCGTGCAGCCGTCCCCACCGTGTGGACACCCAGTTTTCCTAGGACCGTTCGTTGGAAAGACTGTCTTTTCGTTCACGGTCTGGCCTTGGCACCCTGTTGAAAATCATTGGACTGTCTATGTGAGGGTTTATTTCTGAACCATCTGTTCTATTCCATTGGTCTATATGTCTTGTCTTTATGACGGTACCATACTATTTTGATTCCTGTAGCTTTGTAGGAAGTTTTGAAATGAGGAAGTGTGAGGCCTCCAACTTTGTTCTTCTTTTTTGAGATTGTTTTGGCTATTCTGAGTCCATTGAGGTTCAATATGAATTTTAAGATGAATTTTCTATTACTGCAAAAAACATTGTTAGGATTTTGATAGAGCTTGCATTGAACCTGTAGATGTTACTATTACTTTTTTAAAAGTTTGCCAAATGGGCATATTGAAATGGTATTTTGCTGTATTTTAATATGCATTTCTTTTATTGCAAATAAAACTGACCATTTGTATCTCTCCTTACTGAATTGCCAGCTATCCTTTGCCCACTTTTTCTATTAGAGTTTTACTATCATGTATATAGAGGGTATTAAGAATATCAACACTTCTTTTGTTACATAAAATCATCGAATACTCACTGGGCACCCCTTTAGACGAGGCCCTGTGTTGGATGTTGGCCTACGTGGTGAGGTGGGAAAAAAGGCCACAATCCCTGCACCCGTGGGGCAGGAAGGTAAATAGATAGTAGTGAAAGAATTACCCAAATACATAGTTACAAATTGGGATAAGGACCAGAGTGCTACGAAGGGGATCTGATCTAATCTAGGGTTCAGGGAAGTCTTTTCTCAGGAAGTGACATTGTAACTGCAATTCAAAAGATGAGTAGGAAATAGCTAAAGATGGTGTGTGGCGTTGGAGAGCGTTCCTGGCAAAGATATTAGCATGTGCAAAGGCCCTGAAGCCAAAGGAGCTGGTGTGTACAAGGACATGAGAGAAGGTGGTTTGAGCTGAAATGTGAAGGATGAGACATAAAGGGAAATGGGAGTCTGGCCTGAAGACTAGACAAATCCAGGTTAAGGCGAGGCATCGTGACAGTTGGTCAGAAACAAGTTCCCCTTTCTAGACTCTGGGTTTATGGCTGTGAACCACAGCCACCTGAGGCGTAGGCTCTCAGCTTATGGTTTTCTTCTCCTAAGGTCTGCCATTTTCTTGGATGAATTCACCTTCCATCACCCTGGTGCTTTCCTTGATCGGTTCATCCATTCATCCATTCATTTATTCCACAAATATTCACTGAGGACCTGTGATGTGCAGACTAATAAATAAGCCAATCTCAGATACTGATAAATTCTTAGAGGTGAATTAAGAGGGAAGAAAGTGGGCAGCCCCTGTGGTGCAGCCGGTGCGGCTGGAGCTCTGGGCAGGCACCATGGGGCTGGAATGAGGGGAGGTGCTGCAGAGCCCCCAAGGTGGAGATGGGAACTTTTTCTTCATTTTCCAGGGCAAAGGGAAGTCACAGATGATTTTCAACCAGGAAGTGGTTCCATCAGGTTTATGGTTGGGAAAGTTCCCTGGCTTGGCTGGAGACAATGGAGCCAGGGTAGCAGAGTGGACCCCAGAGGTGCTGAGAGGTCATTTCTGGGGTCCAGAGGGTAGATGAGCGTGTCCTGAGAAAGAGTGGCGGCAGTGAACACAGAGTGACGTGGATGGATGGCTCCAAAGTGTTCAGGAAGGTCGATTCACAAGACCTGGTGAACGGTGGGTCAGGGGATGGGGTCGGGGGTGGGGGGTAGCCCAGGGTGTAGTCCCAGGTCCTGGAGGGTAGATCTGGAGAGGATGCTACTTAATGAGAAATGGAACCCCAGAATGTCCCCGCTGGCAGGGAGGATCTTGAGTCTGGTCTTGGTGAGTAAGTGCTTGGAGGCTCCTGTGCATATAGCAAGGTGGAGAAGGTGGAGAAGGGGCAGTATGTGGATTGGAGATATTTCCAGCAGGGGAAACAATAAGGTCTTTAGATCCATTGAACACTGGGAGTCAGAGAGGCAGAAGTGACAAGGGTGGACCGGGGTCTCCAGCTTTACCACCTGGAAAGATGGTGGTGGCATTTGTGGCAAAAATCTTGCCTTGTTTACCTTTGGCTTTTTACTTTTTTGGGGGTGGGGTTAATTTAGCTCACCATAGGAGAGTGGTTTGCCTGTACATTTTATGATCGTTAAAGTGAAATGCATGTAGGTCACAGAAATTTGGGGCCACGCTAAACTGATATCCTAAAAATAAAGCCCTCAGTGCCTCCGAGAAATAATACAAATCCATGCATTAACCTAAGTTAGTTCTTCTTACACCAGGAGAATGTGAGGTTGCTTATGATAAACTCCCAGACCAAAATCGTTGAATTCCAGGAGCGATTAAGAAAAGTCTCAGACTGTAAATTGACACTGTTACCTGAAAGCCGCACACACCTGCTGAATCACTTTTTAAATGCTCACAAAAACAACAGTTTTTCTTGTTCCCAGTACAGCTTGGGGCCACAAAAATTAATTACATCACCTGCAAAATTAGTCCTGTGTTTTGCATCCAAAGGTCAATGTTCAGACTGAGAAATGGTTTAGTGCTTTCAAACACAGGGCTCAGCGCATAAATATTTATCACAGGAGGACAGGAACTCGTTGTACACGCGTGTTGACCTTATCAGGCAGTTACCTGGGGCAACGAATCGTCTGTCTGCTTCCTGTCCCACTTTCTTTTGCCCAAGACCTTGGGCAATTGTTTATTTGACAGAGTGTTCTCTCCCATTCCCTTTCTTCTGGGAATAAAAGCACAGGATGCTAAACAAATACATCTCCTGGTCCACCAATACCTGACTTCCGGAGAGGAGAGGGTTCTAGGTGTTTGTTAGAAAGATCCAACAACAGTTATGAAAGAGAAAACCGTGGTTACACCCAGCAGAGAACAGAAAGCATGCATTTCCCCATCCCCGACTCGCTTGTTTTGATTAGTGTTTCCAATGCTTTCCATGGACTTTATGAAATGTTCAAGCTTTTGATAGTGAAGATGATGTAACAGAGATACGGGCAAGCAACAGCCACGGACCTGATCTGTGGCAAAAGCACAGCCTTCTATTTTATTACTGTTTTCTATGTTTATAAGATGAGAATGTTAGAGAAACTTTGGCCAAGTTGGCTTGAATCTGGCCACATATTTGTTTTGGCCACTCTGAGCTTTCATTTCACAAGTTCTCATACTAACTAGCCCACGCCATTGTTACTTAAGAAAGCCCAGCTTGGCCGGGTGCCAACAAGTCAACTCAGCGTTTTTCCACATCCTCTTGGTGGTCCCGAAGAATGGTTTTGTGAACCTTCGGACTTAGACTAAAAAAACTCATATGCAGGGAACCTCTGACAACAAGCTATTTTTCAAGTGTTGATTTTCACAGCCTCCAATACTCTGGTTCTCACTAGTCAATCATTAGACACCTGGTGTGGATTTATCAGAATCTGTTTCAAGTCTATTAGTCTCTTCTACCTGCTGAGCTACTAACTCTGAAGGTTTTCTAGCAAATCTGCATTGTTATATTTTAATTTGCATTTAATTTTGCATATATATTAATTTGCATTTAATTTAACTGGCCACTTGTCTCTCTCCTTTCTGAATTGCCCGTGGTCCTTTGCCTTTTTCTGTTGGAGTTTTTAATATCACCTACGTAAAGGCTATTAAGCATATCAACACTTCTTTGTTATATAAAATGACTCACTACCCATTGGGGACTTCTCTGGTCCTGGGCGCTGTGCATGGATTCTTCTACTTGTTCTAAAGGTATCCCTTCCAAGCTTCATGAGCTAATCCTTCCAACTAATTTCCCCAGATTTGGTAAATAAACTCTGTTAATATTTAATGACCGCATGAGGACAGGGGTTGATCTATCTTGTGCATTTTGAATTCTAGCACCTAGATGTGCCTGGACCAAGTAGGCATTTGATCAATATTTGCCTAATGGATAGAAAACCCATGGAGAGATTAGTTTTCCCCGAACCCTCCTCTTACGAGGCAAAACAAAACAAAACAAAACAAAAAACCAAAAAACTAACCTTTTTATTCTACGCTCAACATCATCCTCTCCTTCTTGTGATTATTTTAATGGTTCTTCTTCAAGATATTTTCTTGACATACAAGAGTTCAAGTGCATGTGGCATCGTAGGTGGTAGACAAAAGTATGGACATATTTTCAGCTTTGCTCTAAAATCCTGTCTAATGTATTTTATGGGCTTTTGGCCACAGCAATCTATTGGCCAATGTCTTCAATGGAATAGTCCACTGTAACTCCCTGAAAACTGATATAATGGAGCTTATTATCCTATAATTATCATTTGTGTTATGATGCCAAGTTTCCCTGATTCATTAACTTGTACCTGTCCTCCCTGAGATGAGTTTTCAGGGCTACGCAAACCCTAAGGCATAGGCAATGCATCACAACTGTGGAATGAACTGAGGAATTCCGGGAGGATGCCTCTTGCTCCAGAACCTCTCCCACATCCGGGTTCAACTGTCCCCAAGTTCCACCCGTGTTCGTCCATTTCCTATTTATTGGGCGCTGACTCTGTGTCTGATATTATGTGAGGCACCGGCAGCAGAGATCTGTGCCTGGGGCTAACGATTTCTGGTCATTCTCTTTTAAAAGTAGGTTTGACTGGGATAGACATCATATTAAGCATGGATGCCTTGGTGTGAATTGATTTATGAGATCCCTCAAGTTCACCGAGCCTGGAAGGGGTGGAGTTGAGATTCCCACCCAGGCAGTCTGGCTCCATGTATTCCAGAAGTGTTACCCAACCACGTCATCATTTGGGGAGGATACACATGAACTGCAACCATCCTGTCATTCCCTAGACATGTTTGGAATTAACCTCTTGGAATCTGATGAGAAATTGAAGGACTCAGGGGAATTCCCTGGCCATCCGGTGGTTAAGACTCTGTGCTTCCAGTGCAGGGGGTTCAGGTTCAATCCCTGGTTGGGGAACAAAGATCCTGCATGCTGTGCAGTGAGGCCAAAAATAAAAAAGAAAGAAAGAAAGAAATTGAGGTACTCAGACTCTAATTCCAGCTCTGATAGTAAGCAGCTATTATAATTGAATCACTTCAATTCTCCAGTCCCTGTTTTCTCATTAGTAAAACGAGGAGATCAGACCTTCCAGCTCTAACAATCTGTGGTCCTGCCTCAACCACAGCATCTCCTTTTGTTATAAGCTTGACTTCTGTGCTCTTCTCTGTAAAATGGGGCGATGTAGACTTCCTTGGCCTATCTTGCTGGGTCGTTGGGCAGATGACATGAGATAAAATCTGTGAAGTCATTGAAAATGATAAAGCACGAACTGGATGCAGGTTACAGTCTAGTGACTCTACGTCCTCCAATTCTCAGGCCACTGCTACTTTCTCTAGCCTGAATCTCACTTTGAAGTTCAATGAATAAAAATGTATGGAGCATCAACGCTGGGCCTACACTGTTCCAGGCTCTGGATCCAGCGCTCAAGGAGCTTAACTTACATTCAAGCGAGAGGCGGACACAAAGACGAGGCAACGGAATACACACGTTCATCTAAGACGAGAGAAGCACTGCAAGGAAGCCGGCTAAAGGCTGAGCCGAAGAGGAAAAGCTCACCCTGGAGAGCTTGATCCACTGGAGGAAGGGCTGTCTAGTCTGAGATCTGAAAGCTGCTACCAGAGGTAGAACCGTAACTCCCCCGCAAGAGATGTCAAAGGCCTAACCCCTAGTACCTGTGAATGTGACCTTATTTGGAAATAGGGTTGTGGCAGAAACAGTTAGTTAAGATGCGGTCATACTGGAGTAGGGTGGGCCCTCACACGGTATGACCGGTGTCCTTAGAAAAAGAGACAAACACAAAGAAAAATGCCACGTGGAGATGGAGGCAGAGGCCGGAGTGATGCAGCTAACAGCCAAGGAATGCTGGCAACTCCAGAAGCTGCAACAGACAAGGAAGGAACCTCCTCTTCAGGTTTCTAAAGGAATGCAACTCTATCAACATCTTGATTTTGGACTTCTTGCTTCCAGAACTCCAAGAGAAGAAATTGCTGTTTGAAGTCACTCAGTTTTCAGGCATTTGTTACGGCAGCCCTAGGAAACAAATGCCAATGCAAAGGAGCCAGGCACACAGAGAATGAGGGCAGAGGGTCCCAGGGCTGAGGAAACAGCATCTGCAATGGCTCTAACGAGGCAAAAACCTTGGCAAACGCAATGAACCAAGACAAAGCTTACAAGGTCCAGCCCCACCAGGAGCAAGTTCTACCGGGGAACTTGTCTGAGTGTTTGTGACGGTGATGGGAACTGGTGGCGGATGCTCAGCTGCGGAGTGGCAGAACTGGTCAAAAGGGATGGAGGGGGCGGAAGCCTGGGACCACGTCAGGAGGTGGTGGTCCTGCCCGGGGACGGGGGCAATGAGAGGATGGCAATGCGAGGTTCTGAAGTAAATGTCAGAGAAAAAGCCGAGTAGACTGGGAGTGCATCAGGTGTGGGTGTGCTGAAAGGAGAGGAAGCACAAATATGTTTACATTCTAGATAAATGCTTTAACGAAGTTAGGCTTTGGGCTGGGGGGCAGTGATGCTCTTCATGAGAAGGTGAACACTGGGGAGGAAAAGGTTTGGGTGCGGTGGGGACACAGCAAGCTTGCTGAGCTGGTGACCTGCCTCAGTCTTTCCTCTTACTCATCAAACTTGGCTTCAAATGACTTGGCCAATTCCAAAATTCAAGCCCCCTCATCCTCCTCAAAAGATTTGTAAGGGGCTTCCCTGGTGGCACAGTGATTAAGAATCCACCTGCCAATTCAGAAGACGCGGGTTCAAGCCCTGGTCCAGGAAGATCCCACATGCCACGGAGTAACTAAGCCCGTGGGCCACAACTACTAAGCCTGTGCCCTAGAGCCCATGCGCCACAACTACTGAGCCCGCAAGCCGCAACTACTGAAGCCCGCGCACCTGGAGCCCGTGCTCCGCAACAAGAGAAGCCACTGCAATAAGCCCGCAACGAAGAGTAGCCCCCACTCGTCACAACTAGAGAAAAACCCGCGCGCAGCAACGAAGACCCAATGCAGCCAAAATTAATTAATTAATTAATATTAATTAACGAGTTGTAGGAACCCCTGCGGTAGATGATCAGGAGAGACTCTCATCCCTAAAAGGAGTTTCAATGATGTCCTTTCAAAGGGTGTGATCATTTGACTAATCCTACTGCTTAGAGGAAAACACCCTTGGAATACATAAGTTCTGGTGTGTTTGTAAAAACAGTCAATCTCATGTCTTCGTAGCTAGACCTTGAGAGCCCAGATTTAGAAAAGATCATGTCAGCGCATGTCGTAAAGATGCCTCACTTCGTTATCAAAGGCTGTTTGCTTATAAATAAATTAGAAATGTATTTTCCCATTCCCATTTAATGAGGAACTTTATAAACTAACCATGAGCTAAGAGTCTCGTGATTGAAACAACCTGTAGCTGGAAATTCATAACCGAGGTGCAGATGGCTGTTTCAGCTCGTGACTCAGTTTTTCTCAGGCTCGGAATAACGTTCGTGATCATAGAAAGAGGGGACTAGCTTATGTGGTAGCTATTTTTATAAGAAATGCTTTGTAAGATAAGGCTGGGGGAAATGATTACAAATACAGTGTTTGGGATGGCAATAAAAAGGTCGAGGCAACACAACATTGTAAATCAACTATACTTCAACAAAAAAGTTAAAATAAAATAAAATAGATAGACAACAAGGACCTACTGCATAGCACAGAGAAGTATACTCAATATTTTGTAATAATCTATAAGGGAAAAGAATCTGAAAAAGAATATATATACATATATATGTGTATATATATATATATATATATATATATATATATATATATATAAAAACTGAATTACTTTGCTGTACACCTGAAACTAACACAACATTGTAAATCAACTATACTTTCATTAAAAAAATTTTTTTTAAAAATAGGTAGAGGCAGCCAGTTCAAACATAGAACTTTTCTTTTTCCTTTTGTCCACGCTGCGCAGCTTCCGGGATCTCAGCTCCCCGACCAGGGATTGAACACAGGCCACAGCAGTGAAAGCCTGGAACCCTAACCACTAGGCCACCAGGGAATTCCCAATATATTTTAAAACCACACAAACAATCATGTCTGTCCCAGGTCCCTTTTTCTTCTGGCTTTCCTGGGGTGATGTCATCAGCCCTGGGGCTTTACTTACTATCCACACAGCCTGATGACCCCTCAGCTGTGTGGTCAGAGCTCGGTCCTGCTCACGAGCTTCAGGCTGGGTCCCCCCACTTCCTGTTAGTTCCTCGCAGTCAAGGCTCCGGAATCAGACGTGGCCCCACAGAGCTCTCAGCTTCCCACGCACACCTGCTTTTCCCGAGTTCCTCCTGAGCAGAAGTGGCAACACCTCCCAACCAGGGCAGCATCAAGCTGCAGTGGCTCTGGTCCTGCAGACACACACCCCGTCCCCGTTCCCATCGCCACCCCCATCGTCGTCTCCATTGCCCAGGCTGCCATCATCTGTCACCTGCCTCGTTGCCAAGTCTCCTGCCTTCCAGTCCATTGTCCGCACCACAGCCAGGATCATCTTTCAAGAATGCAGATCTATTTATATCACGTCCCTTAAAAGAAAGAAAACAGACCTTTGATGTCTCCCCATTTATTACTCCAGAGCTGAAGCCCTTAAACTGACACTCTGGTCTAAGTGAAGGGCCCTCCTCGCCCTTCAGGGATACTTCCTCCTCCAGTCCTCCCTGACCTTGGGGCTGAGATGAGTGGGTGTGGCGCCAGGTGACTCTTCTGTAGCAGCACATGTTTTATAATGCATGGGGATTGCTGATTTACGACGTGACGCTTACCCACGCACACAGGTGCACAGAAACGTCCATTTCCCTATTCCTTTTCAATCGAAGTCAACTCCAAGCCTCTGTCCTGCCAGGCGAGCGGGAATGTCCATGTTGTTCATTCTTGGAGCTCCTGCCCCTCTCTCCGTCCCAGCCTAGTGCCCTAGTCAGATGAAACACTGGCAGCCGTCCCTCCCATCCAAGGTGACTCAGGACACCCTCGCCCAGCCCACTTTCCTCCTGGCCATTCCTGGACATGGGCATCGCTTTCCAGACAGGTGCCCTGGTGCCCAAGCCGCCCCCAGGAGTCGGGCACAGGGCCACTCTCCTCATGGAGTTGATCTCCATCCACTTACCAGTCTCAGCGACTCTTCCCAACCGGGGGCAGCCAGCTCTGCCTTCCCAAGGAGTTTAGGTTTTTCCAGAGCACAAGGAGGGGATGTCTTCCAGATAACTTGTACTCACCTGTCCCACCCCCCACCCTGGGAGGACTCTTGGGAAGGGAGAGGGGAGAACACAGTGAACCCAACACAAATCGGTACCCAGTGATCATCCTGGACCCCATCTCTTCGCTCAGCAGTGGCTCTAAGATGGGCCGTGTCCCTCTTGTTGAATTGCCTCGCCCAGTGCCTGGTAATCAGAGGAAGACCAGGGATAAAGTGTCGATCCATACCTACCAGATGTGCAAAAAACAAGAATTCTGATGGGGCCAAGTGTAAGCGAGGACACGGAGAATCAGGAGTGCTGAGACACTGCAGCGGGGTTGTAAGTGGGGCAACCGCTTGGGGGAACAGATCAGAAACATCTAGTAAAGTTAAAAAGCCCATTCCAGCCATCATCAAAAAGTCTACAAATAACAAATGCTGGAGAGGATGTGGAGAAAAAGGAACCCTCCTATACTGTTGTTGGGAATGTAAATTGGTACAGCCACTATGGAAAATAGTATGGAGGTTCCTTAAAAAACTAAAAATAGAGCTGCCATATGACCCAGCAATCCCACTCCTGGGCATACAACCAGAAAAGATGAAAACTCTAACTTGAAAGGACACACGCACCCCAATGTTCAACAGCACTATTTACAATAGCCAAGACATGGAAGCAACCTAAGTGTCCATCGACAGATGAATGGATAAAGATGTGGTGTACATATATACAATGAAATATTACTCAGCCATAAAAAAGAATGAAATAATGCCATCTGCAGCAACACGGATGGACTTAGAGATGATCATACTAAGTGAAGTAAGTCAGACAGAGAAATACAAATATTATATGATAGCACTTACATGTCGAATCTAAAAACTGATACAAATGAACTTACATACAAAGCAGAAATAGACCCACAGACATAGAAAACAAACTTATGGTTACCAAAGGGGAAAGGAGGTGGAGAGAGCTAAATTAGGAGTTTGGGATTGGCAGATACAAACTACTATATATAAAATAGATAAACAACAAGGACCCACTGTATAGCACAGGGAACTCTACTCAATATCTTGTAATAACCTATAAGGGAAAAGAATCTGAAAAAGAATAGATATATATACATATATATGTAAAACTGAATCACTGTGCTGTACACCTGAAACTAACATAACATTGCAAATCACTCTACTACAAACAAAAAATTTTTAAACAAAAAACAAAACTGCCTATTCTGTTCACCAGTCAATTCCACGTACAATTCCATTTCACGTGCAGTGAAACCTAGAGAAACTCTTGCGCGTGAGATGTGCACACACAGATGTTCCTGGTATCATTGTTCTTGAGAGCAGAAAGCTGGAAATAACCCACAAGTCCTTCAACAGGTAAAAAGGTAAACAAATGAGAAAATAGCCCTATGTAGAATAGAACACAGCTGTGGGCTTCCGTGTCTGCTCATATAATCCCTTAATGGGATTTCGTTAAACTCTGTTCTCCTCACATATTTTTAATTTGACATCTAAAATATCTCAAGTTTAAAAAGGATGCTATAAATATATTTTATTTTATTTATTTTGCTCTAAGATTTTTAAAAAATTGAAATGTATTTGATTTACAATGTTGTATTAGTTTCAGGTGTACAGCAAAGTAGTTCAGTCATACCTATGTATATAAACATATATTTTATTTTTACATTCTCTTCCATTATGGGTTATTACAAAATATTGAGTATAGTTCTCTGTGCTATACAGTGGGTCCTTGTTGTTTATCTATTTTATATATAATAGTTTGTATCTGCTAATCCCAAACTCCTGATCTATACCTCCCCACTTCCTTTCCCCTTCGGTAACCATAAGTTTGTTTTCTATGTCTGTGAGTCTATTTCTGTTTTGTGTATAAGTTCATTTGTATCATTTTTTTAGATTCCACATGTAAGTGGTATCATACGATATTTGTCTTTGTCTGACTTAACTTTACTTAGTACAATCATCTCTAGGTCCATCCATCTTGCTGCAAATGGCTTTATTTCATTCTTTTTTTTTTTTTTTTTTTTTGTGGTACGCGGGCCTCTCAGTGTTGTGGCCTCTCCCGTTGCGGAGCACAGGCTCCGGACGCGCAGGCTCAGCGGCCATGGCTCACGGGCCCAGCCGCTCCGCGGCATGTGGGATCTTCCCGGACCGGGGCACGAACCCGTGTCCCCTGCATCAGCAGGCGGACTCTCAACCCCTGCGCCACCAGGGAAGCCTATTTCATTCTTTAGGGTGCTATAAATACACTTTAAAATTATTTATTTATTTTTGGCTGCATTGGGTCTTCGTTGCTTTGCGCGGGCTTTCTCTAGTTGCGGCCAGCGGGGGCTACTCTTCGTTGCGGTGCGCGGGCTTCTCATTGTGGTGGCTTCTCTTGTTGGGAGCAACGGCTCTAGGCGCGAGGACTCAGTAGTTGTGGCACATGGGCTTAGTTGCTCTGTGACATGTGGGATCTTCCCAGACCAGGGGTCTAACCCGTGTCCCCTGCATTGGCAGGCGGATTCTTAACCACTGCACCACCAGGGAAGCCCCTATAAATACACTTTAAAGCACATCTCGGGACTTCCCTGCAGTTCGGTGGTTAAGACTCTGCACTTCCTCTGCAGGGCGTCCGGGTTTGATCCCTGGTCTGGGAACAAAGATCCCACATGCTGCGCTGCGTGGCCAAAAAAAAAAAGTAAGGAAACTAATGACAGTAAAACACACCTCTTCGTTTGAATATATCTAATGGAATCTAAATGGATTGATTAGATACAGTTAACAATCCACTATAAAAAAAATATATGAAGAAACTTGTTTAACAGTCAGAAGTTTTTCAGTTACTTGGGGTCAATACAGTGAAAGATTCCCACCAAGTCATGACTTTAAATCTCTTCTACCACGTATGTAGTGACTTTCAAAAGGAATCAAATGCTATATCTGAAAAGCTAGGGATAGAAATAATGAAAATGGGAAGGACCCTTGGATCTACTAGAGCTGCAGAAGCAAATTGGATGTGGTAGCAAACCTCGAATGTTAATCTTTATCGACTGAGAAATGGAAGTAAAACAATTTGGAAAATGAAAAATTATTTAGATGTTTGACTTTAGTGAATGATACCATGAAAGAGACCTCAATTCTTTCTTAGCTTTATAAAAAAGAAATGCTTCAGTTAGTAGAGCTGACGTTAATGCAATGAAGGATAAAGTCATTGAACTCATGAAACGAAAATAATCAATCTATGAAAGAGAAGAGAGAGATATTACAGGAACAAGAAAGTGATATATAACCATTTGAAAAAAGCTTAACAATTTCAAGATTAGGACTATTAGCCCTTTATTTTTATTTATTTTTTTAAGTTTTTTTTTTTGGACCCTTTTTTTTTAAAGTCTTTATTGAATTTGTTACAATATTGCTACTCCCCGACCAGGGATTGAACCCGCACCCCCTGCATTGGAAGGCGAAGTCTTAACCACTGAACCACCGATTTATTTACCAATTTATTTATTAGCCCTTTAAATAAATTGTATGAAAATGTGTTTGTTATTTGAGGACAAAATGTGAAAACATTTTAAAACTTTTCAGTTATTCCAAGTTATCGAATCCTGAAAATTGGCCAAATGAGGTTTCCAGACTTTGTGGACTGAAGATAATGAAAGAAAAATTAATTAATTAAGCCAGTTAATTAAATATAAGGTGTCAATAAACAATGTTTATGACTTACTTGATAATAAAGATGTTGAATTTTTTAAAAATCTCAGGCAGTATAAAAACAACTAGAAACAAAATTAATGTCATTTGCTGTTTAGTTCAGTAGAAACTGAGAGAAGATTCAGCACCTTGACCAATATCACTGATGTTAAGAGAAAAATCTCCAATGATAGAGATGATAGATAACCTAACAGGTGTCCATATAATGGAGAGGGCTTTTGAAGAATTTGATGTTGTTAAAAAATACTAAAAATCATCTTAAATACAAATCATCTGTATGAACAGATAATAGATAAACACATGTCAAAAATTTTACTTAACTCATTAATTGACGAAGGAGCCAGTAGGACGTTACAATCAGCTCAAAGGAAAATTCAGAGAACACGCACTGTATAGACAATCGGGCATGCTGAAATAAACAGATGTGCAGATTGACGCAAAGCAGGTCAATGTCCCCAGGGCGACAGTTTATTGTACCTCCATTGAGCAATACTTGCTTGCATTTCTATGGAGAAAGAACAATTGTGTTGCTATTGGTCTGTATAACTTACACAGCTGTGAACTAGCTCAAAAACAAAGGTGCGTCTAAGCCAGGAGTGGGAACATCCACCATTTTTTTTTTTTTTTGGCCCATTTCAAAATTTCCCACAATTTTTCTTGACAATGTCATTCCCACAGCTCAGACGTGCTGGTAGTGATATATAGCTAGTGACACCCATACCCAAAAAACAACCAAAATTATACCCACAGTGTCTAAAGATCAGCAAATAATTTAGGCATTACTAGATCCATTTGATGAATGACATGCTACAGCATATCACTTTATAATCAATTTTATAAAAATAGGTAATTTCATTTATTTAGAAATTTTAAATGCATATTTAAAATTCTTATATAGTATGTATATTTACATATTTTATAAAATGTCATATTTGTTTTATATTATAATTCTATTTATTTCTATGACTATGACATTATCAAATATTTTAAATATTACTCCTGCCTATACACACACACATACGCACATTCACACATGTGAGAACTGAATACAGTGCAGAGGAGTGCTGATGAGATCCTCCAGGGATAAGGAACCAATCCATCAAAAAAAAAACGCCATCCGTTCTATTTTCAAAACATATTCATCTCCCTTCCCTTCTCTCCGTCTCTGCTCACTACCCACATGCAGCATTTCTCTCCCGGGCAGCCTTCCTTGCTTTCTACACTACAGTCCATTCCCTGCACTGCAGCCGGGGTGATCTTTAACAAAGCAAATCAGATGTCATGGTTCCCCCGCGTATATCATTCAGTGGTTCCCTTTACACCTAGGAGAGAGTCTAAACGCCCTCCCTCAGCCAATGAAACTGTACAAACAGGAGGTTGCCTCTGATTTTACATCCACTTAAAATTATAAACCTTTCCCCACCCCTGCACTCCACGCTCCCCGCACTTTATTCTTTCCATCTCATGCCTCGCATTATATACTATGTTATGTATTTGATCTATTATTTCAGTAGTTAATTACTTGTCTTTATTTTTTAGCTGCACCGTGCAGCTTGAAGAATGTTAGTTCCCCGACCAGGGATTGAACCCGGGCCCGGGGCAGTGAAGGTGCGGAGTCCTAACCACTGGACCACTAAGGAATTCCCCTATTTGACTTTCTCTGCCATAAAGTTTCATGAGGTCAGGGCTATTTGACCATTGTATTCAATGCTGTGTGTCCCAAGGCAAAGCCTGGCACATGGTTGGAGAACAATAACTACGTGTGAGCGAATGAACGAATGAAGTCCCCTCACTCACCAGAACTGTGAAGGGTTTGAGATGTTAAGCCTGCCACAGTTTCACGGATGCTGGCAGAGGACACGAGACGTGCAGGTCAGAGACAAAGGACTTTGTCGTTCACAGCACAGCAGGCAGCAGGGTTTCATGTTTGCCTGGGTCTCTGTTGCGCTCAAGTCCCAGGCGGACGACACGGAGCCGTCCAGGTGGACATCGCCTGGTCAGCACCCTGACTTTAGGGAACCCAGATCTGTTATAATGGGCACAAACACACCTGCTCTATCTCTGCCCCGGGGTGGGGGGGGGTGACATTATCTTTATCATGTTAGACAGTAAACCACCCTGCCCTTTGCCCCAAAGGGACACACTATCTCTGTCTTCCAAGGGTGTTGACTAAACAAACATCCTTGCAAAGAGAATCCAGGGCAAAGGCTGCCCCTGCTCCCAAGGCATGCAGAAATGCAGGACATCTATGGAAATGGTCTCCCAACCTCACTCATGTCATTCTCTGTCACATCATCCTGGTTGGGCTTTTTTTTTTTTTTGAGGGGGGGCGGGGCGGTCTTTGCAGCACTTGTCACTCTTTACAAAGATCTTGTTCATTTATGTATTTGTTTCTTGCCAATCTACTGCACCAACTCCCCACTAGAGCATAAATTCCTTGAGCGCAGTGACCTTCTCTGTGTTGTGCAGGGCTGGCCCCCTAGCCCCCTGGGAAAGGGCTTGTGGAGTGGGGAAACAGACAACACATATATATATATATATGAGATCATCTTCAAGGGAAAAAACAAACCACGTACTTTCAGATCAAGATGGCGAGAACTACGACAAAGGTGTCTGGTGTGGATGGGGGTGAGGATGTTGATAGAAGTGGGTGGTCTGAAAGGAGGGGAGGACAATGGAGAACGGGCTTGCTGAGAAAAGATGGAAGCAGAGACATCAGTTAAGAGGCTACTGTAATGGACAGAGCAAGGAAGAAGGGAGAGATGAACGGAAGATGAATTTCCAGTGTTGGCAGCTGAGAAAGCCAGAGGAACCAGGTCAGGAGGAAAGGCACGGACTTGGAAAGTCTTACAGAAAGTAAATGCAGAATTCCCTGGTGGTCCAGTGGTTAGGACCCCATGCTTTCACTGCCGAGGGCGCGGGTTCGATCCCTGCCTGGTCGGGGAATTAAGATTCCACAAGCCGCAAGGAGCAGCCAAATAAATAAATTTTTTAAAACCCAACAAAACACACAAAAAAGGAAAGTAAATGCACCTGCAGGAAAAGGTAAGGAGTGAGATAGATGCCTGGCCACACCCAGGCAGGCAGGCCCAGCCCCTCAGAGCGCCTCACACTTCGACTGGTTAGTACTGGGTACTCTACATGCACTAACTCATCCCTTGAGGGAATGAGGAAACTGAGGCTAGGTAGCTTCTCCAGGGCCCCATGCGGTGGATCCAGTGAGTTTCCACCATCTGGGCTGGAGCCTACACTCTTCACCCAGCACATAACACCACAAGTTACGGTGAAGTTCTCTGGACTGGGAATTTACAAGTCCAAACCATCATCTAATAGAACTTGGACAAGGGTACTCAGCTTGTTTCCAAGAAAATACCTGGTCTCTTCTCCCGCCCATCAGGAGGTCGTTTACTGCTTCCAGAGCCATCACTCCAGGATGAGGTTCTGAATGTCACACCTGTGAAGAAGGAGAACAGGGCTCTGGCCAGCTAAGCAGGTGCAAGACACTGGTGGCTTCTGGAATTCCAGTGTCCAAAGGTCAAGTGTTCCGAGGACGTAGCCACTGCTGTGTATGGTGCCCTGTTCCAGCCAAGCTCTCCATCATCACTGTGAGCTGGTGCCACCGGGGAACAAGATAGGCAGGTGCCACGTAGTTCCCTGAAAGGTGACAGAGCACAGGGCACTGGGTCTATGCTGGTATATCTGATCCCCGTTCCTGAAAAGAGGGGGCATCATCTCTGCCCTTGCCCAAGAAGTGGCGGCCAGTAGTCAGTATTGACCTCTACTCCTCTTTGATCAGGAGAGACCTGGGGCCCTGAGCAACTCAGCTAAAGCCACCCTCCGAGCCCAAGAGCCATGTCACTTCTCCCCCACTCACCCAGGAATCCAGGCAGAGAAGCAGGCTCCTGCTCGCTCTGTGTAGAGGGTTTTTATACAAGCAACCCCTACTCCCCAATCCATGCCCCTCCAAGAACCGACTCATTTTTAAGAGGCCAGTTGCCATGTATACACCTCATTGGAATATCCTGCTTCCATTGAACCAATGGCCAAAGATGAGCTCTGATAATACAGGGAATTCTTGTTAGTTTGCGGGGGGGGTTGATAATGAGTATCTTTTTTTATTTTAAGAATCTTTATCTTTTAGAGATACATACTGAAAATTTTACTGATGAAATCATATCTGCAATTTGCTTCACAGTAATTATGGGGGATGGGGGAGTATTGTCGAAGCTGCAAGATGGGTGTATGGGTTCATGACGCTCTTATTTTTATATGCGTTTGTCGTTTCTCGTAATAAAAAATTTTAAATCATGTCAACAGATTTTAAAACAAATTTACAATGCACTTTCCCCATGTTCGCCCTTAATTTCTATCCGTTTCTCTCGCTGAGCTTGGTCAGAGTGTTTCCCTTCCACGTTCGCCCTTCCGAAGATGGTTTTGGGGGAGTCCGTTGCTATGATCCGCCTTTGCATGCAGCTGTTAACCTGCCAGTAGCTTTTCTTCTTCGGTAAGAATAGTCTTCTCAAATTGCCCCTAGCTAATCAGAGAAAAGACAGCGATTTTCCTTTCTGGCCTTCCTTCACTCTTTTTCCAGCATGAGAAAGAAGCCAAAAATGGGAAGAATTATAATGTGTCACCACACAAAATAAGGAAGGTCTGTGTGCTGGCTTTTCTATTCAGAAGGGAGGGATTTTCTCCTCTATTCTTAAAAAGGAAGCAGCATGTCTGTCTTCTAACAAATATTATCTGCTGCTGGGTACTGCTTACTATGTACACCCATTGCAGGCACTCTGCTGTTTCCCCTAGAAACTACCTATTATCTCAGATAGAAACAAGATTAGAAATCAGAGTCCACTGGACCTCTGAAGAACCATGGATCCTTCTAGCAAAAACCTTTTTTAAAGATTTAAGTAGAAAACTTAGAGTTATTGGCTTTATTAAAATCTCTAAAAAGATACTCATCACGGGCTTCCCTGGTGGCGCAGTGGTTGAGGGTCCGCCTGCCGATGCAGGGGACACGGGTTCGTGCCCTGGTCCGGGAAGATCCCACATGCTGCGGAGCGGCTGGGCCCGTGAGCCGTGAGCACTGAGTCTGCGCGTCCGGAGCCTGTGCTCCGCAGCAAAAAAAAAAAAAAAAAAAAAAAAAAAAAAACAGATACTCATCACAAAAATTGACATCTTAAAACACTTCCATGACAACTGCTGTAAAATCAGGAACCAAACATGACAGTCGCCACTTGCCTCAGACAAATGTGGATAAGGGTCCTGTGCATGACATCTATGTTTCTCTGGGGATGGGGAACCGTGTGATGCTACGATAATGGCTTCAGCATGGATGTGAAATTGTGTTTCCCATTCTCCCTTGAGAACATTTTTTGTTTGTTTCACAGTTTATGAATAGTCTCATTGTGGAGATTAGGAAATGTTTAACATATGATCAGTCATGAAAACTTTGATTATTTCAAGAGGGGGGAAATATTTATAAACTCATAGATTAAACAGTAGAAACTGAAAACTGCAAAGCGTATCGACCGCCAGAATCACATAATAGGAGTGAAAGTTCCCAAACTCCTAACTGCAAAGCCCAGACGAAATACTCAATGCAGTAGAAACGCTTCTCTTCTGGGGCTATTATTCTTTGCATTCTGATGAAATTAGTTTTCTGGAAGACAACTGGAACGGGAATAAATCTGTCCCTTTCCCTTTTCTCTCATTGAATCTTGCTTCTGGTGGAGTCAGCCTGCTTTCACCGCGTTCCCCAGCTCCTCACAGAAGGGGATGGGCTGAGCTTCGTAAGCTCGGATCAATGCACCATGGGGACAGCCTGCCATAAAAGTGTCTTCTCTCATTTTCAAGGTAAACAAATGTTATTGCCACCAGGAAATAGGCCAATGAAAAGAATTGTCGGGAACCTGCAAGAGCCGCCCAGGCAGTAATTCTTTTCAGTTTCCAAGGTCATTACCCTTGTTAACCCAACTCAGTGGGACAGAACAAAAAGCTTCTCAAAAGCCCCATAAACAGGAAGCAAATGTATTTCAAATCTGTGACTATAAAGTAATGAAGCTGATTTTTTCTTCCTGCTCACAACGCATTTCAGTTTTTCTCTTCTGATCAGTTTGCCTTGTAATCGAATCTTTGTATCCTGTGTCACCGAGTACCCTTTATCTTGAACTCATTCTGCTGTGGGGGGATGGACGAACGGCCGTAACCCCCAATTCCCCAGTTTAGACAGTAACTGTAGGAGGTAGCAGGGGTCACAGATAACTTGGTGAGAAACATGAGTGTCTGATGGTGGAAGATGAAATCCTGTGAAGGTGCCAGGGTCTGTGAAATTTCTGGGGGTCCGGTGGTCTGGAGTGTGCCAAGACTTGCCCTCCAAAGTGAAGGTGTTACCTAGTCCAAGCTAGTACTGCTTGTTGCACGGCAGGCCAGTAAATCAAGAGACAAGGTGTTGGGGCAAGGAATGGTGACTTTATTTGGAAAGCCATCAGACTGAGAAGACAGTGGACTCGTGTCCCAAAGAACCATCTTCCCTGAGTTAGAATTCAGGCTTCTTTTATACTAAAAGGGGAGGGGGGAAAGTCAAACATTTCCTGGCTCCCGACAGACTCTGGAGGGGATGTGTTACTTTCTTCCTTCCTGGAGCCATTCTCAGGTTGGCCTAGTCAGATGTTCCTGTGAGCTAAACAAATGTATTTTAGCTTAATGCCCATTACATAGGAGGCAGGGTTCTCAGAGATGGACCATTATGTATAATTTAAGCTTATAAGCAACATCCATTTAGTGATTAACTTGAAGCAAAAGCAATAGAAGAAAAAGGTTAAAGTACAAGAAACAGATCCAATATGGAGTCAGATTTGTTCTTCCTTATTACAAAGGGACATCAAGTGAGAAAGAGACACGTGTTTTGAAGATCGCTGGCTTTTACAGACCACGTGGCACATTTAGACAGCCCGTTCTTGCCAGTTTACTGCATGATCCAAAAAGCCATCAGTTTGGAGAGGGCCAGAGAAGGCACTTCAGCTGGGGCAGGCTACGGTGTGGTGGCTCTGACCCTCAGCGCCTATGGCCCAGCCTCACACCATCGGGAGTTGCCGGTCTTACCATGCACACCAGCCCCCAAAGCACTGGCTTTATAGGATGCTGTGATGGTTAATATTGTGTCAACTTAACTGGGCCACAAGGTGCCCAGATGTTTGCTCAAACACTAGTCTGGATGTGGCCATGGGGGGGGGTTTCTGGATGAGATTAACATTGGAATCTGTAGACTGAATAAAGCAGATTGCTCTCCCCCATGTGGTGGGCCCATCCAATCAAGTGAAGTCCTGAATAGAACAAAAAGGCTGACCCTCTTATGAGTAAAGGGGGGGCTCCTCCTGCCTGACTGCCTTGATCTGGGACATCAGTCTTCCTCCTGCCTTTGGAGTCAAACTGAAACATTGGCTCTTTCTGGGTCTCAAGCCTGCTAGCATTCAAACTGAAACGATGCCATCAACTCTCGTGTGGTGTCCAGCATCCTGACTGTAGATCTAGGGACTTATCAGCCTCCATAATCACGTGACTCAATCCCTTATAATAAATCTCTATGTGTATATATATATATATATACATTCTACTGGTTCTGTTTCTCTGCAGAATACTGACTAATACAGATCCTGAAATGACCCTCTGAAAGCTCCATTATGGCGTCGGGTGGGAGTCAAGAGTTTGTGAAGGTGAGAGCTGTCCAGGAGGTAGGACGTCAGGCCTCCACCCAGAGGTCCAGGCTTGGTGCCCTTCTCCCTGTGGCAGAAATACATATGTCTGGGGACCCAGGGGTGGAGGTGAGAGTGATTCAACCCCTCTATTTCTCTCTTTACTTCACGGTTACATGTAGCATATGTTTGTGGTGGCTGAATTTGCTTTTGAACCTATAGTCTGCATTTCCACATGGAATTCACCAGAGGAAGAACAGGTTTCCTCCAGATCCTGAACTTGAAGCCGGCTGCATCTGTGTACGAGTTATTGGGTGTTGGATCATAAAGAGGCTCGTTTTCATTTGCATATGTAATAGTCGTGTTTTATTTCAGGCTGTTGTGGAGTTATTTGCAGGTAAACATCATGCACTGTTGTTGGGCAGAGAGGGGTAGATTGGGATGACTGTCTTGCTACTTTCGGTTGCCTGACACTCATCCTTGTCAGGCCCCCGATACAGTGTGTCAGTATCGGTTGGGAACCTGTCCCTCTCCTGTTGGATGCGATCTTGAGAAAACAGCCCACGAAAATGCCCTTCCCTCCCCTGCCAAGGGCTGAGTTGGTGACACCAGTTAGATTGATCAAATATTCTCTCTCTCTGAAATTAGAGTCCTTATCAGAATTACACAAATGTTTCAAACGGCCGGAGCTGGGTTATCCCAGAGGGGGCAGCCTGATGAAATTGTTACTTTGTTCCTGTTCCCCTAACCCCTGTTCTTGTTCTTTCTAAGCCTGGATCTTCACTTTTACTTTGATCCTTTGAGCTACTCCATCTCCTTCTCATCAATTCCATTCTCGCTTAAACTTGCCAGAGCTGTTGTCTTTGCTGGTTGAGCACAGGGCAGCCTACAGAGTCACCCTGGGAGGGTGCGTGGTGAGAAGGGAAAAGAGGACTGGAGGAAGGTGGAGAGTCCGTGAGACGGAGGCCAAGGGAGAGATGACGACCAGCGGGAGACTCTGGGGGGACAGTCAGAACCTGAAGGAAGGCCAAGGATGGATAAGTGCCCACTGGGTGTGCTGATGGCTTCACTGTGACCTTGATGAGAGCTCTTTCAGCCTCGTGGTGGGGAAGCTTGGTTGCAGTGGGTGGAGGAGGGAGCGGAAGTGAAGGGGAGGGTAGACAGTGAGCACAGACAATATCTTTTTTTTTTTTTTGAGAATTAAGTTTTAAGAATTAGGTTCCTCCTTTATTTATTTTTTGAAGTACAGTTGATTTACAATGTTGCATTAGTTTCAGGTGTACAGCAAAAGCAGGGTGATTCAGTTATACATATATATATGAATATGTATATTCTTTTGCAGATTCATTTCTTTTATAGGTTATTACAAAATATCGAGTATGGTTCGCTATGCTATAGGTCCTTCTTCGTTATCTATTTTACATGTAGGAGTGTGTATATATGTTAATTCCAAACCCCTAATTTAACCGTCCCCCTGCTTTCCCCGTTGGTAACCATGAGATTGTCTTCTATGTCTGTGGGTCTATTTCTATATTATATATAAGTTCATTTGTATCATTTTTTTTAGATTCCACATCTAAGTGACATCATATAGTATCTGTCTTTGTCTGGCTTATTTCACTTAGTATGATAATCTCTAGGTCCCTCCATGTTACTGCAGATGGCATTATTTCATTCTTTTTTATGGCTACGTAATATTCCATTTTGTGTGTGTGTGTGTGTGTGTGTGTGTGTGTGTGTGTGTGTGTATACCACATCTTCTTTACCCATTCATCTGTCGATGGACACTTAGGTGGCTTCCATGTCTTGATGACAATATCTTAGCTAAGACAGAGGTTGGGCTGCTTTCACAAAGATGACAGCCACTCAGACAGGACGGGAGGTTTATTTCTCATGTCAAAGCCCAGGACCCATCCGGTGGGAGGCTCCGTTCCACAAAGTCATGCAGTGGTTCCTCCTACAGCCGGCGCTGTCCCCCCACCACCCTGGCTGTCATCTGGGTCCGTCTGATCAAAGGCAGCTCACACCCTCAGGCCCACGGCCCAGTCCTCAGGGAGGGGAATGAGGAGGAAAGAGCAAGCCATTCCTGAGACGCACAGCAGAGCCGCCCATTCCACCACGTGCAGACCCCAGGCTGGAGCTCAGCAGCGTGGGCACCCCTGCTGGCGAGAGAGGCTGGCCACACCGACAGCAGCGTGTGGTCAGCCAAAGCCAAGGGGGATTATTTCCAAAAGAAAAAGGGGGACTGGAGGACAGGGAGCCAATAGCAGTCACTGCCCCAGGCAAGTGTGCCACGCGGTTGAGCTGTGAGGGAAGGAGACGGGAAAGTAGCTGGAGGAGTGCTGGGTCCCAGGGCCAGGAGATGTTGAAGACACAAGTAGAGATGGCAATAGAGGGAGATCTTGGAGAGGAAGGGGCTGTAGATCAGTGCACAGATGGAGAACTTGGCCTTGGAGAGGATGAGGGACGGAGGAAAGAGTGGAGGAATACAAGGAGGTTTGGGGGCTTGGTGGCTGGCAGCCCAGGGCATCTGTTGGCTGTCATTTTCTGCATAAAATAGGAACCCAAGTCTCCTGCTAAGAATCTAGAGGGAAGGAGAGTGGCTTGGTGTTTGACAGAGGGGAGACAGAAATGGTCCTTGTGGGAGGACTGATGAGGCGAGCACAACGAGGTCATCGGCAGGACTCAGAGCATGGGTGAGGTTGACGACCCACAATAACCCTAGTCTTGATGACTGGGAGATTTCACCAAGGGTGCAAAGCAACTAGGCACAGTTTCTGAGAAAGCAGATAGTTGGGTTCCTCCAGTCAAAGTCCAGATGAGGAAAGAAATGGGGATGACTTTCTTGAATGATGACACAACCACTTCAGTGTGTCTCCCAGAACAAGGTACAGAAAAAAAAAATTTTTTAAGCTTTATTTTCTTTTTTTTAATAAACTTATTTATTTATTTTTGGTTGTGTTGGGTCTTCGTTGCTGCGCGCGGGCTCTCTCTAGTTGCAGTGAACGGGGGCCACTCCTTGTTGTGGTGCGCAGGCTTCTCATTGCAGTGGCTTCTCTTGTTGTGGAGCACGGGCTCTAGGCGCACGAGCTCAGTAGTTGTGGCAATGGGCTCAGTAGTTGTGGCTCTCAGGCCCTAGAGCACAGGCTCAGTAGTTGTGGCTCACGGGCTTAGTTGCTCCACAGCACGTGGGATCTTCCCGGACCAGGGCTCAAACCCCTGTCCCCTGCATTGGCAGGCAGATTCTTAACCACTGCGCCATGAGGGAAGTCCCTAAGCTTTACTTTCTATGTCAAACTGGAGTTTGTCAGGCAGAGGAGAGAGGAAGGGATTTTCTAACAGAGGGAAAATGTGTGCAAGCCTCTGATCAAGAGAGAGCCAGCCTTCAGAGTCTTAAGCAGGCATTTCACAAAAGAGTATATTCAAGTGACCAATAAACATGTCATTCCTATAAGGCACACAAGCAGACATAACTAATTTATACTGTTAGAAGTCAGAATAGTGTCACCCGTGGGACAGTATCATAAAGATCCTAAAGGGGGCTCTGAAGTGTTGGTAACGTTCTGTTCCTTGGTCTGGATACTGGTTATGAGGGTGTGTTGATTTTGTGAAAAATTCGTCAAGCTGTACACTTACGATATATTACACTGTCTTATATTTGAAAAAAAAGGTTTAGCTTCTTTGTTTTTTCTAACATAGGTCTGGGGAAGAGTACTGGTGAGAATCATTACTTCCACAAAGTCAAACTTCTATTTTTTTATTACTTATTTCTTTTTTATTCCTTTTATTTATTTTTTTATTGAAGTATAGTTGAGTTACAATGTTATGTTAATTTCTGCTGTACGGCAAAGTGACTCTGTTATACATATATGTATTCTTTTTCATCTTCTTTTCCATTATGGTTTATCACAGGTTATTGAATACAGTTCCCTGTGCTGTACAGTAGGGCCTTGCTGTTGACCCATCCTATAGATGCTAGTTTGCATCTGCTAATCCCACACACCCAATCCTTCCTCTCCCACCCTCCTCCCCCTTGGCAACCACAAGTCTGTTCTCTATGTACTTAGAACTTTTAAACAAACGTATGCATTTCCCTGAATAACAGGCATCATTCATTAATGCGTGACAGGAAGAAGCGCTTTGTTACCTTGAGAAAGATGCTGGGGCACGAGCAATGGGGAGATGAGGAAGGCTGGCTGCCCCGCTGTGCAGGGCAGCACAGGAAGGATGTGTCGCTGTCCCGGGTCATCAGTAATTGGGGAGCATCATGGGTAAAGAGTTTTATGGTCCGTAATAGTTTTCTATAAATGAGAAGTGCCCCTCCTCACTGGGCAATTTAGATACGTCTGAGTTAATCCAGGAAAGTCTTATTCATATGAACTACGACACATATGAGTCAAGGGCTAAGTGGCACCCAGAGACTTAACGAGGCTCCGTTATCCTTTCAGTCCTGGGACAGCCGCCCCCAGGGCTGTGTTGAGGTTGGTCCTGCTCTGTGTTGGCCATTTCTGGATGAAGCTTTTAGGGTCACTGGTGGTAGGACAGGAAAGGGCGGGGGACTTGCATAGGCTTCTCTCCTCCCAGATTTAACCACGTTTATCAGCTACATGTCAAGTACAGCCAGAAGGCTTTATGAACATCTTGTTTACTCGTTGAGGTTCCATGAGGAACCAGGTTCCTGAGAAGTGATCATTACAATAATAACAACAACAACGACGATGATGACATTTTTCCTCTAAGTGACGCCCCCAGTTAGGTCTGCAATTTTCCACAAGGTGACTAGTAAGGGAGAAGAAAACCTTTCTCCTGCCTTTTTTTTTTTTTTTTTTTTTTTTTTTTTTTTTTGCTCTACGCGGGCCTCTCACTGCTGTGGCCTCGCCCGGTGCGGAGCACAGGCTCCGGACGCGCGGACTCAGCGGCCATGGCTCACGGACCCAGCCGCTCCGTGGCAGGTGGGATCTTCCCGGACCGGGGCACGAACCCGTGTCCCCTGCACTGGCAGGCGGACTCTCAACCACTGCGCCACCAGGGAAGACCTTCTCCTGCTTTTAAATGGATTCTGGAGTCCACATATGTTCATGAATTTAAGCATGTATTTTGTAGCCTTTTCCCTGAAAGGCTCAGAGCTGCAAAAAATGTTATCTTGTGATAACATGGTAGAACATAAATTGTTCAAGGTTGAACCTCATGGGCGAATGATTCTCTGTTGGCCTCAGGGGCAACAGATGCTGCTGGGCATCCCCAAGAGACTTACACAGGCAGTGTCTTTGCTGATTTGAAATTTGCTGATACTAAGAGCACCTTGCATTTATAGAGTAACTTCACATTTCAACACAGGGCCACCGCACCGTGGGATATTTGTGTCAGGGGAAGAAACTAACTTTTGCCATTTTACTGTGGATGAAATGACTCCCAGCCGCTTATTTCCTGGGGAGAATTAGGCAGATTGCACCAAGCCTCTGAGTAGAGAACAGAAAATGTGTGTTAATATAACGTGGCGTAAGCTGTTTGCTGGACATTATTTATTTCACTGCCGGCATTAATGGTACAAATGAGTCATAAATACTATCGAGATATGTGTGGGTTTTTAAACATTAACCTAGAATCTGAAAGTAAGAATAACCAGGAGTTTAGGATAAACCTATAGGGTAAGAGGTTCTATTTTATTTTATTTTATTTTTACGTAAAAAATGAAAATTTTATTAGCTGAAAAATACTTCTGAAAGTTAATTACAGGGCTTCCCTGGTGGCGCAGTGGTTAAGAATCTGCCTGTCAATTCAGGGGACACGGGTTCGAGCCCTGGTCTGGGAGGATCCCATATGCCGCGGAGCAACTAAGCCCATGGGCCACAACTACTGAGCCTGCGCTCTAGAGCCCGAGAGCCACAGCTACTGAAGCCCGCTAGCCTAGAGGCCATGCTCTGCAACAAGAGAGGCCACCGCAATAAGAGAAGTCACCGCAATGAGAAGCCCGTGCACCGCAACATAGAGTGGCCCCCGATCGCCACAATGAGAGGAAGTCCGTGCACAGCAACGAAGACCCAACACAGCCAAAAATAAATAAGTAAATAAAATTTATATTAAAAATAAAAGTTAATTACATATGTTTACGTATTCAAGAGCTAATACTATGTGAAACAAATTAAAGGGTAAGTGAAGTAAGCCAAGGTGGCCAGTTGAGGGTTGCTCACGACCCCTGGATTCCAGGAAGCAGCAAGGGGGAAATTGAACATTGGTTTCTGGAAGGTTTGGAACATGATCTCACTAGAAATGTGAAATGTGTTTCTTTTTTTTTTTTTTTTTTTACCATCTTTATTGGAGTATAATTGCTTTCCAATGATGTGTTAGTTTCTGCTTTATAACAAAGTGATTCAGTTATACATATACATATGTCCCCATATCTCTTCCCTCTTGTGTCTCCCTCCCTCCCACCCTCCCTATCCCACCCCTCCAGGTGGTCACAGAGCACCGAGCTGATCTCCCTGTGCTATGCGGCTGCTTCCCACTAGCTATCAGTTTTACATTTGGTAGTGTATATATGTCAGTGCCACTAAGAGGTTCTATTTTAAATGTGTATAAATGTCACTGAGTCCTCTGTTTAGGGGGGTCTCTGATTATTGTTAAAAGGATAAACTCGTTTAGGAGGAAAATAGTATGCTAATAAAAACGTAGATCCCATGTTTCAAGAGACGTTCTCTGTCAAGATACATTTTCATCCTTTCATTTTATCCTTCCTTCATTTATAATCAGGTCTTTGCTGGTAGCCTGAATGTCTCACCCCTGATAGACACACACACAGAAGCGAATACCTACAAGAACAAAGAAAACTGAGTTGAATATGCTTATTCCCTGGTCATAATGAAATTCTCAGATCCTCACCCATTATGATAATGGGCCATTCCTATCAAAATAAGGGTCCATCATTTTCACTAGATACACGATTTTGAAGATTTGCACCAAAATACGTTTTTAGAAGTATCTACTTGCATCAGACACTTCTGGCCCCCACTTCAAATCCTCTCTTCCTCCCCTCTTACTCTAGTTAGTTCTGAGCAGACTTCTATCCACTTTGCCCAGGGCAGGGGGTAGGGGTTGGGGGGAGGACCACACTTGTCTCAAGCCCAGGTGGGGCCCCTCTGGTAACAGGTGTTGCAGGGGGACCAGTCACCATTGACTCCTGCCCAGCCCAGAGGTGTAGGGAGATAGAGCCTGGGGTCTATTAACCAATGGTGGACAGGAGCTGGTGGATATATTCTTCCCCCATCTTCCCTCGGGAGGACAATCCTGAGAGTAGTTTCATAAGGATCCTGAGAGGGTCCCACCAAATGGAACCACCTGGACAACTCAATAACGCATCCTTGAACTGGCTTTCCTCCCTTTTGTGTCTACCTCTCTGACCCTCACTTCTGCTTCCTGGGCTTACAGTCCCAGGTAAACTACCTTCACACAAGCCTTTCTCAGAACTCAGCTTAAGAGCTACTTGAGTTTATTTCAAGAAAAATCCCCCATTTAATTATTACTTCTATCAACATTTAAATTTCCTACCCACAGAAATTAAATGTTAATATTTCATGACAGTTTTTTCAATGAAGCTTTACTGTCTCATAATGACACCTGCTGGAATTGTGTTGGTGACGATTAAATGGTGTGTCTACCTATGAACCTTAGGGGCAGGGTAGGGCAGTGGAAGGGAAATGGACTTTGAGTTTCCAGTCAAGCCCCATCTCTTGCTAAATGTGTGTCCTTGGGCAAATCACTTAACCTCTCTGAGCCTCATTTGTGAAATGACATTACCATACAACTAGAAATTAATGACAAATAAAAACTGAAAAGACCTTTCACCTAGAAATTTTAAAACTTCTGATATCTCAAGTCGACAAAGAAATGTAAAATGAAATTGCAGAATGCCTTGAAATAACAATGGTGAAAACACATCGAAATGTCCATGATAGAGAGCTAAAACTGTAACATTTAAAACCCGTATCAGTAAAAATAGAGAGATGAAAATGAATGAGTTAAACACCCAACACAAAATAGAAGACAGACATACAAGAGAGGACAAAAGTTTATCTTTTGAAAATTCAAAGAAAATTGACAACCCTCTGGAAAGCTTGCAAATTCCTAGAAAAAAAGTATAACTTGTCAAAACTGATTGGAGAGGAAATAGAAAACCCAATCTTCCCTAAATTAGTTTATATCACACTCCCTATGAGAATATTACCATGTTTTTTCCTAGGACTGGACATGTTAATTATAAAGGTCATTTGGAAGAATAAACAAGCAAAATAGCCAGGAAAATCTGCCCCCCGTCCCCCAAAAGAAGTACAATGATGAAGGGTTGACTAGCGCAGCAGATATGAAAACACATTCTAAACCTTCTATAATTAAAACACTGTGGTATCACTGCATATATAGACAGACAAACCAATAGAAAATGCAGAAATAAACCCAACTGAGTATAGAAATTTTATATAGATTAAGGTGACATCACAAGTCAGTAGAAAAATTTAAACATGTGATATTGAGATATCCAGAAGGCATATGAAAAAATATTAAATTGAGCCCATTCTCATGCCATATGCCAGAACATATTCCAAATGGATCACAGATTTAGATGCAAAATGAAGAAAACGGGCTTCCCTGGTGGCGCAGTGGTTGAGAGTCCGCCTGCCGATGCAAGGGACGCGGGTTCGTGCCCCGGTCTGGGAAGATCCCACATGCTGTGGAGTGGCTGGGCCCGTGAGCCATGGCCGCTGAGCGGGAGAGGCCACAACAGTGAGAGGTCTGCGTACCGCAAAAAAAAAAAAAAAAAAAAGAAGAAAACATGGGGAAATTCTTTCATAAGCTTGGAGTTATAACCAAGAAACTTTCCTTACTATGACAGAAATCCCAGAAGCAGTAAGGAAAAGGACTGACTAATGTGTTTACATAAAAATATAAAATTTGCATAGCCCAGCACACCACAAAGTAAGTAAAACACAAACAACAAAGTGGGGAAAACATTTACAATTTTTACTGCATAAAAGAAGATTAATATATTAGGTTAAACCATCTGAAATTGCTGGTATTAGACCATTTTTGACCTAACAAAATAACAATTTCATATGGTTCAACTTAATAACTAATATATAAAGAATTTCTAAGAAAAAATAAAATGGGCAATACCTCCATAGAATAATAAACCAGCGATATGAACGCACAATTTGATAAATAAAAAATGCAAATGACTTCTAGGCATATGAGAAGGTGCTAAAGCACATCAAACAATCTATCCCAAAGATACACTCAGAAATGCCCGAAAGATACGTGCAAAGGCAATTCAGCTCAGCACTATGTGTGAGAGCAGAGGACTGGAAACAACCCAAATCTCTTGATATTGAAAGAATAAGTTCTCCAACTTTTATTTTCCAGAATTATCTTGGATATTCTTGGATCTTTGCATTTCTATATACTTTTTTTTTTTTTTTTGGTACGCGGGCCTCTCACTGTTGTGGCCTCTCCCGTTGCGGAGCACAGGCTCCGGACGCGCAGGCTCAGCGGCCATGGCTCACGGGCCCAGCTGCTCCACAGCCGCGGCATGTGGGATCTTTCTGGACCGGGGCACGAACCCGTGTCCCCTGCATCGGCAGGTGGACCCTCAACCACTGCGCCACCAGGGAAGCCCTCTATATACATTTCTGAATCTGTTTTTCAATACACACACACACACAAATCCTGCTGAGACATGTGCTGGGATTTCATTGAATCTGCAGGTCAGTTTGGCAGAATTGACATCTTTATTGCGTACTTAATCCATGAACATTTAGTTAGATCTTTTTAAATTAATCTCAATAGTGTTTTATAGTTTTCTGTGTAGAGATCGCGAACTCCTTTTGTTAGATTTATTCCTGTGCTTTTGATGTTCTTGGAAACAATTATCAGTATATTTAAAATACTCTTCTACCCAACCAATCATGAGGTCTGTGACTATGATATTCTATTTCCTGCTTTTGAATCTTCATATCTTTTTTTTTTTCGATTTACTGGACTGGCTAGGACCTACAATATTTGCTATAAGCTTTTTTACATATAATTTGTAATATTAAAGATGTTTCCTCCTATTACTAATTTGCTGAAACTGTTCATTATGAATGGGTATTAGATTTTATCAAATGATTTTTCTTCATATATTGAGACGATCGTATAAGTTTTCTTATTCTGATAAGGTAGTCAACCTGAATAGCGAGCTAACCCTGCAGTTCTGAAATAAGCCCGATCTGATCATGATATGATCTTTATATGTAATCACTGAAATTGGTTTTAGTTTAGGATCGTCACCTGGCATTTTATAAAACATAGTCACAGAGAGATTTTTCTTTCTTTTAACACCCTTGTCAAGTTTCAGCACTGAGTTTATGTTGACCTCACAGTGAGTTGGGAAATGTTCCTTCTGTTTCTGTTGGTGTTTTATCTCCCCTAAATATTCGAAAGAATTCACTGATAAAGCCATCTGGGCCTGGAGTATTCTGTGGAAAGATTTAAGATTCTGGATCCTATTTCTTTAATTGCCATCGGACTAAATATATTTAAGGTATGTTGCATTTTTCTAGGAATTTTTATCTTAATTTTCAAGTTTATTGGTATAAAGTTATATATTTGATTCATCTTTTTAACTTCTGTAGGAACTGCAGTGATGCTCTGTGCTGCCTTTCTGACGTTGGTTACTTTCTCTCTTTTTTCCCCATAACTCTTCCCAGGTTCATCTTTTCAAAGAATCAGGTTGAGCTTTGCAGATACTTTCGTTTTCTAGTTCCTTCATGTTTGCCCTTGTATTTATTATTTCCGTCCTTTTACTTTCTTTGGGCTCAATTTTCCATGCTTTTTCTAATTTCTTTAGTTGAATATTCAGCTCATTGATCTCCAGCCTGTCTTCTTTATGTTTCATATGAGTGGAGGACCTCTTTGGCATAAGTTTGGATAGATGGAATTTCCATTTTCATTCAGTTCAAAATATTTTGTTTTGCTTCTAAAAAGTTTTCTTCTTTGACTCTATTTAGAAGCACATTATTTAATTTCCAACTTTTGGGAGGAATTTTCTATTTATCTTTTGCTATTAATTTCTAGCTTAATTCCACTATTTGCAGAGAGCATCCTCTGTACAATTGAATTCTCTGAAATGGGTTGACTTGGCTTAAGGTCCAGCATTTGGTCCATTTTTGTCAGTGCTCCATGTGCACTTAAAAGAGACGTGGATTCTGCAGTGGGAGACAGTCCTAAAAATACCAATTAAATCAAATTTGTTAATTATGTTAATAAAATCTTATATATCCTTCTATATCCTTAATGATTGTTTTATCTTCTTGTCTATTAGTTATTGAGACAGGTATGTTAAAATCTCCCACTGTAAAAGTGAATTTACTTATAATTGTAATTCTGTCCATTTTTGCCCTATTTTGAGACTGTGGTATCATGCATTTTAGATATAGCGTTATTTTATCTTCCTGACAGAATGACCTTTTTTCATTATGAGATGTTCCTCTGTATCTGTAACAATGCTCCTTGACATAAGGTCTACCCTTACGATCAGCTTTCTTTGGTTCGTTCTTTTCATGGTATATGTTTTTCCATCCATTTTACTTTCAACTTTTCTATAACATGATATGTAAGGTGTGTCTCTTGTTAGCAGCATATAGTTGAGTTTTTTCATCCAGTTTGATAATCTTTCAATTAATGATATTCTCTTAATTGGTATATCTAGCGTCTTTACATTTGACTTGGTTACTAATATAGTTGGGCTTAATTTTCCCCCTTTTGTTTCCTTCTTTTGGATTAGATATTTTTTATTATTTCATTTCCTTCCCCAGTGGGGTTGGTAATACATTCTTTTACTGTTCTTTTGTTGGTTACCTTAGTGATTACATCCTGTGACCTTGATTTAATAAAGTCTAGTATAAATTGTAACTTTATCCCTTCTCAGATAGTGCAAAGGGAAAGACTGTCCCCCTTACCCTCCTGGGTTTGATAACTGAGTCTATGAAATGAAATGACAACAGGAGAAAAGATATATACATTTATTGATTTTTAATATTACCTCATATGATTAGGTATACACATATACTAATTTTAATTAACAATTAATTTTATATTAATTCAATACAGTAAATTCATTTCATACCCAAACTGAGGTGAGATTTGAGAGCTTACATACCATCTTAATAGGGGAAAGGGAGGGGGGAGGTAGGCCTCTCAGGGGAGAATGACTGTTTTTCAGGAAAGATGAAGGGGCCCTTAGAAGAACAGATGGGAAGAAGGATAGTTGGTGACAAACTTCGTCTGGGTGTGGTGTCAATTTCTAGCTTCCTCTCCTGTGATAAGAGTCCATCTTCCTGGTTCATGAAACTCCCGGGGAGGGAAAGGGGGTTTAAGGCAATTGAGTTCCTGGGACTTCCCTGGTGGCCCAGTGGTTAAGAATCCACCTGCCAGTTCAGGGGACATGGGTTCGAGCCCTGGTCTGGGAAGATCTCACATGCCGCAGAACAAGTAAGCCCGTGTGCCACAACTACTGAAGCCCACGCACCTAGAGCCCGTGCTCCGCAACAAGAGAAGCCACCGCAATGAGAAGCCCGCACACCACAACGAAGAGTAGCCCCCTGCTCGCCGCAACTAGAGAAAGCCCACGCGCAGCAACGAAGACCCAATGCAGCCAAAAATAAGTTAATTAATTAATTAATTAATTAAAATAAAAAGTAGAGTAGAGACTTCCTGGTTGTCCAGTGGTTAAGATTCTGCACTCCCAGTGCAGGGGGCCTAGGTTCAATCCCTGGTTAGTGAATTAGATCCCGCACGCCTGCCACAACTGAAGATCCTGCACCCAACGAAGATCCAGTATGCCGCAACTAAGACCCAGTGCAGCCAAATAAATAAGTAAATAAATAAATATTGTTTTTTAAAAAAAGACAATAGAGTTCTTTTCAGACGTCTGTCTTTAGACAGATAAAGGGGGTTCAGAGAAGACCTCTCCCTGTTATTTACTGTTTTTTAAATGCTTTCAGCTCAAAATAATCAAGATACCAGAGTGGCATATTTGGGGGTGGCATGTCCTGGACTCCTTAACTAAATGACGTACAAGATGGAATTTAACAGAAATTATTTTTTTGCATCTAATTTCTTATTCTGAGCTTCTGGAAGGCAGGAGATGGGAGAGATGCTGTGCTGAGGAACCTTCATTTTCTCTTACGATGCTCATTTGTTTGGAGGGTCTGTTACTTCATGGTGCCCCAGAGCTGTCCTCTCCTGTGTCCACGTGTCTCCCCACGTGTCTCCTGCTGTCCCAGGGGAGCCTGTCCCCATGTGGCTCTGCTACACCTATCCACGCAGGCCTGGCATCTTAGCCACATTACATCTGGCGAATTTCATCAGAAGTGCCGTTTTATTTGGAATTTTTATAAACCTGTTTTGTTCATAGCTTCCGACTCACCATGTATTCCATCCTCCTCCACAGGACAAATGGAAATGAAGCCTTTTATGAAGTTTCCCTTTTTCAAAACTGGAAAATTGGCAGCAATATGGCTTAGGAGTGAGTCGGAAAGTCTGTCAGGCTGGCCATGTGACCCTTTGGAAGAGGAGGGACGTTTACGAGTTTGTTTATAGAAAATGTCATGGCCAGGGCTGCGTTTACTTGACTCTGCGTTGGAATTCTGACCCTTTGATCAGATAAAATCTCATCACAGACCATTCTCACTGGTTTTCCTGCACAGAACAGCACTCAGATGGGAAGGTGTGAACCCCCTGAGACAAGCCAGCAATCCGGGGGCAAGTGAATTGAATCCCGTCATGATCTGGTTACCTTCCTTTCCTCATAACACTTTACCTCTAAAGCAAATGTTCCCCCGAATGGTCCCTTTCCAGAAAGATCCAGTGTTGGAACATCACAGTATTCCTAGGGAGTTTGGGGACAGCTGAGAAAGTAGGTGGATGGATTTGACTCATCTAAGTCCCACACGGTGAAGCTGGAGAGACAGGGACTGTAAAATTTGACCAGAGTGCAGCAAGGATGGAGGGAAAACCCTTTCCTTACTTAGAGCTAATATCTTGGAGCCAGGGCAAAAGAGTAAGGACATTACATGAGTTCAAGCCTGGCTCGTTTGCTCAGTCTATGTCAGGCACAGTTCTGGATCTGGGGACATAGAGGTGCTTGTGGTCCCTTCTTTAAGTTCAAGGGGCTCCTGGCCCAGGCAGACGGACAGGGCATGGGAGACCAGCTCTGTGGGGCTGAATAACTGGGTGGAGGGCGGGACCGAAGAGAGGTTCTAAGGGTGAAGGCTGAGCTGAGCAGGGGATGGGCTCCAGGGAGGGGAGACCTACAAACACCAGTAGTGACCATCGCGGGGGGGGGGGGGGTGGCGGTTCTCAAACTGTGTCAGGTGATGCCACGATTTTAAATGTCTATACTTTACAAAGAGGCAAGAATATCTATAATGCCACTTTAAAATTTTGTTTTTATTTTTTGGCTGCGTTGGGTCTTCGTTGCTGTGCGCGGGCTTTCTTTAGTTGCAGCGAGCGGGGGCTACTGTTTGTTGCGGTGCGCAGGCTTCTCACTGCAGCGGCTTCTCTTGCTGCAGAGCACGGGCTCTAGGCGTGCAGGCTTCAGTAGTTGCAGCACACAGGCTCAGTAGTTGTGGCACGTGGGCTTCAGTAGTTGCAGCACGTGGGCTCAGTAGTTGCGGCTTGCGGGCTCTAGAGTGCAGGCTCAGTAGTTGTGGCGCATGGGCTTAGTTGCTCCACGGCATGTGGGATCTTCTCGGACCAGGGCTCGAACCCCTGTCCCCTGAACTGGCAGGTGGATTCTTAACCACTGCGCCACCAGGGAAGTCCCTACGATGCCACTTTCTGAATGGGTGACGGCGTTCAGAGGTGAGGCGTCCTCCCAGGTATGGTCAGGCATAGTCTCTGATGGTCACAGGCCATGATGCTCTCAGGGAGCTGAGACTGACGGGCATTCTGGCCAGGCTGGAAGCAGGAATGGTCTCCTCCTAGCCTCCTTCACTCACATACCCTGGGCATCCACCCTGCGTGGTGTGGGTTCTGGAACTTTCCTCATAACAACAGCTGGTGGGGTTTATTTTCTGAATGGGGTGGGGTGGGGTCGTGCTACAATCTCTCCAGCAGAGGCAGCCCAGGGCTCAGCAGGGCCAGCAAGAGACAAAGGGCAGGACGCACTTGGACTTCATTTCCTTCACATTTTTTACCTTATAGGGCAAGACAGTGTGATTTTTCAAGTCCTTTGGACTTTAGCTTGCAAGGGAAATTAACCCTTGCACTTCAATGACTCCCCAGAAATGACAGTGGGAAAGGGGTTGGTATTCACACGTGGAGCCTCTCTGTTTTGCTGGCTTGGACCTTTATGTTGCCATTTAATCTCATGCAGGGCCTCTGATCAGCCATATTGAAGACATTGCTGGAAATAATTAAGATGGAGAGACAGAAGGAGATGTGTTTTCTCAGCCAAGGATTCAAAGTGCCCTTGGCATTAGCTTCAATACTCTTTTTACCCATTTCAGCATCTGTGGAGGCCAAATTGACTGGAATAGATCTTAGGACTCTGTAGCAGTCCTGAGGCCCCCCAACAAGAGCAAAGAATGGCATATGGGTGCGGGGAGTGGTGTCTTAGGACAGCCCTGTGGGCCAAGGAGCGAGTTCTCTGATGAGTACCTTTGGAGAAGGAACAGACATGCTCAGCTGAGCCCCGCTCTCTCTGGAGTGATGTGTAACAAATAGCTGATTATTCACATAGTGATCAAAAACTATCAACGTGGTGGAAAGCAAGTTCTCCTAAATGTCTTCATGACTTGAAGTGTGGTAGAGCTCTGACTCTCTCTTCCCCTAATGCCCTTTCAGATTTGAAATGGACACTGTGAGTTGGCTAACGGTGGGGACTCAGAACCTACTTACTGACTGAGTCACAAGGAGATCTCTGAACCTTCCAAGAAATGTATCCTAACCATCCAGATTAATGAGATGTTTCCAAGAATAGCTGTTCTCATTGGTTATTGATGACTAGATTGATGGCAGCCCAGAAGGAGGGCTCTAGTGAAATAACGCAGGACTCAGACATCTAAGGTCCCTTTAACCCCTCCAAAATGTATTCTCTTAAAAGTGTGTTATGTTAGGGCTTCCCTGGTGGGGCAGCGGTTGAGAGTCCGCCTGCCGATGCAGGGGACGCGGGTTCGTGCCCCGGTCTGGGAAGATCCCACATGGCGCGGAGCGGCTGGGCCCGTGAGCCATGGCCGCTGGGCCTGCGTATCCAGAGACTGTGCTCCGCAACGGGAGAGGCCGCAACAGTGAGAGGCCTGTATACTGCAGAAAAAAAAAAAAAGTTTAAAAAAGTGTGTTATGTTAGGTTTGATAGTCGATAGGTCACAAATAACCCCAAAGCTCAGGGGTCAAACACGACTATGAAAAAATCCAGTGAAGGTGGCTCTCCTCCAATCCTCCACTAGTAACTCAGGGATCTCGTCTGTTCCCACCTCCCATCTCTGCCATCTAGAAGTTCTTTGTTAATAGCCCCTGAGAATGAGAGAGAAAGGGTGCAGGGAGCTCACACCTGCTCTTAAATGCTTTGAACTGATAGTAACCAATAGCTTCCACTCACATTCCCATTGGCCAGGACTCAGTCACATGACGCCACCCTACCACAAGGGATGCTGGGAAATATAATCTTTCTGGGTCCCCAGTAAGAAGAAATGGCGTGGTGAATGTTTTCTAACATTCTCTAGGTCCTCTGTACATTGAAAACAATTGTCTTCGTTGTATTTAATTGTATTAAGACCTATCAGGAGACATACAAAACTCCGTAAAATCAACTCACTTTTGACTAAGACAAATAACTTTGCTCAAGATCAAACCTGGATCTTCTGTGGATGAAAGTTTTCCTCTAGCCAGTTCTCTACTTTTACAGTTGCTTATTTCTAAGTCTGACCCAAAGCAAGAGGTCTGATCCTGCACAGGTAGGAGCCAATGACTCTAGACTGTTTTTAGATGACCACAAGCAACAAATGGGGCCACTATGATTTGTACATTTGCATGTGTGAATGTCTTGGTGGCTAAAGGATGGGGAACACACGTTTCCAAGGAGTTCTCCAGCACCTGAAAGAAGCAGAATGTTTGCAATAATTAACTGCCTTATAAAAGTTGAAAGCTGTATAAAGCAAAAAAATTAAAGTTCTTTAAATTTTAATACTTATTTTAAATGTCTAAACAAGTACCCAGCAATTAAAAAACCCCATGCTTAATAAAAACACACCTCTGCGGGAGAAGCATTTGTTCCTTGGCAGGATTATGCTGATAACAGTCATAAACTGAGCCCCAGAGAGTGGTTTGCTTCCCTGAGCCCTGGTGCTGCCTGGAGTTGAAGCTGACGAAGACCAATGATGAAAACCGGGTTGACATAGTAAACAGAGCCCATGCAGGCCTTTAAGAGACGCCTGAGCGTAAGACGTGTATATTCTTTTCAAATTGTTCAGTGTGAGCAATGGTGAGATTTCACTGGTCTGCAGAATCACGTGACTCATGCTAAGGGTAGTCACATTTATGAGATCAGGAAGCTATCATTTTATCTCCAAGCACCGTTCACAGAAGGAAATAGCCAGTGGCAAATGGAGCAAGAGATTTGTGAAAACCAGTAGAAAGATTTTGTAGCAAAATATTTTTCGTAACATATAAAGAGCCAGGAGCCGCAGGTGCCCACGCAGGAGAAAATGAGGTTGGAGGTATGACCTGGCCACGCCAAAATGGGTGGATGTCATCCTGAACTCGGAATGCAGAAGTCAATCCGTTGGGATGGTAAGTCTGGTTCTTGAGATTATGCAGAGAGAGACCCATCCAGTTTCAGGAGAGGAACCCAGCAGGTGTGGTACCCTGCGGCACTCTCGGGGGATGCCCTGGCCCCTCGTGAGAAATCTTCAGGACGATGGTACACAGAGGAGGTAGGCATTGCAGGCACCAAGTGGTATAAATTTGCAGTTAATTGGGAGAAAACTTTTAAGCAGAGAAGCAGCAAAGCACATAGAACCCTCTGAGCTCTGGCTATGCCCTGGAGAGGTGAGCTTAGGGCAGGTATAATAGGACTGGGAGCCTCATGGAAGGGGCTCCAAGACAGGGACCCTGTCGCATTGACACCCAGATATTCACAGGGAATGGGGCAGGGGAATGTCTAGGAGATTTTGTGACAACGGACCTTTCTGGTTGAAGAAATGGCCTTGTAGGGAATTCCCTGGCCGTCCAGTGGTTAGGACCCGGTGGTTAAATTTTCATGGCCCAGGGTTCAATCTCTGGTCAGGGAACTAAGGTCTTACAAGACACACGGTGTGGGGGGGGGGGGGGGAGAAAAGATCTGTTTTATTCCTTCTCTATATTATAATTAGGCCATTATGCTGAAATTAGCTACTTTACCTGTGGATGTCATCAGGAGAATGAAGGGGCATGGGGTCTGTTTGGGCTGAGAATTTGAGAATCACTGATGTCAAGGAACAAACAAGGAGCTCTAGAGGGAGAAGATAATTAGGAGATCTTTTGCTGGGCTTGCTATCTAAAAACCTAGTGATCTTGGGCAAGTTACTTCTTCTCTCCAGACCTGGGTTCCTCGTTTTTGACGTGCTGAGGCTGTACCGCATCATCTTGTAGAAACTTCCCATTTGGGACTTTGTGATACACAAGTGGAGCTGCCTGCAAGCCCCAAAGCCACTGGCTGTGATTGAAATACAATTAAAAATAGATCTGGGGCTTCCCTGGTGGCGCAGTGGTTGAGCGTCCGCCTGCCGATGCAGGGGACGCGGGTTCGTGCCCTGGTCTGGGAAGATCCCACATGCCGCGGAGCGGCTGGGCCCGTGAGCCATGGCTGCTGAGCCTGCGCGTCCGGAGCCTGTGCTCCGCAACGGGAGAGGTCGCGGCAGTGAGAGGCCCGCGTACCGCAAAAAAAAAAAAAAAAAATCTGGAAGTAACTTTTAAAAGCAATTTAAAATGTTAAATATGATATACAGACCTCTTGAAACATATGACTGAAAACTTTACATTCTCAGTTTTTCAACAAACACCTTGAATGCTGTTTTCCAAGAGAGAATTCTTATAACAAGTAAGCAGAGTGTCTGAAGACTGATTACATCTCTAGGGTTCCCTGGAGATGCCAATTCCAGTTGTTTCCAAAACGAAGAATCCTCTCTGCTCTCCTGCCCTGAAAGATGACTTCACCCCAGTTCCTCAGAGTGGTTAGCAAAAGTCCTTACGACCTTCAGAAGCCCCTCTCAGCAGCCTCTGGAATCTTCTGTGTGGAAAGGAGTCAGCAACTTGCTTTACGAACTTCTCCAGTGATGCTTCTTAGAGGAAGCACCAGGACGTGGCCCAGTTTCACTGGCGAGACTGAAGCAGGAGATAGATGGGTCCCAGGCTGAGCAGCTGGAGTTTGTCCCTTGTGGACAGATACACCAAGATAAAGACAATAGCAGGAGAGAGGAGAAGCTGAGCCCTGCCCAGATAAGAGAGAAAGAGACCACATATTCCTCATTCTCGAAGTCAAGGAGCCCTTCCCGACTACACATGCGCAGAAAGGCTCCTTGGAGGTCAAAAGGGAGGGGGAATCAGACCACTGTAGGTGATGTCAACCTACCCATAGGCCTCTTGGCTAGAGTCCATCTTGGCTAAGAGATGCGTGCACACACAGGGGAGGACCCTGAGATAAACCAAATACAGACTCAGAACCAGGCAAAGCAAGATGATCTGTCAAAGGAAGAAATGCCCCATATAAGTGATTCAAACTACCACGAGGGCTCGACTCTCTCTCTAAGCCCATGCCTGTGTCTATCCACACGTACCCTTTCTCCTCCTAATAAATACTTTACTTGTTTCATTACTTGCCGTCTCTTTGCTGGAATTCATTTCTACAACGCTGACAGGCCAGGGGTCTTATCACTGGCCACTGGCCCTGGTGGTCTGGTGGCTAGGATTCAGCGCTCTCACGGCCGTGGCCCGACTTCAATCTCTGGCCAGGGAACTGAAATGCTGCTTCAAGGCCGCTCGAGATCAAGACCGGCAGCAGATACAGTCCTGGCTAGTTTGGTGCTCGAGCTGCCCCGAGCTGAGCGGGGTCATCACCGTTCTCTAGCTGCCCAGAGGCAGACCTCAAGGTTATTGAATTGGCTGCTTCCCAAATGTTGGCCCTCGAGCAAAGAATCGAATTTTATTTGAACGAGACAACTTCAGCTGATCAGGTGCCTCCTGAATGGGTAAGGCGGATCCTCTGAGCCTCGAGAAAAAACAAGTTTAATGGAGTAAAAACAACCTCTTTAAGGACAAGAACAACGTGGGCTGTGTTGAGGCCATAAGCGGAATTTCGCTCAGCGGGAGCAACCGTTTTCACCGGAGAAAGGATTATAGGGCTCTTGAGGGAGGTTTCCAAGAAACAGAAAAGGAGTCCCAATTCAAGCTGGATAAATAATGAGGTGTCTGTCTATTGGCAGCTGAAATGTTGGGCCCAAGTGTAGCTGTAAATATGGGCGGGATGAATGCGCTGTAAGAGGCGGATTCATTGAAGGGGAAAGCAAAGCACTTTAATTGAGGCCAAGCGACTCACAAACAGGGGGAACATCGTGGTGGAAGGGCGGAGTGGAGATTGGTGGAGGTGGGAGTGTCCCAGTACACCCCGGTTGGTCAAGTTTAAATGAAGACAAAGCCCTTTACATCCAAACCCTGATTGCGGACACAATGCTACAGCGAGTTACGCCCGGAGAGTTGTAACTTCTGTTCCGCTGAGGTTCGAAAGCACCTGACTGATGTTGTTGGGAAAATGAGAAGTCGGGAGACAATACTTTAAATTGTGAAAAACAAACACACAATGAAGAGCCCAAAGTTATCCAGAAATCTTTCAGTTCTACTGCCCTGTAAATTATTGAGAGAGTTCCTTCCTGGATAACAAGAACTATTTAATAGGACACTTCCAAGCTCGTAATTACTTCAAAGATCTTTCTTTAGCCACAGAACGTCTTGGGACTTGGTTCTAAATCACAGCTCGACGTTAAAACGTCCCAGTGATGCGTGAACACGGTGATCCAGGGGAGAAGACACTGTGCTTCCCTCCTCCTCCTCACACAGAAAGAACACTGAGTACGTGCGCTGGCGTTTTGTTTTAAAGGACTGTGCTGGGTTTTTTGCTCTGGAAACTTATTTTTATTACAAAAGGAGCACATGCTCAGTGTAAAACAACCCCACAAAGAGTACTGAAATGGCTGAATTAAAAGGTTCATGTTGCCTGTCCCACCCAATACCACTGCCCAAGGGTAGACAGACAGTATTGTAGTTCAGTGTAGATCATTCCAGACCCTTTCTTTGCATATACAAACTACGTGAACATGTACCTCTTTTTCCTCTAAGTTTCTGGATAGAAAATTAAGAGCAACATTTAAGCATTCCTTTCTCTTGAGCTGTTTTTGACAGCTAAGCGATAGTTTGAACCATGATCTAAACCAGAAGCCTTTCTCTCAGGAAAGCATCCTGCTAAATGCCAGGTGTTAGTCAGAGCCACATTTTTTTACCTTTTGGGGGAAGTCTAAAAGGAAATATGGAGGAGTAATATCACTTAAAACTAGAAGGACAAAAGGGACGAACCTTAACCCTAACCCTAGCCATCCAAAACTCACAGGAGCTTTGGCTTCTCAACGTATGGTCACAGTTCCATCTGCCCAGAAGCACCAGGATGCTTGTTAAACTTGCCAACCCAGATGTACTGAATCAGAACCTCTGGGGAAGAGTAACAAGCATTTTTAAAAAGCACGTCAATTGGACCCGAGTCACACCAAAGGGTGAAAACTGTTGTCCAGGAGAACAGAAGAAAGAAGAAGAAAAAAGCCCTGTCTCTGTTCCCTGGGGCTTACTTCAGGCCACCCAGTGGCAAAGAAAACATCAAGGCCCAAAGATGAGAACGGGGACCCAAGGGGTCTCATAGCCTTGGCCAGCCAACGTGCAGGCTGAAATCAAATGCAAGGGTGAGGCCTCCTATGCTGAGGAGTTGAGGATTTCCAAAGCTAGAATAAGTACTTTTTGATGTTCTAAATCAATCCCTATCAGTTCACAAGTGGGGAGTATTGAGAAGCGAAAATATGCTAAGTATCATGGGGGGCCAACAGACTTATGTAGGGACAAAAGACAAACATAAGTGACACAATATTGAACAGTGTAAGCCACTGTACCATTAGGAGCTAGATAATGTGACCTGGACAAGCGAGTTCAGAAGAGACAGATGAAGGTCAGAGAAGTAAGGCAAACCTTCAAGAATTGGTAGAATACGAATACATCACTGGGAAAGGCAGTGAACCAGGAAAGAGCAGCTTATAGTCACAGACAAGTGTGGTTCCGGGGTTATGGGATCAGATCACACCAGTTGAAGAGGGCAATGAATCTGAGTGGACAGAGGGAAGATGATGGAGGACCCAGAAAATTAGGCAGAAAGTTTAGGTTTCATGATGTGAGAAATGGCCATAGATACTTTCATTAGATATTTAGGAAGCGTCAGTCCATCTGTGCTGCAAGGACAGATCATCTTGCACCGATGGACACTCCTGTAGAAGCAGCTAATACTTACCTCCCAAATCTCTGTGGGTTCCTAAGTGTGATCTAAGTTATCCTTGGTGATTCACCAAGCAAGGAGCAGAGCTGGAGAAAAAATCAAGGATTTTGGTTTTGGACTTGATAAGTTTGAGGTGCCTATTAGATATCTAAGTGGAAAATTCAAGTGGGCAGTTGGATATAAATGTCTAAAGAATGGGGAGATATCAAAAGGGGAGAAGATAGGGTAGAGATAGTGTTTAGCTGGTGATTAGTGCATCAAGGGACCCTCTCAGTTTGCCCTGCTCCACTTCTACTGGTCAGCAGCAGAATGCTACCTGTAAGTATATCTGTTCCCTTGTTCAAACCATCTCCAAATACCAAAATCCAAATCTCTGAACATGGCTAAGCCCCAGGTCCCTGTCACTAACTCTCAGCCATATTTTTTTACTTAGTTGTCTTGCCAAAATGTTTAACTCAATGATAATGAAAATACTACGTGTCAAAATTCGTGGGATGCATCTGAAGTCATGCTTAGAGAAATGCTTATATTAGGAGAGGAACAGCCAAAACATCTCAAGAAGTTAGTAAACAAATAGCAAATTAAACCCAAAGGAAGTTGAAGGGAGGAAATAATACAGATAAAAGCAAAAATTAATGAATTAGAAAGTAAGCATAGGGACTTCCCTGGTGGTGCAGTGGATAAGACTCTGCGCTCCCAATGCAGGGCGCCCGGATTCAATCCCTCCTCAGGGAACTAGATCCCACATGCATGCCACAACTAAGAGTTTGCATGCCACAACTAAGGAGCCCTCCTGCTGCAACTAAGGAGCCCTTGAGCTGCAACTAAGGAGCCTGCCTGCTGCAACTAAGGAGCCCACGAGCCACAACTAAGGAGCTTGCCTCCCACAACTAAGACCCAGTGCAGCCAAATAAATAAATAAATAAATATTAAAACAAAAAAAGAAAGTAAGCATAGAGAGGATCAACAAAATGGGTTATTTGAAGAGACTAATTGATAAACCCCTGGCAAGACTGATTAAGAAAAAAGAAAGACTGAATAATTTATATCAGGAACGAAAAATGGGACTGTATTAGTCTGCTGGGGCTGTCACAATGTAGTACCACTGACAAGGTGGCTTAAACAACAGAAATTTATTTTCTCAGTCATGGAGGCTAGAAGTCCAAGATCAAGGTGTCAGCAGGGTTGGTTCCAGGGCAAGATCTATTCCAGGCCTCTCCCCTTGGCATGTAGATGGCCATATTCTCCCTGTGTCTTCACATGGTCTTCCTTCTGTGGGTGTCTCTGTTCTAATCTTTTCTTCTTATAAGGACACCAGTCATATTGGATTAAAGACCACCCATATGACCTCATTTTACCTTAATTACCTCTCTTAAAGGCCCTATCTCTAGAGACAGTCAATTCTGATGTATTAGGGGTTAGGACTTCAATATATGAACTTGGGGAGGGAGGAGGAGACACAATTCAGCTCATAACAGGGACATTACTACAGATCTTATAGACATCAAAAAGGTCATAATAGGATATTATAAACAAACTTGTGCCAAAAAAATTTTTTTAATTAAGATGAAGTGGACAATTTCCTTGGAAAACACATATTCCCAAACAATCACAAAAAGAAATGGAAAATCCGAATAGCCTACAATTATTAAGAAATTGAATTCACAATTTTAAATTTTTCCACAAAGAAAATTCCAGGCCCAGCTGGCTCACTGGTGAGTTCATCTAAACTGTTAACAAGAATATAATGCCAATGTTACCCAAATTCTTCCTGGAAATAGAAAAAAAAAAAAAAGAGGAGAGAGAAGCACCCTTTAATCCATTTTATGAGGTTAGCATGACATTGAAAGCAAAACCTGATAAGACAGTTTTAAAAGGGAAACTTACAGATTAATCTCTCTTAAGCAAAATATTAGCAAGGCAGGGACTTCCCTGGTGGTCTAGTGGTAAAGAATCCACCTTCCAATGCAGGGTACATGGGTTCGATCCCTGGTAGGGGAGCTAAGATCCCACATGCCGTGGGGCAACTAAGCCCACATGCCACAACTAGAGCCCGTGTGCCACAACTACAGAGCCTACACGCTCTGGAGCCCATGCACCACAACTAGAAAGAAGCTCACGCACCACAACGAAGAGCCCGCATGCTGCAACTAAGACCTGACACAGACAAAAATAATAAATAAATATTTTTAAAAAGATCTGTAAGTCCTGTATATCATGAAACATTAATGAGAGAAATTTTAAAAGACCTAAATGAATGGATATATATATGTATGTGTGTATATATATATGTATATATATATATATATAGGTATATAAAATGTTCATAGATTGGATATTGCAAATATTTCAATCCTTCCAGATCAGTCTATCATTTTAAAATCCCAAAGTTTAAAAATTCCAGAGTTTTTAAAATAAATATATATTATGGATATTGAAAGACTGATTCTTAAACATGCACAATAAATGTCCATGAACAGTCAGAAAAATTTTAAGGAAGCACAAAGTTGGAGAACTTACTCTACCAGATGTAGACTTACTATAAAGCTATGTGCACGTATAGGCTAATGAACCAATTGAACAGAATACAGTCCAGGAACAGACCCCACATATGGTATTTTATTTGTGCCAAAGATGGCACTGTAGAATAGTAAGGAAAGGACATTCTTCAATAAATGGTGTTCAGTCTAGCAGATATTCATATGAAAAAAATTAAGCTTGGCGCTTACCTTATACTAAAAGTGAAGTCAATTCTTGATAAATTGTAGGCCTATACACAGAAGGTCAAAAATAAAATTTCTAGAAGATAACATAGGAGAATATATTTATAACCTTAGTTAAGGAAAGATTTCTTAAGTTTTGGAAGTCCTAGCCACGGCAATCAGAGAAGAAAAGGGAATAAAAGGAATCCAAATTGGAAAAGAAGTAAAACTGTCACTGTTTTCAGATGACATTGTACTATACATAGAAAATCCTAAAGATACCACCAGAAAACTACTAGAGCTAATCAATGAATTTAGTAAAGTTGCAGGGTAGAAATTCATACACAGAAATCCCTTGCATTCCTATACACTAACAACAAAGGATTGGAAAGAGAAATTAAGGAAACAATCCCATTTACCATTGCAACAAAGAATAAAATACCTCAGAATAAACCTACCTACTGAGGCAAAAGACCTGTATGCAGAAAACTATAAGATACTGATGAAAGAAATCAAAGACGACACAAACAGATAGAGAGATATACCATGTTCTTGGATTGGAAGAATCAATATTGTGAAGATGACTATACTACCCAAAACAATCTATGGATTCAATGCAATCTCTATCAAATTACCAATGGCATTTTTCACAGAACTAGAACAAAAAATTGTACAATTTGTATGGAAACACAAAAGACCCCGAATAGCCGAAACAATCTTGAGAAAGAAAAACGGAGCTGGAGGAATCCAGCTCCCTGAGTTCAGACTATATGACAAAGCTACAGTAATCAAGACAGTATGGTACTGGCACAAAAACAGAAAATATAGATCAATGGAACAGGATAGAAAGCCCAGAGATAAACCCACACACCTATGGTCACCTAATCTATGACAAAGGAGGCAAGAATATACAATGGAGAAAAGAGAGTCTCTTCGATAAGTGGTGCTGGGAAAACTGGGGAGTTACATGTAAAAGAATGAAATTAGAACACTCCCTAACACCATACACAAAAATAAACTCAAAATGGATTAGAGATCTAAATGTAAGACCGGACACTATAAAACTCTTAGAGGAAAATGTAGGCAGAACACTCTTTGACATAAATCGCAGCAAGATCTTTTTTGACTAACATCCTAGAGTAATGAAAACAAAAATAAACAAATGGGACCTAATGAAACTTAAAAGCTTTTGCACAGCAAAGGAAACCATAAACAAAATGAAAAGACAACCCTCAGAATGGGAGAACATATTTGCAAACAAAACAACTCACAAAGGATTAATCTCCAAAATATACAAACAGCTCATGAAGCGCAAACAACCCAATCAGAAAATGGGCAGAAGACCTAAATAGACATTTCTCCAAAGAAGACATACAGATGGGCAAGAGGCACATGAAAAGACACTCTACATCACTAATTATTAGAGAATTGTGAATCAAAACAATACAATGAGGTATCACCTCACATTGGTCAGAATGGCCATCATCAAAAAATCTTCAAACAATAAATGCTGGAGAGGGTGCGGAGAAAAGGGAACCCTCTTGCACTGCGGGTGGGAATGTAAATTGATACAGCCACTATGGAGAACAGTATGGAGGTTCCTTAATAAACTAAAAATAGAACTACCATATATGAGCAGCAATCCCACTACTGGGCATATACCCAAAGAAAACCATAATTTAAAAAACACATACTCCCTAATGTTCACTGCAGCCCTATTTACAATAGCCAGGACATGGAAGCAACCTAAACGTCCATCAACAGAGGAATGGATAAAAAAGAAGTGGTACATATATACAATGGAATATTATTCAGCCATAAAAAGGAATGAAACTGGGATATTTGTAGAGACGTGGATGGACCTAGAGACTGTCATAGAGAGTGAAGTAAGTCAGAAAGAGAAAAACAAATATTGTATATTAACGCATATATGTGGAATCTAGAAAAATGGTATAGATGATCTTATTTGCAAAACAGAAATAGAGACACAGACTTAGAGAACAAAAAACATATGGATAACAAGGGGGAAAGGAGAGTGGGATGAACTGGGAGATTGAGATTGACATATACACACTACTATGTATAAAATAGATAACTAATGAGAACCTACAGTATAGCACAGGGAACTCTACTCAGTGCTCTGTGGTGACCTAAATTGGAAGGAAATCCAAAAAGAGGGAACATATGTATACGTATAGCTGATTCACTCTGATGTACAGTAGAAACTAACACAACATGGTAAAGCAACTATACTCCAATAAAAATTAATTAAAAAATAAAATTTCTAGAAGATAACATAGGAGAATATGTTCATAACCTTCGGTAAGGAAAGATTTCTTACATAGGACACCAAAAAAAAGAAAAAAAAAAAGAAAGAAATTGATGATTTGAACATCTTACAGGAAAAACCCAAATGAAGTTTTTGGCCAACCCAATACATTAAAATTAAGAATATGGGGCTTCCCTGGTGGCGCAGTGGTTGGGAGTCGCCTGCCGATGCAGGGGAAACGGGTTCGTGCCCCGGTCCGGGAAGATCCCACGTGCCGCGGAGCGGCTGGGCCCGTGAGCCATGGCCGCTGAGCCTGCGCGTCCGGAGCCTGTGCTCCGCAACGGGAGAGGCCACAACAGTGAGAGGCTCGCGTACCGCAAAGAAAAAAGAATATGCAAAAGGTTTAAATATAAATACAAAACAAATTCTTATAAATCAGCTTATAATCCAATAGAAATATGGGGAAAATGTTTGATCAGGTACTTTACAGAGGAGATACTGAGATGACTAATGAACATATGAAGAGATGCTCAGCCTTATTAGTCACAGGGAAATGTAAATTAAAACCGCCATTGTACACCAGACGGCTGAAAGTAAAAGACAAACAATACCAAATTGTGCTAAGTATGTAAGCAATACACACTGCCGTTAGGAGTGCACATTTGTACACCTTTTGGAAAACTGTTGAGATTATCTACTAAAGGTCAACATATATTTACCCTGAAGTGCTATTTCTGAATATACACCCAGAAGAAATGCGCGCATATGTGTACCAAAAACATGCATTACCGCGTCCAAGCAGCATCATCATAATAACCCTAAAATAGAAACAGTCCACATGTCTGTCAACAGCATGGCTTAATACCTTAGGATACATCCACACATTACAACGCTGAAAATGGACCAGAGCCACGTGGACGACCTTCAAAATCAAAATGATCAACAACAAAAACCCAGACACAAAAGAACACATACTTCTGATCTTATTTACACAAAGTTTTTTTTTTTTTAAGGCTGAACTAGGGAATTCCCTGGCGGTCTAGTGGTTAGGACTCGGTGCTCTCATTGCTGGAGCCCCAGGTTCAATCCCGCTTCTGAGAACTAAGATCTCGCAAGCCGAGCATCTCAGTCAAAAACTGAAGAAAAGAAAGAAGAAAAGGCTGGACTAAACCCTAGAATTTCAGGATGCATGCTGCTGTACAGAAAGACTCGGGCTTGCCAGTCTGTAAACAGTGTCCTGCCCAGCAGGAAAGAAGGGCTTTGCACCAGGGTGTCACTAAACCCACTACTTAGTTCAGCTGCCTTTTTCCTTTCTTTTGTAGTAAGACTTTCCAGGTGAAGGAAACAGTGCATTGATTTAAATCCTGGTACAAGCCCTGCATCTTGCTGCATACCGTCACTCTGAGTAGCACAGCTCTGTATGTCCTAGGTTCACCTGGGTTCGCTTGTAGCTGCAGTAGACGGTTCCCACCATGCTGACAGTTTCTCACCTCAAGCTGCTGAGATTTCTCCAGCACCTTGAGAGTCTGCACCTCCTCCAAAGGGTGCAGCTACAGTGCAGGGTAGCTAAGGCCCTCAGTGGCACCCCTCCACCAGAAGGGACTGGAAGATGGTAAATAAGTGCCTCAGCGATCCATCCTACAGCAGGACAACGATAAAGCTTGCTCCATTTGACTTCTCAGGGCGCCCCAATACGACTGAGCCCCAGTTGCCCACACTGGTGACCTGGTCATTCATGTGTGTGTTATTAGGTTTTCTCCCTTCCCCATCTTATTCTCCTTACTCCTGCTTCCTGGAATCACCTCCTACCAGCTTGGGCAGGAGAGCGGGGAGCAAACTAAGACATGGGCATGTCTGTTACACCTATTTTTTAAAAAGCCTGAAAGCAATGAACATAAAAGTCAGAAAAGTGATTACCTCTTGGCACAGACTGAGAGCAGAAGAGCTGGGTGATAGAGACAGCACGAGATGGATTTCTAGGGAGTTGGCAAATATTCTGTCTAGACCTGACTGTGGTTCCACGTGTATGATAAATCATGGAGCTGTTCATTTTGTTTTTTGCACTTTTCGGTTATATTTCGTAATACAAAAGTTTAATAATTCATGGGCATGAAGATAAAAGATTAAAATCATTTGAAAACTTAATAGGTCTTAAATGTATTAGTTGTATAAATAATGGTTAAGTGTTAGAAAGTCCCGTTTAGTAGATTCAGAATTTTGACATATTGAACACATAGGTAAAGCACAAAAGCCACCGGAAACTTTCAAGATCCCAGTGAGCATAACCCAGGAGCTTCCGCTCTCAAGACCTGCCCAAAGGCTGGCTTGCACTTCTCATGAATGTTGGGTGTTCACTGCTCTCTCAGGGGGACAGCAAATCAAAGTTGAGCTCGGCAGGCACTGGGCAGTAGCCCAAGCCTGGGGTTCCTGGTCACCTGGCCGCTTCGAGAAAGAGGTTCTCGGGCGCCCCCGGGGAGGCTTCTTTTGCCAGGGTCCGGGAGCTGTCTCAACAGGACTGCCAGATGGAGCACATCAAAATACAGGATGCCAGGGCTCCCCTGGTGGCGCAGTGGTTGAGAGTCCGCCTGCCGATGCAGGGGACACGGGTTCGTGCCCCGGTCCGGGAGGATCCCACATGCCGCGGAGCGGCTGGGCCCGTGAGCCATGGCTGTTGAGCCTGCGCGTCCGGAGCCTGTGCTCCGCAACGGGAGAGGCCACAGCAGTGAGAGGCCCGCGTACCGCAAAAAAAAAACAAAAACAAAAACAAAAATACAGGATGCCAAATATCGCCTGGAACGTGCTGAAACGTAAGAATTATTCGATGTTTAACTGAAATTTGAATTTAATTGGGCGTCCTGCGTTTTCTCAGGTGACCCTGTGTCCCCGTGAGGCTGTATCCCAGCCCACGGACGAGGAGTCCACAGCCATCCTGGGTGCCACCGCCTTGATTCTAGAAACTAAGTCCAACATCCTTCAGCTCTAGCGCAGCCTGACGTCCAGACACTGGTTCCTGCCCTGGCTCAGCTCAGATTCTAGCCACAGCCCCTTTGTCCCAGCCTTTGGATGGCCCAGAGTCCAGGGTTCGGTGCCATAGGCTCCCTACAAGGAGGGCATATGTTCGGAAATCGTCTGACAGAGTTCCCAGGCCCGTCCATAACATTTCGTTTTAACCCATAACATACCTGTGCAGACACAAGAGTAACCACACAACTTCTACTGATGCCATCCTGTGTACATCAAATAAACGTGTTTGAGCGTCCACCATGTGTTTGGCCCTCTGTGCGCCAGGTTCTGCAGGAGGGTGCAAAAGGAGTTGGATTATCCTGCCCTCCTGGAATTCGCAATGCAGACTCTGGGCATGAGTGTGTGTGTGTGAGTGTGTGTAGGGCACGGAAGCTTCCCTGAAGAGTGAAAAGCAGTGCTGACTGAAGGACACCAGGAATCTGTTAACTCTGCATATATGAAGGGAAGGCACCTTTCTCTACAACACTTGTGGAAGCACGCGCTTTCACCAGCACGCACACGCGCACACACACACTCCTGCAGCTCTGGTACTGCCCAGTCCTCCCGAACTGGGAGCCAAAAGGCAGCCTTACGGACAAACGGTCCATGGATGGGCAGGGGCGGCTGGAGGAGACAGAGAGGCTGAGAAAGGAGGGTGGAGCCCAGGCTGGGAGGTCAGTGCTGGTCTGATGATGCCGCCCCCCTCTCTCTCCCAGCCTGACCTGTGGAAAGCAGGCGCTCCACAAACACTCGCTGGATGAACCTAGGAGTGACCCCAAGCCTAACTGCGAACACTGCAGCCCTCAGGTGCTGCCGGAGGCTTGGGCCCCAGGGTCACCCAGTCCTGGGTTCGAGTCCCGGTTCAAGTCCAGCTCCAACCGTGAGTGCCAAGTGACGCTCACCAAGCTTCAGGCTTCCGGATCCAAAAAACATGGTAGGGGTTTTGCCCGCTTCCTAAAGGTAGGATGATTAAATGAGGTTTAAAGTACATAAAAGCCTTAACACAAGGCCTGGCACAAGATCTGCTGTTAAAAATGTAATTCATAAAAAAAAAAAAAATGTAGCTGTGTGCTTTGCAGAAAAAGTGTTTACAAAGTTAAAAAAAAAAGAATTCAGCCGTAGAACCATGAATCCTTGCAAGGGCGGAAAATGCTTTGAAAGCACAATCTCTCCTTCCCTTTGTGCCAGAGAAATGCTAGACATGCCTCTGGCTCCCCCGCCCGCCCTCCCAGGCGCGGGCGGAGAAGGTGGGGCTCTCCCACCACCTTGTGGACGCCCCGGAATGGCAGGTGACCGCCGCTGCTGCGGGGACCCACCTGGGGTCACCTCCCACCCTCCCCCTCCCCTTCCCTCTCTAGCATTGGAGTCCCAGCCGTTGGCTGAGCTGTTCCCACCACACTCAGGGGTGCAAAGGAACCGGCGTCCAGTTATTTATCGGGGGCTGATCTGGGCTTTGTCATGAACCATCACCAACTACAGGCGTGGAGGGCATGCCCTCAGCCGCCCCGGGTTCTCACTGCCCTCCCCCACTGAGGCGGAGTAGCCCCCCCTTCAGGTCATCCCCCCACAAGGGGCCATCGCAGCTTTCAGTCCTGAGCAGGACCCACTCCTGCCCTCCCCCAACAGACTCCTGCCAGGGTTAGCGGAGGGCTGAGCCTTTACCCCCAGGGGTCCTCTCCACGCAGCCCCCCGTCGGCTTGGCCCCCTCCCAGCCTGCTGCCTCTGCCTTCCTTCCACGGTGCCCAGGGATGGCGGGTGGGCTTCGCTTGTTCCCTGCATGCCCTGTCGCCCTCTTTCCACTCTGGACTCCTGTCTAGACCCACGGATAAGACAGGGAATCTCGTCCACAGAGGGGGAGAAACACCGAGGTCCAGTCTGACCTTGGAGGGTTAAGAAAGGAAGCTTCTGACCTTGTAAGGTTAAAAGAGGTCAAAGGAATTTTTTAAGTCCTTTCTTAACAACACCTAGATTTCAAGCCTTTTCTCGGGCTGCAGAATCCTATTTTGAATATCAGAAAGGAGGTATTAACTTTTGTTTTCTTAGCATCCCCAGCGGTCCCCTCCCTCCCCTCCCTCCCCTCCTCCAAGCTGATAAAAGCTAAGCAAGCAGCTGGCACAGTACCCCGCACACCCACTTCCTCCAGGCCCTTCAGCCTCCCTTGCGGCTGGGCGTGACTCTGTCACTGAGTCCCGGCCAATGGAATGAGTGGGATGTGGGCCTCTTGCTAGCCTGGCTCAGGCAGACCCCAGACGGAAGGAGCCTGGGTCCCTGGATGACGCTTTGGAGGTCCCCTGTGCATCAGAAACACCCCTTTGGACTTCACACGAGCCAAAATTAAGCGTCCATTGTGTTAAGCTCTGGGGATGTTGAGGTTTATAAGTTACAGCTGTGAGCTCTGCGCTAACAAAATAGCAGGTCATTGTGCGTAAAGACAAAATAGAAAAACACATTGGTATTTTTTCTAAACTGTTACTCCTGTTTAGAGATATGATGAGATGGAACCAGTCCCCTGATGGCTCATCCTCCCCCACCTGACCAGTGACCGATGGGGCGTCATTCCTCCGTGCTACGTCTCTCCCTGCTGATGTCACTGTCCACAGTTTGGCTTCCTGCGTGCAAGTGATTCTCGAAAGACCGTCTCTGATCTCCAGACCTGTCTCTAGGGGCCTCCTTGTCTCAAAGGTCCCTCGAACTCATTCTGTATCAAAGCTACCCTGTGACTCGCCCCACCAGCCCAAATGCTCTCCTCTCCTTTGCCTGGGTGCTCAGGCTGGACACCTCCCTCCCTCCTCCCCATGCCCCCCACCTTCAACCTGTCACCAAGCCCTGTTGGTTTCACCCGCAAATGCCTAGGCAACCCACCACCTCTGTCTCTCCACCATCACTCACAGCCTGTCCTGCCTGGGCAGTTCTCTAAGATCCTCCCTGGTGCGCCCACCTGGCTCCCCTGATCCATTCCAACCCACTTTTCCACTCTGAGCTACATGATCTCTGCAAAATATGAATATGACTTATGTCACCCTCTCCACTGCACTGGACCCATCTAAGCTTCTCCTTATTCTTAGAAAATGACACAGTCCACGAGGCCCACAGCCTGAGCCCAAGCTGCCTCCAGCCCACCCCCAGCTCACCTAGGCATCCCAGCCCCACTGGCTCTGTGCTCACCCTGCCCCCTCCTGTCACAGGAGCTCTGCACATGCTGCCCCCTCTACTGAGGATTAGCACACCTGTCCAGGGTCATTTCCTCAAGGACCCCCGGCCCTCCCATCAAAGTCACATCCCCTTATTATAAACTTCCCTAGAGCCACACGTCTTCCCCCAGTAGCAATTTGTGCTTTGTAATTTCACTACAGACTGTACAGTGTACTTACTTGCTCTGTCATTGATTCAATTCAGCTCCTATCCCAGGACCTTTGCACTTGCTCGTCCCTCCGCCTGGCATGACCTTCCCCCAGACATCAGCACAGCTAACGCCCTCACCTCGTCCAAGTCTTTCTTCAAATGTCACCTTCTGGGTGGGGACTCATCAACAACCCTATGTAAACTGCAGTGCGCCCCCAACCCCCAGCCCCACACTCCCTAAGCCCCTTCTCTGGGGATGACTGTCTTCTGACTTACCATTTATTTATGTTATTTGTCTTGTTCAATGTGTCTCTCCCTCTCTACAATGTCATGCCACAGGGCCAGGAACTTTTGCCTGTTTGTTCACTGTTGTATCCCCAGTCCCTAGGGTAGAGCTGGGACAGAGTAGCACCTGATACCTCGGTTAAGGGAATAAGTGAATGCAGTATAATATTTCTAGGCAAGATCAACTTATTCTGTACAGTGGGCAGTGTCCAGAGCACACAGTGCTTTTAGGGATCCTCAAATATGGGTTCATTTCTTTTAAAATCAGAAGGGGGAAAAAAAAAGAACTCTTAGGCCAAGGGAAATGTTTTAATATACAGTATTAATATATTAATCTTTAAACCAACACAGCTGTAAAATAAAATTATATATATAATAATATAAAATTATTATATATTATATATAATTATAATATATAATATACAATTTTAATGTATATTATATATATTTAATATATATAATTATATATATATATATTTTTTTTTTATGGAGAAAGGGGCCCACCAAGGCCAGAACGCCTCAGCCCGCGGAAGTCATAGCGGGCCTGTTTCTGGAGCTTTCCTTGCAGACTCTGCCGGCCTTTAAACTTCAGGAGGATGAGCGACTGGCGAGGGGTGGGGGCCCTGCGCGGGGTCCAGCGCCTCCGCGGCGGACTGCAGGGCGGTGCCGCTTTAAGGATGCTCTGCGGGTACCGGCGGTAGGCGGCGAGGATGAAGCCTGGCTAGGATGCAGCCATGACGTCACGGCCCCGCCCCGCGGGGTGATGCTGCAGGAGCAGTGGCGGGCCGGGGGCGGCCGGGCCGGGACCCGAGCTGCGACCGGGGCAGGCAGGACCCCGGCCTCGGAAAGGGATGCCTCCTGGCTGGACCCACAGGTACCTCCATTTCCTCCTGTGCCCTCCGCACAGCTTCCCGGCTCTGTGCTGGGAGAGTCGCGGCTTAGGCCCCAGGGTAATCAGAGTGCCAGGATTGGGACTGGAGGTTGGCACTGAGACCTTTGTTCCCCTTGGATGTCTAATTAATTGAACTGTCAGTGGAGCCCACGTCTCGCCCCCTGAGTGCAGAACTCTCCCGCCCTGAGAAGGGTAGCATTTGGGTGACAGATTTATTTCACATTTGCAAGGAAAGAGACCGAACACTGGAATTTGCCCCAGGCTTAAGCTCTGCTTATGGGTGCCGGAGGCCTGTTCCCGGGTCACCTGGGCAGGTGTCATCAGCTTCCGGTTCACCTCCCGCCAGAGGCTTAATGAAAGCTCTGGATGGCTGGGGCCCTGGGATAATCTGTCTCAGCATCCCAGGATTAAGTTTATGATGAGCACCAAGGATTTCTGCTTTCTCGTCAAGGGTAATATGCTGAGGCTGAGACGGGAGGGTTACGGCGGTTCGGTTCATTCTGTCCTCGACAGGTCGTTTGTGGGGTTATCATAATGCTTTTGTTTTTCAGTTTTTATAGGGAAGTAGAACCAGGTGCTGATGAAAGTTCAATGTGTGCCTCACCGGGGGTTTGGGGATCAGTTGGCTGTCAGGTAGGGGCTAGATTGCCACAGATCAAAAGTGAGAAGTGGGCGACACACAATTGAGCAACTAGCTGATTAAATACATCCCCTGAAGTCCATAGAGCCCTTTACTGGTCTGGGAAGATTTCCTTGAAGTATAAACTTTGAGAATTGGTAGAAGGAAGGACGGGGAAGGGCTGCGGCCCCATGTCACCCCACAGTTGGAAGCCTGATTTCACGTAGAGAAATGAGGAAATGATTTGAGGTCAGAGTGGGGTAATTTTAAGCATACGAATTACATGGACATTGTTTATTTTTATTAATCCATTGCTGCTTAGTCATCCCATAACACAATTTGAGGGGCTCATTCCTTGAAACACCCTCTGTATTCTAGAAGCACAGTGGACCCAGCATATAACCTGGGGGGTCCAGGAATATGTGCACATTTTGGGGGGGCTGAGTAAACGGTAATACAGTGTGATCGAGATGGTCTGATGAATATTTGTATTAAAATTCTATTTTACTAGTTTACATTTTACTTTCTTTTTTTATAACATTCAAAAGTGAATTTTCAGTAGTTCTTAGAATAAACTTCCGTGGACAGCTTTGAATATATGTATTTTTAAATAAAAGCGGTAACCCTGATCGCCCAAACTTGAAGGGGAAGCCTTAGTGAAGACTCTGTTCAAGCTCAGGTTGAATTCCGGTTCAGATGTGTGTCGGGGGGCGGGGTGTAGGATGGGGGCGGTGAGGGTCTCACTTTTGCTAGGACCGGCTGCGGGCTGTGTTTTAAAGCTGGAGGTGGTGGGCAGGTGATGGTGAAATTGTCACATCACAGGTAGAGACATGGACTATTTACATAGTCCATTTTAAGTGGGTCAGATATCCTCCCTTTTCAAAAATATACTTCTGCCTTATGCTGAGTGAGGCTAAAATTCTTCCAGACGGGGCCCAGGGTTCTTCATTCTAAAATGAAAGGGAAGGTTTCTAACGCGTGTTCACTTAAGTTCACTTTATGGGGGTAAAATGCCAATAGGAAAGAGAGGCGTCCTGTGCCTGAAGGGGCAGGTAGAGAGGCACAGAGGGAGTTATCCACCGAGGCAGGTGCGGGGCTGTGACCAGACAGGTGAAGTCAGGTTAAGCTCTCTGACACACCTGGGCTAAGGTCTTCCTTCTGACTTCTAAGGAGACAGTCTTATTATGCGGTGTTCCAGCGGGTCCTCTATTTCTATGATCTATTTCTATTTCTATTTCTATGAAGCTCCAGGGACAACTAACAACCACCTGGGTTTCTGAAGGCAAGACCAGCCATTTTTTCTCGAGTATTTACTATGTACAAGGGCCTGAGTGAGACCCGTGAGGAACATAAACAAGATGCTTTTAGCTTAAAAGTTTAATTTTTTAAAAACTTGACTTAATCTTCGTAAGTGGATTATGTTTTTAGTGAAGTATTACTTGTCTGCATGGTTCTTAGGTTCCCTCTGCTCTTGTTGTAGAGGAGAGCGTGGGATTTTTTTAAGGTCATAAGATATACCTTTTCTAGAAGCGAGAGCAGACTGATTCGCTGGTTATGTCATTCCCTGTCATCTTGGTGTGAAACCTCGTACCAAATCTTCCTGGTCAACTAATCCCTTCTTGATGGGTTCATCTCTCATCACCACATCGCCACCGTGCCCAGCTGGTGCACAGAGCTCCTTTGCATGGGTGGTTCCCACCGCTTAGCATGTCTTTCCTCCACTGTTTCACCTAACTTGAGGGCAAGAGCTATGTCTTTCTTTTATCTCTATAAATTCAGTGTCTTGGTATTCAGTACTCAGCCAAACGGGAGGATGGTGGGGGTAGGTGGGCAAGTGGAAGGATGGATGGATGGATGGATGGATGGATGGATGGATATTCGAAAGAGTGGATGGGTAGACGGGTAGGTTGGGTAGATTAGAGGACGGGTGGTGGATATGTATATGTGGATGTGGATGGATGGGTGGGTGGGTGGGAAGATGGGTAGATGGATGGATGGATGGATGGATGGATTGGTGGAGATGGTTTATTGCGTTAACATGTTGCGTTCTGAATCCTGCTGGGACGTCTCTAGAAAAAATCATTTCTACCACTGGTGTCTTCTGAAGAGAAGGAAGACAATCCCCGAGTGGGTGGGGTAGTGGGGGAGTTTGGGATGCACATCTGGAGTGATAAGGAATTTCAGAGTGATTCATAAAGAAGTTATCGACTAGCAAGAGTGTGATGGAGGGTGTACAGTAAGTTAAAGTCAGAAATAAGGGCCTCATTTCTAAAGCTTAAAAACTAAATTTGATGGGGCTTCCCTGGTGGCGCGGTGGTTGGGAGTCCGCCTGCCGATGCAGGGGACGCGGGTTCGTGCCCCGGTCTGGGAAGATCCCACGTGCCGCGGAGCGGCTGGGTCCGTGAGCCATGGCCGCTGAGCCTGCGCGTCCGGAGCCTGTGCTCCGCAACGGGAGAGGCCGCAACAATGAGAGGCCCGCGTACCGCAAAAAAAAAAACAAAAACTAATTTTGAAAGAAAGCCTCTACTATTTATCTCGGTAAATAACAAGTGTTCTTGTAAGGAAACCTATCAATGTTGGGAATGTCGTCTCGGGTTCAGGGCCTGCTTCCCAGGAAGGACTCCAAAGGAAACTTAGGCGATTGCTTTTCTGTGATACAGATGGGCTGAGCTGTGTCAGAGAGGTCAAACCCAATGCAGAACTTCCCCCGCTCATGTTTTTATCTGTCTCTTTCCCTCTGATCTTAGTAGCTTTCCTCTCCCTGTGCTTAGTAAAATTGACATTGGCTAAAACGCACAGGTCAACATGCTAGAATCTATTCCTTTAATATTTACAATCTAGATTAATTTCTAAGCAGTGAAAACAGTTGGATGCCCAAGGGCAGGTCTCCGAGTGGCACACATTGTAAACCCCAGGGAGGTGGGGGACAGAGGAGGCAGGAGTGTCTATGAATTAGCCTACACGCCTGCTAATTCCCTACCCAGGGCGAGGGCGTTGCAAAAATTCCTCAAAAAAATAATTTGAGGATGGAGGAAAATCTATTTCTCACCCTCCCGGATTCTTTCTGTCCCTCACTTTTTTTTTTTTTTGGTAAACTGTATCCCTATTCAGGGTGTTGCCTATAACAAGCAGGATTCAGGGAGTCGGTTTATTTCTTTAAAGAGAGCATTTCAAACACTACGAAAGTCTCAGCTCTCCTGACTCGACTGAAGATTCGTTTGTCCAGCTGATGTAAAAGGAAAAGACTCGAGTTGAACTCATTCCGCGGCTTTTAGGCTTGGGTCCTCCGGCTTGGGGTGGAGAGGACACCCACGTATTAGGGAGGGTGTGACTCTCCATCCCGAGAAGGAAGGGCTGTCCCCTCACCACTTGCAAGCGCTCAGGGTGCCTGTGAGTCCTGTCTCCCCCCAGGGTGCCTGGTCTCCCCCTCTGCTCCCCTGGGGCCTGCAGGGAAGGGCAAAATTAGCCCTGGAAATGGGCCGCAGGTCCTAACACAGCCCGGCAACCTGTGCGGCCTGAGGGCAGCCACGGGGCTCTTGGTGGCTCCCACTCTTCGTGGTTCTTTGCTGGGCCCTCCCGGTACAGCCTGTCTGGGGAACCGTCCCTTTGAGTTTTAGTGCGGGGACCTGAAGGATTTGATCCTCTCTCTGGCTCTGGTCTCCCCGGGCAGGCGGGCTGCCCCGATGCGAAAGTGAGGCCCAGGGACACCGTCCACACAGCAGGCTCCACTCCGGGGGCTCGGTGTCAGCTCTACGGGACCCCCGAGTGAACTCACCTTTCCCACGTGGATGGGTGAGCGGTGCCGGGGGGGTGGAGGGACAGAGCCACCGGGACAAATGAGCTCGCGTGGTGGAGGCCCCGCGGGTGACGGCTGCCCCCAAACGGGCTTTCCCCACAGGAGCACCCACCGGCTCCCCCTACGATGACCTCCCCGGTGAGCAGCGCCCCTCCGGGAGAGGCCCTCTTCCCCTCCTTGACCCCTCAGGACCTCTGGAGGCCCCCGATCGCCGGCTACTCGGGGTCCATGACCCGGCACATCAGCCACCGGGCCAACAACTTCAAACGGCACCCCAAGAGGAGGAAGTGCATCCGGCCGTCGCCGCCCCCGCCCCCTAACACCCCGTGTCCAGTCGAGCTGGTGGGCTTCGGGGACCTGCACCCCCAGAGGTCCTTCCGGGAGCTGCTCTTCAACGGCTGCGTCCTCTTCGGCATCGAGTTCAGCTACGCCATGGAGACGGCGTACGTGACCCCGGTGCTCCTGCAGATGGGCCTCCCCGACCAGCTCTACAGCCTCGTGTGGTTCGTCAGCCCCATCCTCGGTGAGCCCCGCTCGGCCCGCCCGCGAGGGCCTCCGAAACCTCCCCAGAAGCTTCCAGAAACCTCCGTGGAGGCAGCTTGAGGGTCCCCAGGGGGACAAGGGAGGGGCCAGAGTAAGTCCCCCAGCTGTGTGGGGCTGTACCAGAACACAGGTATGGCCGGTCAGACCCCGTATCTTAAGGGACTTTATCTAAACCAGATAAAGGACCAGACTTCAGCGGACCCCGAGGATTCCACCATCCCGTGCCAGGCGGTGTCATCAGAGGAGACAAGCAGTACAGCTGGGGGTGGTTTGGGTCTGGGAGGTCCTGGTCTTTCTTGGATTCCCAAGAAGGTCATGGCTCCTTCGTGCCTTGTAGGGGCCTAAGTAGAAAATTTAAGGAGAAGCTGAGTGATTCCAAGAGTCTGGTTATCTTTTGTTTTCTAGCTCAGGGTTCTGTTGCTGACTCTGAGTTTCATCATCTTATTCTTCTGATGCCCTGGGGACGTTTGAGTGCAGGTGTTTCAGGAATCTGATGAAGCTCTTTGGTGTTGGTCCCCATGTGCAATGGGGACCTAGCAGTGACCAGTGACCTGCTCTATTTCAGGATTCCTACTGCAGCCACTGTTGGGCGCTTGGAGTGACCGATGTACCTCAAGGTTTGGAAGGAGACGCCCTTTCATTCTTGTCCTGGCTATAGGTCTGTTGTTTTGGAATTGAAATAAAATGGAAAAAAGAAAAAAGGCCCCAACTGCTTCCTGTTAGGAAAATCTAAAAGAGTGTTGACCAAAACAGTTATCCAGGTCGTGTCACTGGTGCGGTAGCGGAGAGCACCCTGTAATCCAGTCTGGGTTAACTGTGAAAATATCTCATTTTGATCACTTTTTAAAAATGAGTTAATAGGGGAGTTCCCTGGTGGCCTAGTGGTTAGGATTCCGGGCTTTCACTGCCATGGGCCTGGCTCAACCCCTGGCTGGGGAGCTGAGATCCCACAAGCTGCACAGCACGGCCAAAAAAAAAAGAGTTAATAAAGTCTATATCATTCCTGCTGTGCTTGATGAAATAAAAACCCTGATCCAAGTGCTTAGGGTCTGATTAAAAAGGAGTTCTTGGGGCCCTAAAGATTTCAGCCTGGGGCTTTCCTGGTGGCGCAGCGGTTGGGAGTCTGCCTGCCGATGCAGGGGACGCGGGTTCGTGCCCAGGTCCGGGAAGGTCCCATGTTCCGCGGAGCGGCTGGGCCCGTGAGCCATGGCCGCTGAGCCTGCGCGTCCGGAGCCTGTGCTCCGCAGCGGGAGAGGCCACAGCAGTGAGAGGCCCCCGTCCCGCAAAAAAAAAGATTTCAGCCTGAAGTGGTGGCCGCCGGGCCGGCAGGGCCGCGCTTCCCTGGTGACTCTGTTCTCCATCCCCAGGCGCATTGCTGGGCCTCTCACTCTTGCTGAACGGCAGGGACATCGGGACGGCGCTGGCTGACACGGCCCACGACCACAAGTGGGGCATCCTCCTCACGGTGTGCGGCGTGGCGCTGATGGACTTCAGCGCGGACTCGGCCGATAGCCCCAGCCATGCGTACATGATGGACGTGTGCAGCCCCGCCGATCAGGACCGCGGCCTGAACATCCATGCCCTCCTGGCAGGTAAGGTTCTGTGCAACTGGGACAAAATGCAAAGACGTGGGCGAGCACGGACGTGCTTGAAAGTGCGCCTCTCAAACCACATATGTCAACAGTACACATGTTATATACTATAGTATCTATATTTAATCTATACTTCTTTTTTTATTGAAGTATAGTTGATTTACAGTGCTGTGTTAGTTTCAGGTGTACAGCAAAGTGATTCAGTTATATATATATAATCTGAATCTCTTTCAGATTCTTTTCCTTTATAGGTTACTACAATATATTGAGTAGAGTTCCCTGTGCTATGCAGTAGGTCCTTGTTGTTTATCTATTTTATATATAGGAGTGTGTGTATGTTAATCCCAAACTCCTAATGTAGCCCTCCCCGCTCCTTCCCCTTCAGTAGCCGTAAGTTTGTTTTCTATGTCTGTGGGTCTACTTCTGTTTTGTAAATAAGTTCGTTTGTATCATTTTTTTTTAAGGTTCCACATATAAGCGATATCATATGATATTTGTCTTTCTCTGTCTGGCTTACTTCACTTTGTATGATCATCTCTAGGTCCATCCATGTTGCTGCAAATGGCATGATTTCATTCTTTTTTATGGAAGATATCGTTGATATATATGCATATATGTGCGTATATAGCTCTGTATGTGTGTATATAACCGTGTGTAAATAGTGTTATACGTCGTCGATTCTCGTTATTCAGGTAGTTGTGTCGTTCAAAGGCGTCACGAGCTCTGAATTAGCCAACCTCGAATCATGGCCCGTGGAGACATACAGGGTTAGGTTCCTGCGAACCTCTGGCCACATCATTTTTGTCAACGGATCAATACCTAGCCTTGTTCTATGTGTTTCTGTTTAAAGACATCTTATTTAGTATATATCACGGATTCATTAACATTGAACTCACGGCCAGCAGCACTATGACTCGTGCCCGAACAAAGCTCGTCTAACGCACATATTTTCCCCATAAGACACATCGCGGGCACCGGGCACTTGGGAACCCTAGACAGCGGTAGCGCTACACTTGGGGGCTGTCGACTAAACAGCGTGTCACCCCAAAAAAGCACAAAACTGCAAACATGTAGCACCCACATGGACTATGAAAAGGATGGTTGTTGACAGTGTGAGAGTTGAAACAACAGGGCAGAACATCACTGTGGAAAGTCTTAGCCGGGACCGTGTGTGCCGGGCGACTCTTTCACTGCTCTGGGAATTCCCTGGTGGACCAATGGTTAGGACTTGGCGCTTTCACTGCTGTGGCCCGGGTTCAATCCCTGGTCGGGGAACTAAGATCCCACAAGCCGGGCAAAAAAATTTTTTTTCACTGCTCTGCACGTATCCGAGAGTGATTGCGTGTTACACATGTATTTATTGGGGTTACAAATCAATTTTACTGAGTAGGTAGATTTGAAATATGGAATCCGTGAATAATGACAATTGACTGTGTGTACACACACACGCACACACCTGTGCTGTGCTTGATGCCAGACACGAGAAACATTCCCACTGAGGTCGGGAAGGAGGCAGGAATGACCACCAAGGGGAGGGGTGCTGGGGGAGGGCTGGACTGCGAGTGTGGGGTTAGCGGATGCGAACGATTATATATAACATGGATCGACAACAAGGCCCTAGTGTACAGCACAGGGAACTATATCCTATATCCTGTGATAAACCATGATGGAAAAGAAGATGAAAAAGAATATATATGCATAACTGAATCACCTTGCTGTACAGCAGAAATTAACACAACACTGTAAATCAACTCTACTTCAATAAAATTGAAAGGAAGAAAAAACAAAGAGTCTGTGCTTGGACTTCCCTGGTGGCACAGTGGTTAAGAACCCGCCTGCCAATGCAGGGAACACGGGTTCGAGCTCTGGTCCAGGAAGATCCCACACGTCACGGAGCAACTAAGCCTGTGTGCCACAACTACTGACTCTGTGCTCTAGAGCCCATGAGCCACAACTTCTGAAGTCCATGTGCCTAGAGCCCGTGCTCCACAACAAGAGAAGCCACCACAGTGAGAAGCCCGCACACCACAATGAAGAGTAGCGCCCGCTCGCTGCAACTAGGGAAAGCCCGCGCACAGTAACGAAGACCCAAGGCAGCCAAAGATATAAATAAGTAAATAAATAAATAAATAGTTTAAAAATAAAGCAAACAAGACCTTCAAGGGAATCAACTGCAAAACAGTAAGAGAATTCAGTATGATGTTTGCTTATCAAAGTATCGTATAAAAATCAATCCCTCTAGCGTTTGTATATAAAACACTTATCTTGTTCCAAAGTAAACAATCCCATTTATAATAGCAATGGAAAAGATTTCTAAAAATCCAGGGAAAGATGTCATATGTGTAGGACCTGTGAAGAGGCCGGGGTGGCCCAGGAGCTGAAATCCTGAATCGGTTTTGTGCTTTTCCTCCTGTTCATGTGGGGCTTTAGGCAACTGCTTGGCCCCTCCAAGCCTCAGTCGCTTCTTCCAGAAAACATCGTTGTTCATCTCTCTTTACAATCCCGTATGCACATGGGTCCAGGGAGCTTCTGCGTGGGTCCAGGCAGGCAGGAGTTTGGAGGGTCGGAAGAAGGAATTAGTTTTTTATCTTATATAGACAGTCCCCAACTTATGATGGTTTGACTTACGATCTTTTTGCCTTGACCAAAGCTATACACATTCAGTGGAAACTGCACTTTGAATCTGAAGTTTGCCCTTTCCTGGGCTAGCGATATGTAGTCCGATCCTCTCTTGTGATGCTGGGCGGCGGCTCCCATTCACCCCTGTGATCTCGAGGGTCAACAGCCCTACACGGACAACCGTTCTGTTTTTCACTTTCAGGACAGTCATCAGTCAATTACATGGGACAGTCAACACCTTATCATAAAACAGGCTTTGTGTTACATGCTTTGACCCAGCTGTAGGTTAATGGAAGTGATCTGAGCATGTGTAAGGTAGGCGGGGCTAAGCGATGATGTTCAGTAGGTCAGGTGTATTCAGTGCCTTTTCTTTTTTTTCCCCTTTTTAAAAAATTGACGTATAGTTGATTTACAATGTTGTGTTAGTTTCTGGTGTACAGCAAAGTGAATCAGTTATACATATATTTATATATACATATATTCTTTTTCAGATTTTTTCCCTTATAGATTTTTACAAGATACTGAGTATAGTTCCCTGTGCTATACAGTAGGTCCTTGTTGGTTATCTGTTTTATATATAGGAATGTGTATTAAATGCATTTTCATCTTATGATATTTTCAACTTACAATGGGTTTTTCAGGATGTAGTTCTGTAGTAAGTACATGAAGATCTGTACTCTTCTGAATTAGTTTTTTTTCCTCTTTTAAAGTTGTGTTAAAATACACATAACGTAAAGTTTACCATCTTAGCCATTTTTATGTGTACAGTTCTGTGATACTTCCACACTGGTGTGTAGCCATCACCACCACCCACCCCCGAAACGCTTTTCATCTTGTGACACTGAAAGTCTATAACCATTAAATAATAACTCCCCAACCTCCCCTCCCCCAGCCCCTGGCAACCACCGTTCTACTTTCTGTCGCTACAAATTTGACTGCGCTAAGGAACCGATGTGAGCGGAATCAAACAGTATCTGTCTTTGTGGCAGGCTTATTTCACTGAGTACAATGTCCTCAAGGTTCATCCATGTTGTAGCGTATGTTAGAATTCCTTACTCTTTTAAGACTGAATAATATTTCACTGCATGTATAGACCACACTGTGCTTATCCATTCATCCTTTGATGGACACTTGGGTTGCTTCCACGTCTTAGCTATTGTGAATAATGCCGCTGTGAGCATGGGGGTGCAAATATCTCTTCAAGACCCTGCTTTCAGTTCTTCTAGGCCTCTACCCAGAAGTGGAAGAGCTGGGGAACTCTATTGTTAGTTTTGGGGGGAGCCTCCTTATTGTTTCCCACAGCAGCTGCACTATTTTACATCCCCACCAACACTGCACAAGGGTCCCAATTTCTCCACTTCCTCGTCAACTTACTGTTTCCTGGGTTTTTAAAAAGTGTTCGATAGTAGCCATCCTAATGGATGTGAGGTTGCATCTCACTGCAGCTCTGATTTGCATCTCCCTGATGATCGGTGATGTGAGCACTATTCCATGTGCTTGTTGGCCGTGCGTCTAGCATTGGAGAAATGTTTATTCCAGTCCTCTGCCTATTGCTTGAATCAGGTTGTTTGTTTCTTCGTTGTTGAGTATAGTTCCTCAACTGTGCAAATGTATCGCTTCGATCATTTAAAAAAAAAAAAAAGTTCATAAAGTTCTCCCAAATCTGACCTTGATTAAGGGTCACCAAACTGCAACTGTGTCTTCAGAAGGAGTGGGGGAAGCTAATTAGGACCATGAATGTGGAAAGTTAAGAATAATAAATCTGGGGGCGGGCGGGGGGGGCTAGATATGAGATTAAGAGGCCCGTAAGAAGAGTCTGGAACAAATGAAGTTCTACAGAAAGCCATTAAATAACTAGATTCAGGGTCATGTCCCACCATAGGGACATGTGGAAGGTTGGGCTGAATGTGTCTGAGTCCAGGCCTTTCCACAGGCGATTCTGTTGAAAAGGCCAACTCCTGACACGGCTGGATCTCCCCAAGTGGAGGGGAGGGAGGGCCCCTGCTGGTCGGATGCAGGTTCCCCTGCATCGCCAAGAGTAAACCAAGAGTTTTACTCATCCCAACCAGTAGCCTGGTCAGAGTATAGCTGGACTCAAAATAGAAAAGCACCTCAGATGCGTGATGTGGCTGCAGAGGGGCTGGGCGGGTGGAGCCCTGGCGCCTGGCCTTGCTCTGCCACTGGGAGCCCAGCGCTGGGCGGGAGGAAACGGCACTTTCTGGAGGTGAGAATGTCTTTTGCCAATGGCCGGGCACCGTGTGGCATCACCTACATTTTCGTGTTGTGCTGTGTGAACCATTGGCTGTTTGCTGGGTCCCTGAGGCCGTGGGATCAGTGAGTGGGATCAGAGGAAAGGACCAGATTCCTGCAGCCCTCCTGTTCCCTGGTGGCTCCGGGGCCTGGGGAGCTGCCACCAGGGGTGACCCATGAGGGGTGACTTTCTTTCTTTCTTTTTTTTTTTTTTATAAATTTATTTATTTTATTTTATTTTTTGTCGCATTGGGTCTTCGTTGCTGCACGCGGGCTTTTCTCTAGTTGCGGCGAGCGGGGGCTACTCTTCGTTGCGGTGCGCGGGCTTCTCATTGCGGCGGCTTCTCTTGTTGGGAGCACGGGCTCTAGGCACGCGGACTTCAGTAGTTGTGGCTCACGGGCTCAGTAGTTGTGGCTCGTGGGCTCTAGAGCGCAGGCTCAGTAGTTGTGACGCACGGGCTTAGTTGCTCCGCAGCATGTGGGATCTTCCCGGACCAGGGCTCGAACCCGTGTCCTCTGCATCGGCAGGCGGATTCTTAACCACTGCGCCACCAGGGAAGCCCAGGGGTGACTTTCTTAATGGTGGTCAGGCCCAAGGACGATGTCTCCAGGTGAGGAAGACAGGGGTGGCCACGTGAATTCCCGCACGCACACGTGCAGTGGTCTGTGTGCTGGGGACCAGGTCTCCCGTGTTTACACAGCGCTGAAGCTGGGGGAGGGGCGGGACTCTGAGGGGACAGGTGACCCAGTGTCAACACTCACTTTCGCTCCTCCTAAGACGCTGTGTGCAGAGGGGACCAGAGTGTGGGCAGGCGGTCATCATGCCCTGGCAGGCGGCCCTCAAGGGCAGGGGACCGGGTCCCCCAGGGTCCCCCCGGAAATCCCATTCTCTTCTCCTTTTCTTTGGGGCGCAGGTGGGACAGATGATACATCCGGGTCCTTGGGGTGGATTTTACGAATCAAGTAAGGAAGCGAACACCTTCCTCGGGGGCTTTCTTCCCCGCTCCCTGCCCTGTTTCTCTCCCCAGGTCTCGGAGGAGGGTTCGGGTATGTGGTCGGGGGGATCCACTGGGATAAAACCGGCTTCGGGAGAGCCCTGGGCGGGCAGCTGCGGGTCATCTATATCTTCACGGCCGCCGTCCTGAGCATCTCCACCGTCCTGACCCTGGTCAGCATCCCCGAGAGACCCCTGCGGCCCCCGGCCGAGAAGAGGCCGGCCATGAAGAGCCCCAGCCTCCCGCTGCCTCCCTCCCCTCCTGTCCTGGGTGAGGAGGGCGCCGGCCAGACAGTCCCCTGCCTGCCGGCCAGCAGCCTCCACACCAACTTCTCCAGCCCCATCTCCCCGCTGAGCCCCCTCACGCCCAAGTACGGCAGCTTCATCAGCAGGGACAGTTCCCTGACGGGCATCAACGAGTTCGCCTCGTCCTTCGCCACGTCCAACATAGACAGTGTGCTCATCGACTGCTTCACGGGTGGCCACGACAGCCACCTGGCCATCCCCGGCAGCGCCCCAAGGCAGGCAATCAGTGTCAGCTTCCCCCGGGCCCCCGATGGCTTCTACCACCGGGACCGCGGCCTCGGGGACCGGAGGGACGTCGCCCTGGCCACCGGCCCCGACGGGGACGTGCTGAGGGTGGGCTCCTTGGACACCTCCAAGCCACGGTCGGCTGGCATCCTAAAGAGACCCCAGACCCTGGCCATCCCGGACACAGCCGGAGGAGGTGGCCCCGACACCAGCAGGAGAAGGAATGTGACCTTCAGTCAACAGGTAAAAGCAAACGTCCGGGGGCCGTGGGAGGGGGGAGCCAGGGGTCAGAGGGCACCGTGCGTGGTCCCCCCTCGTCAGATGATCTGGAAGGGAATTCCCGGCCCATCTGGGCATATCAGTCAGGAGGGACCTGGGTCTAATAGGTGGGCCCCAGGGACATCCTCATCCTTACATCCTGTCAGTGTCGAGATTCTGGGCCCGACGTGAGCCCACGGATGCCTTTGGGGTCTCTGCTCGGGGTCGCACTTTAAGACACTGGCCACAGCAAAGGCCCGGCTCTTTTAAACACCCTTACGTTGGCCCAGGGCTAATCCAGTGAGTTTGTCACAGCATCACGTGTACTGCGGTCATTCCTAGTCTTTTCCCTGAACGTCCAGCCCGCTTTGGCCGTGTGCGCCCAGTGCCAACTGAGCTAAGTCTTCCTGAAGGACAGAAACAAAACATAAACCTGGCGGCTGTTTCTGGGGCCTCCTTTCCTCCCCAGGTGGGCAACCTTAACCAACCAGCCCAGAGGCTGTCGATACTCTGGATCCCAAAGGGTGCAGGCATGTTCTGGGAAGGAGAGAACCTTCCGGAAGGCTGTCTGTGTTGTATGTAGGATAGGCTGGAAGGCCACGAACTTTCATGTGGGATTTTAGCTGCTTTCAGAGTCCATGCTCTTGGAAGAGGCTACTTTATATTAAAGAGAGTTATGCTCATTTAAAGTAGACGTGAGGGCCTCCCTGCCCTCAGGGGCATGCAGGGGATGGAGTTTCCTGAGCAGGAAGCCTATGACCCTTGTTCAACCCTCACAGGCCCCCAGAGGGGCAGTTCCGAAGGCGGGTGACCTGGACATGCCCCTTGGACACGGCTGCCACGTGGCCGCGTCTCCCGTGAAGCAGGCCCCGCTATGCCGGCCCGACCCTCCGTCAGACATCCCCACCCACACTCCCGTGCCTGGGAAGACCCCCTGATTTCGTGGGAGGCTGACATTGGGAGGTGGCCACGCATGTTCGCTTCGTTGTGAAATTCTGAAGCTTAACCACGCCTCCTCTGTGTTACCGCGAGCCGGTCTTAGGGCCACCTCTATCGTGTCTTGAACTCAATGTCATCCCATCTCGAGGAAGCGCTCTGCACAGGTGGGCGCCAGTCCTGCAGGGAAGCAGCCAGGTCCCCGTGGGCAGCATCCACAAGCTCAGATCTGGAAAGCGTCTGAAGAACTGAAAATCACCGGAAGGAATCCCATCCTCGGCAAAGGAAAGCCACCTCTCTAACTGCTCGAGTCAAGGGCATGTCATCCTCATTCCTAAGGACAGCAGAGCAGTTCATGAAGCCTCTTGTCAATACTGGGTCATCCTGTCCTGTTTCCCGAAATTCCACCTGGCCTCTAGATACAGTCCTTAAATTCTGGTTGAAAAATCTCTTCTTAATCCTTTTAAAACTTTCCATTTTCAAATCAGTTTTAGAGGAAAATATAAAGTTCATGAGCTAAATCTGAACACATCTGGGCTCAGTGGGGACACAGATGTCAGTCGAAGTCTTCCTCCGGCAGCTGTGGGCGACAAGCTCTGCTGATGCAGCTGCCCTTGGAACCGGCATCGTGGGCTGTTCCCTTCCTTTTCATTCACCCACCCGGAACGTCCAGGTGCCGACCCAGCACAGGCTCCCGCGTGGACCCAGAGTAAGGCACCTTCTCTCTCGAGATGTCCAGCTCCCAGAGGCGTCCATTCACCTGGCTGCTGTCTGCACCCCCAGCCCAGGCGGGGCCACGGTGGGGCAAGGCCCTGTCATTCCGGGGACAGGCAGCAAACTGAGCCAGTGAGCATATTTGGCGATGGAGTTGCCCTGACAGATGCTGGTGACGTGGAGCTGCCTGGGTGCCCGGCTCCCTCCCTGCACGGGCTCTGTTGGCCACCCTAACCCCTGTATAGGTAGGAGTCCAGACGCCCAGTCACCTTGGAATCAGTCTTTTACATCCTCTCTTACAGAAAAGATGAGACTTCGTAAGGTCTGAATTTCAACTGACCCGTATTTCTTTTCTTTCAAACGTATTCCACGTTTGGCAAGGTCATAGCTTCCTCTCTGTGGCCCAAAGGCAGGCACCGCGAAGGGAAATTCGATTCTCAGCCGCTTCCGTCTCTGAAGAGACGCCTTAACGTCATTTCTCTCTTTCGGGTGGTGTTTGGTGTCCAGTTCTCACCGCCCAGGAAGACAAACCCTCCCAGCCTCTGGGTTTGTGTTTCTGATTCACTTTCTCATCGAAGCAAAACACACGCTTCCGAGGGGTGCCTGGGGTTTGATGCGCTGAGGAGGAACTTTTGGGGGCTTCCCTTTCAGGTGGCCAATATTTTACTGAATGGCGTGAAATACGAGAGTGAGCTGACGGGCCCCAGGGAGCCGTCGGGGCAGCCGCCGTCCATGAGGCACCTCTGCTTCACCATCTGCAACATGCCCAAGGCCCTGCGGCACCTCTGCCTCAACCACTTCCTGGGTGAGCTCGCGGCGCAGCCTCCCGCGTGTCCTGCCCCCCTCAGGTGGCCCTGCGTGAGGGGCAAGGCTCCGGATGCCCGGAGGCCTCTCCCCTCCACTCGGCCTCCCCAGGCGTCACCAGGGGCAGGACGTGGTGGGGACCGGCGGGGCAGGGGGGCCGCGGGGAGGGCTTTTCTCCAGGAAGAGCCGGGTCTCCACGGAGCCCAGATCCTCAAGACCAAAAGCTCTTTGGGCAACTCACAATTAAGGGGGGGCATCCCTTTCCCACTAGTGGGCTTGTGTCTTAAGCCAGTTTGGACCCCTCACGCTTAGAGCTGAGACGTAAACACACACAGACACACATGTCCGGTGCTGGTCTCAGGTTCACAGGCTCGGCTTTTGAATGACTACCGAGAAGCCCCACTTGCGTTCCATGCCCTTCGGTGTCTCTTTGCTGTTGGGTTGTTGACCGTCTGAGGATGATGAGGAATCTGAGATAATCTAGGCTCTCAAACACTGTGGGATGTAAATCAGAATGACCCTCTAGGAGGCAATTTGGCAACAGGCAAGGATCTTAAAAATGCCCATCACCTTTACCCCAGAGATCCTACCTATTTGGTGTTCTTTGCAAGGATGTAGTCCGAGGTTTCATCACAAATACATGTGCGAGGTATTTCTCACAGCACGACTCATGATAGCCAAAGACTGGGATGGGGGAAAGGATAGATGTCCAACAATGGGAAGACGGATCCACAGTGTGAAGTATTTTGCTGCCATTAAGATGGGGCTGTTCATGAATATTCAATGGCATAGGGAGCATGCGTGATAATTACTGGGGTCCAAGAGACCCCATAAATATCACCTCCTTCCTCTATAAAAGAGGAAATGCACGGGGAAATCAGAGGAAGGAGCGCTGTGGTTTTCTCGGTAACAGAGCAAATTAGATCTCCATCAACACTTGCCCTTCCTAATGTATTTCTCCCAGGTAAACGGGTGACCCCTGCCCCCGCACTGTGGCTGGAGCCCCACTGGCATTTTCTCGCCTCCCCTGCAGAGGAGGGGGAAACAGGAGGAGCTGAGGGTTAGCTTTCCTCCTGGCAATAACGTTCAGAGAAAGAATAGAATACAAAACCTTCACGTGACAGAGCCTATGTTATAAGAATATATATTTTAAAAAGACGGGTAGGAAACCTACAAAATTTTAACAGCGGTAAAGTCATGTCTGCGTGGTGAAGCTATAGGTAATTCCTTCTTTAAGTTTTGAATCGACAAAACTCACGGGCTCCTTCAATCATCGGTCAAAACCACCCGCGGGCGGAGGAGGGGCCCCGGGCCAGCGCCTGCCCCGCGTCACCGGCCCTTCCCCCCTCCCAGGGTGGCTCTCCTTCGAGGGGATGCTTCTCTTCTACACGGACTTCATGGGCGAGGTGGTATTTCAGGGGGACCCCAAGGCCCCGCACACGTCGGAAGCGTATCAGAAATACAACAGCGGGGTCACCGTGGGCTGCTGGGGGATGTGCATCTACGCCTTCAGCGCTGCCTTCTACTCAGGTACCGGTGGGCTGGGCTCAGGGGGCGGGGCCTCCGTGGGAGTGATAACGGCCCCTGGGTTGGGTGGCTGGGACCCATTCAGTGAAGGAAGGTTGTATCTTCACAGCTGCAGACATAGCATCCCAATTTGGGGGGAGACAGCGCTGTTTTTTCTCCGTTATCCAGTGACCCGTCGTCAGGGGTCAGCTGGGGACGCTGCCTGGTGCTGCGCGGCGGGGCAGGGCCGGGTGGGGACGGGCGTGTGTACGGCCCTGAGTAAGCAGCTGGCTGGGATGGGGCGGGGTGTCAGGCCCGTAAGCGAGGGACACGTGGGGGCCCAGGGACAAACCACGAGGTCACTCCCGGGGGGGTGTGCCGTCCACCTGCCACCCCTACCCCACCCTTCCCATGTCGATTCTCCTGGTGGCTGGTCCAGAGGGAGGGAGGGTGCAGGTTTGACCGGGGGTGCGGCTCGAGTGAGGCTGTGGGACACGTGGGATGGGTGCGGGGAGGCCGAGACGACCCTGAGGTTTGACCCTGCGTGCCCCATGGACCTAGGACGCTGTGCTGAGTGCCTGTGGGTTCCGGGGCGTCCCAGTGGTGGCCTAGCTGGCGGCGCACAGACCCCAGGCTTCCTCTCAGGGGTCCGCCCACGTTTTCAGTAAAAGGCCAGAGAGTCTGGCCTCTTGGCTTTTCCGGCCACAGGCTCCGGTGGGGCGACCCGGCGCTGCCCTCGAGGCAGACGAGGTGTGATGAGCACACGGGGCCGAGTTCCAGCAAAACTTCGCTGATGTGCCCGGGATTCGGATTTGTATGATTTCCATGCGCCACAAAAGATCTGTCTTCTTTGGACTTGTTTTGAACATTTAAAAATGTGAAAACCGTTCTTAGCTCCGGGTGGTACAGAAACAGGCTGCAGCCCAGACTCAGGCTGACGGCTGCAGACTGTGGACCCCGTTAGCAAGCTGCAGCCCCACAGTCAGGACCGTGACTTTTGTAGGCGGTCAAGGGACCACATTATTAAGGAAGAATCTCTTGGCTCTCGCTGGCGGACCCCGGCGGGCCTGGGTGTTTGGCGGCACCAGGACGTGGGGAAGTGGCCCCGGGGTATTTGACTCCGGAAAGGGGTGTCATGCGGAACCCGAGCTGCCAGGCCCCTCAGGGTCCTTAGACACTGGCCGGCCGGGGTGGGGCTGTCAGTGTCCTTGTGTTAGGAAAGCGACAGAAGCACTACGGTTCGTGCAAGAACTCAGGGTTCAGCCGCAAACCCTAAACTCTCTAGCCTCTTTGATCTTTCCACCCAAAGACCCCTTCACCTGCTGCAGCACTTGGGGGCCTCCCCTGGGTGTGCAGGGGTCCACCCCAGGCACTGCCACCCATCCGGACGACCCCATCAGTGGTCCCTTAGCTCCCTGGGGCCCCCGATCGGGTCTCCCGGTCAGGGGCAAGCTGCCTGCCGGCCTGGCGGGCGGCCTGGGGCCCCAGGCGGGGCGCCACTCACCTTCCTCTCTGGGTCGCAGCTATTCTGGAGAAGCTGGAGGAGCACCTCAGTGTCCGCACGCTGTACTTCATCGCCTATCTGGCCTTCGGCCTGGGGACTGGGCTTGCCACCCTTTCCAGGAACCTCTACGTGGTTCTGTCCCTCTGCATCACCTACGGGATTTTGTTTTCCACCCTGTGCACCCTGCCCTACTCGTTGCTGTGCGATTACTACCAAAGCAAGCAGGTGAGTGCCGGCCTCCTTGCTTCGGGCCCCACGTCCAGGTGACTCTCCACCTGCGCAGGGTCCCGGGACCCGCTGCACAGCTCGGGGCCCCGTTCAAACGGGGAGACGATCAGGACGCACCGGCAGAGCACGAACCCCGGCAGGAAGCTGCTCGAGCAGGGAACTGGGGGGCGCTGGGAGAGCCGCAAGGAGAGGGCTCTGCGGGGCTTTGGGGTCGGCTGGGGGCATGTGGGCACCAAAAACTCAGCGGTCGAGGTCAATAATTCGTGAATGTGGTTTTTGTGAAAAATGAGCATCAATGCCAAAAATCCACACTGAGCGAGAGATCGGGGACGTAAAGACAGGGTAAGGGACAGGGCTGAGCTGAGTCCTGGTGGCGTCTGAGGCTAAAGGAAAACTCAGGAAAATGGATCCCGTCTTTAGGTCAAATTTTGGCATTTTGTTCAGGGTGGATTTTCCCTTAACAGCTTTATTGAGCAGAAGTCACCGCAGTGCCACACAGCTCACCCATTTCCCGTGTACGATTCAGTGGCTTTTAGTGTATCCACACCATCAATTCCAGAACATTTTCGTCACCCCCCAAAAGGAGCCCCCTCCCCGTTGGCCATCACCCCTCCAGCCCTCCGCTCCCCTGGACGTTTCCCGTCCATGGGATCACGTGATAGGTGGCCTTGTGTGTCTGGCTTCTCCCAGCCTCACGTTTTCAAGGCTTATCCGCCCTGTGTATGAGTGGGTCCCTACCACCTTCCTCCTTGTGGCCGAATAACGCTCCCGTCGTAGGTTTTTGGCCGTGACTTTGAGGCTTTACAATATGGCACTAAAAGGCCACCTTGACGGCTGCCTCTCCCGCAGCCCCTTTAACTCCGGGCCCCTGGCGCCTCCCCCAGGCCTGGCCCCGGGGGCTGACTCGCCCCCTGGACGGTGCTCAGGCTGTGCACGTGACCTGAGCACACTGTCCCCCTTGTCACCTCCCGGGAGCCCCCTTCACCGGGGTACGCGGACGTGCTGGTTCTCGGTGGAGGGCGGCCCTGCCCCGTGGGAGGGGACGTGGGGCCTTGGGCCACTCGACCCCGCTGGAAGGCTCGGGCCTCTGCTGCCCGTCAAGTCTTCTGGACACGCGGTCTCCGCTGGGCTGCGGGTCCAGGGCTCCCCTGCGACCTCCCCATGGCGGTGGCCCCCACGGGCTGGGCGGGTGTCCCCAGGACTCACGTGACACCAATTCGCGGGAACACAGCCTCGGCGGGGCGGGAGTTGTCCAGCATCCCAGAGGAGAGCACAGCTGCATCTGGGAGGGGGGCCAGGCCGGGCGGGACCCCGGGTGGCGCCCAGCCGCAGTCCGCGGGGTGCAAGTGGCCTGTGCTGGGGGCAGAGTCACTCCCGCTGCCACTTGGCAGCTCTGCTCAGAGACCACGTGTCACCTGTGTCCCCAGCGTGGTGCTGGCTGGGGGCGGAGGGAGGCTGACGTCCAAGGTGGAGGCCACAGGCCAGAGGAGCAGCGCTGTAGACCCTGGGATCTCTGAGCACGACAGGCGTCGTAGGGACAAGGGTTCAGAGAGGGCGGAGCTGGAGTGGAGGGGGCCGGGCCGGCAGGCCCCGCATCTCCTTTAGAGGCGGGAGACCGGGAAGAGGCCGTGCCAGCCCCTGCTGGCCGCGGGTTCCTTTCCTTGTCGTCATCCCAGAACACAAATATTATCAGTCTTGACCGGGCTCCCTGTGCACGTGGGGCCCAGAGGACGTGAGCTGCTGGGCACGGGTGCTGGGTCCCAGGGCCGCAGGGGGCCTGGTCTGGCTGACGCACATCTCTGGTCAGTTTGCAGGGTCCAGCGCCGACGGCACCCGGCGGGGCATGGGCGTGGACATCTCCCTGCTGAGCTGCCAGTACTTCCTGGCCCAGATCCTGGTGTCCCTGGTGCTAGGGCCTCTGACCTCGGCTGTGGGCAGCGCCAACGGGGTGATGTACTTCTCCAGCCTGGTGTCCTTCCTGGGCTGCTTGTACTCCTCCCTGTTTGTCGTCTACGAAATCCCTCCCGGTGACGCTGCCACCGCCGAGGAGCACCGGCCCCTCCTGCTGAATGTCTGACGTCCAGAGCCATGGCTTCGGCCTCGAGCCTGGGCCTGGGTCGGGAGCAGGCCGGCCGGCGGAAACCCACAGGGCCCTGGTGGATGGAGGCGTGACGGGTTTCCTGATGGGATGTAAATATGTGGTAAATCAATAAACGGCAGCAGCAAAGCGTACAGTTTCCAGTGTGGCTCCCCGAGGGGTGAGAGGTCACCTGGGGATTGGGCCACTCGCCACGGGGACTTGGGGAGGGGGCTGTGAGTATCATTTATGCATATATATATCTCTATATTACCAGCTGCAGCTTTGCACCCTGCCTCCCACCCCTACCCCCTGCCCCGAAGACACCTGGCAACGTCTGAAGATATTCTGGGTTGTCACAACTTTGCTGCTGCCTGGGAGGCTGTAAACACCCTACAGTGCACAGGGTGACCACACACACAGCAGAGAATGATCCGGCCCCGAATGTCCACAGTGCTGGCGTGCAGAGAGCCTGTCTAACTACACTGCTTCCCAGAATAGAGTTAGAGCAGACAATGCTTTTGGGTCAGAAGACCTCACACTCATTCAGTCACTCACTTATTCATTCATTCATTCTCCCATCCATCCATTCATCCACCCATCCATCCCTCTATCCATCCATCCATCCATCCATCCACACATCCATCCATCTGTCCATCCATCCATCCGTCCACCCACTCATCCACACATCCATCCATCCATCCATCCATCCACCCTGCAGATACTCATCAAGGGCCCTGGGAGTGGCAGGCAGTGGTAGGTACTGGGGACCCAACTGTGAGCATCAAGGCTCTGCCTCATGGGGCTGATGTGACAGGAGGAGAGACAGACAGTACACTGACCTCTAGGCCTGAGAATGATGCCAAGTGCTGGGAAGAACACAAGCAGGGTAGGAGGATGGGTGATGGGGTCGGGAGACAGCTATTCCAGGGAGAATGGGGCTGGTGTGTTCAAGGGACCAAAAGCTCAGACTGTGAAATGCCCCATAAGGTGGGAACTGCAGAAGGTGGAGCCGACGTCCCTGGTGAACGCCCATCCTGCCCTTGGACTTCACCCGCCCACCCGTGCCCACCATCTTCCAGTGCTGTTTATGGACCTGGATGAGCCTCCAACTTCTTGCGGGTGTCGAGATCCTTCGCCACGGGGCTTCTCGTCATCTTCCATCAGTGGACACCGCGAGCCACCGCGAGCTGGCTGGGCCCCTTCCTGGTGCACCCGGGCGGGTCCTTTCCCCGTACTGTGCACGCCGAGCAGGGAGGGGTGCGCCCAGTCACCGTCGTACCCGCTGCACTGGGCCCTGGTCACTCATACCCTCACTGCACGGTCCTGATGTTTGGGGGACACACAGGACACACTGACCAGAAGGCCCAAACAAGCAACAGGCGTCCCGGCCCCTTGCCAGCCCCTGAGGAGAGTCTGGTTTATGGGCAGCTAACGTGTCCCACCATCTTGTCCTGACCAGTTAGGGAGAGTTGGGTGCAAAACCCACAGCCCTCTGCAGGGGACTTTGGCCGCCTCCCCACATGGGCCACAGCTTTCTCACCTCGTCCACGCTTCCCCCAGACCCGCTTCAGCCACTGTCTGCTGCCCTCCTGGAGCTGAGGGGGCTCCCGTGGGGTCCCTGGGGTCCAGGCCCTTCCTCCCCGCCCCCTCCCTGGTCCACGAGCTCGTCTCCAGTCTGCCCTCACCGTCCATCTTCCACCCTGTGCTGGGGGAGCTGCAAACAGGTCTGAGCCCCTCTCCTCCCTCTTAGCACCTTCCATAGCTCCCCAGGGCCTAAGAAAGCCGGTCTAAGCCACTCACGCCCAACCTGGGCCCCGCCCATCTCCCTGAGGCCACCACCCTCTGCAGCTGCAGCCACCGAGCCCTCTTCAGCCAGACAGATTCTGCCTGAGCTCGTGCTCTTCCCGCGGGTGAAGTCCTTCTACCTCCTTCCTGCCCATCGATTTCCGATTCATCGACTAAGATCCCTCTAAAACTCCGCCTCCTCTGAGCAGCCCGCCCTGCTTGAGATCAGTGAGGCCTTTCCCCATGGACTCACTCGGTAAACATCATGTCATTTTACCGTTCGTGGTCACGAGGTAAGCGAGGCAGGTCTCATCATACCCCGCTCTATGTGTAGGTGAAGCACAGAGAGGTTCGGTGACTTTTTAAAGTCACACAGCCCCTTTGGGCCTCCTTAATTCCCATGCTTTCTCTGGGACCCCGGACTCATCCTCCCCACATTTATATTGCTTTAGAAGACCTTTGGATTTTCTAGAAAACGTGGCGTTGCATGGCTGTCCTTGGCCTGGGCTGTTTTTGCCTAGAATCGTCAAATCTGCAAGCAAGATGAGCAATGGGAGTCTCCCTTCTCACTCTTGGCTTGCCGAACCCTGGGCCCTCTTCCTAGAACTTTGTCAGTAAATGAAGAACCCTTTCTCACGAGGGAAGGATTGTCATCAGCCTCCCTTTCCTAAGAATCCTCTCTGAGTCAGGCACTCTTCGGGACCAGTGGGCTGAGCAGAGCATCAGCCTGGCTCCAAAAAGCTGCCCTGACCTTCCGGTCTGTCCGCAGCAGGTGGCCGTGGGCACAACCCAGGATCCAAGCCAGGAGGCCCGGGACTCACCAAGAACCACAGCCGCTTGATTTCCACATCTCAGAGAACCACTCTATTGACTTAAAACTCAAGCCGTGATGATGGTGATGAGAGGGATCGCCGCTCGCCCGTGGGGGCTAAGTACATCTCCTCCCTCTGCTGGGAAGGAGGACCTGGGCCCTGAGACGAGCACTAAGTGCTGGCCCAGCTCCCACAGGGTCATGCGCCTGCCCCACGAGTCTGACCCCCGACCTGCCTCTGAGCCCCCCGGGCCCTTCCCGTGGCCTTGGCTGCCCACCCTCCTGCCTGGCCGTGGCCTCCTGGGTCTTGCTGCCCGGAAGTCCGCCCCGAGGGAGCGCGGGGTTCCATCTGTGGACAGAGGACAGGGAGGGAGACCTTTGCTCTGTGGTCCCGGGATGAGACTAAAACAAAGACCACTGAAAACAAGACAAGGACCATGCCACGCATCTTGAATCCACACCTGACCTTCCCTTCCGTGAACTTGAAGGTCAACCCTGTTCCTTGAGGCTCCTCTGGAGGGAGCACGCTGGCCCCTGAGCCACACTATGCATGGCACTGCGAACCCAGGGTGAAACCAGAGCCCTCATCGGGTTGATTTCTGGCTTCCGAGGCTGTGGACGAGCCCCAGACCATGGGCTGGGATACGGGGCCTGGGTGAGGTGTCCCCACACCCATTACACCAGGCCACAGGTTTCTAGGGAACGGAGCTGGCCTCCCTGGGATCTGCCAGAACAGACAGAAGCGCCCCGGCTTCTCCCTGCTCTCAGGTGTGTTTGTGTGCTGTGCCCTCTTCCTGGCTGTGAGGTCGAGGGCACTGAGAAGCCTCCTGCCGGAAGACTTGGAGGAGAGGAGCAGGTGTCCTGCGGTGGGGGCACACTCGGGGCACCCAGGGCAGCAGTAGCTCAGGGGGACTTTTTAGGGCTGGGGGATCCTGGGGCCACGATGCTTGGAACTCATCCGGGCTGAGGGTGCGGCGTGGGTCCCATCGCAGATTTACCGAGGGCCTGCTGTGTACACGCTAGCACGGGGGCGAGAGCGTCCGTCCCTCACTGTAACATCCACGCCTGGGCTGTGCCCACCCCACCCCACCTGCAGCCCCCAGCCCCCTTCTCGGCCACCGCTCCCCCCTGCTCCAGCCATGACCTGTTCCAGTTGCCCTTTGCCCAGAACACCCCGCCTTCATCTCCAACCCACCCGGCCCCCCGGGGCTCCCTGCCTCCAGGAAACATCAGTTATTTTGCAAAATACTCGTGGTACCCACACGCCTCTCCCCTGATCGTCTCAGCCGAGGGGTGGGCTCGGGGGTTGGGGGAACCCTGACTGTCCCCTGCAGGCTGAGCTGCAGATGTCGCGGGTGGGGGGGGGGCGGGGGCGGGCGGGCTGGTGGGCACAGAGGGATGGCGCCTGGGCTTTGGAGACACTGCCACCTGGTGGCCAAGACTGGGTATGTCAGTGAGGACCGAGTTTCACATCTGCTCTGGGGCAGGACCTGCAGCAGAGCCCGTGCAAGGAATAAGGGGAGTGGAGAGGACCTGCGAGTGACAAGCAGTGGTCAGGTAGACAGAAGAAACTGGCCCTAAGGCAGTCTGCCGGCCTCAGGGATTCTCCCTGGGCCAAAAGGGTCTACTAAGAAGTGCCTTTATTAAAGTGATTTTTTTTTTCCTTGGCTGCGGTGGGTCTTCGTTGCTGCGCGCGGGCTTTTCTCTAGTTGTGTCGAGCGGGGGCTACTTTTCGTTGCGGAGCACGGGGCTCTAGGTGCGCAGGTTTCAGCACTTGCAGCACGCGGGCTCAGTAGTTGTGATGCGCGGGCTTAGTTGCTCCGCGGCATGTGTCCCCTGCATTGGCAGGCGGATTCTTAACCACTGCACCACCAGGGACGTGCCCTAAAGTGCTATTTTTAATCTCATTCGCGGCACTGGCTGTCCACACCCGAGGGGTTCACCGGAGGTCACGGTCGTAAAGCGGCTGTCCCCTCCTCACCCAAAACTCTTTGCCCAGGACTGGAGCCAGAGGGGCTGTGAGATCCTGGAGCGAGCATAGCTGGGGACTGGGGGTGGGGTGGGGTGCGGGACTAAGAAAATTGAAGGGGAGGGAGGGGCCACTCCAGGAGCCACAGCAGAGGGGCCAGATCCCCGATGGGGCTAAAGGCACTTCTAGCTGCTCGTCCGCGCCTGTAACTGAGCAGCATACTTGGACAGTGCGCCAAGGCAGCTTCCTCTGCGGGGCCTGTTCGTTCATCCAGCAAACACGAAAGGAGCACACGCATCCCCCCACGCTGGAACGTGGTCCAGGAAAGAGGTGCCCGGGTAGGGGTGCAGCGGGGTGCCCGTGGAAGCACAGAGCTGGGTCGGGGCGATGCAGGGGCAGCTTCTTCAGCCTGGGGGCCCCAAGAGACCAAGAAGAAACAATTACACACAGCGGGGAATCTCGCTGAAGCAGCTGAGAGCCCTGCGAGGACCCGGGGAAAGGACCCCTCGGATACTGAGCCCCCGAGGGCCCACAACGCAGGACAGAGAACCCAGTGAGGGCAGGCGAGTCCCAGGGGAAAGGCCGGGCTGCTCCGTCCACAACAACGGTAACTGTAGCCCCACCAGGCCCAACCCCGAGCGCCAGGACTCCAGTGACGGCGCACTCGAGCCTGTAGCCGCAACGAGCCCAGCTGGACAGCCACACGCAGCGGCTGCCTACCCTGCAGGCTCATCTGGCTGCCCCTCCCTGGGAGGGGACAGGGAGGCCGAGGGCCCCCATCCCTCAGTGTCCCCACAGGCCCCTGGGAAGGACCTGCTCGGAGCTCCAGTGCAGGACAGACCCACGCACTGGTCTTGGGGCCCCTTCGCTTGACCCCAGGTGTCTGGCTAACCGGTCCTGTTTTGGTTCCATAGCTCCGAGTTCAGGAACACGCCTGCACTGACCGGGTTAGCCGGGAGAGGCTGAGGGTGGTATCGGGGCTCTGTGTTGGTGCCCTCCCACCTCCCTGGGCCTCGCCTGAGGTTGGCAAAGTGTTCGCGGCTCGGATGCAGGGTCCCCGTGTGTCCAGGCAGAAGCACGCGACCCTGGCCCTCCCTCAGCAGCTGTTTTGTGTCCACGATTGCACAGCTGTGCACGCAGCCCTGGAATCTGATGTCTTCTCGGAAGGTCATTGCTGATCTCTCTGCTGTGTATCCTCGCCCTGGAGGTAAGTGGCCTTGACTTACGCAGGTGCTGCCTAAGTGACGTGCCCCGTTCACCTGAACTTACCACGGACAAGGACCCATGTGGCAGCCGTGAGCCCAGCCCTGCCAAGTGCCACTTTCTGCGTCCACGCTGCAGGGAACCAGAGGGGCTGAGCCACCGTGCCCAGGCCGAGGGTCCGCCCACCTACCTACTGAAAACTTCAGCTTCACAAAGGGCACAGTCTACATGAGAGACAGCCCTATACACTACTGACACCATGTATAACACAGATAACTAATAAGGACCTACTGTACAGCTCAGGGAACTCTATTCAGTGCTCTGCGGTGACCTAAATGGGAAGGAAATCCAATTAGGAGGGGAGATATGTATATGCACAGCAGATTCACTTTGCTGTACAGCAGAAACTAACACAACATTGTGAAACAACTATATTCCAATAAAAATTAAAAAAAAGAAAAAAAGAGACCAGCAGAGGTGGCACCTGGATTCCACCCACTCACCCCACTGCCCCATCCCACCTTCTCATCCGTGACCCATGACGACAGTCACATGTGCCTCCCATGGCGCCTGCAGGGCCCTCACTTTGTTCCCCCAACTACCCAAACTGCCCAGCAGGGCTCCTGCTGTTGGAGGGCACGGAAGTGTCTCTAGGGCCACTGATGGGTAGGCCACCTGCACCGTTCCGGTTGGCAAAGCTTTCTCATGCCCTAAATTAGGTGGTGCCCGACACGTGCCGTCCCCCAGGCCTTCACCACAAGGCGGACGGACCCTGGCTGGTTTGAGGCCGTTTACTAACAATGAGCACTCGGGGCTGCTCACGCTCCATCATCACGGCCAGACCCCAGATACAGAGGCGCGCATATCAATTTCCAACGGCAGTCTTGAAGCTTCAGGAAATGCCGCGAACCCAACCTGGTGACTGCCGCCCCCTCGTGGCCACACGCACACCCTGCAGGTGACCCGGCGCGCTGTCACTGGGTAAGATTCCCCCATGGGGCTTGGAGGCATCCTCAACCTGGAGGGCACCTCAGCTGCTGAAGGCGGGCTGGGGGTACCGGCAGGCCTCGGCGAGAGGCAGAGAGGGGACAGGCAGGAGGCGCGGCCAGGGGCAGGAGGCCACTGTCCTGGCTGGTGGCTCAGACCTCTCCTCAGCAGAGAAGGAGCCACAGGCCCACGCGCCTTGGAGGACGTCCACAAATTAGAGGTGCGGGTCGAACGGCACGGGGAGGAGTGAGGAGGGGGCGTTCTGGTCCCAACGCCATCACCCCGGTTGATGAATGCCCATTCATCAATGCCCACGGATGGGCACTGAATGCCCACTGCCTGGGGAGCCACTGCACGCCCTGACTGTCCCGAGTCAGCAGGCTGAAGCCTCCCCGCGAGGGCGGTGTACCCGCCAGAGAGGCCCTTCCCCCCAGACGGTGCAGACGGGGCTCTCTGGAAGCTGTTTTGGAGGGTAAGCAGTGTGCTGGCAACGCAGAGAACCAAACCATCCCCCTGCCCCTCCGCACCCGGCGAGACCCAGGTCAGAACAACGGCCAATACGCCTCCCCCGCCCACCGCAGGGATGAGACGCAGTCCACGCAGCCGCTGTAGTGTAGCTTGTTTTTATTTATGTCCACAAATATTTCAAAAAAATTACAAAATACTCAAATGGAGAGAACACAGAAGTCACAATTTCTGGGTGTCTACTCTGTTTACACTGTGTTATCTCATGGCAAACTACTCATATATACATTTAGCTTCAAGATATATATAAACGTAGCAAATCATAATGTACACTCCGCTCTGCTGCTGCAGCAGCGAAGTGAAGCTCAACCCGACGACAGTGAACAAGATACACATAAAACACGGAAAAGCAAAACAACTCCAAACAAAGGGAGGAAACCCAAAAGGAGACCAAGGGGTCGGGCTTCAAAGACACCGTGAAGGTCTGGGGCCTCCGACACACGCTGCAGTTGACCAGGTGAGGATTTTGGGTTGTGGGTTTTTAAATGGAAGAATCTCAGTGCTTCACCTGGGGACGTGGGGAGAAAACCAAAACCTAAGGAGAAAACGCCTTCAGACAGTTTTCAAGTACAGACTTCCAAGTACTTCAACTCTCTCTCTTCTTTGGAAATGGACGAGAGAGAGAGAGAGAGAGAGAAAGAGAGAGAGAGAGATAGAGAGAGAGGGAGAGAGGAGAGAGGAGAGAGGAGAGAGGAGAGAAAGGAGGATAACTGGGCGGGAGGCGTCGCGTTCCACCCAAAGGGAGAAAAGCAGGCGGGGGCTTCCGTGCAGGAGCCGGGGCAGCAGGAGCGCCCGAGTCCAGCAGGAAGGGGCCCGGCTCAGAGGCGTAGAGGCCGCAGAGCGGAGCCGCCCTGATGGCACGTCACTAGCCCCGGGGACACAAACGCCCCTGGCCAACGCGGCCACTCAAGCGATGACAAAGTGTTCTTCTGAGCTTGCCTCCCCCCAAGAAGCTAAAGTTAAGGCAGAAATGGAATGAGAGAAAACGAAAGAAAAAACCTACGAACACTTTCAACAGACAAAACCATCCTCTATCTGTCCCAACGGAAACCGAACGTGGCTTTAGTGGACACTGGAAATGCCCTTGAGGCAAGTGTGAATCCGGAACCTGAATCTGAGCTATCGCCTGCTGGTTTCTGGGTCAAAGCGCCAGCCTCTCGACCCGCCCCCTCTGTGGCTCTGGTCCTGGACACGCTCCACGTCCACTGACCCCTAGGCGGGAACTCCGCGCACCACGGCAGAAAGAGCCCCCGAGAGGCTGAGAGAAGAGGAACAGAAAAGGTCACGTCCTGGCAGAAAGCGTGATCAGCAGGTGCAGAATGTCCTTCCAACTTCCCCACCCTCTGCTCTGGAGAAAGTGCAGCACGCGGGCAACTCAGAAAGCCGAGGCGGGCTCTCTGGGCCACCTGCCCCCAGGTGGAGCTGCCTCTCACTCCACGTCCACGGCTGTGACCCCCGTCCTGCTTCCGGGAGGAAGAGCGGGACGCCAAGTGTCTCCCTGTCCGACGTGGGTCCCTGTTCCTGGGGTAACACACAGGCCGCCACTCGCAGCCGGACCAACTCCGGGATCTCCCTCACTCCAAAGCAGCCTCGGGCCGTGACAAGGATGGCCTGGCCTCACCACAAGAAGATCCAAACGACGACACGCACGACAAAGCAGATTTCTAACAGATCCCTTTGGCAAGCGTATGTGCTGAGTGACTCGCAGGGAATCGTTTTCTTGGATTTTCTAGAATGTTTATGAAATTGTCCAAGTTAATATTAAAAAAGGCAGTTCATTCAGAACAATCAAATGCGTGTGCAGAGAAATCTATAAGGAAATCTACAATCTGACACACAGAAACATGTGCTTTCGATCCCTCAGAGACAGCATGGGGGACATTTAACTCCTGCGCTCCTGGTGCAAGATGAGAGGTTCAAGCTAACAGATGTCTGCACCGCTGGCAAAGCACAGGCTGGGAACAGACAGAAGTGAAAACCAAAGCAGCACAACAAAGAAACGGTTTGTAACACTGTCCCTGCAAACCCCTGGCTGCTCCCTGCTGCGCCCAAACCTAGTCCCAAGCTTTTGCCCGTTTGTAACTAGTAACGCCCATCTGTTCCCTTTAATTAAAGGGATAATTATATATAACTTTTTATTAAAAAATCAACTCTGTATTCTGTCAACAGCTGGTAGGAATTCACAATTAGTGACATGGCTGGAAAAAATAGATCAGAATAGTAGTTTATGGAAGAAAAAAAAGGCTGTTCTAAAATTATTTATTTACAGACGTAAAAAGCCATGCGCAGAACTTCCTCAAATTATGAAGATTTCCTACAATGTATTAAAATAAAAGATTTTTTAAAAATTACAGCTCTTGGATTCCAAACTCATACGCTGCCTATCTGCAAACCTTGTGGGTTTTGGAACACACGCAACTGAGTGTGTCTGCACGCACAGTGAAGGGTGTGAACTGGTTCTAGCACCTACTGAAGAAATCAAGGAAGGAAAAGAAAACTAAAGCCAAACCCCAAGATTGCAGGGGAGCTTTCTGAATGTTCAGTCCAGTCCAGGCCTCACTAAGTTTCTGGGGACTGTCATGCAGGGAGACCCAAGCCAGTCTCGAGGAATCCTCTCTACAAACGAACACTAGTATGCTGAGACGTTTTTAGTTGTGGGGTTTTTAAATATATAAAGAAATCTTTAGAAGATATTCTTTTTGCTTTTGTAGCTCCTATTGTATGTAAAAAGTCCTGTTTCTCCCCCAAGAATTGGGGTTTCCACAGCCAGCGTTAACAAATAAATAACTTATAACTGCTTGTCACCTTCCTTCTTCAGTCGACTGAAAAGAGAGGGTGGAAAAAAAAAAAAAAAAAAGGAAGAAGTAATCAGCGTCAAGCCTGGGTAGGCCTGCAGCTGGAGGGCCCAGATGCCCGGGGCAGCCTCCACACTGCTGACCCCCGCCCTGTCTCCCCTCCTCAAGACAGCTCCACAGTAGGCCCAAGAGGCAGAGGGGTGGGGGTGAGCCGAGGGGGAGGGGGAGGAGTCCGGCGCTTGTCGACGGGGGTTGGGGGGCGTGTGGGTGCAGCCAGGAGGGGCAGCAGGGGGTGGGGGACCCACAGGTCGGGGAGGTGGGAGCTGGCCTCCCTCCCAGCCCCTCCTCACCTGTAATAATCTTCCTGACTCGGGAGGTGGCCACCATGCATGTGCGGGTGTCCGTGCAGCCACTGCTGCTCCATGGCCAGTCTCTGCAGCTCCGCCGACTGGGCGTGCATGGCCTGCAGCTGGTGGGCCGCCGACATGGGGGGTGGGATGGCCGCAGGCAGGTCTCGGGGGTAGGGGGTGCCTGGCAAACACAGAACAGCCTCTGAGACGGGAAGGCCAGGATGAGGCCGGCAAGGAGCTCGGATCAGGAGGGAGCTTCCCAAGGGGGCGGGCAAGAAGCCACCTCACCGGCAGGGAGCACCGGAGCAGAGCCCCCGCCCGCCTGCAAGAGGGAAGTGCGGCTCCCGGACCCCCTGCCCCTGGGCCCCGTCCTCCTCAGCCTACTGACTGTCCTCACAGAGGCCTGCCCTCAGCCCTCCTCTGAATTCGGCACTCCGCTATCTCTTCCCTGCCCACCATCGTCCCGGCTCCTGATACACGTTTATACCCCTGACCCCCAACTCCCTGGGAACAGGGGTCTGCCTGCCCAACACTCAGGAGATATGTGCTGAATACATGAACGAACGGGGACGTCGCGGCAGACCACCCCCCCAGCTCTGCCCTGGACCCCATCCCACCCCTTCCCCAGGCGCGCTCTTACCAAAAACTGGATGGCGAAGCATCTCGTGCTCATGGGGGGGCTGTCCAAGCAGAGGGCTGGGGAGGGTGCCAGGGGGATAGGGAAAGCGAGCCAGGTGCGGGCCAGCAGTCAGGGGGTCAACCAGCGGGTGAACTGGGCCTGCTGAACCTAGGAAAAGGGGCAGAAGTGTACATGCAGGCGGTGCAGGGCTCTGGGGGGGCCTCTCGCCATTTGCCCTCGTTGGCAGCAACTCCCAGGGACCTGCTCCTCTCCACGGCTGGCTTCTGGTCACCAGGGCCACCAGCAACCCCGACCCAAAGTAGCTGTCACTCTCCGTGGCCTCCCCGCCACTACAGCGGAGCTCTGGAGAGCCGCAAAGTGAAGAGCTGGCCACGGCTTTCCTTTCCTCTTCCTCTCCCTCCCCCTCCCCCTCAGCGCCCCCACAGGCAGAGCCTCCCCAACCTCGCTTTGTCCAGGACCCTGGATCAGCAGAGCCCGCCTGGCCGAGCCCAAGGCCCTCCCGTGGCCTTCAGGTCCACAGGAACCCCAGGGCCGTTCCAGCCCTGCCCCAGCCAGCATCCCTCCTCCCAGCTCAGCTGGACTGGCACCCTCCCCAGGGCTGCCTCCCGGGCCCTTCACCCACAGGACCCAGAGGCGGCCAGCAGAGCAGGCGCTGCTGGACGGGGGCTCACTAAGCCCCGCTCTCCGCAGGCCTCTCAGCTGCGCCCCCCGGCAACGTCCTCTGCCCTTGGCCCCCTGGAGTCCCCACCTTGGTGGAGAGGGTCCTGCTGGTGGAGGTGGAGGTGCGAGTGGATGTGGGAGTGCTGGTGGTGGTGCGGGGTCACGTTGAACATCTGCAGCCGCGCCAGGGGGTCGCTGGTCAGTGAGGCCATGCGCTCAGCGTGAATGCGCTCGGCCGCCAATCTGTCCGGGTAGCTCATTTCGGGCCGCAGCTGGGGGCCCGCCAGGGCCAGTCTCTCCCTCTCCAAGGGGTTCAGGCCAGGGTGGAAAGACGCGAAAGGGTGGGGGCCGGCGGCGGGGGGGATGGTGAGGGCGCCGTGCCGGGCGAAGTGCTCCATGGGGTTGGCGGCCGGGTGCAGGGGGTCCAACTCTGGGGGCTTCACCTCGAAGCCCGGCTTCATCCGCTCCCGCAGCTCGCGCTCCCGGATCTCACGCTCCCGGATCTCGCGCTCCCGGAGCTCCCGCTCGCGGATGGTGGGGTCGACGTTGTAGAGGCCGGGCATGTGGTAGGCCAGCAGCGGGTCGGTGGGGTTGAGGGGCACGTAGAAGGGGTGGTTACGGTTGGTGGGCGACATGACGTGGGGCCGGGCGTACTCGCTCAGAGTCCGGAGGGCCGGTGTGTCGGGCCCGATATACGGAGGAACGGCCGCGATGGTGGTGGGCGGGGGCTCGAAGGAGGGCCGCATGTGGCCGGGACCACCGAGCTGGGGGTCGCCGAGGCGGCCTTCATGCGCAGAGCTGGACGCCTTCTGCTAAAGGAAAAGAGGCCGTGAGGAATGGGCGTGTCCGGCCGCCGGCCCAGCCAACTGGGTCCCCCCGTGCCCCAGACCCAGACCCGGACCCGGCCCAGCCGAGGTCCGGGCCCTGCAGTGGCGGGGCACCCGGGGCCCGGATGGGTCCGCATATCTGGGACACAGAGGTAATGCGAGTTGCTGCCGAGAGGACGCCAGGCGGTGGCGGCCCACCCCCGAGGCGAGCGTGGGGACCAGCCCTCGGGAGCCGCCCCCCCCCGCCCCCGCTCCCAGCAGAGCAGGCTGCCCGCCCAACTCACGGCCGCCCGCTCCGCCTCGCGCTCCCGCTCGCGCTCGCGCTCGCGCTCCTTCTCTTTCTCCTTCTCCCGCTCCCGCTCCTCTCGCGCCTTCTGCTCAGCCTCCCGTTTGGCCTTCTCGATGGCCTCCTCCCTCTTCTTGGCCAGCTTGGACCCCGCCAGAGGCATGAAATACAGGTCTGTCCGCGCACATGAGTTGTAACCCCGGTCCAGGTGTTTGTAGAACCTGAAAAAGGCCCGGGTCTCGCTGGGGTCCCTGCCGAGGCCCCAGGTGCCCAGCTGTCCCTGCCCCGGACGTGCCCGGTTCCCGGGGACCAATACCTGGCGGACTGGCTGGCGTGGCTGGGGGTGTCCACCACAGTGGGCTCAGGGGACGGGCTCCGAGGCAGGGGAGGGGGGCTCTCGGGCTCCTCAGCTTCGTCCAGGGCCTCTTCCTTGACCTGGACGGTGGGGAGTGGGCAGGCTGCCCCCCCAGCTACGCTGCCTCCCGCAGCGACGGGGGCAGAGCAGGGCGGCTGGGCCGAGGGGCCAGGACCCGCTGGGGGGGTGGAGGTGGAGGGGCAAGTCGGAGGGGTGATGGGAGGAGGGGCTGCGGGGGCAAAGGGGTGCTGGGCGAACGGGGGCTGGGGGGGCACCTGGTGGAGGCCCGCGGGGGGGTGGGAGGCAGGGGTCAGGCTCTGGCTCTGGGTCAGCACAGGGGGCTGGGCGGGGGAGGAGGGCAGAGGCTGGCTCTGGGGCATGAGCTGCAGGGGAGGGGGATGGGCCGAGGGCGGGTGGTGCGTGGACAGGGAGCTCAGGGGCTTCAGGGCCGGAGGGGGCGGGAGGTTGGCGTTCATGGAGAAGGGCGAGGGCCCCGAGAGGTGAGGCGGGTGCTTGTGGGCCTGGGGCGCCGGCAGCTGGGGGATGGGTGTGGTGGGCGGGGGCTTGATGTGGGGCATGGCCAAGGGCGCAGGTGGCAGGGGCTGCTCCCGAGGGGGCTGCGGGGGCTGCAACGCCGACTGAGAGGCGGGCGGCTGCAGGGACGCGTGAGGGTGGGCCGCCGCCTGGGAGGCCTGCGGAGGGAGGCCGAAGGGCTGCGGGGGGCCTGGGTGCTGCAGCAGCGGCCCGGCCTGGAGGCCATGAGGGCCGGGCGGGCCCTGACCATGCAGGGGGGGCTGGGGGTGGGGCGGGCCCGGAGTGGCGCCGGCCGGCCCGGTCAGCGGCTGCAGCGGGGGGTGCGGTGAGGGCAGCCGCTGTGGGTGCAGGGCAGGTGCCTGCTGGACATGGGCGTGGGGAGCGGGAGCTGAGGGCGCCTGCGGCTGGGTGGGGGGCTGGGAGGTCGACGGGGAGCCCTGTGACGGGGCGGTGGTGGCGGGCGTGGGCCCTGGCGTGGGCGGCTGGGCGGTCCCCGGCGCGGCCGACGAGGGAGCTGGAGCGGCCCCACTGGGAGCCTGTAAGGCCGGGGGCTGGGCCTGCAGCATCTGCTGCTGGGCCGAGGAGTCGGAGTCGCTTTCGTTGTCCTGGGGGCTGGGGATGCTGGGGGACGTGCTACGATTGTCCTGGTCGATGTCTTTGGGGTCACTGCTGCCCTCATCGTTGACGCTGCGGCTGTCTGAGCTCTCGCCCTCGCCTTCGGACGGCGAGTTGGGCCGGCTGATCTCCTAGGGCCAGAGAGGGGAGGCGGACGCTCTAGGGGGAGCTGGGGCGCCCTCTGCCCGGCCGCACAGTGAGGTTTGGCAGATGAGGCAGCACGCGTGGCTCCGGGGACCACGGGTCCTGCCCTGACCCGGCCAGTCTCGGGGGCCGCTCTCTAGGCCCCTCCCTGGGAGATGGGACACGACCTCTGCCCAGGGAGGATCTGGGCTGGGGCTTCTCAAGGGACATTAGCTTCCATTAGCGGTGACGAGCGCGGCTCAGCCACAGATCTCACCTGGGTCTTTGTCTTCTTGGAGCTGGTCCTGTCGGCCTCGTCCGTATCAGAGGCCACCTTCTCCCGCTGGCGCTTGGTGCTCTTCAGAGGGGACGAGGCTTCCTCCTTCACCTTCTGAGGCGGGAAAGCCCACAGGGAGACTCAGGCTGAGGCAGCCTCGGGGGGTGCGGGTGACAGCTGCTTGCTGACGCCTGGCCCCCCGCACGCCACGCTCCCTCCCCGAAAACAAGAAAGCTCTGGAAGGGGCCAGTGTCTGGGGATGGGAAACTCAAGGCAGAGGTGGCCCCCAGAGGTCCGTGCTGGGAACCGCGTGGACCCCCATTCTCCAGGCCCCAGGTCAAGGCACTGCTGGTGCCCAGGAGGCTCCACGAATGACTGAGGGACACGGGGAAGCTGAGCACCGACTCCAGCAGCCCGGGTTTCAAGGGGAGGGTGGGCCCCAGCACCTCACCTTGGCCGACTTCTTCACCGTCTCTGCTTTACTGTCGTTGCTGGAGGTGCTGGCAGCGCTGGGGGAGTTCCGGCCGCTGGAGCGGATGTCTTCATTGATGGGCGAGGCGCGACCATCAGGGCTGGCTGGCTGCTTCTTCCGACCACTGCGCAGTGTAGACATCTGCCCACCCCAACCGGAGGCTGGTGAGACTGGGCCCCAGTTCCCACACCGGCCACCTGAGCCCCAGTCCCAGGCAGGAGCCTCCAGAGCAGGTCCACCAACAGCCTCATGGCAAATCCCAGATCCTGGCCAACCACGGGGACCCCTGGCTGTCCCTGGCTGCACAGGGGTCACCATGGAGCGAAGAAAGGAGGGGGTGAACGGGCGGGTTTACATGGAAAAGAGGGCGATTCTCAGCTTACACCGGAAGCGCTCGTCTCCAGGGACTGTCCTGAATGAGGCGAGCCTGCCTGAGGGCAGAAGTCGGGAGGGCAGCCCTACTCCGTGAGCTACCCCGAGGGACAGTTACACCTAAAGTCAGTTTTAAGTCACCTCACCCTTTCTGTTTGCTCCATGTTAACTGCCCGCTCCTCCCACCAGATCCAAACACACACACTTGCTGATTTCACCTGACAGGATGGAAGTGACCCAAAGAGATGAGCTGTCAAATAATGCGCTCAGCTCCTAAAACCACCAGGCCTTCAGCAGGTTTCTGCAAAGCCATGGGGGCTCGGAAGAGACAGGGGTACAGCAAGTCACACTGGTCTACCAGCTCCCCAAGGAAGGTGCAAGGGAGGGAGAGAACAGAGAGCTCTTCCCAGCCCCACAGGCAAAAAGCTAATTAATGCCTTCGGGCAAATCATTTCACCTTTGGGGGGTCTGCTTCTCTACCCAAAATGAAACACACCTACCATCCTCCTCCTGATGGGCGCAAGCCCCCAGCAGGAACCTGGAGAAGCAGTCTGGCTGCCTGGCCATGGGGACTCACCGAGCCACGACTCCGTCGTGTCCTCATGCTATGTTTCCCACTGGGCCCATCGTCTTCCTCTTTCACAGGTTTGAACATAAATGGTGGGGGGTCCACGGGCTTCTCAATGGGGGGGAGCTCGCCGTATTTCTTGAAGTGAATGCGGCAGTCTGTACAGAGCAGGATGTTCTCCCGGCCCCCGTGGTGCCAGTCTTTGGAGGCTGTGCAAGGGAAGAGGGGCGGGGGGGTGCCAACCTCGACAACCAGCGCCCCTGGGGACAGGCATCGGAGCAGGGAGGCCCTTCCGTGGGCTCAGCTGACCCCAGCGTCACGAGAACCATGTAGCGCTGAGCTTGGACAAACACCTGTCACCCAGACCACAGAGGTACTAGTGTCGCCCTGCTCTCCCCTGCAAGGGAGAGGACTTCAGGCCTGCCCACCACCCGCACCTCATCTCAGGAGACCCAGGAAGAGCCGGCAGCAGGCTCCCAGGGAACACAGGCCCCGACCCTGAACAAGCCTGTCCTACCCACTGGTCGGCACTCCATCCTGAACGCTAACAGGAGAGTCAAGTAAAACAAAGATCTTCAACTTTCTAAGTAACCCTGAAGACAATGCAAATGTCAAGTCAATGACCGCCCAGACAGGCCTCCAATTCGACTCCCCGAACGTGCAGAGCCGGAAGTGGCCGAGCCCGGCCGTTCCAGCGCAGGCGCCCTGCCCACCAAGCCGCACTTACTGGTGCTGAAGCAGTGGCGGCAGGCGTAGCCCTTCAGCTCCTGCTCGCTGTCCTCACTGTCGAAGTCATCCTCACTGGCTGAACTCAGGTCCACTGGGAACGATGGGCACGCAAGGGGGTGGTGGGAGACACCGTCAGCTGGGCCAAGACTGGGACCACCTGTCACCTCTGGCCTGTCCCAGGCTCTGAGCCAACAGTCAGGGTGGCCCAGCAGGCCACAAAGGACCACTCTGAATGAAGAACTCGTGTATGAGCGGTGATACCCGAGGGTCTGCCCTGCCACTCCGCGGGGGGGCTGCTGTCACGCCTCAGTCCCGGGGTGGCTGGCACCGATGCCCACAGCTGGTGGACGTGAACAGGGCCAAGTGCACCTGCGACGCCCTCCCTGACACCCTGAGGAATTCCCTCTCCAGCAAGCCCTAGCCCCTCCGGCCCTACTGGATTACTTCTTGTTTGCATGAGCAACATAAGCGACCCTCAGGCTGAGTGCCCTGGGCCAGGGCAGAACCACAAGGCACTACTCTAGTTTTCAGAGGTTAAGAAGGTGTGGGCTTCACTGTCATATCAGATTGCAAGTCACAGGGGACAAAGAGGAGAATCCCAATAAAGCAGCAGGAAGGAGAAGAAAACATTCATCTGACCGCACTGCAGCCACAACACAAGTGCAGTACCCCCTCGGCTACGGGGAAACGTCCTCTGGGTCACCAGTAACGCCTCAGGCCAAGGCTAAGACTTACATTTTTGTAAAAGATGATGTTGAGTTTAAGGAAAATCTAAATGTACAAATAGCTTGCAAAACTCTCCCTACCAAATCCCCCGAGTCAGTGAGACACTCAGGTCAGGCTTTGTACTTCCCCCCATCTCTCTCTCCCCCTCTCTCTCTCTCTCTCTCTCTCTCTCTCTCTCTCTCTCTCTCTCTCTCTCTCTCACACACACACACACACACACACACACACACACACACACACACACACACACACACACACACACACACACGAGCTGTGCCAGGGATGCGCACGAAAGCAGGCCCACCCACAGCTGCGACACGTGCCTGCGTGTGCACAGCCCCCACTTACAGAATTCACTGGACGGGGGTCTGGAGGGCGTGTTGACGGGCGTGGATGCAGTGCGGGTCTTAATCCTCCTGAACACGGCCTGCCTGCGGTGCCTGCGGTGAGCCCGGGAGCTGGCTGCTTCCGGGGTTTTCTTCCAGTAGTAATAGAAGGTGATCAGCTCTCCCTGCATGAAAGAAGGGACGGCTGTGTGGGAAGCACCCTCGCCCCAGCACTGCCTCTTGCGCTGTGAGCAGAGGCTGGCTTTACGACAGCTGCCCGGAGGCCCGCACTCCCTCAAGACACACCTGCAGAGCTGCCAGGCCACTGGGGCCAGCCCCTTGGAGCGTTAACTTCTAGACATCAGGAACATTCATCTGCTCAACAGGTATCTGCTGGGTGCCTATGTGCAGATGCCGCCACTGCTCTAAGCACTGGAGGTGCATCAGTAAATCACTGACACAAAGGAAGACCCCTATCCTCCAGCTGTGTGTGTGTGTGTGTGAATGGGTGCACACACACAGGATGATCTCTTCACAGCGTTTCAGTGAATCCACAAAGGGGCGACACGGAAATACCCGGCCAGTTAGACCATTCCAGAAACCAAAGCAAACAACTGAGGTGGCAGGAACTGGGGCCAGGAGGAAGGTCAGGAAGAACAGACCCCAAACCCAGGCAAATTGCTCTACAGCCGAATGCCCACCCCGGACAAGCCAGCACTGGGTGCTGAAGGCGAGACCGGGGCCTGGCGAAAAAGATTAAGAGTGGACACAGCACACTGTGGCGCTGGGTGGAGATGAAAGGCCACATGTCACGAGGTCAGTGTTTCAGGCCAAAGGAGCGCCTCGTTTCATGCATGGCTCAAAAGAAAGGGAGGCAAGACATCTTTCTAAAAAATACAGCAAGTGGACATGAGTCCAAGTACAACTTGAAAAAAAAAAAAAACAAGAGCATTTTTGGCACTCCCAGCCCCAAGGGGCTCATCTGGCACACCGCATGTGTACACACACGGGTGGGGGTGGGGGATGGTCGTATGGTGTGTTCCACTAACACTGGTTGACAAAAGACTGTTTTCTTAAAACAAACACCCCAAGATAAAGTGCCTCTACTTGGAATGTTTAAAAAACAGTTAAAACAGACTTCCCTGGTGGTACAGTGGTTAAGAATCTGCCTGCCAATGCAGGGGACATGGGTTCCAGCCCTGGTCCGGGAATATCCCATGTGCCGCAGACCAACTAAGCCTGTGCGCCACAACTACTGAGCCTGCGCTCTAGAGCCCGCGAGCCACAACTACTGAAACCTAAGTACCACAACTACTGAAGCCTGCGCGCCTAGAGTCCGTGCTCCCAACAAGAGAGGCCACCGCAATGAGAAGCCCGTGCACTGCAATGAAGAGTAGCCCCCGCTCACCACAACTAGAGAAAGTCTGCGTGCAGCAGTGAAGACCCAACGCAGCCAAAGATAAATAAATTAAATAAATTTATTTTTTAAAAAACCCAGTTAAAACAGTGAGAGAGGCTCGATCACACTGATCTTCCGTAATTAAATCAATACTGTAGAAAGTCAGTTAACCTGACAGACGGTATCTTGGGACGTGTCCCTGGCAGCGGGGGTGGCAGGGGGTGTGTGGTGGTGCGTCCTGCATCTGAAGGTGGGAGCTTCTTGGCCAAAGCCCACTCTGCCTCACAGGAGGCTCTCTGCCTTGGGAATGGAGGGGCCAAAAAAGATAAGTGAAGAGTCTGTCCTCCAGTGACCTGAGGTCTAGCTGCAAAGACCAGTGTTAAGAAGACTGAAAGAGACAGAGCAGCACAGGTACCACACAATGAACCCCTGGGACTGGCAGAGTGCCCAGTCAGATGAGGTTCCCATGAACACACCCCCAGAAGGAACGGCCAAAAGATGGTATGGGGACTTCCCTGGTGGCTCAGTGGTTAAGAATCAGCCTGCCAACACATGGGACACGGGTTTGAGCCCTGGTCCGGGAAGATCCCACATGCTGCAGAGAACTAAGCCCGTGTGCCACAACTACTGAGCCTGCACGCCACAACTACTGAAGCCCGCGCTCTACAACAAGAAAAGCCAGCGCAACGAGAAGCCCGCGCACCGCAATGAAGAGTAGCCTCCGCTCGCCACAACTAGAGAAAGCCCGTGCACGGCAACGAAGACCCAACGCAGCCAAATATAAAATAAAATAAAGTAAAATAAAATAGAAACAGCTTTTAAACAAGGAGCCCGGAACAGATTCCACCATCTGAGTTCCAAGGATCAAAATGACCAAGTCTGAAGGACTGTTAAAATTAAAATGAAAGAATATAAATTTCAAAATTCAGGAAGACAGGGGAGTGACGAGGAATCTCATACACTGCTGGTGAAATGTAAAAGGGTCGAACCACTTTGTAAAACCGTGTGGCAGTTCTTAGAAAGCCAAATATGTACCATACGACCTAGCAAATGATTCGACTCCTAGGTGTTTACCCCAAAGGAATAAAAACATATGTGCACACGAAGACTTTTATACAAGTGTTCATTAAAACTTTACTCTCCATAGCCAGAAACTGGGAACAAGTCAAACAGCCCCTCAGCAGGAAAACGGATAAACGTATTATGGTACACCCACTCACAAGAATACCACTTGGCAGTAAAAAGGAACAAACTACTGATGGGTACAACCAGTGGATGAATCTCAAAGACATCATGTTGAATGAAAGCAGCCAAACACCAAAGGGAACACAGACTGTACGATTCCATTCTAGAAAAGACAAATCTGTAATCACAAAAAGCAAATGAGTGGTTGCCTGGAGTCTGGAGCATGAGGGGTAGGCAACGGAGATCTTTTGGGGTGATGGGGCTGGTTCTATACATCGATGGTGGTGGTGTTACATGGATGTATACAGTTGTCAAAACTCACTGAACTTGTGCACTTCAAGTGGGTGCATTTTTACGATCTACATGGTATGCACACCATACATCAATGAGTTGACTATAAAAGAAAAAGAAAAAAATCCAGACCAGGTTTTATCAGCTGCCTCTCAACCACTGTAATGTCTAGGAAGGGATTAAACATTGGAATGGAGCAAATCTGGGAGGATTAGAAACAGTATATTGGTGACTGCATGGGTGGCTAGGTCATGAGCACAAACAAAAGAATATGTGGGGGAAAGCTTTCGTTCTACAAATAGGGAGTGAAGCAGCTCGAGGCCTCACCAGGAATGAAGTCAATTGAACTTTAATCAAACATGCATAGCGTGTGCTGTGGTGACCCACTGCACATAAATTCAGGGAAGAAAAGCTGCTGCAGAAATCAACAGCTTACTGAAACATTAACACAGGCAATCACTGATCAAAAGGCAGCTCCACAAAGGCAGCCTTGCAAATGAGCTCCTGCTTGCGTTGCAAGCGCACATAGAGGCGTAAACGCTGTCGACACGAATGGCCTGTAATGATCATTTTGTACCCAGTGCTCGAACCTCATCCCGCAACAAGGCCTCACAGTCAACAAGCCTCGCGTCTCGGGGCAGAACTGCACAGGCTCAAGGAACTAAACTGGTTTAGTGCCTGGGCAAAGAAGCAAAGGAAGGGGCTGAAGTCATCTCTCAGAGAAAAGCCGGCGTGCAGCAACGAAGACCCAACGCAGCCAAAAATAAATAAACTAACAAATAAATAAAATATATATATTAAAAGAAAGAATGGATAAACAACAAGGTCCTACTGTATAGCACAGGGGCTATATTCACTATCCTGTGATGAAGCATAATGGAAAAGAATATTAAAAAAAAGAATGTCTGCATGTGTGTAACTGGGTCACTTTGCTGTACAGCAGAGATGGGCACAACATTGTAAATCAACTAAACTTCAATTAAAGAAACAAGATAATTTCTTCTTCTGAAGTAAGATGAGCTACATGTCTTCTCTCTAAGGGACCTTGGGGAAATGAAAGCATAGAAGAGACTGTTGAAGAGGAAGGTGCTGTAGGCACTTCAAGTATCAAAGGTTCGTTGTCAGTGAGCACGTCTGTCCCCAGGACCACCACAGAGCAAAGCTCCCCACGCCCCAGGTTCTCTCCCCGCAGCCCAGCACGAACTCCCCAGACACGGGCCCTCTGGGAGGCTAGTGCGGAGGCAGAACAGGCAGTCAATTATTTTCGTCCCATTGCTGAAGCCTAAGGGTCCACCCAAGACTGAGTCCCATCTGCTGCAACTGTCATGTAATCATTACTGCTCCAACCATCCACGGAAGTCTCAACCCTCCAAGGTGGTGGAAGACGAGGTCCAGGGATCCCCGCCCGCACACCGAGTCCAGGGCTGCCATCTACGATCAGGTCCTCTCTTTACAAGCCAAGGGAGGCCTCAGTCTTTTGTAAATAACCCTGTACACGCACACCTCACTCTCCATTCAGGGTACACAACAGCGTTCCTTTCTCTTCCATTCTGACAACACGGTTCTGTGAACTGGCAGAAAACAACGATGCCCACTGGTCTTCCGTTAAGCTGTATTAAGCAAGGCCCTGGAAACCAGTCTCCTGCTTCCGGAACACGCAGGGAGGCAGGTGGGTAATTGAACCCGGTCCCTGCACTGTACTCAGTGCCCCCGCACCAGCCTCAGGAGGTACCCAGTGGGGGGTGCCCACAAGTGCCCCTTCTGCTGGTGAGGGGAAAGGGACTTCTCCTTTACCAAGGTTTCAACAGGCACCCTCCTCTCCTAGCCAAACACTGCCTACTAAGTGGGGGAGGGCTGGGGAGACGACAGAAGAGACGGGATGGAGCGCAGGCCTGGAGCTGCTCATGACGATGGCATTATCAACAGTTTCTTCTGAGGCGATTTTGCAGGCGCTTCAAGGCCACCTGCCACAGTCAGCAGACAACGTGGTGGACAGGCCCCACGAAGTGGCAGCTGGCCTTCACACGCAACTGACACACCCCACTGCAGGGGTTAGAAAGTAAGCGTTCAGAAGAAAGTATCTTATTTCTCTAAGACATATTATTACTGTTCAGACGCTAAATGAGTATTTTAACTTGAGTATGTGGAGCAAGCACCGCTAAGTGATCTCCACACAATGCCTTCAGTCAGCAGGCCGATGGCCAATTAGCATCAGACTGGTGTTCCTCTGCTAAAACTTGTTTGAAGACTGCCCTTCAGTCGCCATCTGGCTCCTTCTTTGGTGGTCCAGGTAAAAAGGGTGAAGAAACCCACCACTATGGAGAGATCTAAAGCTTTAAAAAAAAAAAATTTAAAAAAAAAGTGTGTTTTTCCAGGGAGAAGGTCCAGGAAGCAATGAGTAGTTATGAAACAAGGCCCCAAACCCAGTGGGGCAGGAGGGAGAAGGAAACATGGCACAGAGTTGCTTCGAGCTGCTTCATTCCCCAACCCAGGGCCCCAGGAAATGACACCGTGGCCACTGGAGCTGGTGCTAGGAAGCCTGCCTGGGACGTGTCTCCTGGGAAGAGCTGCTCTAACCGGAGCAGAGCTCAGGCCCTCTGATTTCCATGGCCACCTCTGCCTGGGAATTACAGCTGCATTGTTTCTTGGCAAAAACTACTAATTCAAGGGTAGTGAAGCAAGTCAGTTAAATTTCCTGTCACAGACTCCCACGCAAGTCATTCTTTCCCTTCACTCCCTGAGGATTCAAGGGCTGAATCTGACAACTGTTGAGAACATCTGAGGTGAGCAGCCGGGCACTGGGTAGAACCGTCCACTGTCTTTAGGGGCAGCCACCTTTACAAATCTTTTTCCAGCAGGCACCTGGTTGTCTTCCAGCAACAACTCTGGTAATTAAAGCAATGCTGTCCTGGGCTCCTCCTTTTGTTAACCAACCGAATCCCCTAATCGCTAAAGGAGCCCCCAGCCAGCTGGCTCTGCTGCTAATTGTTAAACACCACCTCTGTGGTCTCGGAGTGCATCTGCGAGGACGATGACATGCTTGAAGGCGCACAGCAGAAAACCACAGCCTCCTGACCTAGCAGGCCATGCGGGAGGAAGCCCCACGCGAGGGGGTATCCTGCTTCGGGGCAGGCTCCCGACGCTCCTTACCCTCTTTACCCACATCCGGCTCCTTTCCTGGAGAGACGAAGGGAAGGGAGGAAAGGCAAGACTTTGGAAGTCCGGGAAGGCCTCCTGGGTGTAACTGGTTAAAACGACAAGGCCACGTGAAGACACTCAGAGATATTCCTGAACCAAGCACTCTGCTGCCCCTGTTTAAAATCTCAATTGTGCAGGGTAAAGGAAAGAAAACATTCTTTTCTTTTTTCTTTTTTTTTTAAACAATTACCACCACTACATGTGAACATTGTGAAGGAATGGGAATAGATCTGGGTTTTTTCAACTCAAAATTGTAGAGGTTTCCTAAGCTCTACACTTCTTTAGCTGCTGACCTCAGCCACCTGCAGATCCTACCTCTGGTCCCACACCTTCACGCGGATGTCCAGACCTGCGGTCCTGGGCTGGCTTGTCCCCTCCCACACAGAGACTAGGTCAGTCCTCCCAAAGCACAGCTCTGACCTCGTCAACTTTCCCCTCTGAATCACTGAAGGCTCCTCGAGGCCTACAGAACAAATGCCCAGCTGCTTCACTGCTTCCTCCAGGCCTTTCCCTCTGTCCCCAGAAGACCTTTTGACTGCATTCCCCGCCTCTCATGGTCTCTGGCTTATGCCAATCACGACGGCCAGTCCCTGTTCCTCGGTGCTTTCCTGCTGCTGGCGGGACGCAGCCCCGTGAACCACTCACTACTCTGTCTCCTTGATGTCCGGTCCAAGCCCTCCTCACCACGCAGGGCTCCGGCCATCCCAGATGTCGTCTTCTCCTCGAAGCCCTCCTTCACCCGTCTCGCCAACCACGAGGCCGTCGCAACGTCGTCTCACTCCTCCGTGCTGTGCACACAGGCTCTCCCTCGCACTGCAACCGTGAATGAGCTTGTCCAGCTCCCCAAGTCTATGTCCACCTCATCTGTGGGACCCACCCCAGAGGTCTAGGGCATCATCTTGGATATAATGAGTATTCAATAAACATCTGACAGAATGAGTATTTCTTGAGAACTAAAATTCACTGGAAACAAACACTAAAAGGGTAAAACTTTTGAGAAATGGACAAGATTGCCAACTTTTTATTTTGCCAAGTAAGGTCACTGAAAACAACTGCCTCATCTCACCATTATTTCACAGAAGAAATGACATTATCTCTAAAAAGCAGAAAAAGATAGACAATCTCCAAATAAGGGTTCCTTAATTTGATATTTAGTGTTATGCAAAATGACTACATTGTTCTTATTTTTCACTTCCCACAGGCCAGTGAAAACTGAATCCTTGCGCGTGCGTGGTCACTTGGAAGCAGCTGCTCTAAAGGTGGGCGTCAGGGCTGGTGGGAGGGTGGGCTTAGGAATCCAATGCCACCACTTCCTCACCAGTAGCTTTACTTACAAACCAACAAACCGCCTTTTACTGGGCTATGAAATCTATAATAACAATAGCTAAGCACTGTAAGTATGCACTTTCCCTACTTTAACATATTTAACCTTCATAGTACCCTCGCATCTTCATTACCCCCGCTTTACAAATGAAACAACCAAGCCACAGGGAGAAGAGGTCATAGCTCCAGTTGGCAGCCCTGGGGGTCTGGCTCCAGTCTTATGTTCTTAACCACTCTGCTATGAAGTAAGGGGAAACAGCAATTTTTTTTTAAAGTCAGAGGCTCAAATTTGGGTTAACTTTGATCTGCAGAGTTCATTTCTATAGTATCTTAAACCCACTAACTGGAGCCTGGATAGTGGTGGCTGAAGAGCACAGAGGAGCACTGTGCATCCCTGATCACAACAGGCAGCCGGCCTTCCCCCCATGAATTACAGAACCGCACCCGCCTGAAGCAACTCTTAGGGGGACCAAGGTCAGACACACATTTGGTAGGCACGAGTGCACAGTCAGAATTATGCACAAGCCCAGAGAAACATGTCCTACTTCCCATACCGAGAACAGACAGCAGGGACAAGACTGGACGGACTCTGGAGGCCCACTGCCACGGGCACCCTCCTGACCAGCTCGCCACGCCTTGGGCCGTCCAGGGGCCCCTGTTCCAGAAGCCCTCTGTCCACTTCTCGCTCTAGGCTACAAATGTCACAGACCCGTGCCGAGCAAAGGGCCTTCACACACCTCTTCACCCCAAAGCAGTGACTCTTCATTCCCCAAGGAAGCTTGAGAGTTTAGATCCTGTAGAGTCCCTCAAGAAAAGACTTCTGCACATGCTACAGGGCATCCTTCCAAACTACTTCCAGCTAGAGGCACGTAATTAAAGCGGCGACTTCCAACTGTGACTCATGGGCCACTCAGGGGAGCCCATGAGCCTCCACTCTTGCTGCCTCCTCCCCAAGCGGCTCCATTAAACCACCAACTGAGCCCCCGCAGAAGGTTCTGCCACTTCACCAAAAACAACAACAGTAACCAAACGTAAGTAACAGGTCTGGAAATGGCTCATTTGAAGACACAGATCAACACCATCACGAATTGGTCTAAAGCCCAGCCTGAACTGAAGGGCTCCCAGCCACGTGCGGGGCCCACATCAGCCTCTGGCACAGCACGTGACCAACCGCCTTTGCTTAACACGGATCCCCGCAGAAGCGCCCACAGGGGGGGCCTTTATTTTTGGTTTTACTGGGGTGTTTGTTTAAATACAGACTGTTAACATTTTCAATATAATAACGTCAACACCAGGAGTCTCGTTTTCTCTGTAGGGCCTCCCAAACCTCAAGAATTCATTCACTGAAATAGGTTTTCTCTCCCACAAGCTGAATACTTCATTATTTCCTGAATTCACTTTATTGGGGTTCAGCAACAGGGCAAGTGGGATTTCACCGCCATTGGGTCTATCACCACATCACCCTTCTTAATGTTTTCTAGTTCCTGTAACAAAACCACAATTCTACCAGCAAAGGGGGAGAAGAGAGAGGGGAAAAAGAAAGCCATGAAACTGTTAAAACCGCCATTCTCTGTCTCGTAAACATTTTTCTATTTATCGGACTTTCATTGTCTGTGCAATCTTATTATCCCTGCACAGTATCAAAGTGACATCTGCCAGGGTCACCCTATAAAATATACATTGGCAATGCAACATTTAATGACAGGAATGGGACAAAAGATGAAGGATGGGAGAGGGTGGCATGCTACAGGACGTTTTAAAGGGATCATCAGTTATATCTGTGCATTTCCCGAGGTGATAACTGAATAACGGGGCTGGAGGGAAAGCCATTTTTGAGCTCAGAAAGGACAGTCAGGAGACAACGTGTTTGTACTGGAAAACCTGTAATGGCTGCCAGAGAGCGAGAGCAGCTACTGTAGCAACGCTGCTTCTTCTATTTCATGCTTTTTAGGGGCGCACAGCAAATTATCAAGTACAATCAATTTCTGCAAGTTGAATTTTGAAATAAAGGATAGACTTCCTCATTACAAAGAAAGGAGGGAAGAGGGGTATTTAGTTTTGTCATTCTATCACATTTGTTTAATAAAAGGAACAGAAGCAAAGATTGCTCTTCAAAGCACAAAAACACAGTTACAGTACAGCATCCCAGATGCGAAACGGGCCATGTCTTTCACTTGAGTTTTGGATTTAACCTAAGGCAAAGATCTCCGAGAAGTCCAGACAGGCCTGCAAAGCACGCCCGCGCTCCTCTGTGCTCCCGCCTCTCTCACGCGGCCAGCAGCTGCTGCACGGCAGCCTTTAGCACAAAAGAACTCCAGGGAGGAGGCCGAGGGCCCGGCAGCTCTCTACACACTAGCTGTTCCGGCTGAGGTGTCCCGCCCCCCAATTCCTGTGCCTGTTCCTTCATGGTTAGCTCCTAGGAGAGGAGGTGAGGGGACCTCAAACTCCTCCACCTGTGAGAAGACTGCCAGCAGGGGAGGCGGAGGACACCAGAGTTTGCTGGGGGGTAAAGAGAGTACCAATGAGGAGCAGCAGTGTGGGAAAGCGGTAAGGAAACCGGCCACGCAGGCCCCTACCAGTGGGGGCCACGTCTCCCAGCTGATCCTAGCAGCTCTGGGTAGCAGATTTCCACACGGGTTTCCTCACCACCGCTTCACTACGATCCAGGAGAAGCAGCCCAAGTCTAGAACACCTCACAGATGCCTGGGGTGCAGGACACTTAGCTCACCTGGGCAGACGAGGTGGGAAGAAAGGGGACCACAGGATGGACAGACAGCTGCCGGCAGAACACGAGGGGAGCACCCGCCCCCCCGAGGCCCCCCAGGAAACAGCCTATGCCACCCCCCATGAGGTTGCCATCGGAGGAAGGAAAGGTCACTCAGTCTGCGCTCCCAGGACGAGCAGGTGTGCTGGGCACCGTGACCACAGCTGCTCCGGGTTCCAGGGGGTCTCCAAGCATCGTGCAGGTGACTCACACGAACGCGCTCGCTGTAGCTCAGAACACACGTGCAATGTGACCCACCAGGGCTTTGGGCTGTAGTTTATGAAAACGACTTGTGGATCCCTCGCCACAGCTCGTGGTGTGGGCTCGGAGGGCTCCCCGTGCCCCCGGCCCGGCCCAGGTTCCTGTCTAGGCCTCCTCAGGGCTCCCCGTCAGGGGCTGGGGGGCTGGGCGGCTGGCCCCTGTGGGAGGCCGCTGCAGGTGTGGAGCCTGTGAGGACGCACGGGTGGGTCGCTCCTCTCAGGGGCCCCTTAGGCTCCCTGGGCAGCATCCCCAGCCCGAAGGGGCTCGGGAAGATCATGCTGCCACCGTGGGGCTGACTGCCCAGAGGGGAGCTGGAAGCTTCCTTGGCCATCTAACCCACGTCTTCAAAACACTGGATGGAGCTAGATCTCTGAAACAAACTGTATGGTAGGGACGACTCTCTAGGGCCGACTGGGATCTCTTCCCTCTTGGGTGACACGCTGCTAACTTATAATCAGCACGCCTTGTGTGCATCCAAATCCCGCAATCTCATTCTGGAGACAAACCACCAATGTTGCCATCCTGGGTGGCTGCAGTCACCCCACTCTAGCTACCCCCTCTCCCCTGGACTGATATGGGGTGTGGCAGGAAGAGGGAGGGGTGCTCCCGGGGGATACCTGGACCACTCCCTTTTATTTTAGCCGCGCCTCGCGGCATGTGGGATCTTAGTTCCCCAACCAGGGATCAGACCTGTGTCCCCTGCATTGGAAGCGTGGAGTCTTATCCACTGGACCGCCAGGGAAGTCCCCCAAACTACTCCCGACTTTATGTTGAGACCGGCCCAAGACGTGAAGGTGCTCTTGGCCCACTCTTGGGAAATTTTCCCTCATGCCCCACGTGTTGCTAAAAGGTCACTCTTGGGCACTGGCCTTTTGTAACAAAAAGTGACACAAAGGGAAGACACTGACAGATGAGCTCTGCATTCTTATTACCTAAACCTGAGTCCCAGAAACGACGCTAAAAAGTCAAGAAACTTTTCATTAATTCAAGAGCTTTAAAATCTTAAAGAGTTTCCAGTCGCAGAAAGCCTCAAAAACGGCCTTTATCCAGTTCTGCTTCACTTCCCCAAAGAAGTCAAAACCCTTTGCAGTGAAGGAGAACAGAAAGGTAGACATTTCTCTGTGAGGCGACTTCGGGCTTGAGCCCATGGCCACAGGGCCCTACTCTGCCGAGAGAGCAGCCAGAGTTGGGGCAGAGAGCAGGACTGCCAAAGAGACATCCCTCAGGCGCTGGTCCCCATTTTAAAAACGGAGAATAGCACCTCACTCATTGAACTGTGACATTAAGAAGAGGTGATGCATACAAAACACTTCGGACAGTGCTTGGCCTACTGTAAAAGATACGTAACTGTTGGTCACGACACTGAAACAAACCAAAAAGTCCCAGTGGTGGTAGCAGCTACAATGCCTGTTCTTTTGCCTGACTGGAAAATAACTGTATCACAGTCACAAACGAAACACGAAGTCCTAAGAGAGAGCAAGCAAACGCAGCATTTCTAGAAACAGCAAAAGCATTAAATATTTTTAAAAATTCTGACTCAGGATAAAAAAAAAAAAAAAAGCAGAATTGAGCTGAAATGGGTGACGAGTACAACTGTATTCAAGAAGCAACAGGGACCTGAATGGTTCAAATGCTTACACTGGCCTAAGAGATGAACTCGCTGTACTTGTGGGCTGGCCATGCCCATCCCTGGGAGCCACAGGCACATAGTCGAGCCCTGGTAATGCCAGAAACCTCACCAGTGTGGCCAAACGAGAACCACACATCCCAGGTCACCACCTTCTGCCACAAATGACCACTTCTCGCCTGCACCCATGAACCCACGTGCAGCACAAACCACAACAGCACAATGAGCCAGCATCTAACCTCGAAAGCAGCGACGCCAACACACAGGCTTCAGGAGGCAGCACCCAGTGCTGTACCGAGTTCTTCCCAGCCCTCCATGACCAGCTATGTGTCCATGGGAAGGCTCGTTAACCTCTCTGAAACTCTATTTCCTCATCTGTAAACTAGGGAAGGTTCAGTAGTAGCTCCCTCCTTTACAAGGCTGTGGTTAGGACTGAAATGCCTAAGAGAGGCCTGACACATATGCTTAATAAATGACAGCCATGATGTTTATTCTCTTTCCATTTGGGAAAAGGACTAGAAACTTAAAACTAAGTTCAACTTAAGGGACTAGTTTAATTAACTGAATTAAAAAAACAATCTTCCAAAGAATGGTTTCTGTAACTGACTTCCTTCTTCTAATGTGTTCCCCCTCAAACTAGACACTTTATATAGTCAAAGAATAAGGGAATGTTAGGCGTAGCGAATGATAATGGTGTTCTGGGCAAGTTCATGGTATGAAAGACAGCACAGGTCAAAGGTCAGCATTCTCCCCAAAGCTCCCAAGTAGAACCACCAGAACATATACCTACCTAAAAGCCTCACTGAGGCAACTGAAAAAGTCCTGTATCTGCCCAGCAGCAGCTTCCATTCTCAGATAAGCAGCACGAGAATGAGAACATGTAGTATCACTACTCATTTCAGCAGGAATGAACTAAGAGAATGGACCTGCTAATCTGCAGCAGACTACTCTGGGGTTTACCAGTTGTCCCTATACTTCAACGCAGAATTAGCTTTAATAGACAAGTTGGAAAGGTCCAGCTTGGGGGACTCGCAACACCCCATTATTTAACTTCATGACACCGTCACTCCACTCTTAAAAGTCCCAAAGAACATTAATTACAGTGAACTTTGTTAGTGAACTTTAAAAATACTCTCTTATGAAAATGTGGAATATAATAATAATGTCCCAAACCCCAGAATGAAAACTGCTGGCTTAGATCACAAACTCTTTAAGCAGAAAGAAAGTTGAAAAGACTCTCCAAGAGTTAAAGCTAGAAAGAATCTGTGTTTCTTTTTTTTTCCCCCCTCCCCTCCGCCCCTAAGAATCTATGTTTCTGATGCTGAGCTGAGGATGGGAAAAAATGTTGTACAACTCGCTGTATCACCCCACAGCATCCCTGGGCCCACTGACTCGGGGGGTCCGGGCTCTACAATCTATCCCACGTTGTGGCTGTCTCTCTGCCACTCCGTGCTGTGTAATCAGGGAATGTGTGAGCTGGGATGTCTGTGAAGTTCAGCCTACTCCTGAGTTACGTATGTCCTCTTCCCACTGTCCAACTTTTTCCCCTCAGGACACCAGGTCAATTCTACAATGCTCTCCCACTAAAGGGACTGTGCTGATATGCCCAGAAAATTAATGTGCTGTTCTAGATGCTCTGGGGGTACTAAAGCACCTACGTCCTAACACTGTATTAATAATTAAAAGTAGGGATCCTCTCCTGGGAACTCAAGCAATCATTTCAACAGTGACTCACATATGGCAGCAAATAAAGAAGCAAGTGTTAGCTACTTAAGACAACAGCAGAGACACAAGGCTATATACTAACCCCAGATAAGAGGAAAACTGGCCTGATTTGCACCACTTAAAAATTCTCGTCACGTATGATCAGAAAAGCTCTGATGTCACAACCAGATGCTTTGAAGACATTTTCTTTTGCTCCCTCTAGTGACAGGAAGCAGCACAGTTCTGTACACTTCTACTCGCCTGTTCCAAAAAGGCTGCTAATAAAGTGGTCAAGCTTTATGTTTTTTAGTTCTATGACTTAATTTCTAGTAAGCCCCAACTAAACTTTATGTCTCACTCCCCTGGGCAGGAGAGATAATGGAATGTGGCTATTGCTCCCAGGTAACAGAGGTTAACAACTGGCCATCAACATGCCATGTCACTTCTCAACTGATGAAATGACCACAATCACTTCAACACCACTCTAAAAATGACCCCAAAGCAGCCTCCGCCAAGTCTCGCTTGCCCACGTGCTCCTCCAGGGCCTGCCTGCCCGACAGCAGCTCCTCAGAGCTATTCCTGCCGGGCCTCAGGATCGGGTCCACCACCTTCCATTCCCAGAATTCCCAGCCAGACTAGGTCAAGTGTGGCCTTGCTGCACTTCAGAAGAAGCAGAGGGGGAAACTGTAGCTCCCAAATGTTCTGTGTTTCAGGATTTAACACATTCATTGTCTGAAATCAAATCAAAAGCAATTACACACATAAATAGTTGAATGAATAATACCAATACCTGCCACAGTATAATAACTGAGCTGACTCGTCATTAAATGACTTTAATGATGTCCCATGGCCCCTCCTTTCAGAGTCTCTGGCTGCCTGCTTGCCCTCTGCCCAGACAGAGGTTCAGGTCTCCTCAGGAAGCCCCAGGAAAAGCACAGCCCCTGGGAAGTCAAAAAACGATACAAGGAAGGCCTAGACAAATTCCTAAAAATCGAATGGTAGTGGGACAGGTTACTGAGAAACGTTAAACCCTGCTTCATGCTAATTCACAAAGGAGATACAGGAATTCCATGGGTGCCAAAAGGACCCTTACGAATATCAGATTGCAATAATAAAAAAAAAAAAAAATCAGATAATGTTGTACTTCTAGCTCCTGGTGGCAAAACAACACAAGACAACACAAACCCATGGACTGAGGAGGCCAGATCAGCTACTTGGTGAGCTTTTATCTCCAGAAGGGAAGATTTCTACCCCCAATAAATCCTGGCTCAGAGGAGTCAAAAGAAATGCAAAGTAGCAGCAGCTTCCAAGCTTCTAAGCAGGGAAGCAAAGGAATTTTCATGAATTTAAGGTGCACTTCTGTCCCAATCGGTCAAAATACCAGCATGTTTAAGAAAACGTGTGATACTATTGTTAGCTAATCTCTCCTTAAAAATTATTCTTGAGTTAGAAAGACAATTAAAAAAAGTTAAAAAAAAAATTGCTGTTGTGCCCTGTATAAATCTCAAGGAGAAAATGGAGCCAAGAAAACTTCCCAGGAACCTTTCTAATTACAAGCCAAGATCTACTTCCCACATTTGGGATCACTACTAATAAGAGCGTTCCTGAGCTCCCCTTAGCTCGTGCAGCACTGTCCCATAAAAGACATTAAAGCCGCACAAGCAAGTCCTACCCCCTCCACAACACTGGACTCTGAAACACAGCCAAGGCAGAATTCCAAAGAGCCAGCTTCCTTTCTGGAGGCAGCAAATTGAGCAGTGGCCCCAAATTCTTAGGGCTAAATTTTCTAGCAAAGTTTACCTCAAAGGCTTAACGTAAAGGACAAAGGTTTTGAAATCTATTCTCTATCCTCTCAAGGGCAGCCTGCAATTTCGGATGCAGGGAAGTGTGAAGAAATATTTCATAATGTGACCCGAAGGGACCGTCAGGAAAGTAGGAAGGGGAGTAAGGAAAGCCCAAAACGCAAACGGATCTAGAGACCCAATTCGATGCAACTTCATTCAAAATGCCAACTGTTTAGGTTGTGGAGCAAAACGAGCTGATTCCAAAAACTTTAAAGAGCAAAGGGCCAATAACCAAGATATTCCTGAAAAAGAAGAGCAAGGTGAGGGACTTGCCACACCAAATGTCAACAATTCTTCTAAAGCCAGACAGTGAGGTGCTGGCACAGAAGTAAACAGACCAATGGAGCAAAACAGAGCCCAGAAATGGATTCACGCACTGCTAGAAATTTCGTTTCTGACATAGCAGGTGACATAAATTAGTGGAGAAAGGCTGGACTTCTCAACAGGTGGTACTGGGACACCTGGTTATACACATTTAAAAAAAATAAGGGACTTCCCTGGAGGCGAAGTGATTAAGAATCCACCTGCCAATGCAGAGGACACAGGTTCAATCCCTGGTCCAGGAAGATCCCACGTGCCACAGAGCAACTAAGACCATGCGCCACAACTACTGAGCCTGCACCCTAGAGCCTGCGAGCCACAACTACTGAGCCCACGCGCCTAGAGCCCGTGCTCTGCAACAAGAGAAGCTGCCGCAATGAGAAGCCCACGCACAGCAATGAAGAGTAGCCCCCGCTCACCACAACTAGAGAAAGCCCGCGCGCAGCAACGAAGACCCAACGCAGCCAATAAATAAATAAATGTTGTCCCCTACCTCATACAATAACCAATTCCAGGGGATTAAAGACATATATAAATGTAAAATTATAAAACTCTTAAAAGACAATAAATATAGGAGACTGCCTTTACAACCATGAAGAAAGATTCCTTAAATACTACAAATTCAAATCATAAAGACTGATACATTTAATTCCACAAAAATTAAAAACATACTAGTTCTCCCGCAAAGAACATGAAAAGATAAGCCACAAACTGGAAGTGCATTTGCAACATAGATTTTTTGTTTTTAAATAAGGATCATCTAGAACTCTTACAAATCAAAAAGAAAAAGAAATTCAACTGAAAAACGAGCAAAAGATTTACACACAGGTCCTTCATGGAAGAGGAAACAAATGACTAATAAACGCATGATAAGATGCCCCATATCAGCAGTTATCAGGAAAATACAAGTTAAAACTACTCTGAGATGTTTCAAACTCACAATAGTAGCAAACACTTTAATGCCTGACTCTGTCAAAGTGTTGGCAAGGAAGTGAAATGACTGGAACTCATATGCAGCTGGAAATAACTGGCTTTAGTAAATGAGAAGATCGGCATACCAAAACCCAGACATTCTAGTCCTAGGTATCCCTAAAGAATTCCTCTTACAAACATACCAGGAGACACGGACGGCAGAACCGTATGCAAGAGCAAAAAAATCTGGAACAAACTGAAATGTCCGTCAACAGGAGAAAAGTAAAATGTGTTATATTCATACAATGCTGTGAAACCCTGCAGAACTACAAATGACACAGTGGAATCCCAGGACAAAGGTGAGTGAAAAGAGCAAGGTGCAGAAGCACATTCTTCCTCCACGACTCCATTTACACACAGTTCAAAGACATGCACAACTAAACAATATACTGTGTACGGATACAAATATTTGAGGCAAAACCATAAAGAAAAGGAAGGGGAGTAAAAACAGACTGTTCAGGATAGTGGTCACCTCTGAGTGGAGAGGAGGGGAACTGGACTGGGGAGGGAACACTCCCGCAACCGGCAGCTCTGTGGTGGTACACGGGAATTCATACGTTCTTATTTTTATACCAAACACATATTTCATAAAGATTCTTTCCTAACTCCTCAATATTAACCAGAACAAAAGCTACCCAGCAGACTGTCAAACATTCCGACTCCGCCATATTAGAAGGTTTCTCAACTCTCCAGAGAGTTTGGAAGTCACAGGCAGGTACCTCCTGCTCATCAGACAGCAGCGCAGCCTGAGGGCTTACTCTGCCCCTGCTCAGCTGCTTCTGCTCAGAGCTGTGCCTCCACTTGCTCCCACCTTCCCACACCCGAGTGTCTGTCCGCACTAGGGGTGCCGTCCAAGCCCCCGCAGCATATCCGCTGCGGGGCTGCTCACACTTTGATTTCCTGCACCCGCCTGTGTGCGAGCTCTTCAAAACCAGAAGTGGGCCTCAGGTCTGAGACCTCTCCTTCTCTTACCCACCCCCCAGTGTCAGGTCACGGTTTCCCTGAGTGCTGTAATATTTTACGGAAAGTGCAGTGCTTTTATAAAGTGACACTCCTTAGAAACCACGTGTATGCTGGGAAGGATGACGTGAAGCCCCTCTCCCCCAGGTTAGTCTTTAAAATGATCCAAATCACCTTAAAATAAGCAGAGCTGTGCTTCTAGATAAGGCCCCAAATGACTCCTCTATAGATGTCAACAGTTTCCAAAATTAATCTACAGGACAAGCAGGCTCAAGTGGTGTGAAGAATATGTCTGTGAAGTCAAGTCAACCTACTCTTTTGTTTGTGCAAAACCTGGAAAATTCAATATGTACATGGAGAGACGAGGTTCTAAACCCGCACCCACAATGCCTGCTGGGTGTGGCATATCACTGTCTTGCTCTTCACTCCCAGCCCTTTGAGAAACCTCCTCGCCATCCCACTCATCTATTTAAAGTGGTGTTGTTCTCTGGCTCAGTGGACACACCTACTTCAGTGAAGCCCAGTGGGGCAGACAAGCACACAAGGGGCTAGGCTGCTGCCCGGTTTCTCTCTGTCCACACTCTTGATCTGCTACAACACATTTTCCATCCTGCATCTTGTAAGTAAGTAAGTAAGCAAATAAGTAAATAAGTAAGTAAATAAATAAATAAATGGGGAAAAAAACCCCAAATCTAATGTCCCTTCCCTGTTTGAAATTCTTCAATGGCTTATCATGTTTCTTAATATAAAAACATAATGAAGTGTTCAAGAGCATGGATTCTGAAGCCAGACTGCTTGAGATCAAATCTTGGCTACACCACTATATAAACGTGGGCAAGTTACACGGTCTCTTGTCTATGAGGTCCATGAATCAATGCATGTAAAGGACCAAGGAGAGTGCCTGGCACATCAGACAAGCCTGGCACATCAGAGGGCCTCAGGACACGCTATTACTACTGCCACAGCCTGCAAGGTCACCGTGATCTGACCCCTCCCCGGCGCTTCTACTGCCCCCTTCACCGTTCTCCGTACTACCACTACATTTATTTTCCTTTAGCTCCAAGCTCATCCTATTCCAGGGCTTCTGTACAACTTGGTCCCTTGGCCTGAGGGGGCTCTTCTGATTCCATCCTTCCCCCTTCATCCCTGGGGTCCTAATCTAAATGAAACATCTTTACACATATTTTCACTGAAGTTAGGTCCCTCTGTTATATTATACTTCTAGTACTTTTCCTTCATAGTACACATCAGGAGCTATAATTATATATCGATACTTAAAAGACTGTTCACTTAATATGTCTTCTTACAGATTTAAAATTCCATCAGTCAGGGAACATATTGTTTTGTTGATTGCTATACTCGAGCACCTAACACAATGTTCACCATTCTATAGATCATCAATAGATACTTGCACAAGGGCTTCCCTGGTGGCACAGTGGTTGAGAGTCCGCCTGCCCATGCAGGGGACGCAGGTTCGTGCCCCGGTCCGGGAAGGTCCCACATGCCGCGGAGCGGCTGGGCCCATGAGCCATGGCTGCTGGGCCTGAGCGTCCGGAGCCTGTGCTCCGCAACAGGAGAGGCCACAACAGTGAGAGGCCCGCGTACCGCAAAAATAAATAAATAAATAAATAAATAGATACTTGCAAAATGAATGGGTACAAGAGAATCTAATACCAACTTGACTGATCTTTTTAGGAAATAACGTAAAAAAAATTTATATGCTCAAGAAGTTACAAGTTAAGCATAATGCTTCATTTTTTTCGAGACAAAAAAACTCAGAGTGCACTGTAAGAATAGTATTCAGCAAAATATCAAATATTTGAAAAATCAAAAAAGTCTAATCTAACCAATCCTTTATCTTTTTTTAGTCTGGTATTTTCCCTAACCTGGATACTGAATATATGTAACCAGCTGAGAAAGCACCATTTTTCCTCTCCCCTGGGTCTCATTTTTCATTTCTAGCCTTCTAAAAATCCAGTGAAGATAAAACATTGGTTCTTCCCTATCAACACTCAACACCCGCTCTGAGGACCGCCCACATCACCCCCATCTTTCCTCTTAGCACAGCAGCTTTAATCATGGACCCAGAGTATTCATAACTCCCACGAGCAGTGGAGTCCATCTCTAAGGGATGTGGAGACCCTAAGGAGTTAGGGGCAGCACTTGTTAAGCCAGTATGCCAAGAGTAAGGCTGTGATGCAACGTTTTTATCAATTGGGCCGTCCTGTCCGGAAAGTTTCAGCCATTCGTGAAGCAGCTGTCTGACCAATGCAAGTGACGTGCACAGACACGGCTGCAAAGAGTGCGATGTGCCATCCCAGCGATCATTTTAAAGGGCCTCTATTTCATAGAAAATAATATTAAGAATCTTAAACTATGTAGAGCTTGGTCAAAAACACAGTTTGATCTCACCCAGTGAAGATGCCGCTACCCACTACCCAGTGAAGATGTACACTAATAAAAGGAATGACGTTTACCACGAGGTGGGAGAAGGAGCCTGTGGGTGGCTTGTTGTCATAAGAGGGAAGGGGGAGACGCTCAGACGGGACCTCCACAGGATAAGTCCCCGAAGTGACCACGCAGCCCGCCAAGGTGATACTGGTTTGCCAGAAACCGTCCTACACTTCGCTCTACTTTATCTTACCTTTCCAGGCATTTCGCGAACCTTTTAGTCTTAAGCCTTTTCCTTAACTGTTTGTTAAGCTCTTTGCTCTCCACCAACTGTTCCGGAAGGATCCAAATATAACAGTTCTTATCTCTATCCCCATTAAGGGAAAAAAATGCCAAGGAAGGGCTTCCCTGGTGGTGCAGTGGTTGAGCGTCCGCCTGCCGATGCAGGGGACACGGGTTCGTGCCCCGGTCCGGGAAGATCCCACATGCCGCGGAGCGGCTGGGCCCGTGAGCCATGGCCGCTGAGCCTGCGCGGCCACAGCAGTGAGAGGCCTGTGTACTGCAAAAAAAAAAAAAAAAAAAAAAAGCCAAGGAAGATGCAGCGTCCTCCCTGGGGAGGCCTGAGTCACAGCATCTGCATCTTTTGGGCTTTTCCAATCAGAGCCACAGCATGACAGCAAGCGGCCTAGTGGCCTTTCTCTTACTGACTCAGCCTCAGTACCTGCTACATTGCTCTGGTTGAACACTCCTTCTTCATGTCTTATTTAATTCTACTTATGGGGTTGATTTCTGGCCCTAACAGGTCAAGATACTTTAACAGTAATACAAAATATTCTATATCATTGGCATATTGGGCCCCTCCCAACAAAGAGACCCAAGCACAAAGACTTCATTTCTGTTATTAACGTCAGCTGAACAGCACAGGTAAGATAAAACAATAACGCTCAACTCTGGTGCACCCAGAGCCGAGCAACCAAATAAACCAGAGATGATTTAATCAATAAGAGTTTAATGGCATCAAATTAATTATAGATTTACTAGTGTCCTGGTAAAAATGGAAACCATATAAACTGAAGTTTAAAATATCTCAAGAAAACATATGAAGATATAAGACTACCTTCTTTAACTCCCTTCATTTTTGTTTGTAGTTTGAAGGACTACTGGAAGCTTCAGTCAACAGAAACCCAAACCCAAGGCCCAGTCCTCCAACCTGAAGACTGATGCCCCAGCGTGCTCATCTGTGACTTACGCAGCAGTGATCCTCTACAGCACAGCCCAAGGGAAACCCTTGATTCCTCATTCCGAAAATTCCACATTTCAATTTCTAATTCGAGCACAGTACTCTAACCGCGCAGACAGGACAGAGCCCAGATTCAACACAAACTCACACAATTCATCTTGGGCACACAACACAGCTATATACAGAGCTTTTCCCATTACAAGTTGAGGAATAGAACAGAAATCTTTGATTAAAAGTGAGCCCCCCCACCAGCCCTGGCAAAAAAAAGTCAGCCAAACATACTGTATACAATTTTGAATTGTACGATTTGAGTAACATTTTTTACTTTTCAGTCTCACAAATTTTAGGTTTGACAACTAGTACAGGTAAGATCATTTTGACCATCAAACATGCAATTAATCCTCACAACTGTGCTAGGATGTAGGTCGTATTATCTCCATTTTACAGATGAGAAAACTAAAACACAAAGTGATCAAGTAACTTGTCCAAGATCGGAGACAGTGGAAAAAGAATCTACACACATTTGCCAGAAATTTTACGAAAGAAGGAAGAAGAGGTTACAGCAAAGATGACAAACTCAACAGTCAAGCAATCTCACACCAGGAAGAGAAATGTTTACTACCACTTGAGAGGTGGAACAAGCAAGTAAAAAGTGACGACAAATCACAGGTCTGAGTCCCAACTCGGCCAGTTACCCAACTGCTTCAGGAGACTGTCATCAAGATGAAATAAGATAAAATGTGTGAAACTGCCCTGTAAACCAAAAAACCATAAAAACAAGGGTATTTATTATATCTCCATGTAGCAGTTATCACGTGGAGCTACACTTGTTTTCCTTAGCAGACTATGAACATTTTAAGAGTAGAAGAAAATATGTTACCCATTTTTATACCCTCAGCATCTCCCTAAAAAAGACTTCCAGACGGGAACTCAAATGTCTTTTGAGTGACTAGCTGACTGAATAAATAAATGTAAATACAATTTAAAAGAAGAAAATACATTTTAAGAACCAGTCAGAAAGCGCTCAACGTGGGAAGTCTGTTAACTTAGTAATAAACCTTTAGATAAGGTGTCCAGTGTTTCCCTTAGTAAGATACTGTGTTTAACCCCCTCCTCCCTCCAAAACAAATCAAGTACTAGGAAACTAAAAATAAACTTAATAATACCAAAGAATGAGCAATTTCCTCTCTGGCCTTGTTTGCATTACTAGTTTAGGGGAAAAAAAGGAGCCTCATTTCCTGCTCAGCTGTGCAGGCATCTGAGGACACACTTGGGGCTGAGGAAGAAAAGGTGGAGGGCGGGGGGGGGGTGCTTGATTTAGAAGAGCAGCATATTTGCTGAAGACCTTGAACAAGGTGCTTTGAGAAAACAATGTCAAACTTGCCTGGATCTTTCTGGAAATAGGTTAATTTCCGAAATTCTTTTGTGGGGATGTAAGACATCTGTGTTTCTAAACAGGGGGAAAAAAAACAAAAAAAAAACAAACCCAATCTTCAAATGAATGCTTGCAATGCGAGTGCAGCAGGAAGGATTAGAGGTTCAACTGGTTGAGTGAATGAGATGTTTGGATAGAATTAGACAGTGAAAGCCAAAGGAGAACAGGAACACAAAATTGGAGAAGGAAGACTCAAACTAGCATTTTAGTGCTTACTATTCTGCTCCGGGGAAACTATCCCTCTCTCTATGCTTAAAGGATGACCATTCCATTAGCTACCCACCTAGAGTGGATTCCAGAGAAAGATCTCCCTTCCAGGGACGTTATCAAAAGGCTTCAAGCCAGTGCTAAGAGCCTTAATGATTCACGAGAAGGCACAAAACAACTGGGCAGAAGAAAATCTCCTGGCAGCACATAATTTCTTATTTCTGTCCTCAGGGACACAGTAACTCCCATCACAGTGTCTGTAGGGAGGCCCAGGGGACAGGGCTGCTGTGGGATCACTTGGGGTCCATTCCGTCCTGATGCTCTCTCTGTGTGGCATGAACTTGAAGCCCAGCTTCTAGACCTGAATCCACCGTGAGGTTTGCTGCCCACGCCCACATTTAAAAGCCGATCAAGTTGAGGAGTGTGACATGAACGTGACTTGAGGCATATGAAAACTCACAGTAAAGAGCGTCTGCCCTCTTGGAATCAGTCCCCTATTATCAAATACCTCATACTCTTGGCTAGAGTGATGGAATCTGGAAGGAATGCAATAGAATTCTAAAGACTGTTCAGCTACAAGCAGGATTTTCCTGTCCTTTTCATCAGCTGTGGATAACAATGAAAGCAGCCAGCAGTCTAAATCTACCTTAATTCTAACAGTATAGAGTACTGCCCGTTACTCCTCTTTGTAATTATGTATTTCCAAAGGTAAAATCAAACTCAAATTCACTTAAAAGAATTTTTAAGCTGAGATTTGCTTAACACAAAATTAACTACTTTAAAGTATACAATTCCGAGGTATTTAGTACATTCACAATGTGTGCAGGCATCACCTCTACCAAGTTCCAAAACACTCTTATCACCCCCAAAGGAGACCCCGCATCCCTCACGAAGTAGTCCAAATCAAGCTGAAGAAGAAGAAAAACCCTAATGACATCCATTGTGATTACAGCATTCCTTTCTCCGCAAAGTGTCAGGTTATTCATTTGCAACAGCATCTTCTCATTTCAAAGGCATGGAGAAATCCAAAAGGTGGTAAGGGCTAACACCTCGAACCATGCTTTCCAACACGTCTTCTGACTCTACACATGCCTGGCAAGACAGCTATGGCGTGCCCTCCCTGGGAGCAGATAGCAGCGGCCTGACACTCACTGTACAGACAGACAGTGCAGTAGGAACAGCCTGACACAGTGGTAAGACTGGCACTCCGCAGCCACAATGTCCAAGTTCAAGTGCTGACTCAGTGTGAACTGTGTGGCAATCTGCCTCGACTTTCTCACAAGTAACATGACGACAGTACTAACTTCAAGAGTACGTACACCTCAGGAGTCGCTCTGGAGAGTCACGGGGGTGAGTGCTGAGAACAGTGCCCGCGCAGAATGAGAGCTCAACTCGTGTTACCTGTAATCACTGCTGCCTTCTTTCTACTACAATCCTTGAGGGAGGTTCTAATTGTGCCCTCACTTTACTAGGGGGGAACCTAAATTTTCCAGTGTCTCAAAGACTTACTTACCAAAAGCCCGCAGGGGATGAGTGGCAGAGCTGGGCTATGAACTGGAGCTTAAGGACTAGGCTTTCTACCACAGAATAAAACGCTCCCTGTCACATTTACCAAACTAAGCAAAAGCATGTGTGAGAATGAAAACGTAAAAAAATCAACACATCCGAAACTGTAAGCAAAAGGCAGCAAAACTAACCTCGCCCCTCTTCTGGTTACTGCTAGCTCCTCAGTTCTCTAAGCCATGGGGACTCGTGGTCCCTCGACGTTTATCGCCTCTCTCCCCAACGTGGTCAGTTCCTGGGTCTTCTGGTCTATTTCCATCTTCCCGGAGCGCTACCCACTGGCTGCAACACTCACGTCTCCAGCGCCCACAACCTTCTGTAATTTGTCCTTTCTGATTTCAGGCTCTTTGTTCTCCAGTTCACACTGATCTTCAAAAACACTGACTCAACCTTCAACTTTAAGGCAGTGTTACAAATATTTCTCTGAGCAACTATGTGCAAGGCACTATGACAGAGACAAATACACATGAGCCAGACAGTTCCTGCCTTCAGGAGTTCAGTCCAAAAAAGGAGGCTTAAGATGTAATTCTGTAAGACCAAACAGAGCCAGACAAATGCCCTTAAGAGAGGCACGAAATTCTATGGGGGTTCAAAGGAGGGAGAGAACATAGGAATTACATCCCCTTTCGATCAGGAAAAAGATTGATGAAGGAAATTAAACTGGTAAACATATGGGGTTTTCTACATGTATAAAGGGAGGGGCAGGCATTCACCACAGGAAAGCCCAGGAGGAAACTTAAGGATGGGAAGCCTGGTATTTGGTTAGGGCTTGAGATGCCGTAAGCGGAAACACCAAGAAAGGAGGCTGAGAAAGCCGATTTGGGCCACAATATAATGGGCCTTGAATACCTAGCCCAAGAGTTAGTACTGAACTCGGCAGATGACTGCACACCTCCCCAAGGGCAGCTACAACCTGACCTCCACTGACCATGAACTCCACAGGCCTGCCTCTGTTCTACCGGCAACACTGTCTTACTTACATCACTACTATACGGTCTTAGTCTAGCCTTACAAGTCTCATGAGGCAAAGCCTATCTCATTTATTCAGAATTTTCTTGCTATTTTTGAACCTTTATTCTCCCTTATAAATCAGTTTGCTAGTTCCATAAGAAACTCTGTTCACATTTTTTATTGAAATCATATTGAATTTATAAAGTAATGAGAGTAAAGATATCTTTATAATATTGAGTGTTTTTATTGATCAACACTGCCACTTCATCGCTCCATTTGTTCAGGTCTTCTTATTCGTGTGTTTTAACATGTCTTTCTTTTTTCTTCTTTTTAATAAAGGCCTCACACATCAACTGTTACATTTATTGCAAAGAGTCACAATTTCTGTTGCCACTGGGAACAGTATTTTTTCCTTTCCCCTCTTTTTAAAGATTTTTATTTATTTTAATTGAAGTATAATTGATTTACAATGTTTCCGGTGCACAGCAAAGTGATTCAGTTATACACATATATGTGTATATATATTCTTTTTCAGATTCTTCTCCATTATAGGTTATTACAAGATACTGAATATAGTTCCCTGTGCTATACAGTAGGTCCTTGTTGGTTATCTGTTTTATATATGGTAGTGTGTATCTTTTAATCCTAAATTCCTAAACTATCCGCCCCACCTTCCCCTTAGGTAACCATAAATTTGTTCTCTTTTGTCTGTGAGGCTGTTTCTGTTTTGTAAATAAGTTCATCTGTATCATTTTTTTAAATTCCACATATAAGTGATATCGTATGATATTTCTTTTTCTCTTACTTCAGTTAGTATGATCATCTCTAGGTCCATCCATGTTACTGTAAATGGCATTACTTCATTCTTTTTTATGGCTGAGTAATAGTCCACTGTATATATATACACCACCATCTTCTTTACCCATTCATCTGTTGATGGGCATTTAGGTTGCTTCCATGTCTTGGCTATTATAAATAGTGCTGCTATGAACACTGGGGTGCATGTATCTTTTCGAGTTATAGTTTTTGACTTTTCCAGAAATATGCCCAGGAGTGGGATTGCTGGATCATATAGTAACTCTATTTTTAGTTTTTTAGGGAACCGCCATACTGTTTTCCATAGTGGCTGCACCAATATACATTCCCACCAACAGTGTACGAGAGTTTCCTTTTCTCCACACCCTCACCAGCTTTTACTATTTGTAGACTTTTTGATGATGGCCATTCTGACCAGTGTGAGGTGATATCTCATTGTAGAGTTCTGATTTGCATTTCTCTAATAATTAGCGATGTTAAGCATCTTTTCACGTGCCTGCTGGCCATCTGTATGTCTTCTTTGGAGAAGTGTCTGTTGAGGTCTTCTGCCCATTTTTTGACTGGGTTGTTTTTGTTGTTGTTGTTTTTCATATTGAGCTTGGTATTTTGACACTGATATTGGTATTTTTAATCCATTACGTTTTCTACTTGGCTATTGTTGGGCCACAGGAACACTGATGATTTTTGATCTTTCAACTATAGCAGTTTTCCTCTATTTTCATTTGTTCTATAATTAAGTCTAGTTTTTCTGCAAATCACAACTTTGTCTCTTCCATTTCATTCCTTGTTTCTTCCACGTTTTGTCTGATTACCATTATATAGAAATTTGAGTACACAGTTTAATCTCAGTGATGACAGTAACCATCTTCATTTTAAATTAAGTACTTCTAAAAGTTTCACTTTAGATATGATGTTTAATGTAGGCTTCTGATAGGTACTCCTTTTCAGATTAAGATTTCCTGTACAGTTGGATCCCTGAACATGGATCCACTTATATGTGGATTTTTTCATGGCAAGTATTACAGCATGACACCACCTGAGATTGGCTCAATCCGCAGATGTGGAGGAACCATGCACACGCTGGGCCGACTGTAAGTTATATTCAAATATTCAACTGTGCGGAGGGTTATTGCCCCTAACCCCCATGTTGTTCAAGGGTCAACTGTATTCCTAGTTTGCTACGAGTTGTTTGTTACTATGCTGAACAGTACATTTTACTATGTGCTTTTTAGCTTCTCATGCAACTATTTAGTTATACCTCCCATCCCACATACTCTTTTTTTTTTTTAACATCTTTACTGGAGTATAATTGCTTTACAGTGTTGTGTTAGTTTCTGCTGTATAACAAAGTGAATCAGCTATATGCATACGTATGTCCCCATATCTCTTCCCTCTTGCATCTCCCTCCCACCCTCCTTATCCCACCCCTCTAGGTGGTCCCAAAGCACGGAACTGATCTCCCTGTGCTATGCAGCTGCTTCCCACTAGCTATCTATTTCACATTTGGTAGTGTATGTATGTCAGTGCCACTCTCTCACTTCGCCCCAGCTTACCCTTCCTTACACCCTGTGTCCTCAAGTCCATTCTTAACGTCTGTGTCTTTACTCCTGTCCTGCCTCTAGGTTCATCAGAACCTTTTTTTTTTTTTTTTTTTTTTAGATTCCATATATATGTGTTAGCATATGGTATTTGTTTTCTCTTTCTGACTTACTTCACTCGGTATGACTCTAGGTCCATCCACCTCACTACAAATAACTCAATTTCGTTTCTTTTTAGGGCTGAGTAATATTCCATTGTATATATGTGCCACATCTTCTTTATCCATTCATCTGTCAATGGACACTTAGATTGCTTCCATGTCCTGGCTATTGTAAACAGAGCTGCAATGAACATTGTGGTACGTGACTCTTTTTGAATTATGGTTTTCTCAGGGTATAATGCCCAGTAGTGGGATTGCTGGGTCATACGGTAGTTCTATTTTTAGTTTTTTAAGGGACCTCCATACTGTTCTCCATAGTGGCTGTGCCAATTTACATTCCCACCAACAGTGCAAGAGGGTTCCCTTTTCTCCACACCCTCTCCAGCCTTTATTGTTTGTAGATTTTTTGATGATGGCCATTCTGACCAGTGTGAGGTGATACCTCACTGTAGTTTTGATTTGCATTTCTCTAATGATTAGTGATGTTGAGCACCTTTTCATGTGTTTGTTGGAAATCTGTGTATCTTCTTGGGAGAAATGTCTATTTAGGTCTTCAGCTCATTTTTGGATTGGGTTGTTTGGTTTTTTTTGATATTGAGCTGCATGAGATGTTTGTATATTTTAGAGATTAATCCTCTGTCAGTTGCTTCGTTTGCAAATATTTTGTCCCATTCTGAGGGTTGTCTTTTCATCTTTTTTATGGTTTCCTTTGCTGTGCAAAAGCTTTTATGTTTCATTAGGTCCCATTTGTTTATTTTGGTTTTTACTTCCATTCCTCTAGGAGGTGGGTCAAAAAGGAACTTGCTGTGATTTATGTCACAGAGTGTTCTGCCTATGTTTTCCTCTAAGAGTTTTATAGTGTCTGGCCCTACATTTAAGTCTTTTATCCATTTTGAGTTTATTTTTGTGTATGGTGTTAGGGAGTGTTCTACTTTCATTCTTTTACATGTAGCTGTCCAGTTTTCCCAGCACCACTTATTAGAAGAGGCTGTCTTTTTCTCCATTGTATACTCTTGCCTCCTTAACCAAAGATAAGGCGACCACAGGTGCGTGGGTTTCTCTCTGGGCTTTCTATCCTGCTCCACTGATCTATATTTGTTTTTGTGCCAGTACCATACTGTCTTGATTACTGTAGCTTTGTAGTATAGTCTGAAGTCCAGGAGCCTGATTCCTCCAGCTCCGTTTTTCTTTCTTAAGATTGTTTTGGCTATTCGGGGTCTTTTGTGTTTCCATAAAAATTGTGCAATTTTTTGTTCTAGTTCTGTGAAAAACGCCATTGGTAGTTTGATAGGGATTGCACTGAATCTGTAGATTGTTTTGGGTAGTAGAGTCACTTTCACAATGCTGATTCTTCTAATCCAAGAACATGGTATATCTCTCCATCTGTTGGTATCATCTTTAATTTCTTTCATCAGTGCCTTATAGTTTTCTGCATACAGGACTTTTGTCTCCATAGGTAGGTTTATTCCTAGGTATCTTATTCTTTTTGTTGCAGTGGTAAACGGGAGTGTTTCCTTAATTTCTCTTTCAGATTTTTCATCATTAGTGTATAGGAATGCAAGAGATTTCTGTGCATTAATTTTGTATCCTGCTGCTCTACCAAATTCACCGATTAGCTCTCGTAGTTTTCTGGTAGCATCTTTAGGATTCTCTATGTATAGTATCATGTGATCTGCAAACAGTGACAGTTTTGCTTCTTCTTTTCCGATCTGGATTCCTTTTATCTCTTTTTCTTCCCTGACTGCTGTGGCTAAAACTTCCAAACCTATGTTGAATAATAGTGGTGAAAATGGGCAACCCTGTCTTGTTCCTGATCTTAGAGGAAATGGTTTCGGTTTTTCACCACTGAGAACGATACTGGCTGTGGGTTTGTCATATATGGCCTTATTATGTTGAGGTAGGTTCCCTCTATGCCTACTTTCTGGAGAGTTTTTACCATAAGTGGGTGCTGAATTCTGTCACAAGTTTTTTCTACATGTATTGAGATTATCATATGGTTTTTATCCTTCAATTTGTTAATAGGGTGATTGATTTGTGTACACTGAAGAATCCTTGCATTCCTCGGATAAACCCCACTTGATCATGGTGTATGATCCTTCCACCTACTCTCTTTTAATGTGACTTTGTCACTCCTCCATCAAAAGATAGTCTGATTTCCCTTCCTTTGAATCTGAGCTAGACTCAGTAATTTGTTTGTAACCAACACAACGTGGTAGAAATGATGACACGACATCTAAAGCTATGTCAGAGTGAGCCATGTAGCTTCTGCCTAGCTTTCCTGAAGAGCCAGCCAGCACGTTGTGAGACGCCCAAGCCAAACGTAGTGGCACAGGTACTCCTGCTGACAGTGCCCGCCCAGCCCAGCCTCAGACACGACTCTGTCATCACAGCCTGGAGCCAGATGTGTGAGTAAAGAAGATCACAGCTGTTGGTGTCACCCCCAGCCATTTGTGTCTTCCCAGCTGAAGGCTCAGAAACCGTAGAGCAAAGACACATCACCCTCGTGGTGCCCCATCCAGAACTGCTGCACCATGGGCTCCACGAACATAGTACAATGGCTGTCTTATACCACCAAATTGGGGTGGTGTGTCACGCAGCAGCAGATGACTGGAACACTGATGTGAAACTACCCTTGCATTCCTGGGATAAGACCTGCTTGGTCACCATGTAGTACTTTTTTACACTGCTCTGTTCCGATTGGTAATATTTCACTTAGAACATTTTCTGTTTCTGTTCGTGAAGTAAGAAACTCGCCTACAATTTCTCTTTCCTTTTTTATTATTTATTTTTTGTTTTTTGACACCAAAGTTTACTCACAAATAAATAAATACATTTTAAGCAGAGCCTCCTGCCTGCCTCAAAGTGTCTACCCTATGGGTCCTTCCATCACAGGAGGGGGAGGGAGGGGAAGGCCGTCAGGGTGAACACAGGCTCTCACTTTCAGCAATGCTCATGCCAGTATCGCCAGTGCCCTCTTCCAGGAAAGGGAATCTGGAGAAGGACTGCTTCGAAGGCTCAGAGGCCAAAGAGGCATCAGTGCTCACAGACAGGGCGCCAGTTGTCCGTCATCACTTCAACTACTCGGGCTGGTGGCCAGTCCAGCACGAGGGGGGCATCTAGGTCTCCAGCAGGACCAGTGTGTCATCAGGAAAGAGCGGAGGTGAGGGGCCTGGCTCCATCGCCTGTCCTCCTGGGCACTTCTAGGGGTGTGGGGGCAGGCGGGCAAGGACCACAATTTCCGTTTTTAGATTATCCTTATATGGTTTTGATATCAAGGGTAAACTGACCTTTTAAAATTAGTTGGAGAGCTTTCTTTCTTTTCCTAGTCTATGAAAAAGTTTATACAAGATTTATTTGTTAATTAAATACTTGGTACAATTCATCTGTAAAACTGTCTAGGGCTGGTGCTGGGACAGGGGTGCTTAAGCCACTGATTCCATTTCTTTAATGATTATTAATCTGTTCAAAGTTTCTATCTTGAGTTACTTTTGATAATTCTCTTTTGGTTTCCCTTCTAAAATTTCCTATCATAAAATTTTTAAAGTAGTCCTGTTTTTTGTTGTTGTGGTTTAAAAATTCTATCTGGCTATCTGCACTGGCTCCTTTATCTAATATTGTTTACCTGTGCCTTCTCTCTTTTTTTCATTAACAGTCTTGCTTTGTCTATTTATTGTTATTTTCAAAGATCATCTCATTTTTTCCCTCATATTTCACTGATATCTGCTGTTACCTTTGTTATTTCCCTTTAAAAAATATCACTTTCTTTGGTGGTTGTTCGTTATCCACTTTCTTTAATAAAATACTCAGCCTCTCTATTTCTAATCTTTCTAGGTTGTTACTAGGATATATTAAGTATTCTAGTAAAATTACTTTAAATACATGTATTTAACACTTTAAATCCATTTACCAGTCTTAATCTTTACATAATCGTATTTCCATGAACAAGATAGGCCTTTAAACTCAGATTTAAGGAGATGAGAAAAATCAAAGCCTGACCCATTATGCAGAAAGTCCCAGAGATTCTGGCCTGAGATGACTGGTACTGAACTCCCTCTCTCTACAGGAACTGTGGATTAGGCTACAGTTCACTAATCATGAAAACAAGCAACCCTTGATTAACAGGAGTGGGAGTGAGAAGAAAGGAGGAAGAGTCCACAGGTAACCCAACAGCACAGTTAAAACAAACTGGGCGGGGGGTGGGGGGGGGGGCGCGGGGCGGGACGACGACTTCCCTGGTGGCACACTGGTTAAGAATCCGCCTGTCAATGCAGGGGACATGGGTTCAAGCCCTGGTCCAGGAAGAACCCACATGCCGCAGAGAAACTAAGTCCATGTGCCACAACTACTGAGCCCGCACGTCACTACTGAAGCCCACACGCCCTAGAGCCCGTGCTCCGTGAGAAGAGAAGCCACCGCCATGAGAAGCCCGTGCACCGCAACAGCAGCCCCCACTCGCCGCAACTAGAGAAAGCCCGCGCGCAGCAATGCAGACCCAAGGCAGCCAAAAAAAGCCAAACCAAACCAAAACAAAAAAACCAGGGTTAACAATTTACTCAGGGCAAGTTGGACGGCAACAGGCTGGTGCTGTGAGGTTGGGAGGAAGGGCTGCTCTAGCGGAGGCCACACAGCAGGTGTCCCTAAGGCATGACCCTCACTCACCTCACTCTCCTCAAGGATGCCAATCAGCTCTAATCAGCTACCAAAATATTGCCAGTGCTGGGGAGAGGGGAGGCCCCAGGTCCCTGTACCGTTCATCTGCTTCTGGATAAATCTGCCACTGAGCACATGTCAGACTTTCGGTTTTGTTTTTATTTTTGTTTTGTTTCAGGGAAGGGTTGCTCCAAGTAGCATAAAGCTTTCTCAGAACAAGAAGACTTGTAGGATAAAACACTGAAAAGGACAACAGTCGAGGGCCAAGAGCTTGTGGGAACCTGGCAGAAGCATAATAAACTAATTCAATCTCCCTGGAGGACAATTTGGCACTATGTGTTAAAGACCTTAAAAATATAAATAGTATTTGAAATAAACAGCCTTTACACTTAAGATACACTAGCAATGTATTTTAAGGAGATTAAATGGACCAGACCCCAAAATAAAGCATCAAGGAAAAAAACTGTTAACAGAGGGGAAAAATAAAGAAAAACAAAAAAGCTAGAAACTAGAAATAAACGTTCAAAATTAGAAATTGGTTAATAAAATTATGGTATCTTTAAAAAATACAACCATCAGGGAATTCCCTCGTGGTCCAGTGGTTAGGACTCTGCGCTTCCACTGCAGGGGGCACGAGTTTGATCCCTGGTTGGGGAACTAAGATCCGTGAGCCGCATGGTGTGGCCAAAAAAAATAATAATAATAAAATAAAACAAAAATACAACCGTCAAAATGATGATACAGATACACATCTAATGTAGAAGATCACAGTTAAGTTTAAAAAGGTTACAGAACAGAATGAGGCTACTCTACTTAAAATGTTTACTGATATGTTACGCCTAGAAATATGGACTAAAATGTTACCGAGCAGTCATCTTTTGATGATGAATTATCAGCGATTCTAATTTTCTCCTGTGTTTTCAGGGGGAAAAATTACTAAAAACACACTTACGAAGCATAAACTTACACGTATGAAGATTTTTACTGCAGCAGTAGGGTTCTGGCTGAGCCAACCAGGTAAGCATTTTTTAAAGAGAAGCAGGCAATGAATGATATAGCTTTCACCAAATCCTGAGGGTGCTATAGGGCATTTTTCAGGGAGAAAGGGGCAACAGGTCTGCAACTTACCCTCAAACAGTTCACGGGGAAAAAAAACACCTACATAGGTTTTAAAAGGGAGAGTTGAAAGCAATGTAATAAAATGTTAACATTTGGGGAATCTGGGTAAAGGATATGTGGGAATTTTTTATATTATCCTTGCAACTTTTCTTTTTAAGTTTGAAATCAATTCAAACTAACAGGTTTTAAAAGAACTGTGCACAGAATAACCGAAACTTTAAAAAACTGCAGTATCACATATATAAATATGTTTGTGTGTCTGTATGTGTGTGTGAGAGAGAGAAGAGGAAGAGCTGGGAATAATTAGAACAGTTAGAGACTTTTATTCCACTCAGTCCAAATAGATTCTTTAAAAATCTAAGAGGTATTGTTTACATTTGTAACATTAGGCCAGATTTTCAGCTCTAGCAAGAATGAGTTCACAGGAGTGTGTGGGAGGAGGAATGAAAAGAACCACAAATGCCTGACACAGCCCTCTATTATCTCCAGAGAGATTTAAACACAAAAACCAAAGCCTCAAAAACTGACTTCATCAAAATGGGGCAAGAGCAACACTGGTCAGAACTGTTAAGTCAATGGTTCATGATCCTGAGGGTTCAAGTGTGGACAGTGCTGTCTGCAGTCCGGGGGAGACCAGAGTGAGCTCGGCACAGGCTCGCACTGCAGCCAGCTCTGTCCAGTGACTTGTACATGCTCAGCGCAGAAGCTAGAAAAGACGAAGCTGGGCTGGCTGTGACAAAACTCATGACAGGCTCCCAGGACCTAACCCAGAAGGAAGCAGGGCCACTTTTTCCCCAAGAGAAAGAGACTGGGCAGATTCTGGGGCAGCGATCAAAGAGCATTTCTATTGCGGCGCCCCGCGCCAGCGCACCCGAGAGGCCGGACACAAAGGGATTACACGTCCCCATGCTTCATCACTACTGGTTGGCCAAGGAATCCTACTGTGAATAAAGCATCTCGATGATAATAAAATCTCCCTTTCCTCCTATAAAAAGCAAACGTGGCCCCAAAGGCAAGCACCCACACCACAGAGGCTCTGCCCGTGGCTCGAGCCTGCTGCCTGGCTGCAAGGCTCCCCGGGGTTGGTGCCCCTCAGTTTCCTCCCTGTGCAACATCGCTGGCATCCCCGCGGGGCGTGGGGGAACCATGAAATAATGTCTGTAAAGTGTTCTCGTTTGTAAGGATGAAAAGAGCTATAAATCCAAAGTCACAGGAGTCCTAAAGCTGCAACCACGTCTCTCTTCTGAAATGGAGAAACACAGGGCGTCAAAGGAGTGGCACTGTTGACTGCTGCTCTGGGAGGCTCCCCCCTCCACCTGGCAGAGACCCCGAAGAGGGAGGTCTACCATGATTTTCAGCTTAACAAAATCCCAAGACAAGTTGAACGACGGTTTCCTGGAACACCATGAGTAGAAGAAACAGACCTTGCTCACGTGAAAGCAGGCATAAAAGGAGAAGGCAGTCTTGGGAGGAAGAAACGCAAACATGGAGGGAAAAAGTTGTTTCCCCCCTTGTCTCTTTCTGCCACAAAAGCCTGGCACGGTGACACAAGGCTGCAGCAGCTTGCGCAATAAAATGCTTAACCTTGGCTAAAGTTAACCTTCTTAGCCATAAAAAAAGGTAGGCGGGGGTGGGGGGGGGGAGGGACAAAATTAAGCTTACGGGAAGTAACCCTAATCAAAGCTGAGCCGTAACCAAGGGCTCCAGAAACATTTCTACTGTATCGCATCCCACAGGCTGGCCAAGAGCCCAGAATTTTCATTACAACCTTTCAAAGAGGGAGAGAAGGAGGAAAAAATATTTCACAAAAGCATTATCAAGGCCCCAACCCAGGATACCAGGCTGTAGAACCAAAGTTTGTGAGAGGTCAGCCTTTCAGGGAGTCAAAAACCCAGCATGTGGAAACTGGCAGTCCTTTTATATAGTGGGAGGGGTTCTTAAACCAACTACTGTTTTGCACTGAAGTCTCAGAGCTTCACAGATCATTAAAGGTTTCTGAACCACAGAGAAAGGAGGGCAGAGTTAAGGAAATAAATCAAAAGTTCCTCTGGGATGTACGAATGCCTACTTGGAACAGGCCTTCAGCGCGAATACCCTCCACATTAAACAACACGGAGGACTTCAAAATAAAAGCAGAAAAGAGATCTGTTCTGTTATAAGCAATGCACTTTCTTTCTGGCTTAAAGCTTATGCGTGCTATAAGATGACTCCCGCTGCGAGTGCGGGGGGCTGGGCTGAGGGCAGGGGGGGCAGTGAAAGAAAACAAGAGTGAACAGAAAGTCGAACTGAGAAATGCTCGGTTTGGGGGCACCCCAAACAAGTTACACAGTCTGGTGATATTTTAGGGGTGGGATGTGAGGCAGAGGAATTTCTATCACATCTATTCCTGGCCATCCCTGTCTGAGAACTGAAATAATTTTCCCACAGCCAGAGGGAGTTCTCTAGTTTTCCCTGTGCAGCATACACAGCTGCAGGCCTGGGGAAAGAGACCGTGTCATCTTCAGCAACGAGCCGCAGAAATTTCTTAAAGAAGCATCACCAAACCAGCAGAGGGAGGACAGCATCTGAGAACAGGAAATGGTCAACCCGACACCTAAGGATCTGTGTTTATCCAAGACAGCGGTTGTGAGGCTGAGTGACAGACCTTGTGACCTTGCCCTCTTGTTATGCAGCACCGGTAAACAGAACGAAATGCTAGACTTCCTACTCAGACTGGATTAGTTTACTACAACAGGTGAGGCTGCCACCCTTTGGTCAGGGTGCACTCACCATGAACCACACTGCTGGGGTGCTCTCCCTACCAACCTGGAAGGAGGAGGAAGGGGTCTGGGGATGAGAAAGGCCCAGTGAAAGGCAGCAAGTCCAACCTGGAGAACGGACAGCATGCACCAGAGCAATGGTTCACCTTGAAATCCAGGGCCGGCAGTTTAATGCGTCAACAGCCCCTTTCCAGGCTTTTTTCCCTGGAGGGAGGGGAGGAGAACTCCAGCTTTACATGCAACCGCAGGCTGGAACAAAAGCAGCAGACAGATAAAGGCATTTGTCTGCTAAAGGACTGCTATCTGATCTCCAGCCGTAGTTTACCAAAACATGTAGGAATGGGCTTGAGGGGCAGGTTTGGTGCCAAGATGATCAGCGCCAACAGGTTCCTGGGGAGGGTCTGGGGCTGTGACTAAAGCTAATGGTCTTTCCCACAAGAGAGAAGCCTACTGCTTCATGCATGATTATGCTGTGGTTTGTTACTGGAAATCTCTGCTCAGTAAGATTTAAGTGCTTAAGTCCACTCTGGGTGTTCAAATGGCCTCACTGACGGTTAGTCTGAGTATGCACTGCTGTACCGGGTAACGTCCGTTACTAAATCCTAACGTTAACACCTTCTCATTGTGGGAAATGAGACCTGGGGTAAAGATGCTAACCTCAAGACGTGCTAAACTCGACAGAACAAACAAAGCCTGCAGTGTGACTTTGTTACTCTAGGAAGCATGCCAAGCAATGAGCTCCTGTGCCTGCCTGCGGGGTGAGAAGGAGGGGCCCAGGGAGGAGAGGGAGTGGCCCAGGGGAGGAGGGGGAGGGGACGGGTGAAGAGGGGGAGGGGCTGGGGGAGGAGGGGGGCAGCCCCTCTGCTCCAGAAGCTGACCCACCCAAGGTGTGGGGCGGACGTGTGCTTGCGCAGCCTGAAGCCAGAAGCCCAGGCAGGGAACGTGCCACCTACCCTGACTTATCTGAGAGCCCTCTGAGAGGGAGGGTCGCAGCAACAATTCTCTCTACCAGGACGACCTACAGAAGAAGTGATTCCAATGCCGGCTCAGTAAAAGGAGGGCATTTCAAACAATACAACTGTCCAAAACCACCAGGTCACACTTAATGGGTTCACTGTTACCAGGTTCTCAGAAGCAGCAGAGCACATTCTGTACGGATGCTGCAGAGGAACTCAGGTATTTTGAAAATTCCTCAATAGACAAGGATACTTCAAGAATTTTCTCTGGCAAGACATTTCAAACAAGTTTTAACATTTAAAAAACCTATTCTTCAAACAGCTTCCAGCCCTGATCATCAGCACATCTTCCAGGAGGCCCCATTCATGGCCCACACCGCACAGGTTAGCACTTGGGTTCACGCCAACCCACACTGCGGTAACGAAACAGTGGGAGCAACCCCCGAGGGAGCAGAGGCCCACCCAACCCTCATCTTCTCCAGATACTCAGTGAACTGGCAGCGCTGGCTGATCAACTGGTATGAAGAATAAACCACAAACTGTTTATATTCTTGCTATCTAGATATCAGAAGTCACTGATTTCCAAAAAAATTGTATAACAATGTTGAGTATTCATAGACAATTTAGCATTTGGGAAATTAGTGATTAGAGCAGAATATAGTACAAAAGAAAACAGTATGCTTTAGTCTGAGTCTAAGACAAATATACTGGACAAATGGGTGCGTATTCTTAATTTTAAACTTGCACATTTTAATATGACTACAAAATGACTATATAAGAAGCATTCTGTCCTTTCACTGTATTATTCTGCCTAAACATCTGGTAGACGGAATATGGTACAGAGGAACACATGGACTTTTCTCCTGAGTCACATGATAGGGAACTAAGATCCCACAAGCCACACTGTGCGCCACCCGCCCCCACCCCAAAAAAAGCTTTGCCTTGCTTTTTATCCCACTCTCTGCAGAATGTGTACAGAGTTTACCCAGTTCACTTGCTACTTGCTTTACTCTCTGCTGGCCATGTATACAGATTCACCGGGCCGATTTCCTTCTGAATTCAGTTACTCCACAAATCCAGATTTTCCCTCCAAAACTTAAACACCTCCCTTGACAACTTAAGCCGCAAAGCTGACTCATTCAATGTACCTCATTAACACATTTCCCAAGCAGAGCATTTGTGGGAAAATGAACCAGGTTCTGATCTCAGGAGGCATATGCCTAAATCAATAATCACCAAATCCCAGAGGCATTGGACCTATGCTGTTTCCAGCCCTCTAAAATAATCAAATACATGAAAGTCACCATTTCTTGCCAAACTCAAGAAAAATCCAACTCCTGCACATGGGAACAAAAAGACAACAGCTCAGCTGAAAACACATAACCAAACATTATAGGAAAAACTTTAGCTTAATATTGTTCAGAACATCCCCAGTGGTGTTTCACTCACACAGCAAAGACACAGAATAAAAATTCCAGCCTGTTTTCAAGATAATAAAATAGCATATGATGGTGACTCACTAACTGACTAAAAGGAAAAAAAATCCATAAGGAGTCACAGGAACCTTGCAAAGCTGGCAACACTGAACCTCCCCCACCCTCACTTGGCTCTCACCTCCAGCAGACACACACACACGCGCGCGCACACACATGCACACTCTAGTGACCATTTTGAGGCTGCAATTGGCTAATGGCTTGCTCTACTGCTTAAGACAATATTTTATTCTTGACTCACTCAATAAACCTGCTGAGAAAAATAAACAATGGGTTTCAATCTTATAAATAATTTAGAAAACGGAATTGCTGTGCAAACAGTAGAGCTGATTTACTGCCCATGATGAACAGAACCGGAAAGTCCAATGTGCACAGTGAACCCAGAGTCACAGTCTTACTATCTGGGGACACAAGTTAACAAGGATTCCTGTCCACTACATGGTGTAAGGCCTGGGATGGCCAGGCTTCAACTGGTCCTTTAAAACGTTGAGTTTTAATCTTTTAAGACATATATACACACACAATGTATTTCTATCCCATCATTCACACATGTGTGAACACACACACTTCATTTTGAACAAATATTAAGTCAGGGCCTATTATAGGGCACTAAAGGTGATATAAAGAGGTATTAAAATAAGGTTTCTGCCCAGAACCTCATATATGTATTCCATATACATACACAGATGCATGTCAATGTGCAGAACAGAAATGCATCAAAGAAAAAGGGAAGCAGAGTCTACAGTCCAAGACTAAAACAAAATATTAATTTTTAAAGGGCAGAACAAAACACAGTTCCACTGAGAGAAGTTGGGCTCTTTGTGTAATGGCCACCAGTCCACAGAGAAAGAGGCTCGCGTGGCTTTCACAGACGCACACCCGAAGCAGGACCCCTACACCTGAGCTCAGGATAGCCTCAGTGACTGCAACTCAGGCATCTTCCAGGGAAGAGCACAAAGCCACCGCCCCTTCACCAGGCTGTGAGCTGCAGGAGGGCAAGCCCCCTTTCACGCACCCCAGGCGCCCCGCAGAGCACAGGTCTTGGGTACCAAACGTTCCCCAGAACAGTTCTTCCCAAACACTCCCAATTTTGCCCACTGCGAGGATGGTTTGATCACCTCAAAGGCCAATTCCTGAGAATTATGATGCCACAATTTAGAGGATTCAGAAGAAGGATCTGAACAGAAGAATTATATCTCCAAAGTGAAAAAAATAACAAAGGCTGTTACCATTGAAAGTTAATTTAAAAATTAAACATCTCAAAAAGAAAATTGAGCTTAATGGAATTCTGGTGTCCCAAGACAGGCTTCTCTGGCTTGCCTTTCCTATTTCCATAATACAATGAATGGCTTTCAAATTACACACAACAGAAAACATTTTTCATGGGGCAGGGTGTCCTTCCCACCATGGGTGAGCAGCTGTGAATGAGACCGAGGTGAATGCTTTGCTTCATGTTTCAAAACAGTACGATTAATTTTTATTCTTAATTTTTCCTAACTATTACTCAAGGGCATAAGTTCAAGTAAGATTAAAATGAACCAATTATTCAAGAATTATGACTTCAGATACATTTTAAAACTTATTTTTCATGTCAGTTTTTAACAGACTAGATTTATTTTTTTAAAGCATCAGCAAACTGGACTTTCAAAGTTAGGATGGGTTCACGGATCTCATTAAGGTTAAAAAACAAAAATCTACTTACGATATAAAATACGAGCTCCAAGTAGATAAACACACTGACTATAATCACAACTTGCAAGTCTTCTTAAAGACCATTGCAAACCTTCCATTTGCTTTTACTAGCTAATAAAATGAGTGAGTCTGTTTAGGCTTAAAAGTCATAAATGTCTCCATCTTAAAAGTCACCAGGTAACAAAGATCCAGCCAAATCATAAGAAATATACGTTGGCAAATGCCAACAGCAAATAAATAACCCATCCTTACAAGCAGCACTGTGCTCAATAACACTGAAGTCCAAGGGGTTTTTCATTTGAGTACAGTTTCTACAAGTAATACAGCACATGTAATCAAAGCACACTCATGCCATTCCTACCAGTCCTAATACGTAGGATAAGACCAAGGACAGGCCTAAGATGTTTACACTGAGAACAGCAAATATCCAAGGCCCTTGGTTTAAAAAGTCATCTAACTCTCTGGAAGTTTCAATATAATTTGTTTAACCTGATGCCACATAAAATTGATTCCAAAGAAGTTTAAAATAATTACTCTTTAAAAATAGATAAATAAAAATTTTAAAGTCATCTAATTTTTAAAGTCCTCCCTTTTCCCCCAACATCAGCAGCAAAAAAGTTTCTTACATGCAAATTTCTTAACTGCTTCACTTACACAAGGGAATCAGCCACTCTCTCTCAGATTACCCTAGTCAAAACTGGACCACTGGGCTTCCCTGGTGGCACAGTGGTTGGGAGTCCGCCTGCCGATGCAGGGGACGCGGGTTCGTGCCCCGGTCCGGGAAGATCCCACATGCCGTGGAGCGGCTGGGCCCGTGAGCCATGGCCGCTGAGCCTGTGCGTCTGGAGCCTGTGCTCCGCAACGGGAGAGGCCACAACAGTGAGAGGCCCGCGTACCACAAAAAAAAACAAAAACAAAAACAAAAAACTGGACCACTGCCCAGTCAAATAACCATAGTTTAGACTCTCAGAATGAATAGACTCAAGGCTCTGCTCCATTTTAATGGGAAGAACTATAGGATCACAGCACTTGCTGCCGAAATGCAGGGCCTGTCTCTGTGAGTAATCACTTCTGCTTTGAGTGGAGAATCCCAACTGTACCTGCATCTACCCCAGGACAAATTATTAAGGGAAGAGGCACGGCACATGTCAGTCCTTGTACCCACTGCTTGCCAACCTCTCAAAATATTTACAGTTCTTCTTCATGTATAGGGGTTCCAGTGAAAGAAACACTTAAAAACACTGTAGTATTAAATATGCAAACTTCATATCAATAAGCGAAGTTCAGCCTTTAAATAAAATAGTTTCTATTAGAAACTTCAGTAGGGTCTAGGCTAGCCTAACTCACATATTTTGGCTGCATGTCAAAAGAAAAAGAGGAAAACAGTTTTTATATGAAGTGAGACATCGGGAATTCCCTGGCAGTCCAATGGTTAGGCTTCCACTGCCTTTGGCCCTGGTTCGATCCCTTGTCAGGGAACTAAGATCCCACAAGCTGCATGGTGTGGCCAAAAAAAATAAAAGGAAATATGACATGAGTTACAATTGTGTTTCTAGGACAAAATGGAAGACAGGAAGAGGGAAGCCATATTGGGAAATTCTATTATTGATCATGAAAATAATCCCAGATACTTTTCTATATGTTTGAAATACTCCGTAACCCTTCGAAAAGCAAAATCAAGCCCTATTTAATAGTGAAACAATTTACAGCTTTAACAGAATGAAAAACACATTATTTTAAGAATGAATGTGACACATAGGATTAAGAATCTGCAAGTCTTCATCGTTGTAAACAGCAGGGCTTCCTGAACTTTACTCTGCATTCCAATCACCTGGGGAGCTTATTAAAATGCAGATTCTGCTTCAATAGGAATGGACAGGAGGCTGAGAGGCTGCAATTTTAACAAGCTCCAGGTGATGATGATAATGCTGGTCTGAGGACCACACTGAGAGCGGTGAGAATACACAGCATTTGCAGTCCAGGTCTCTGGCTTAAAATCAAGTATGTTATGTGGCTATAACACATTTGTGTCCTCAATAGTATCAACCGATTCAGGAAGTTCACACTTTCTTATGTAACGTTAGATTAAGCATTAATGAGGCTAGAAAGTTTGTTTATCTAAGGTTATAACCTGAAGTTAAATAAAGCTTCATGCTGAACGCTAGTATTAAATACTAGAGTCATTTTTAACCTCTTAATATTAACAGAATCCCAATTACTCAGTCTCTTTTTTTTAAGTATCTTTTTAAAATTTATTTATTTTTATTTTTGACTGGCAAACATGGCAGGCCTGCAAATGGCTCATCTTCCCTGCTGCAATGCCAGCTCCCTGTGGGGCACAGGTGGCACCTTGCTTCTCTTTATAGACATCCCACCATTACAGTGCTCAGTGGCACACAAAATTTTCTAAAACTGAACCATATGGCATGTTTAACTAGCTCTGAAAATGGGAATATTTATTTTATTATTCATTGGGTCTTCGTTGTCGTGCACGGGCTTTCTCTGGTTGCGGCGAGCGGGGGCTACTCTTCGTTGCGCTGCACGGGCTTCTTGTTGTGGTGGCTTCTCCTGTTGCGAAGCAGGGGCTCTAGGCGCACAGGCTTTAGCAGTTGTGGCTCGTGGGCTCTAGAGTGCAGGCTCAGTAGTTGAGGCGCACGGGCTTAGTTGCTCCGCGGCGTGTGGGATCTTCCCGGCCCAGAGCTCGAGCCCGTGTCCCCTGCATTGGCAGGCAATCGGATTCTTAACCACTGCACCACCAGGGAAGTCCCTGATTACCTGGTCTTAAAGCCCTGTCTCAATAGTGGTTATTCTTTGATGGGGGAACATGCTCTCTGCAAAAGATATTTTGCCTGAAGAAACGAACAACTAACATTCAGTAGTTATGCATATACTTAATAGAATTCGTTCCCAAAAATATGGCTGAGAAAGGTGGTTGATTTTCATGTTATTTCTCAAAAATTTAAATCTCCAATATTTTCATCCTATCACCCAAGGTTAAAAAAGCTCAAAACATCAAAAACAGCTGCCCCTCGGTCCCATTCAAAAAAACAAAAACAAACAAAAAAATAGTGACACGTTTTCAATAGAGAAAGTCAAGATAAAAGACTTCCATTCCCACAAGTCACTGACGATTCCCCACTTTCTGTCCTACTACTAGACTATTAAGAACCTCCTCTCTGGTCTCCATCTCGTTGGTGCTGCTCAAGAATGCTCACCTCCCACGCTCTCACCTCTCTTCTCAAAAGACTTCAATGGGTCCCCAAACGCACTCTTTGGAGAGAGAGCAAGGTCCCCCCAAGTCTACCTCCAAGCCATAAACTTGGCCTAAATCCCACTGCATCAGCTCGTGCAGCCTTCTCTCCGACCGCACTCATGGACTTGCCGGGCACGTTTTGCAATTTCCTCTCTCCATGCCTTTGCTCGTGATATTTCCAACAGCTGGAAAGTCGCTTTCCTTCCACCCTCCCAACCATGGCCTATATCCTTCCTTCCTTCGAAGCTCAGTTCAAACACCACATCCTCCAATTAGCCTTCCAGAAACCCCCAGGCTCTGTGCTCACTCTGTGGGACCCGGACCTCTCCCAGGGCCCTAAGCACAAACTGGCAAACATGGCAGGCCTGCAAATGGCTCATCTTCCCTGCTGCAATGCCAGCTCCCTGCAGGGCACGGGTGGCACCTTGCTCTCTCTATAGACATCCCACCATTACAGCGCTCAGTGGTACACAAAATTTTCTAAAATTGAACCATATGGCATGTTTAACTAGCTCTGAAAATGGGAAGTGGGTGAAAATGGATTTCTGGCATAGTAAGTATTAAGGCACCAGTAACTGGGTTTACAAATAACACGAGCTTCATCTCTGTTGGGCTAGGTATTCAAAAATAAAACTAAGAGATGAGAAAGAGAGTCAAGAGTGTGTGCCTGTCCCCCTGCTCCATCCAGGGGCTAATAATCCTCTAGGGGCACCTCTTCTCCCTATCAAGTCGGGGTGGATCAAATTGTCTTCTCACCAAGGTTAGTTGCCGCTGAGACAGGTCACTAAGTGCATGCTCCCTGTCTACGATGCAATGCTGGCTGGATCTGTCCAAGCGCCAGCAGACAGAGCTTTACACAAAGGCCAGCCAGGATTCAAGGGACAACCACCCCAGTGTCAGACACGGAAAAGTCTTTGGTTCAAACAACAAAGAGATGTTCTCAGCATGAAAGAAGATACTATATGTCACTGTCACCTGAGTAATCATCTCATGTTTTTGAAGAAAACTACAATGTGTAAAAATCAAAGGAAAAATTATTTTTGGAACACCTATGATTTTGTGTTATTTGTAACATGGATTCCCCTCCTGGTAATTAAGATTCAACACTATTAGGTCTCCTGTTTTTTCAGGAATTACCTTAGCATCAAAGGTCATGTGATTCATCAAGCCAAAGATTACGCGGCAGTGCTTAAAGCAGAACCCAAGAAGCCTTGTTCCCCATCATTTTCTCAGAAGCTCAGCTACGGGGCACTCACTGTGATTTATACAAATGTACTAATACCCAAGATTCTGGTGTGGTTTAGGCCAAAGAGTGTCTTGAGAGAGAAGAAGCATACAGCCAAGGGGAACCTGAGATGCTTAGCAAAAATTCTTTACCGTATTTTACTACTAATTATACATCTTATAAGCATTTGCGGGAGGCAAGTAGTTCTAGAGGAAGGGAGAACGGGGAGAAAGACAATCAACTACAGGATATTTGCACGACTGTGATACTAAACTATCTGACTTGCAGTTATTCTCTTGGGTAACATGAGGTTAACATGTAATACCCACTCAACTAAACCTCTATAAACAGTTGGTTTTCCACAATCACAGCCACTATTCCCACTTCAGTGGGCAGCAGTGTTCAGAGAAAAGCCAGATTTAGCTCCTGAGTAATAAACACCAGAAACCAAAAGAGCTGGGAGAGCTCTCCGTATCCGTGCCTACCAGGAAGCTCTGAACGTACATCGGCACCCAGTGGCCTGGTAAGCGTGGAAGTCTCCTCAACAAAGCTTCAAGACAGAGGAGTTCCATCTTTTAGACTAGGCAGTGCCCTCCACCCACTCTGTTTTTCAATTAAATGGGTTTTCTGCAAGACAGATTAATGAAAAACAGGTAATTTCTTTTTATATAGGTTCAATATGTTTACAAGCAGAATATAATTCTGTACTTTTCATAGCATTTAGCTACTTTACATAGTATTCAGGGTAGATAAGAAGAACAATCATTTTCAAGTGTTTTTATGCACTCTTTATATAGACGGTATCTCATTTAAATTCTCAAAACAATTCTGGGGGGGGGAGGGAGACCCAAGCGGGAGGGGATATGTGTATACATGTAGCTGATTCACTCTGTTCTACAACAGAAACTAACACATTGTAAAGAATTATACTCCGATAAAAAAAATTAAATTTAATTTAAAAATTAAAAAAAATTTCTAAGGGGTAGAAGGATCACCCCATTGTACAGACCCAGACATTAAAGGACAGGAGGCTGAATAATCCGCTTAAGGCCCTATGGCAGGTAAGTGGCAGAGGAGAGAAGAACCATCACTTTGGTCTCAGGCACAGCGACAGCCAACGATGTACAAACATTTTATAAAGATTCTAACACCAATAAAATTCTCATGCAAACACACACCATTTTAGAGAAAATAATTTCCTAGACCCTGTCAGGATTTGACCTGAACTTGCCAATGAACAGCTCAAAGAAGACTTCCCAGTTAAAAGAGATCATCAAGTACTATAGTTACTGGTAAGGCCAAGAATAGAACACAGTCTGCTGACCCCACACCCATGCCCAATCAGGCGTGTTCTTCTGGATGCTGACACCCTTCTGAAGTTTCAAGTTGGTTGAGAACAGCAAAGAAATGAGTTAATAATTCCGGTAAATAGAAGACAATATGGAAAGTATCTAGGTTAGCGGGATTTGCTGTGTGTGTGTGTGTGTGTGTGTACACACACACACACACACACACACACACACACATATATATGTGTGTATTTTTATAAGGCATGACCGTATGAAGATTTCTACCTAGGAAGTTTTGAACCAAGAACACTGGTACCTACAAATTTTCTCATCTTCTGCAGCAAAAATGAAAAATAACCTTTGCCCTCCCCTCTGTATGACTTGTGAATGATTAGCCTGGCCATGTTGATAACTAAGGAAAATATGAGTGCCGCTCCCAGCTGACTAGAATGCTTAAGATTTATCCTACTACCAACCTCCTCCAATTCCGTGCAAAAGACAGCAGGACACTAGGAATAGTTAGCCAATGTTCAGCCCTAATAAATTCTCCAGTGCTGCAAACAACTCTCCCATCAGCTCCAATGACTGTGCCCTGAGGAAGAGGCTGGAAACAGGAAGACCGCTGGGTGCCAGAGGAGATGGGAGGATTGGAGCCACATGGCTGGGAAACAGGGAATGCAGAGAAGTGATGGGGAAGCGTCTCAGGAAAGAGGCGCCTGGAAAAGACCAGAGAACCTGCTCAAAAGGTTGCTGTACTGAGAACTTCTGTGTGGCAAAAAAAGAGGCTACTACTGAGTCAGACATCATCAGTAAGAATAATCGACAACCAAGAGCAAGAGGAAAAACAGATTAGAAGACCATTCCCTAGGTTAAACGTTATTCAGATCCCTTTTCACAGGGGAGATAAAAATGCAAAGCGTCTGGCATTTCCAAATGTTAGACACCAGATTTTAGATTCAGTGCTTAATCTTGCTATTAAGTTTACTTTTTAAAAGAGAAAGATAAAATAACTGTAGAGGGATATCTTGTATCAAATTCTTCATGTTTTGCAACTTTTAGCAGAGCACAGGGAGAGAGAAAATTGAGTTGAGAGGTTATAATCTGGCCCCTCACATCAGCTCAAATCTACTCAAAGATCTCTCTCATTTTCACTCCAACTGGGCCAAACCAAAATTCCTATACTTTACAGGGTAAAGCCTTTTTAGTTTTTACTTCAAATAACTGAAATCCTCAGAAAACGTAAAAAGTATTTCTTTCATTGCTCCACATTAAATACCTCTTACCACTCTGTTCTGGAAAGAGCAAAAAGTCACTTGATTATATAGAGTGATAATATATTTTAGTTTAATGTCCATAAACAAGCTTTTTTTTTTCAACTATCCTCAAAATGACCCATCTCAGCATATTTACATGTATAATAAATACTGAAAACTTAATCTAACTATGATTGATTAATGCAAACCACCAATTTATATGAGGCTATACTTGAAATCTCAGAACGCTTCTCCCCTATTATGAGGTCTGTTTATAAGGTGCTGTACAGAAAACGTGTCCAGAAACGGTTTAAAAAAAAAAAAAAAACCTGAATAAAAGAACCAAAATTGAATAAGAGGAAATCAATAAACAATACCCAATACCCAATTAGAAAACCAAAACCCAAGCCAACCCATCAGCTTTTGTCATGGGTATTCTTCATGGATATTCTCCTCCATCCACTCCCAAAACCTGGGGTGGGGGAAGCAGCACTCGATGTCTAAATATTCGCCTCCCATCCCCAAGTCCTGAAGTGCACTTCTGTAGTACTTGGGCCACAGGCACTGGTAAGTGGCTGGCCTACTCCACCCCTCCACCCCCACCCCCCCAACCCCCGTCTCCCCTATTCCTTGGCCTAGCCGCAGGGAGGACTTTCCCCACCCTCCTCCAATACCACCTGTAGGAAACCACAGGCACATTCAGGTAAGACTGAATGAATCTCCTGCTAGCATTCTCTTTACATAACTTCACTCCCAAGCCTCCTTAGCAAACCCACCTACCCCAAGTTTAACAAGAGCGTTCATCAGACCTGATTCTCAGCTTTGTGAAATATCAAAGGAATTTTTAAAAACCTCATTTCAAGCAACTTACAGGGATCCTTGTGTATCTGTCCAATAAAAAGTGCAAACTTTTAGGGCTGGAAAATTAGGTACAACTACTCTTCAAAACTTAGCAACATTAAAAAAAATAAAAGTCCCCAGAGAATTTAAAGTATATTGAGCTACAAACCTCTTAGCTCTATTGTTTGTTGATGACTTTTGTCAATAACCAAATCCAAACTAGCGATAAATGATATTTTCTATTTCACCCACTGTATTTAAAATTAGATGTTAACTCCCCAACACCCCAGACTCCCCGCCCCCCCCAACCTCTCTTGCCAAAGACTCTTCTGTTCTGAAATCCACTTTCTTGGGGATAAGCATAATCAGTCACTTTACCATCTAGAATCCTGAGCTAAAACTAAAGGTGAAGGAAGTAAAATTAATAGAATCCTAGAGGCCAGCACAACACAGGGTTAAAGGAAAGCATTTCACAAGATCAAGTGCGGAGAAGCAGCAGGAGCGAAGAGGAAAAAATCAAGTTACATAAAGTCCAATTGTACTCACTGTTTCCTTATTGGGAAGCAGCTCCTTTCGAATTCGGAAGAAGTTCTTGCCGTACTGCCTGAGCCCCTTAACGAATCGTTTCTGTGATAAAAAGAAACAACAAATGGGATGTAAAAGCCAAAAACAACACAGGATGTCAGCAAAGATCTCTGCAATCAGCAGAATAACAACCCCAAAGAAGTCCGAGCTAGGGAACGTCGACACGGCTGGGGGAATATTTCAGCAGCACAGCCGGGACCCGCGCCCAGACAGCCTCCGTCAGATCCCCAGTCCCGCACTCGGACAGGCTGAGGAGGACGTCCCGTGTCTGAGGCAAGCAGCCGTCTGTGCCTTCGCTGCCTCCGGTCTCTGCATCGGTCCACGGAGGTATAAACAACACATACGCTCCGTGCTTCCATCAATAAAACAGCACAACTGGTCCCCACCTGAGAACGAAGCTTCCCAAAGTGCCGAGGAGAAGAGGGGAACGGGAGCAAAGCTGGAGACTTTTCTCCAGAAGGGCACCCTGGAGGCTTCAAAGGCCTTTCGTTCGTCCGGGGAATTCACCAGGACGGCAGCAGCACCGCGGCAATCCACCGGGCCCGAACCCCGGCCGGCCTGCGTGCCCCGCCACGCCGGCCGCAAGAGCCGCCCCGGGGCACCAGGCACCCAAACACCAGCACCCCTCCTCCTTCCCGGCCCCTCCCCGTCCCCGTTCCCTCGGCAGCCCGGGGACTTTCACTTTGTCCCATTCCTCCTGGGCAGCCCCTCCCCGCCACAGCGGGGCCACTGCCGGATCCCCGGACCCCACCTCGGCCCGCGAAGTCGGGTCCCGCGCGGCCGACCGCCGGCAGCCACAGGTACGCGGCGCCGCCGCGGGCCGCACTCAGGGTCCGGGTGGCGGGAGGCCGCGCCTGTCACTCGGCTCGCGCTCGGGTTCGGGCTCGGGCTCCGGCTCCACAAAGCGCAGGGCGGAGGCGGCCGGGCGGCTCGGCGTGTGACCGCGGCGGGGCCGCGCGGCGCGGGGCGCGGGGCTGGGGCGGCCGCCGCCGCCGCCGCCGCCGCCGCCGGGGGAGGAGGCCGGAGCGGCGCGCAGAGCCCAGCGCGGCCGCGGGAGGCTGCAAAAGGCGGCCTGGATCGCCGCGCCGCCCGCCGGCCCGGCTGCGGCCTCCGCCCCGAGGCCCCGCGCGGGACCCCGGCCCGGTACCTCGGTTTCCTCCTTCCGAACAGCGGGAGTCGACCCGGGCGGCGGAGCACGGAAACTTCCTCCCCGCCGCGGCGGGCGCGAGCGGAGGGCGCCCGCGGGGCTGGCTCCGGGCTGGGGCCCTCCCCGGGCTGCTCCGTCTCCGGACCTCCCCCCGGGCGGGCAGAGTCAGCAGCGCACGCCCGCCGCACCCGGGCTGCGAAGCGGGGGGGGCTGGCCCCGACGACCCCCGAGGTCCCTCCGGCCCGGGATTGTGGGCGGCCGCTCCCGCCCGGCCCAGGCCTCAGCCGGCACCTCGCAGGGCGCCGTTTCACAACTAAATCACCGCGGAAGCTTCCCAGCCAATAAATCACCTGCCCACCGGGAGGGGAGTCCCTCCCACTCCCCGCGGTTGAGACCAGCCGGGCGAATTCAGTGAAGAGCCAGACTTGGCCGGGAAGACCGATCTGCAACCTCCTACTCCATTCCTGGAGGCTCTGCATTTTCAGATTTCACCCCTTTCTAAGATATGACTCATCACTGTCAGTTTTCAACATAATTCGTATAGTTCAAAAGGAAAAATCTGGCAAGGCACAAGAAAGAAGCAAGCTCTGCTCTAGTCTGAAGCAGAGTGACCCTCGTTACCTGAAAAAAGTATCATTTACATGCTCAGCACGCATCCCGGGCTGCGTGCAGAGCACCTCCACATCTTCACATCTCCACCGGGATGTGGAGAGGAACGAGACTGCCCTGCCCTCAAGGAGCAGGCCTGGCAAACAGGGTAAACAGATCAATCTCTGGGCCCCAACGAAAAGCAGCAGAGGAACAAAGGGCGGGAGGTGGGGTCAGGAGGAGGAAGCAACTTACTCTGCTGCCGTCGTAGGGGCGAGACAAGGGGGAGCATGAGCCTGTCAGGTGGGCTCAGCAGGGCTCCAGGCAGAGGGGTCAGCCAGGAAGGGCACACAGATCACCCTGGGAACTGCGAGGAGGGCAGGGTGTACGGAGTGGAGTCCCAGCAGGTAAGACTGAAGAGGTGGGGAGAGGGTCAGGTTGCAAAGAACCTTCCAGGCCAGGCTGAAGAGTTCTGCTCCTAGCTGTAGGCCAGCGGAGAAGTGTAAGCAAGAGCGTTCCATGAAAAGACGGCACAGAGACTGCTCTGGTGGCAGTGTGGCCCTCGGCGTGCATTAGGGACAGACTGGCCGCAATGCAGTTAAAAAGGCTAGAGAGGGGGCCCAGGTGTGAGATGAGGATGACCGGAGCCCAACCTCAGCCTTCAGAATTAATGCTTCTTAATCTACTCGTTAAGAAGTTAAGTATTTAGTGAGCACCTAACACTGGGAGGAATTTTAAAAATAACAACAACAAAAAAGGTAGCCATGGACCTTTATTAAAACGGATTCATTTTTTGCAGGTAAGATAAATGTGAGGTGATTACAGAACAATCTGAGACTTAGGTCGGCCAAGCATGAAGTAGTGAAGGGCAGCTCACCAGTGCTGCAAGGGAGCCGAGAAGAGGGATGGACTGTTGTTCAGAATGCCTTCACGGAAGCAGATCGAGAAGAGCAGACAGCATCTGCAGGTGTGGAGGAGTGGGAAGGCCCTCCAGGAAAGACAGAGGCAGAGAATAGGAAGTGGCAATCAGACAGGGAGAGTCTATACAAAGCTGAGGTGGGCTCTGGCGTGAGTCAGATGGTGGAATGGCAGGGCCATGCATGTGTGAGGACACGCAACAGGTTCACTGGGAGAGGCCGGCCCAGTGAAGGAGCACCTGAGAAAGGCTGAACCTGGAAGAGCAGCGTAATGTGGGAGAGTTCTGCAAACGTGAGTTCAGACCCTGATTCCTCCACTTGTTATAATCCTCTGAACAGCATCCATTCAACAGTTATGAAGTACCCACTATATGTCAGGAGCCTCAAAGTCCTCACAACCTAAAAGGAAGTACTGCTATTATCTCCATTTTACCGACAAGGAAGCTGAGGCACCACGGGTTAAGTAACCAGACCAAGGTCACCCAACTCCTCAGCGGTCAAGGCAGAATTCAAACCCGGGCTCCAAAATCCATGCCCTGCAGCACTACTGCCACAGTCTCGGTGAAGTGGGCCGAGAGTCTACGGAGGTCAGCAATTTCAGTCATGGTCCCATGATCTGCGACTCTGCCCTTTCCATCTGCCCCTCCAAATCAAATCAACTCTTCAGTATTCTTCCTAAGAAAGGTCTTTCAGTGCCTTCCTTTCCCGCTCATTCCAGCAGTAGTCGCAGGCCAAACCCTCACCCTTCCTTCCTACTAGCCAGCTTCCTAACCCATCTCCCTCATCCAGCCATTTACAAGCCTCTGCTGAGGAACTTTTCAAAACCACTGATTTCATCATGAGTCCTACATCATCTTGCCCCCAGGCCCTACCTAAGAATAGCTCTTTGACCTCTTCAGGTGGTGTTTAACCCTTAGCCCTGCATTCAAGGCGCACCAGGATCCTGTCCTGGCCTACCTTTCCAAACAGATGTCCAGTAATGCCAACTGGTCCATGCTACCACCTCTGTCTGAACTTCCGACTCTGGGGTACCTTTAATACCTCTCTCCACAGCCTACCTCCAGTTCACCTCAAACTCAAGCTCAAATCCCTCCCACCCCAAAATGAGACCTCCCTGACCGTCCCCATCCCCATTCACTTCGCATTTATTTATTTGTAAAAGGCCTTATGTACTCATAGTGTCTATGAGCTCTGAAAAGACAGGAATTGTATCTTATACCACCTTGCCTCCCTATAGCATTAGGCAGCTGGAGCTCCCAAGTCTGTGATACACAGATGAAACAAACCATGAGATGACAAGAGCCTGGGCTAGGGTGGTCACAGTGGAAATAGACTGTTAAATGCCAAAGGGTCCATTTTGAACTTTGATAACAAAGTTGATCTTACCGGCTCCATGACACCAAACTCTGCTGATTTTTCTCATATCACCTGGTGGCTTAATTCTCTCCTCCACCTCTGAGTCTCCCCAAGGCTTTGTTCTAGGTTTTCTGCTCCCCACAAACTCCCTCCCAATATGATTTCCACTGCTCCCATGGCTCTAAATACCATCCAAGATTCTCACTACTATTTCTAAGGCTAAATCTATGGTCCAAGCCCATTTGGGAACACTTGTCTCACAGACATTTCAAACTAACTACTTCCAGAAATATGGATTTGACATCTGATGGTGAACACAAACCACTGCTGTCAGTGTATATCAATGACTATGCTATCAAGTGCAAAGCACCACTGGCCCCACTTTTTTAAAAAAAGGAAGTAAAAGCTTCATGTGGCCTGTACTGTTACTTCTCTATGGAAAGCCACAAGGCCTCAAACTGGCAAAACATCTGCTTCTCAGAGACCAGCCTTTACCTTGTGGTTTACCAGAAATGTAGAGTAGCCTTTAAAATCGAAACAAAGCCAACCCACTCAGAGTGGTCAATGATTAGAATAGGTCAGTATGTTAAATAGGTTACTGAGGCTGTAGTCTCCGTTCCCTCAATTCATTCATCTCTCTGCAAATGAAGACCCTGACTTTTTTTAAGACTTTAATTTCATAATTAACACTATCGACTCACAGACAGACAGGTACTGGAAGCTTCTAAACGAAAGTTCACAGACGCGGTCTGTTTCTTAATAGCATTCTAGCAGTTGAGCTGAAATTCAGCATTTCCAGTGCTGAGATTCAAGGCCTCATGAATTATGTCTCTGTCCCTTAGCTGTTCTGTCCCTGATGGTGTATAGACGTTAGACTGCTAAGATGCCAAGGGTGCAGGAGAAAGAAGGCTGCTCCTTCCCGAGGCGGGAGCTGTGGCTGGGCCGCTGCTCCGAGTGCCGGGCAGCCCTGCTTCTTACGCTCCGCAGGCTTGCAGTCTGGCCACTCTCAGAGCCGTGAGCTGAGGTTCCCCGGGTGTTGGCACTGTTTTCTCTGGTGCTCTTTGTTTTCAATCAACCTGTGTGTTTTTTGGGAGCAGAAGACAAGTCCTCTTCTATTTCTCAATCGTCATAGCCAGATGAGACCCAAATATACATACAGATTTATTAATGGCAAGGAGACTGTTCTTTGCTTTGTTTTACAACTTAGTTTGTGATTGCGCTCCAATTTTGATTTTATCTACTGAAATATATTTTGACATACAACACTGTGTTACAAGGTACACAACATGTTAATCTGATATGTTTATACACTGTAAAATGATTGCCATTGTAGTGATAATCATGTTACATAATTACTCCCCAGGTTTTAGACACATTGCTATAGTTTTTTCTATTATTGAGCTGAAACTTCATGTCACCATCAGAAGTTATCTACCTATAAGTTCCTGGTAGAGAACATTTAATTCTTGGCTTTAAAAAAAGTGAGTTACCTGAACACAGTACTTGCTGTTAAATTTGGGTCTGAGTAGAATCTGGAGAGCTCTATTTCTCATTTTTGGTAGAATGGAAAGAATGTGAGATTCAAACTCAGAAGTCCTAGGATCTGGTCTGCTTCTCTGTTCCACAGAGTAATTCTGACACGGCTGTTTAGACACAGCCACTTTTGAAATGGGAGATACGTAATAGGGATAAACATAATTGGGTGAAAATGCGATAACATTCTCTCTTATGATAAAGTAACAAGCTCAAAAGTTCCGCTCATTATTGCTGAGCCTGCCCCAGCTCAGAGCCTCCCAAGCCCTGTGCCCATGGGCGATGACGGCCTCACCGGCTGCCCAGACACTGACTGTCTCCCACCGGGTGGGGGGAAGGGGTGGACCAGGGTTGGCCTGGGGCAAGCAGCTTCACTGTCCTGTGTCGGGATGAGAGAAAGGCAGGGAGGCACCACCTATTCAACAATAAAAGCAGCCAGCACTGAGCAGTACTCCCATGGCGGGCACTCTCCTAGGGGCTCTACACCAACTGACTCACTGAAGCACCGCAATAACCTTACAAGGCAGGGGCTACTAATATCTCCATTTTACAGATGGGAAAACTAACCACGTGTCACCAAATCCTTGAACCAGGGTGGGAGGGTCAAGACTGACAAATGTAAACAGTCAGGGAACTTCAGGGATGGGGTGAAGGCTAAAAATGGAGTTGAGGAGAGTGTGTGGATCAGGGCTACGATGGGCACCTGCTGCCTGCGTTTGCATTTCAAATTTTTAAGTGTTTCTCAAAGGTCTACGAATGGACAAATAAAGGCCATATTCTCGAAACTTAATTTATTCTTGTCTCGGTTTGTTCATCTTTTAAACTGGCCATAAAATACCTGCCCTACCTATCTCAAAAAAGATTACTCTTAATATCAAATTGGATTGCACCCAGAGGAGTACTGGGTAGATGAGGCCAAAGACTAAGGTGCACTCATCTCCCTCGTGTGCACGTGAAACTCCCAACGCTGCTCATCTCAAGTGCTGGATATGACCTGTGTCTACAGAAGAGGAGAGGAGCCAGGGGAGAGGGGCAATGCTGCAAAAATGGCTAAAAGATAACTCTGCATTAACCCCTGGCTGAGAGCTTTCAAAATTAACTCCCTCTGGTGAATTTTAACTAGTGTATCACAGTCAGAAACTCACCAGGACTTCTGAAAAGCGACTCTTACTCAGTCCTCTTACATAACTGTTTGGAAAACACTGCAGGTATTAAAGTGAGTCCCACTGTGAAAATGGCTCCTGCTCTACCCTGTTTTCCGCACAAAATTTTATGTTAATGACTTGCTGCTTCTCAGGGGACTGAAGAACAGGCAGATCTGCAAGTAAGCAAACCACAGTTGCCCCCAGTGGAGAGACAAAAGTGTAAGCCCACAAGCCAGGCAGAGAGTAAGAGGAATTGTCCACTGGTCTTCTGAAGGTGTAGAGAAGCAGCAGCAGCAGAAAACTGAAGACGCTTCCTAAATGTGGGCCTATGTTAATGAGGGGTAGGGAGAAAAAAGAGAACACCGATGCCAAGCGGAAGAAATAAACGCCTTTCCAGACATCTGTATTCCAGGACTCCTACCTGTTCACTCAACAGTGGCTCTCACTGAGCAACCACCAGATGAGAACCTATTGCATTTCATCCATATAACCCTGTTTGTTACAGATTCCCATCACCCCATATCGAAAACACGCTTCCGGCTAGAGATACACTATTGATACTGCTTTGAAAAGTATCATTTGGGTTTTGATTTAAAATATTTAACACATCAACGAAAGGACGACCCAAGTAAAGCATGACGTTTTCAATAAACAGCAGCGGAAGCAGTGCGTCTGAGAGGAGACAGGCCAGCAAGCCGTGGTGGGCATCTCCGAGCTTCCTGGGATGTTGCTCCTAATTTCTTGTTGACTCTACTTTGTAAGTACACGTTGAATTTACTAGCAGTATTCCAGAATAACTAGTTAATAGTTAAGTTCCATTCAACTAGTTATAGTTTAAAAATAGCAAATAGGATCACAATTTAAAATAATAACCACAGGGCTTCCCTGGTGGCGCAGTGGTTGAGGGTCTGCCTGCCAATGCAGGGGACATGGGTTCGAGCCCTGGTCTGGGAGGGTCCCACATGTCGCGGAGCAACTAGGCCCGTGAGCCACAACTACTGAGCCTGCACGTCTGGAGCCTGTGCTCCACAACAGGAGAGGCTGCGGCAGTGAGAGGCCCGTGTACCGCGATGAGGAGTGGCCCCCGCTCGCCACGACTAGAGAAAGCCCTCGCACAGAAACGAAGACCCAACGCAGCCAAAAATAAATAAATTTTTAAAATAAAATAAAATAATAACCACATTTTTACTGATGGTTCTCAAGTCTCTGAGACCTGACATTTTCCCTAGCTCAGACTTGTCCTATGCTTTCTATCCAGAGTAACATCTTCCACTGTCTCAGGAGGTCACAGTCGCAACATGGATACTGGTGGGTCCCAGACCACATCCTCCTCAAGGCTCCTCAATACACTCTCCAACGTAGGTGTCACTGGGTCCGTGCTACAGGTGGAGAATCTGGAAGTTTAGGTAAATTAAATATCCTTCCCCAATCCATAGCTAATCAGGAAGGGTGGAGAAGTAGAGAGATGAGATTTCAAAATAGGATTAATTGCTTGGAATCCAGGTGCAGAAAACTTTCTCTTGTATCTATACGTATCAGAGGAATTAAAGGGTATTATCTGTCTTAAAAAAAAAAAAACAGAAAACCTCTAAAGGAAATTTTAGGTATAAACATATACACACTTGCTCTTTGAAGCAAAAGTGCCAGAGACTGTATGCTGTATGTCCATGTTAAAATTTTTCCCACAGAAACACTTGGCTTGGAGTGCATGGCTCTGCCACCAAATAACGACACCCTTGTATAGGTCACTAGGCCTCCTCCGGGCTTCCGTATGCAAGAGGAGTGGCGGGCTTTCTCTCATCTATCCGTAAAGCCTCAACAGTGGATGCCTAGTTCTCCATCACTGGGAGCTGCAGTCAGGCAGGTGGCCTCTCTCCTACACAGAGACAGGAGGATGGCTAAACTCTTTCCAAAATAGACCCTGTTAATGCATGATATGTTTTATCAACTGTCTTACCTGGAAATGCAGAAGATCGGTCTAAGATACCTTTAACATTAAATAAATCCTAGGTTTTGCAAAAAAGACCCGTTTCCCCCACTCATCCCAAAAGATTTGATGGTCCTCAGAACAGAAGCCCAAATACAAGCCTGTCCATTTCTAAGAGAAGTCCTCTCTAGGGTCAAATACAGCAGATTCCGAATATTCAGCTGTCATGGAGGAATAATACCAAAGAGCTCTTTTTCCTGGTTCCTTTACTTTCCAATCTTCCAAAGGCCAAAGAATATGAGAATGAGAATTGGGGGAGGTAGGTAGGTAGGTATGATCCTGCCCTGATTCTTCTACCTTCCTCAATTCACGAGCATTGTGACAACAGACAGCTCCTTGTCTCATCACCGTTTTATCCCCCCTGCCTCTGCCCCACCCCTCCACCAAAGATTAGCTATAGAAACACAAAGGGTGACTCAAGTGCCAGGTCCTAAGGTGTTTGAGGCCAGCAAGAAGAGTCCAGCAGTCATCCTACCCCCAGCTGGCTCTGCTGACATGCTCCAGAAATGTCTACAAAAGCTAGGCAGTCGTCAGCTCAACACTCACTCCCTGCCATGTCTGTAATGATAGTAGAATCCGAGAATATTAGAGTCGGAAGGAAGCTTTAGAACATCTAAGCTGGTCAAAGCTCTCACTTTTCAGGCAAGGATCATACATTATTTAAAACAAAACAAACAAACACACATAACCACAAAAGCTTTGTATTTGTGACAGACTCTTATTTCCATCCCCTCCTACATGCTGCTCCTACAGTGTGATGAAGACACTCCACTGATGTGGGTCTCTGTTCCCTGCCCTGGAGCCTGGGTGGATCTTTGTAACTATCCTGACCAACAGGGCACAAGTGGCACTGGTAGTTTGAGGCTGGGGCATGCATAAAAGGTAACAGAGCTTCTGCTTGGCTCTCCTTCTCTGGACATGTGTCTTTGGAGCCCTGAGCCACCACATTAAGAAGTATGGTTATCCAGAAGTCACCATGCTGGGGAGACCACCTAGGGAGGCGGAGAGAGAGAGAGAGAGAGATGCCTCAGAAGCTCCAGCTGTGCAGCCCCCCGCCATTTGAGTTTTCCTAGCCTGGACTCGCAAGTGAAGGAGCCTTCAGGATGACTCCAACCCCATCTACCATCTGACTGCAGCCTCATGAAAGCACCCCAAGTCAGAAGGCACAGCTGAGCCATTCCTAAATTCTTGTCCTGCAGAAACAGGATAACAAATGATCATTCTTGTTTTAAGTTGAGGTGATCTTTATTGTTGGGAGTAATCTGTTATGCGGCAACAGGAAACCAATACAAGATTCATTACTAAAACCTTTAACCTCAATGTTAGTCAACTATTAATTAAATCAACCAGTAAACCATCTTCCAATTAGACTTCCTCAGACAATCCGCAGGCCCTATCACTCTCTGTAACCTTCCCCTGCTCTATGTTAACACTGAGCTCTTGTTGCCCTGACATGACATGACATGCTATGTACGATACTGAGTACATGAGGGAATCCCCAGCACCTAGAACAGCCCTTGACATACAGAGCAGGTGACCACTATCACTGGCTGAATGAAAAAATGAATGTATCTGGGAGGTGAACTGGCTTGGCCTTCTTACAGTGCTGTTTATTTCCCAGCCATTGGCCCTGCAGCTTGACTCAAGGTCTCCTGACCTATGCTCAGTGCTAAGTTTCTGACTCTCTAATTACTACCTACAGAATGATTCAACACCACCTTTCCTGTCCGTTCAAACATACAAGTCTCACTAGAGACACCACGCTAGTCCACTCCCTGATGCTGGCTCACCACCCAGAGTGAAGCCCACAATTTCCTTTTTCAACACACCTGTGCGCAAAACCCTTCCCAGGTGGTCGCAAACATAAAAAAAAAGTCACTCCATTTTTCAAAGACCACATGCCCAACAGGAAAATGACCTTATGTTGGATGGTTTACACAGCAACTTTGCCCACTAGCAAAGGCCACTGAGCCATCCTATACATCTCTGTCTATGTGACCCTCTGAGTCTAGATGATTATGCTGAGTAGCTGAAGTCCTTTCATTACTGCAGGCCTAACACAGCATTGCCACAGGGTGAATATCGGAGCAGCACGCTTCAATGCACTTTCAAGTCAAATGAGAACTGGCTAGTTAAGCAGCAAGCGTTAGCAGATGTAGAAATACCGCCAGCTAAATACCTCTTGCCAATTATGGCTGCCCAGCTACACCCAAATTAAAAATAACCCAACACTAATAACGAAGCCAAACGGACATAAGAGGCACCTTCTCTCCCTGTGATAGCACTGTAGTCCCCACGTAAATGTTCTTGGTCAAGTGGCTCATAATTAAGTCACTAAAAAGTTCAGCTTCTTTAACAAAGTAGGTGTTGGCACAGAAGGAACAGGGAATAAACTGAAAAAGAAATGTGGCTTGTCTATAAGTTACAAGACAACAAAGAAGTAGAACTCTTTAGTGGGAGGCCTTTCGCAAAAATTATAATGCAAGGTGTTTAGGTCAATGGCCGCCCAATAAAAACTGAATGTGAGCCACAAATGTGAGCCAAGTAGGTAACTTTCATCTTCCAGTAGCCATATTTTAAAAAGGGGTAAAATGAACATCAGTAACACATTAATATATCCAAAATAGCATCATTTCAACGTGTAATCAATATACAAATCAGTAATGAAATATTTTACGTTGCCTTTCTCCTACTCAGCCTGTGGAATTCAGTGTCTGTTTTGCACTAACAGCACATCTCAACTCGGGCTATAGCACATTTCAGGTGCTCAACGGCCGCGTGTGGCCAGCGGTTACACAGTGGACAGCACAAGTTTAGGATGATCCCTGCTCCTTTTTGATAAAACATTAAAACATCTAAAGCACTACAAGTTTTCTAGTAGGGAAGTAAAATAAATACATTGTTAGAATACTGGACAATGATATCATACAGTCCTAAATGAAATAAAATCATATAGGCCTGTTATTTCAAATTAAGTGAAACGTGTCTTCCAGAAGAACTCAGTCTAGAAATTGTTACCATCCACTCCTGCGCCACTTCCTAAACAGGGGAAACTGAGGCCCTGTCCAGCTCCAGGGCCATAGAAGCGGCTCCTGGACTGTTTCTCTTTCATGACAACATGACAAGGGCTAGGGCTCCTTATTTAACTTTGGTCACTTTGAATGCTCTCCAAAATGAGAGGAAAATCAAGTATCCCTTTAGGAAACGCAGGGGGCTGGAGGGGGAAGAGGAGTGTATTTCAACTACAAAAGGCAAAACTGGGTCACAAGGCAGATCCTGGTCTAACTGGCGGTCACTATTTTCTTTCTATGACAGGCACCCGTCTGGTCGCATACTACCTCCACGCAGGATGTCTATCACAAGGGAGTCTGTCAAGGGAGGGTCCCACGTCAGGGGCTGGTAATGGGCCCCACCTCGAGGCTGCTCTGCCGGCTTTTGTTTGGAACAACAGTGCTCCCATGATACCTCACTCTTGCTGAAAATACTGGTGTTAAGGGAGCGTGAACACAGCTGTGTGTAAATTACACACACAAACCGATTCAACCTGTATATTTATATGGAATACAAACATACTAATAGTGCACTTACATACACAGTTGGACACATTGGGCTGCAAGCAGAGTGGAGCTTGAGTTCCAAAGTATTTACTTAAAATCTTACAAAAAGAAATGCTTAGGGAATGGTTAACCTGCTGAGTCAGGCTGAGGCTCTTCTGTGCCTTGCCCTCATGAAGACTGCCCTCACCACACGACACCGCCTCCCCTGCCCCGCCCCCGCCCCCAAATAGTCCTCATTTGCAATACTGGAGAAAGTATTTGAGATTCTATGAAGGAGAACTCTCAAAAAGAGCTTTAAAACTCACTTCTATAGCAAAAATTAATCAATGAGATAATTTTCACAGTTAAAAAGTTATAATTATAAATGAGGGGGCGGGGGCAAAGAAGGCAGAAGCATACGGACTTCCCTGGTGGCGCAGTGGTTAAGACTCCACACTCCCAATGCAGGGGGCCCGGGTTCCATCCCTGGACAGGGAACTAGATCCCACATGCATGCCTCGCATGCCACAGCTAAGGAGCCTGCAAGCCACAACTAAGGAGCACACCTGCTGCAACTAAGACCCGGCACAACCAAATAAATAAATTAAATAAATATTTTTTAAAAAAAATAAAAAGAAGGCAGAAGCAGGAAGTGGGAGGAATCTGAAAATTCAGAATTGACTTGTCCTACAATGACAGGATTCCCTTGCCCATACCAAGTCCACACACATATGAAGAAGAAGACCTACTTAAGCATCTATTAACAGAGCAGACCGTAATGCAGGGTCTTTGGAGTTTTCAGCTGATTTTGAAAAATAAGAAGAGCAATCAGCATTTTATGCTTACTGCATTAAATCCAGAATATAGACACAGGCATTAGGAAAGCTGGGCTCTGGTTCTACGCCTGATTCTATCAAAGCTTCACAGATGACCCCTGGGGCAAGCTATGAGCATTCCCTGGGCTGAGTTTCTCGTGGTAAGGTGACATCCCAAGTATCCTAATTTACCCAAAAAAGCACTAACTTTTAAATGTTGGGTGTTGCAGTAAAATGAAAGAAAAGGGTAATAACGCAACTAAATATATTCTATACACATGTTGATAGACACAGAATAACAAGCTCACTCTAGGCCTTAATTTTATTCTTTAAAAGTTTTACAACAAAACCCTCCAACTGATACCCTTTCTTTTATTTTTTCTTGATGTGGTTTCTATAAACTCCTAGAGAAAGAAAGAAAGAAAGAAAGGAGAGGAGAGGAGAGGAGAGGGGAGGGGAGGGGAGGGGAGGGGAGGGGAGGGGAGGGGAGGGGAGGAGAGGGGAGGGGAGGGGAGGAGAGGGGAGGAGAGGAGAGGAGAGGAGAGGAGAGGAGAGGAGAGGAGAGGAGAGGAGAGGAGAGGAAAGGAGAGGAGAGGAAAGGAAGAAAGAAAGAAAAAGAAAAAAAAGGTCAATTTCTGAGGCTTGGGTTTACCATGCTTACAGTTCCACCAATAAATCATCTCCCAATCTGGGCTTGGAAAAGCACTGGCCACGGTTTGATTGCTCCAGCCCCAGGTTGCCAGGCAACCAACACAAGGGGGAAGTCTGAGAACTGCTGACAGATAGCCAAGTGGCTGAAACAACAGACTTCTCTCTGTCAAAAATGTGTTTCAGAGGGCCACTTCCCCACCTCTGCTCTCTGCTAAACACTACACGATTGTAAAATCAAAATCAAAAGGCCACTGTAATAAAAACACACTTCCTGCTCAATTACTAATTGTTAAAAAGCTGTGGGGAGGCCCAGATCACACAGTGTATGGCAACAGAAATGTGATACTGTAAATGAGATAAAGTCAGCAGCATGCGAGAAACCTGATCTAAATGCAGCTCTGTAGCTTCAAGTCAGGGGACCTGGTGCGTGGAGCAAATAAGCTGCTGAAGAAAGCACAGGGAAGAAAATAATGCACGTTGAGATGTTAAAGAAACAAAGCAAACAATAACTATGAAGTCACGGGTTCACATTACTTAATAATAAAACCAAGAACATTCTCAATTGTTGTGAAACACAATCTGGAGATAATGAAAGTTTTCTCCCTCACATGGATTTCTTACAGCGGAATAGGGGCAAGGAAGGCCTATGACCCTCGAGAACCGTGTGTGTGTGTGTGTGGGGGGGGGGGGGGGTGTTTCCCTGATGGGCGACTGTAAGCTCCTTCAGATAGTGCCTGATTCCAAAGAGGACTGGTTCCCAGACCCTCCAGGATACCCAAATCCGCAGACGCTCAAGTCCCTTACATGAAATGGCGCAGTCTTTGCACATAACCTACGCATATCCTCCCCTGTGTTTTAAATCATCTCCAGATTACTTATAATACCTAATACAATGTATCAATAACTGCTATGTAAATAGTTGCCGACGTGCAGCAAATTCAAATTTTGCTTTTTGCAACTTTTTGGAATTCTTCCCCTGAATATTTTTTATCTACAGTTGGTTGAATCCACTGTTGCAGAACCTGAAGATGTGGAAAGCTGACTGTACCAGGTCCAAGTCTGACAGTCTAATGTAACATGGGAAACATCTATGGGGCATGCCCAAGCCAATAACATCACACCACAGTCCTACCAAAAGCTCTATGAGGCGCCCTTCCATGAAACCGTTTTATTGAAATTGTCATCTAGGACTCTTTGGAAACTGACTAACTG